>NC_133326.1:198902438-199502438 GCF_042186555.1 Aquarana catesbeiana
CTAATATGGAAAGGCACACTTATCAGATTGCTCACCCCCTCTGATGGAACATTGATTACATTTTAGGGGGTTGTGAAATCCCTAAAAAAAATTACTTTTAGGACACGCAGGAATTTAGGGACTAAAAAGGCTACAAGACTGCAGTTGTCGCACTCTGCAGGTGCAGTTGCTAACCAGCTTACAGTAAATGAGGTAATGTAAAAAGGCATTCATGTTGCAAGGAGTACACAATCACATGCAAGGGCAATTAATGAAAACACTTTGAGGCTTGCATATGATTTGATGATGGAAATCAGCAGAGCTTCTGCTCATTTACTAAAGCACTGGAACAAATGCACTTGTAGAGTGCACATGCATTTTGCAAAGTGCAACATATATTTGCTTTAGACAAATCAACACCACAGAACATTCCAGCAAATTTTAACGAGGGTGGGGGTGGGGGGGTTGTGAAATCTAGATAATTGCTCATTAGCAGCACACTATTTGGAGTGAGTTTAGGTGGGGGGGGGGTGGGGGGGTTGTGAAATCTAGATAATTGCTCATTAGCAGCACACTATTTGGAGTGAGTTTAGGTGGTGGGGGGGTTGTGAAATCTAGATAATTGCTCATTAGCAGCACACTATTTGGAGTGAGTTTAGGTGGGGGGGGGGGGTGGGGGGGTTGTGAAATCTAGATAATTGCTCATTAGCAGCACACTATTTGGAGTGAGTTTAGGTGGTGGGGTGGGGGGGTTGTGAAATCTAGATAATTGCTCATTAGCAGCACACTAAATACACTCAAACAAAATACATTCCAAATGAGTAGACTAGGTGGATATGTTCCCATCACTTCATGCTGGGAAGGTTATTGAAGGAAAATATACATGCATGACAAAAAATAACAGTAAAAAATTCCAGCATGTGTGAGGATAAAAAGGGGACATTCACACTATATTGCAATGATGGTAAGTAGTGTTTGAAGCAAGAAATACATCACATTATCAAAGATTACATAAAAGAACATGTGATGCTAATAAAAGAAAAATATCTTACCTTAATATAGTCCTTCTGCAGGACCTGTATGATGGCAGAACAGGTCTCTGGGATAATGATCCCCAGAGCCTGGGGGTAGATGCCTGTCGAGAACTTAAGGTCCTGCAGGCTTCTCCCTGTGGCCAAATACCGCAAGGTAGCGACCAGCCTCTGCTCCGGAGTGATGGCTTGCCTCATGCAGGTATCCTGCCTGCTGATATAGGGGGTCAGCAAAGCCAACAAACGGTCAAAAACGGGGTCCGTCATCCGGAGAAAGTTCCTGAAATCCTCAGGATTATTCTCACGGATCTCACGGAGCAAAGGCATGTGACAGAACTGGTCACGCTGAAGCAACCAATTCTTGGTCCATGAACTCCTCCTCGCCCTGTTCATGGACTGGTCTTGGGCTGAAGAATAAACTACAGCACCAAGCACATACAATGCACGAGCTCTACGACGAGTACGTACAGGTAACATGGCTTCAAAACGGTCGGCTGGTCAGAACGCACTAAACAGAACGCACTGAAGAACAGCAAGGCCTGTGAAGAACGACCTGAAAATCAGGAACGAGCGGCCAATAAAACAAAGATTTCTCAATGCCAACTGACCAAACGCACTGAAAAGCAGATACAAACCTCACAAGCACAGACTGAACAACAGTTAAAACGAACTGAAAAATACGAGTCTCACAAGCGCGAATCGTCTCTCACCAAACTTCTACTAACACGAGATAAACACGAGATTAGCAGAAGGAGCCCAAAGGGTGTCGTACGGGCTATTGAACTTCCGTTTTATAGTCTCGTCGGACTTGGTGTACGTCACCGCGTACTAGGCTGTCGTACTTTTGTGTGGTCGTGTGTGCGCAAGTCCGTTCGTAAGAAAGTCTGCCGCAAGTCCGCCGAAGGTACGTCGGAAGTCTGTAGGACAGGCTGTCGGACTTTTGTAGACGAAAAGTCCGACCGTGTGTACGCGGCATAAGTCCTGTCTGCAGCTGCAGTGGACAGATTAGTAGTTCTCAATATAGTACAACTACCACACTTGTAGTGCATCGACACTTCCTCCAATTCTCCGACTGAAAGCATGTACTGGGCTGGAGAAAGAGTATGCAGGATCCTGGCATTGCACCCATGAGCAAAAAATATATAAAAATTTCCACATGTGCACTATCAAATAGTGAAGGGATATCTCCTCAATTTTTAATCAGAAGGTGAGCATCAAAGGGCGTGCAGATTATTCAATAGGTAAAAGGTACCCTTACCGGATCTGTAGGACGCACATACCATATGGCAGTGCATCAAAAAGGCATAAGGAGGATCTCCCGTGATGTCATGCTGGAAAGTATCCTGTGGGTCGGGAGCACCAATGGACACCAGAAGGAAGGTGGTCCCAAACGGAGGTTCAGCAACTGTCACTCACAGTACCCGTATCTAGGGAGAGATGATCCAGGGATGGTCGTCAGCGTTCAAACATGGGAAAAGGAAAAAGAGAACTCCACATGGTGCGGGTCAAAAAAATTGGGATTTATTGAAGTAAAACACCATACAGAGATAAAGATTTAAAAAGTGATCACTGTGGAAATAAAATGGCAATATGGGAAGCTAAAAATGCTAGCGATGGCATGACAAGAAGGATGTGTGCCTAATGAGTTCATAATTCCCCCACTGTTATGATACGCATGAAAGGTGGGAAAGAAGAAATCATGAAGCCACAAGTAGTGATAGACTACAATATCACCATGGGAGATGCAATGCAATGCAATGCAAGCAATGATATTCTACCCAGCCATGAGGAAACAGCAAAATAAGTACTACAAGAAGATCTTCAGGCATCTTTTTTTTTTTTTAAAGATATTTTTATTGGTTTTAGGTTCAGAACAAACCAACAAACACAAAACAATCACAAACAAAGAGAAAAGAAAAAAAAAACACACAAGAGTATCTGATACACTAGTCATACAAAAGTGGTATCCAAAATACAATTAGATCGCACAAGTCATTGTAGACAAAAATTATTACAAAAGGTCTGAGATATTTGTAATAATAAAAATGGCAAATATAGGCATATTACATGACATAACCGTATTAAAGGATCTTGTAGTGAAGGTCTCTGGGGCGCGGCCCATCAATGATCAATTATGGTCAATGTTGAGAAAGAGTTAATGGACTAGCCAACCATTTACCCCAAATTTTATGAAATGTTTTGTTCCTTTTCCGAATTTCAAAGGTCAATTTATATAATGGAATAGAGTCATTAATAAGTTTTAACCATAAGGATTTCAAAGAGGTCTGTGCACCTTTCCAGGACAGTAGAATAGATTTTTTAACATAAAAATAAAGTATACAGAGCAGTCTCTTGGCATGTGATGGTATGTGTAATTCACCAAATACACCCAGTAGGCAATTTTTAGGGTGAATTATGTTAGGAAGACCCAACACAGTTGATATAAAGGCACCCACAGGAAAGTAGTACATATCATATCTATGCGTTTGAAGGTATCTTTTGGTATTCTACTCAGGGAATTAGTAAGGATATAAAGCAATCTAGGTAAATAAATCATTTTAAGAATATTGGCCCTCCCCATGAGGTCTAAAGGTAAATCCATCCACTGTTTAGTTTGTTCCTGGAGGCTGGCCAACAAAGGATCTAGATTATTGGTAGCATATAGAGATAAGGGGGCCTGGACTAATACTCCAAGGTATCTAAAGGAGGACACCACCTGGAGTTTGGAGGCCGGGTGTATCTGAGGAGGGTTATTCACATCTAAGGGGAAAAGGCTGGATTTGTCTCAGTTAACCCGGAATCCAGAGTAGTCCCCAAAGGTAGTGATCTCCTCCAGCAAGGCCTGCAGAGACTCATTTGCATCGGCCAGATACAACAATGTGTCATCCGCATAAAGTGAAATGCGCTCCTCTATATTCGCAATTGGGAGTCCTTTAATTGTGGGTGAGGAGCGAATGCGAACTGCTAGCGGCTCCATGGCCAGGGCAAACAACAGGGGTGACAATGGGAACCCCTGTCGAGTGCCCCTGGTGATCGGGAAGGGCTCTGTGATAGATGAATTGACCCGTACCCGAGCTGTTGGAGAGGTATACAGAAGTTTTATCCATGCTACCACATGGGGGCCGAAGCCATATTTCTGTAACACCTGAAAAAGGTACAGCCATTCCACACTGTCAAATGCTTTACAGGTGTCTAAGGACACAATGGTGCGAGTGGAAGGGCAGTCATGTGGATATTGCAGATTGTGAAACAATCTGCAAATGTTCATTCTAGTAGACCTACCAGGGATAAAACTACCCTGGTCACTATTAACCAAGGATGCGAACACAGTGTTCAGGCGATTTGCTAATATTTTGGCCAGAATCTTAACGTCCACATTTATGAGAGAAATTGGACGATAAGATTCACAGTTAAGTGGGTCTTTACGGGGTTTTAATAGGAGTATTATCAAAGCCTCTCACATCGTTGGGGGGAGGATCCCAGCATCTAGGGCTTTGTTATATGTCTGCAGGAGGAAAGGGGATAGAAGGTCCTTGAACTTAGCATACCATTCGGTCGGGAAACCATCAGGTCCAGGAGTTTTATGTGCAGGCATTTGGGAGATTGCAGCAGCAATCTCTTCGGCTGAAATAGGTGCCTCCAACATATCCCGATCCTCATCTGACAAGGAGGGAAGAGATATGTCAACCAAGTAATCAGACAGCTGGGATTCATCATAATCAACCCTGGAAGTATACAGCTTTTTGTAAAAACATAGAAAAGAATCTAAGATATCTCCTGGGTTATCACTAATAGTACCTTGAGCAGTAATGATACGTGGTATGGAAATGGGGGAATGGTCAGGTCTGGTCAGGTATGCCAAGACATGCAACATGCGTTTTTGTGTGAGATCTAGCAGACAGAGTTCATACTCCCTGTGGCTCTGTAACCATGCCTCCCTAGTGTCAGAGGCAGGGTTAGAGGCATAATCGGACTCCGCGCGCACCATAGTAGTTTCTAATTCCTCAGTAAGCATCTGGTTATTTTTTCGTAAGATCCCTGTGATAGACATAAAGGTGTCTCTCAATGTAGACTTGAATGCGTCCCATTCCGTGGAGGGGTCCACTTTATCTAAATTATGTTTCCAGTAGTTAGAAATGCTCCTCCTACATTCTCCCTGCACCACCTCGTCCTCCAACCAGTACGAGTTTAGGCGCCATAGAGCAGGTCCCGAGCCTGGGAGGAGGAGGAGGGACACAGAGAGAGGGGCATGATCTGAAACTCCCCTGGGCAGGTATGAAACGGCAGAGACAACAGGAAGGGTCTCCGCCGGCGCAAACGCCATGTCCAGTCTAGACATAGTATGGAAAGAATCCGAATGACAGGAAAAATGGCGCTCATCTGGATGCTTCCAACGCCATACCTCTGTCAGACCATGGACCTGGGCCCAATCTACAAAAGAGGGGAAAGACCTACCTCCCCCTCCCAAGCGGTCCACTGTTGGGTCTAGGACCGCGTTAAAATCCCCTACATAAAGCAGGGAGCCGGGGGGGTCTATTCAGTAGTTGGAGGGATAACTTGGAGAGTATCTCCACTGAAAATGGGGGGGAATGTAAATGTTCACCAGCGTAAAGGTTATGGTGGAAATTTGTAAAGTAAGAACAATAAACCGCCCTTCGGGGTCTGTTTTAACGCTGATCACCTCAGCTGGGAGAGATTTAGCCAGAAGGATAGATACTCCCCTTGAATAGTTAGCGTGAGTAGCATGGTATAGCTTAGATAACCATGGGTGCTTTAAGGCCCTTGTCTTAGAGCCCGTAAGGTGAGTCTCCTGGAGGCAAATAATGTGAGGATGACATTTTTTTAACACAGAAAAGACCAGTGATCTCTTCTGAGGTGCATTCAGACCTCTAGTGTTCCAGGAGACTATCCTAAGGGACTTTGCCATAGTAAAGCATGTAGTAATAAAGAGACATAGGTGAACATTTGAACTAGTACAGATATAAGCGGATAGGCCGCGCCACCTGAAGCACATACAAGCACATGGCAAAAAAGTGCGTGGATCTGCCTACATGGTAGTATGAACCAAAAAAAAATAAAAAATAAGGATAAAAACAGAGGCATTAACAAACCGCCATAGGCGGTGACCTGATAGGCCAGTGATAACTCTCTATTGAAAAATGGTAGAAATGAGTTGAAAAAGGGATAAAAAGAAAAAAAAGAAAAAAAAAAGCATGAAAAAAAAGCATCAACAACTCCCTTAAAACCTTTTTGCCCCCCACCCCGCTTAGCCATCCCAAACATAGCAAGCCTCGGATCCCTAAACTGAAAGTCCTTCCTAACTAGAAAACTGTGGAAGTCAAAAACTATACCGTGGCCTCGCCACAAGCCGGTAAGAGGATAACGTGGGGTCTGGTGAGGCTCCCAACTGGTGACAGAGAAAAAAACAAAAATTCCCCTTTGATCGTGTCCTGATGAAGGATGCATGGTCTATTCGTTTGTGTGGAAGAGATTGCCAGCTTGATTACTCTGGAATGCCAGTTACCAGGATTTGCAAACAGTACCTGTGCAGGAGAAAACGTAGAGGTGAAGGTCAGAGGAAAATGAAGAAGAATGTAGAGTGTAGACACCGTATCTTGTAGAGCGGGGTGTAGATCTTGCCTGGTAAAAAGAGCCAAATGACCAAATCTTCAGACATTGTAAAATTATGGTTATAAAAGCACCGAATCATACAGGGGTGTACGGGGTCTGTATTAAGGCAATTGCTGAATGTCATTGTAGGTTAATGGCTACTTCAATCTCCTCTGCGTCTGTGTGCTGCTCCATAGTGATCATTCAGCCACTTCATGGCCTCCTTGGGGTTGGTATAGAAATGGGCCTTGCCATCATGAATAATGCACAATTTGGCAGGGAAGAGCATCGCGTAGGAGAGGTCTTCCGTGCGCAGTCGAGATTTCACTGCCGAGAAGGAGATCCGTTGGCGTTGAACTTCAGCAGAAAAGTCTGGATAAACAGAAATATTATTGCCATTAATTGTAAGCGGGCCTTTTTCTCGTGCAAGGCGTAGGATGGCCATTTTATCCTCAAAATTAAGGATGCGTGCAATGATGGAGCGTGGTGGAGCGCCCACCGGAGGAGGACGAGGAGGAGTGCGGTGCGCACGCTCTATAACATGTGAGAATGAAGGTGCATCTTTACCAAAAATGTCCCGCAACCATGAATAAAGAAACTTTTCAGGATGGGGGCCCTCTGCGCGTTCGGGAATCCCACAAATCTAAGGTTATTCCTGCGAGAACGATTTTCCAAATCGTCAATTTTGGCACGATGTGCCGCCATCTCGCTAGTAGTATCACGCATGGTAACAGACATGGGGTGCACAGTATCTTCTAAGGTACTGATCCGTTCCTCAGCGTCTCCGGTGTGGTCCCAGAGGTTCTGGACATCTTGTTTAATAATAAAAAGTCCATACGAATAGAAGCTATTTGAGTAGAGAGGGAAGCCTTGCAATCCTGGATAGCCAGCATAATGGTAGACAGTGTAGGCTCAGCAGGGGGAGAATCCCCATCCTGACTAGACTCAGCAGATTGCTGTGATTCCTGTGCCTGCAGGGGGTCTTTGTGTGTGAGGAATATAGCAGGAATTGAGGCACTCACCCCTGTTACAGAATCCTGGACAGCAGAGGAGGAAGCCTGCAGCGCGTCTGTGCTCTCTGCATGTGTCCCAGCGCCATTTTGCCTCTGGAACCGCGCCAACTGTTCCGCCGTGTGTGAGGGCCGAAGCGGCCCGTATTTCACCATGTCTGCCAGCCTGGTAGGTGCCCACAGCCGTGGGGAACAAAACAATACCTTCCAGGAGATAGGAGATAGGACCAAGGATAAGGGTAGGATGGTCGTGGAGAGCCGGAGCTGTGAGTCTATGCGACTGCTCTCTTCACCATCCGGCCATGCCCCCCCCATCTTCAGGCATCTTCTTGAGTGATGCTTGTGGAATGCCTACATTCTGCTAAAAAAAAAAAAGAGTGACAAGCCTGTGATTCATTCTGACTTCATTTGGAAAGTTGCCGAACCTATCTTTGTGAACCACCAAACACCATCAATGGCTGTGACTAGAGCTGAACTTCATGCTTTTGGCATTGTCAACCCAGAACGCTTGACTGGTCGTCACTTCATGGACTACATCCCAGCAACTGAGAAAAAGTCAGCACCTAACAGAAGTGAGATGACAGTGGAAAGAAAATCAGAAAGGAAACCAGGTTCCATTGTCCTGATTGTGACGTCGAACTTTGTGCAGTCCCATGTTTCAAAAATTTTCAAACCCGGGATGTTTACTAAACCAATATGCAGTGTCTAGTATTACTAGTAATATGGCACCCTTATTGAATAACATTTATTGTTATTATATTATTTTTTTAATATTTATTTATTATATTATAATTTATTATTTCGTGTTTCAAACTTTATCATACCCGGGATGTCTACTAGACTCTTGTTTGGACAGATTTAAGTGAGTTATTCCTAAGAATTACAGGCCTACGATATAAAACAACACATTTCCATGCAAAACAATGTACCACTTTGACATTCAAAAATACTGACATAATCAGGATGCCAGGGAGTTTAGGTCACAACAGTACCTTTGGTAAAACTTGTCCTTTAAGGCATGACCCTATGCCCTAAACATGGCCCACCTGGTCCAATATTTACCTCTGTCCCAGGTGATCTTCACAGTGCAACCATTCCTTCTGAAAGCATCTCTGCCAGATCCATTTCAACTTGTGCATGGCATCCTTGGCCCCATTAGATCCTATAGGGCAGTTTTGGCGAACCTGACCAGCTGTTTTGGAACTACATTTCCCATGATGCTCAACTACACTGCAGAGTGCATGAGCATCATGGGAAATGTAGTTTCAAAACATCTGGAGTGCCAAAATTTGCCATCAATACTATAGGGAGATGAGTTCATGGTGGCTTCCAGCAGTCTTGCAGAATATGGCTGTCCCCATAGGCATAAATGGTGCCATGGTGTGCATGTGTAGAATGAAGAGGGCCTAAAGGGGATGCTTTTGGAAGAAAGGTTGTGTGGCGCCAAGCAGGGCCACACAACAAAAATTGCTAAAACGTGGATAGCTGTAAGTATCAAACCGAGTGGGCTGCACTTAGTGAGGTGGAGGCATTCCTTTCAGGACAACATACAGTTGTCCTTACAATTGGATAAAAACTTGTGTAGTATTTGTATTTGCTGCTGACTTTTATTTTTTTTTAAACACTACTAAAGTTCCACTTTATTTCTTGCCTATTCATGGTAGTTGAGTGCTCATATGCTCAAAATACAATGCAGGGAATGTTTCTAAAAAACTGATAAGAATTTAAATGATCGAAAAAAAGTTATGCTTCCCTTTAAATTTGTCTTCCCAGATATCTTGCAGAAAATACATTTTTTCCCCTTTATATAGCCTCATATATTTTTCTCAGGTAAATCACCCATAAAACCCTATGGCATTGTACATCATCTACTGGGGATTAGAGAAATATACTACTTTCTATTACTTTCTGGAATTAAAGGGTTATACAGAATCTTAGTACAGTTTTCATAGTAAGTCACTTTTTTTCACCTACTTTCGAGCACTTTAAGTTAGCGAGATATTTTAAAGCTAGTAGCATCCTATGTAATTTCAGCTCATAAAGTCACTGTGTACCATTTTTAAGAAGTGGGCATTTCAGAAAAGCTTCTTATCTAGTGGCTGAAATGCTTTATTATCCAGACACAAGTTGGCCGGCTTTCTTATCAGATGCTAGATAACAATCATGCTGAAATAGCTCCTGATAGAATAGATCCAGTGCTCAATAAAAAGAATGTTACATTTCTACTTCTGCTTATTTTATCTTCCTGGGCAGGCTGGGTCTGATAAACAGAATTGTACACATGGTAGGTAATCATCAGCAGCAATCAGCAGAATGAATTTTACACTAAACTTCACCATGACATATGGATTAGTAAATGGGAAATCATTATTACATATTGGTTTACAACTACATCTCCACGGGGAACAGTTCATTCAAAGGTACCAAAATATTTGCACCACATGTATTGTATACATCTTATGGACAGCAAAGAGTGTACTGTAGAAGCTAGGATATAAAAGCATACAGATTTAAAATGATAGTATATATATATATATATATATATATATATATATATATATATATATATATATGTAATAAGTTGGAATAGTAGTGTTACTATGTATGTATTATTCAAAAAGACTTCTTAAGTGATATTAAGTCAGCAAGCTGAAATTTAATTGGCTTTGCACGTGAAGTACCTTTTCTTCTCTGAAATCCTAAGAAAAATTGGCAGCTTTTCCTGCTGGGACCATGAAATTCCCCCTTTCCTCTGTCTGGCTACACAGAATTTCTTTTCCCAGTAAAACAATGCTGCTGCCTTGACTTACAAGAATGTGTCCAAATGCCCGGTTTACACTATTGCGACTCTGCGAGCTGTGTTTACACAGGCATGGCGGCCCATTCATTTGAATAAGCTACTGTGTCTGAGTTTCAGGGAAATCGTATGGTGTAATTGCTTTGCTTTGTGCACTGGTCCTAATCATTTGGTGCAGGGGGGATTATGGTGTGGGCTTGCTTTTCAGGAGTTGGGCTTGGCCCTTTAGTTCCAGTGAAGGGAACTCTTAAGGCGTCAGCATACCAAGACATATTGGATAATTTCATGCTCCCAACTTTGTGGGAACAGTTTGGGGATGGCCCCTTCCTGTTTCAACAAGACTGCACACCAGTGCACAAAGCAAGGTCCATAAAGACATGGATGAGCCAGTTTGGGGTGGAGGAACTTGACTGGCCTGCACAACAGAGTCCTTACCTCAACCCGATAGAACACATTTGGGATCAATTAGAGTGAAGACTGCAAGCCAGGCCTTTTCATCCATATCAGTGCCTGACCTCACAAATGCGCTTCTGGAAGAATGGTCAAACGTTCCCATAGACACACTCCTAAACCTTGTGGACAGCCTTCCCAGAAGAGTTGATGCTGTTATAGGGTGGGCCAAGTCAATATTGAACCCTACGGACTAAGGCTGGGATGCCATTAAAGTTCATGTGCGTGTAAAGGCAGGTGTCTCAATACTTTTGGTAATATAGTGTATATAGAATTGAATGAAAGAATATAGCCTGTATGTATACCTTTATGGATATATAGACTTATTTGCTTATTGTTTGTTGTTAATACATTATCTCCAATATAGAACTGTTTGTAAACCGATATCCACCCCTGAGGAAGGAGGTCAAGTAACTCCAAAACGCGTCGGGTACAAAAATATTGGTATTAACATCATATCTGTGTACTAGTATATGATTTGCATTCCCTATCAAGAATTTCCTTTTTGATATTTTTCCGTTTGATGTTTTTACTATGTTTTCTAATCAATAAAAAAATTGTTATATATACTTTACATACTCCCTATACGTTCTTTTACATGTGCCTTTAAAGTCCACCACTAGGGGAATTTCCTTTTTGTTGGTACATTTGGTAATATAGTGTATATGATATACAGTATATGATATATATATATATATATAAAATATGAAAGCCCGTCATTTTCTATATACTTTCCTGTGAGCTCACCGAAACATGAGGTAATGAGAGGTCTCATCACAGACAGCAATAAAAAAAACCTTACAGTGGTTCCAATCCTCCCCACTGTATGTAAAATGAAAATGTTGTCACATACCTGGCATTTGTTCCCCTTGAATATTTCATGTCTAGTGTGTTTTACCCCAGCCAGTGTTGGTACATCCATCTGAACTGACTCTAGTGCTTCAGCTCCAAGTACCACCCACATCCTCTTAAATAATTAGGGGTCTTCTGTTTCTGCTTCTTCCTCTGGCAGTGGGTAGTTCAGTGTTTCAGAGCACCACGCTCACAAAATTATGTGTGGGCACTGTTCTATGCTGCATTCCCCTATACGCTCAGGGCAGGTTTGATGACTCATCCCCAGGGGATGTACCTAGATGTTGGAGTTGGATTCCTCAGTCAGTCAGAGGAAAGGTATCAACAAATCAATCCTTGTGATAGACTAACTTGAAATAGAAAAGCACCCAACAACCAGTGCTCCCCACAGGTGAGTATAAAAAAGTCTTACCAAACTCATATGACCATCATATTATAAATGATCAAGATGCTCTTAAAGGGTAAAATATTCCCAGTCTCATGTACTCCAACATACACCTGTCCTGGGAGATGCTCACATAACTCCTCGAGAAAGTGACATGAAGACGTAGAAGACAGCTCGCATAGGGTATTAGCGTTAAAACCATATATTTTATTAAAATGCAAAATGTGCACTCATATGTAACCAGATAAAAGTATCACATTATATGCCTCCATCAGTAAAGGTGATCTATCCAGTCCAAATTCTAGCAAAGGGATGCGTGGTGACGTCATATCCGTTAGCCTTTCCCAACGCGTTTTGTTGTAGTAGATGTCATTAGGGAGCATCATGCAATCACATCTTGACCATTTATAATATGATGGTCCTATAAGTTTGGCAAGAAGTTTTTATACTTACCTGTGGGGGGCACAGGTTGGTGGGTGCTTTTGTATTTCATGACAATCTATCACAAGAATTGGATACTGTAACGCTTTTCCTCTGACTGACATTGCTTCAGAGAGTGGGTTTTTACACACATCCCACCAGGTTATTGGAATGGTATATGGACACTTATGGACACAATCAGTTGGTTTTTGAACCTACACTTTATTGGACTTTGGTGTCAAATTTATCACATTCACATTTTTCTTATATTTGGATATATTCATGATTGCTTATGTCTTTTCTGTGACTGCACAGATTTAAAGTGATACACAGTAGCAATTCTTTCATTCATTTGATTTTAATTTACAACGTTGCACTTTCTCTTAAGATTTTGTTCTGATCCTGTACCTGTTGTCTTGCATTGCTGCACTATTACATTTCCATTCCTGCTCAGCTCTAGAGTCCTATTATGCTTTTGTCATCAAGTTAGTTTATACTAGAAAGCCCATAATGCTTTGAAAACATTTTTTTGTGAAATAAGGTTTTGATACTGTATATATATATATATATATAGTAAAAATATAAAACTTCAATTTATGAACTCTGCCATTTTTCAAAACAATGTAAAATGAAAGAAACCAAAGTTGAAGTTTAATCTGCTTATATCTTACCTTAAAGTGGTTGTAAATGAAAAATGAGAATATCATATCCTTCTATAGTGTTTGTTTGTCTCAAACTGTAGCATTTCATGTCTGCTCTCATTTCTGACAGGTTTTAAGACATTACAAAATCCCTGGTGATAGCCCCCCCAACAACACACAGCAGGTGATTGACAATCTCAAATGTGCATGTTTCCCAGTGAGACTGTGTAGGGGGTGTTCGTTCCCACTAATCAGGTTTCAGATTACACCCAGTTCTCAGCTCTGTGCTGTGCAAAGTGAGAAATCAGATCTTCTCCCTCTGACACCAGCAAGCTTAGAAATACCATCCAATCTGTGTACTTTTAATGGAAAAGGAAAGGACTGCAGATAAACAGATACAACTTATATTGGAGATTTGCTTCATCACTGTGTATCACCTAGCCAGTGGGCTTATGCAAAGGTTTATTATCATTCAATTTAGTTCCTTACTTCCCTGCTTATCAACATTTTAATACAATTTTAAAATAAAACGTGCTTTGTTTACATTCCTTTTTTTTTTTTTTTTTAGACCGAGTGATGTCATCAGAGGGTCATTGTGCTTTTTTATGAAATGCAGGCAGGTCATAACTTTTGAAAGGGATGCTGTATATAGCTTTTTTGAAATCATCAACATGTTTTGCTTCAGTACTCTGCTTAAGTGTCCTCAACTCTGAAGCAAGCAGGGGGTTGTTCTTGGAAAGGAGTTAAACAAATATCAAAATGCCTTTGTTGTATTTGGAGGAATGGTAATTCCTAGGCAAATGCATTTGCATGCAGACCATCCTTGGTAATGCACACATGTGATGCTGAGCCTGCATGATTGAAATAAATGAAATCTAAGGAATGAAAGGGTTGAGACAGGGAGACTCAAGCTGGGGGGGGGGCTAGATGCTGCCAGAAATTGAGGTTCTAAGTGACTTGCTGCAGCTTCTACTGCACACTGTGAGAAGCTCATAATATGCAGTAAAATCAGAGAGTGAAGGTAAGGCTGGAGCTCAGTTTTAAGCTGATGTGCAGGTAAAAATATAAACCCACCAATCAAAAGTTCTATGTAGTAATTGAAGTTGTAGCCCAATTGCTGTACTTGATACATGGGCAGTATTTTCCATGGTTATTATATGCTACCCCTCTCTGCCAATCCCTCCATTGGCTGCCACTCACCCAACAAACGAAATTAAAAAAACTAACAATAACTTACAAAGCTATCCACAACCTTGCCCCCATCTACATTACTAGACTAGGCTCAAAATACCAACTTAATCTTCCTCTTTGTTCCTCCCAAGACCTCCTGCTCTCTAGCTCCCTCATCACCTCCTCCCATACTCACCTCCAGGACTTCTCCTGAGCCTCTCCCTTCCTCTGGAACTCCCTACCCCAATCTGTTCACTTTTAGGTGATCCCTGAAAACTGTTCTCTTTAGAGAAGCCTATCCTGCCTCCACCTAACAACTGTACTTTCATTTTCTTCATTAGATCATCCCCCTCTGTTTTTTACCCTTTTGCATCACTTGATCCTCCCTCCTAGGTTGTAAGCTCTAACAAGCAGGGCCCTCTGATCCTTCTGTATTGAATTGTAATTGTACTGTCTGCCCTAACATTGTAACGCGCTGCGCAAACTGTTGGTGCTATATAAACTCTGTATAATAATAATAATAATAATTTCCATGTATGCTTAGATTAGCTAGCTTCAAGGACTGCTGGGAATTGTAGGCCAGGAATCTTCAGCGACACTACAACTTCACTTCCTGGAGCTGTTTGCCCATTTAGAATACACCCTTTCATAGTGGCAGTTTTTGAATCTTAACGTTTCGATACTGTTTTATGTGACTCAAATTTTGATATAAGGAATAAACCACTGGATATCACTTTTTTTTGATCTAAACTTTTTTTATTGACAAAGATAATGGGTAACTCTACAGTACAATAAAAAGGTATACATAGAAAATAGCAACAGAAGCGTATACATAACGTATATACCCAAAAGCAGAGTATGCAGTTACCTAGTACTAAGCCCATATAATCTTATTTCTAGTAAAACTTGAAATGAAACAAAAGAAAAAAAAAATAAACACCTTCCTCCTTCTTCAAACCAATGACCCATTTGGTCATTGGCTTGAAGAAGGAACCAATCAGTAGTTCCAAAACGCGTCCCACTTTGATGACATATTTCCTGCTTGTGGTCCATGCTGATGTCGTTTCCGGGATTCATGCTCCAGGCTGACTCAGACGACGCGATTGCTTCACCAGTGTTCCCAGAGCCTGGGATGTTCACCTGCTGCTGCATATTGTTATCCCTGGAAATCTGTGATAAACTGGGACCTCCTGATGCTGGATCACCTGCTTCATACATCCATGTTATGCCTCTTCTTATCCTTGATTCTGTAAGTGTTTTTAATCTTGTTTGGGGATATAAAAAGTGTTAATTCTGCACTTAGAGGCGCCTTTTTTAATTTTATTTGTTTTCTATTAGAGATTGCTTCCCTCTTTGAATGCAGCCCTATGTGTTTGAAGACCACTTCATTAATCCAATAAAGACACTAACTGCCTGGTGCTGACTTTCTGAGCGCCCTTGACATATGTTTTATCTGAATGACCAAGGTGAATGATCGAGCAACTTGGGTACAACCAGCCTGTCAGATTTTACATGCAATTATCGCAAGCGGCTGGTATGGGAGCAACAATAATCACTGTTTTCTCCCAGCGAAGGAGGCTTTCCCCACCCCCTCACTGGGAGAATACAATGGCTTGGTGGGAGGGATTCCCCTGTCAACACTCACTGTGTTGATGGTAGAACCCATGGTTGCAGGAAAGAAATTTGCTCCATGTATGAGCGTCTTAATGCTAAATGCCCCTAAAATGTTGAAGAAAATTGTTAGCGTAAATACTTTCTTGGTTACTAAATGATAAAATTTGAACGATTACGGAGATAGAAAATAGTGTTCATACTTACCAAAATGTAATATATAGCAGATGGTGCAGCGCTAAATATGATACAATAAATAGTCCATAAAATCTAAGCAATCATAAGTGATGTGACATCATGCTGGAAACTCAGTGGATAAGTGTGATCCCTCCACCAGTACAGAAGATGGCCTCTCACCTCAGCACCGGGACCCTTTCATTATAGAAGGTCAAATGCGCTTTCCCTTGCGGGTCATATTGAAGTGGTAAACAGCAGATCCAGATCAATAAAGCAGCGGTAAAAGACGAGCCATATGGAGCATAAATCAATCCCCAAGCATATGTTTCATGTGAACAAAGAAGGGTAAAACATAGTGCTCTCCGCAATAAACTTTAATAAAATAAAACAAATAGTAGACTTACAAACAAGGCACTCATCCAGTGCCAGATGTATGAGCGTGAACAAGATGCAGATGCGAGATGGCCGCGGGTGACGTCACAACGCTCCCTTCCTTCCGAACGCGTTGCGTCCCAGTGGGCGGGGACTTCATCAGTGGATCCGGAAGGAGCATTGTCACCCGCGCTATATACACAATAGGTTACCCTAGCAACCAAACGCTGCAAGAAGCAGCATAACAAGAAAAGGGCGGAGATCACTATGCAGGGACGTAATCCCAGAAGTGTCCCCACAAACGGAGATAAATCACCGTATGTAAATGTAAGCTCACAGCCTGCACATCATGAGAGATCCTCAATAGTGCGGTGAGACATGCTAACAAACAAAATACTTAGAACCCAAAACATCATATTGGGAAATAAATATAATATATAAAAATAGTTAATAATTATAAGTAAAAAAAAATATATGAAATATAAAATATATACGATAAAATCTATATAAAATCATATATGTATAAAATCATATATGTATATGTGTAAAAAAACATATATGTATAAAAACATCATCCGCGACCATCTGCTGCATCAACTACAAACTATATCATTTAACGATCAGTAATAAAACAATTAATGTCAAAATCGACGTTTAATCCATCAGGGCAAAGAACATGAGTTTTGTGTATCCAGTAAGATTCCCTTTTGCTTAACTGTCGTATAAAATTGCCCCCTCTCCAATGTTTAGTGATCCTCTCGATACCCCAAAACTTTAAGCTTTTAGGATTCTGTTGGTGAAATAATTTAAAATGTTTAGATACGTTGTGGGTTTTGAGACCCTTTCTAATATTGTTGACATGTTCTGCGAGTCGAACATGTAAGGGTCTTGAGGTTCGACCAATATATTGGAGCCCACAATCGCACGCCAACATATAAACAACTCCCACCGTGTCGCAGGTAATTAGTTGCTTAATGTCGTATTCTCTATTAGTGGCAGATGCCAGGAACTTTTTACGTTTTTTAATGTTGACTTTAGAGTGCCTACAGGGGACACATTGTCCACAGGCATAGAACCCTCCCAAAAACGAGAATAATCTATCAGTGGAAGGCATAGGGGGATTAAGAACACCAGCGGCAAGACGATCTCTTAGGATGGGTCCCTTTATATAAATAAACTGGGGACGTTCAGGTAAAACAGGGCCTAAAATCTTGTCTTGTTTTAAAATACACCAATTTTTCTGGATGATTTTCTCAAATTTACAATATTGCACATTATAATCTAAAATCATTTTGAAATTATGGTTATCAACATTGGAATCCTTGTTTTGATCAGAGACCAGTAAATGTCTATCCATGGTTTTGACCTTCATGATTTCTTCTTCTAAATTCTGTCGATCGTAACCCTTTTGTTCAAACCGAGATAGTAAAACATGGGATTGAGTGGCAAAATCATCCTCACTAGTACAATTACAACGTAATCTGATAAACTGTCCCCTGGGGATGTTACACAACCAGGGACGGTGGTGACAACTCCCCAGGGGAATATAAGAGTTACGGTCAGTTCTGGTAAACATCAGGAATTTCTCTTTCTCTTGATTTTTGTCTAACAAGAAATTATTTCTGGTACGACAAAGAATTCTATCAGCAAACCAGGGGAGTTGCAATGGGGGCACGCTTTGCCCCCAGTGTGGCTAACATATTTATGTCCCACTGGGAGGAAAAGGCAGTATTCTCACACCGTCCCCCTGAACTTCTATGTTATCGTAGATTCATAGATGATCTTCTTATGATTTGGGAGGGTGAAAGATCTAAACTTGAGGCCTTCATTGAGTCTTTGAACAATAATGATAAAAACATTGACATGGACTATTGATTTTGAGAAAGTTGTCTATCTTGATTTGGTAATTAGTGTTGACAATGATCGTTTTAGATTAACTAATAATTTCAAACCAAATGACCGTAACTCTTATATTCCCCTGGGGAGTTTCCAGCACGATGTCACATTTTCCAGCATGATGTCACATCACTTATGATTGCTTGGATGGCTGCACCATCTGCTATATATTACTTTTAGGGATTTGATTTTTGACCCTGGTGTCCATCTGCTTTCTGCTATTTGTGGACATATTTGTGCTGATTTGCCTTTTTTCACTTACCAAAATGTATCTGACACAGTACTCATCAATCTCAGTCCATAATAAATGTCTTCATGAGATACAAGCTTGTTAAAAATTTACAGAAAAACTTCAAGGAATTCCTAATATGGATCTAAAATTGTAAAAAAATGAAGCTCAATATGCATCAAGTGTTAGCCAAGTGTTTCTGCTTGTCAAAGTGCATTTTTACATAAATTCCGTGCCATAAAATCACCAAGTCATGCACTTGTGTTGCTATGCTGTAATCAAGGATATTAATCATGTTTTCTTTGCTTGAAATAGTCCATCAAGTTCCCACAGAGCTTAAGATTTATCTCCACTGACAAATGCATCTGGACCACATGTACTACTCAATAGACTTCGAAATGTAATGTTTAATATATAATCCCCGTCAAGGTAATGAGTATAAAGTTACAGCTGCAAAGATAATTTATCCACAAGTGCAATAGATTTGTTGGTACGTAAGCTATATTAAGTTTTGTAAAAACAAATACTGAAAATCAGACCAGGTTTCACAAAGTGTTAAAACAGTTCAACATTAATTTGTGGTAAACATCACAAAAAGGAAATGTATTTAGATGTGTGAGCATCCAATTTCCATTTTCCGACAAGACAAATAACAATACCAAATGAACAATAATGCATATCAAGCATCAATGGTTTTTAATTGTTCTGACTGAAGAATGTTCATATTTCATTTGGTACTATAGTTTAGTGCACCTAATATTGAACGATAGATAGATAGATAGATAGATAGATAGATAGATAGATAGATAGATAGATAGATAGATAGATAGATAGATAGATAAGGCCATTGCAAAACCTTTCTCTTGCCCTTGAAAATGATCACTTTTATATATTCTTACCTTACTATTGTCATCTCTGAAACATTAAGGCTGTCGTTATCTGTTTCCTTGACTACTGAAACGCCCTATTAAATCTGAACTCTAGCTTAACAATTTTTACACACACTGAGCAAAAATAGAAAGATAATATGAAAAGGTAAATAATTCAAAGTGTAGTTTAGTGGATTAATTACCATCTCATGATGCAATATAAGGGCTTCAAAATTCAAAAAGTGTCAATCTATAGAAGTATATTACAAGCAGGCAAAAAAAAAAAAAACTACTGATAATCATGCCAGTGTGTATGGGTGCTCCCTTGTAGGAGTTGGTACACAGTGGGGAAAGATTCTCATTGATGGTGTATCCCGAATTCACAACACAAAAGTGCTTTACAAGTGGCCAAGTTGGAGAATGATGGAAAAGATAGAAACCAATCAGCTTGCCATACATGTTTTTTTGTTTTTTGTTTTTGTCAAAGCTTAATTGAACAAGCAGGGGTTAATAACTGATTTGTTACCATGCACACCTGCACCAAATTCAGCAATCTCTAGTTTTAGTATGTCTCCCACAAAAGTGAATGTCAACCACACTCTCGACAATTGCCCTCCTCTTCTGAGATCCCACCTGACGGCTACGCTTAGCTCCTGTGTGATTTCACAAAATTGTCCAAGTTATAAAGAAATTAGCAGGATTCTCCAAAAAAACTAGGACACATGCAAAGGATCAAAGATTGCAAAGATTGCTGTGTGGAGATATATTCATTCCAAGGATGCTTTAACCAGTTCTGCTGCTCTTTTCTCAATAATTACAACAAAATATTGATATTTACATTAATACAGAATACAATTAGACTTAAAGAGTTTGTAAACCCACGTGTTTTATCACTTTAATGCATCCAATGCAATAAGGTGAAAAAACTTCTGTCACTGACCAGCCCCCCAGCCCCCCCGTTTTACTCACCCAAGACCCGCAATTCCCACGCCGGAGAGACGCTTACCTTCTCTGCCGTTGTCTCGGCTCTTGATTGGATAGATTGATAGCAGCACAGCCATTGGTTCCCGCTGCTGTCAATCAAATCCAATGACGCAGGCGTCGGGGGGGCGGGCCGAGCTTGGCATTTTGTGTCTATGGACGCAAATGCTGGACTCGAGAACGCTACCTCACAGGGACCCCCAAGGAGAGCACTGCTCCTAGGTGGTTTCCTGATGCGGGGAGGAGCCGCGAGTGCCATTGGGGGACCCCAGAAGAGGAGCATCGGGGCCACTCTGTGCAAAACAAACTGCACAGTGGAGGTAAGTATGATATGTTTGTTATTTAAAAAAAAATTAGGGTTTAGTAACCCTTTAAAGACTAGGTTCACCTTAAAAAAAATAATAAATGCACATGTTTTTGGAGGAAAAAAATGTGCATTATCAGGCTCCTGTAGACACTTCCTCTGGCATACTGCCTGTACCTCTGTACGGCTTTCAGTTAGAAAGCTGGAGGAAGTATCAATGGACTATAAATTTACTGATATAGCACTTGTAGTCCGTTGAGAGGTAGAAATCCAACTCTCATGGTGGTGGATGAGACTTGCAGTTTATTCATTCACAGATCTCTGAAAAAAAAAATATTTTCTAAGCTTTAAAACTATTTTTTAAGCATATTTTCCTAAAATTATATATGCAGTGTACTGTATGAGGTATAAATTTATAAGATGGAGCAGCACTAAATCAATGTATATATTTATATATATAAAGTGCAATGTGTGCAATATCACAATAAAAAGATATCATTCCTAAAATGCATAGACAGTATTCAATGAATGTGCAAAAATGCTATAAAATACATAATTCATTATTAAAATAAATCCAGTGCATAAAAGTGCAATTTTCAAATAAGAAAAATAATGTTCCCAAAAGTGCATGAAGATGATCAATAAATGTGCAAATATAAAAAATATAAATCAATATTGCAATCAATGTTAATAAATCCAGTGCATATAAGTGCATATATATAATCTCTGTGCAAAAACATGCATAATGTGTCCAAGTACAAAGAAAGAATTCAGGGTGATGTGATCACACTTATTGACCCCTTTCACAATCCGCACACGATGTGCCCCAGCCTCTCACTTCAAATGAAGAACCCAATGGGTCTAATCATGCATCTGTGTAATCCTCAGTGGCACTCTCCACTCCTCTCATCTCTAATAGGAAATGACACAGTAAAACGGAGCAAAGGCTGTAGCTGCAGATAGTAAAGGGCTCCTCTCCTGTGGTTTCCACGTCCTTTTAGACCTCCCTCTAGCTCTCCTCCAATTTTTGGATGGTAAATGTTGGTGGACAGACATTTTTTGGTCTCTCCAGAGATGCTCAATTGGGTTTAAGTCAGGGCTCTGGCTGGGCCATTCAAGAACAGACACGGAGTTGTTGTGAAGCCACTCCTTTGTTATTTTAGCTGTGTGCTTAGGGTCATTGTCTTGTTGGAAGGTAAACCTTTGGCCCAGTCTGAGGTCCTGAGCACTCCGGAGAAGGTTTTCGTCCAGGATATCCCTGTACTTGGCCGCATTCATCTTTCCCTCGATTGCAACCAGTCGTCCTGTCCCTGCAGCTGAAAAACACCCCCACAGCATGATGCTGCCACCACCATGCTTTACTGTTGGGACTGTACTGGACAGGTGATGAGCAGTGCCTGGTTTTCTCCACACATACCGCTTAGAATCAAGGCCAAAAAGTTCTATCTTGGTCTCATCAGACCAAATAATCTTATTTCTCACTATCTTAGAGTCCTTTAGGTGTTTTTTAGCAAACTCCATGTGGGCTTTCATGTGTCTTGCACTGAGGAGAGGCTTCCGTCAGCCCACTCTACCATAAAGCCCCGACTGGTGGAGGGCCGCAGTGATGGTTGACTTTCTACAACTTTCTCCCTGGCTTTGGGGATGTCTGGTCACCTTATTTTAAAGTATATAGTAAAAAGCATTTTTTTTTTAAATTTGGATAGAGTAAGTAAGGGTTAAAATCCTTGTTTTTGTTGGCTGTTTGTGTTCTATTAGGAGATTTGCATTCCCTTTCTGTTCTCGAGACACAACAGGAAGTAAGAGGAAATCTTTCCATAGTGAGGGAAATCCAGACTGGAAGATTCCTCTTTTATTTATGTTCTGGTGACAACTTAAAATGTTGTATTTCCCCTCATTTTCAGTCCCAATGACAATGGTCATCAGGACAAACAGAAGGGGGTCCATTGCCCTAGCAATGCCAAGGATAAACAGAAAAAAAAAAAACTTGACAGTTTTTATCCAAGTTAAAAAAATACTTTTGACTTTAGCTACACTTTTAAAGTACATTTGTCATGAGTAAAATACATGGACTGCTGTTGTTGACTGTTATCCTGACCTACTGAGTCACTTAGTTAAATAGTATGCAGATTAGACAAGTCACATATCCATAACTGCGTACTTGTTCTGGGTCAGAGACTCAAATTATTGAAGCAAAATAATCTAGCAGATGCCATCTGCCTTATACAATAAACATTAATTCATCTTCACATTGTTCTGTAAAGCATCTTATTTAGAAATAATGAATTATGACAAGTGCTAAACAATGGTAAATTTTGTTTACGTGTTTTAGTTTTATAAAGTCAGTATAGTAAAAATGTAATAATTGTGCCATTAGGAATTTAGTAAAAGTAAAGTATAATGAATGACTGTGTGTAGTCTTATAACGTCTTAATTAGGAATGAGCTGAAGGCTCGGTACGAACACAGGTATGAGCAACACTTTGGCTGATCAGGCGTGCATCCAAATTCCAGAGCTCAAGGTTGATCATGGGAGCAGTATGTTATATACAGTAGCAGTACCTCTACTGCTACTATAAGTGACAGCTTTCTTACTGTCAATGGTTGCTAAAAAGCAGCATGTGCCAGCATACCACAACACCCATCTCTATTCATTTACTGGCTGAGAATACCTGGTCATGCAAAAGAAAAGGATAGCGTGACATCACTGGCTAAATACGGCCACTTGACCATAACTGGGCAGTTACATTGACCAAATATAGCCATGGCCATATTTGGTCAATGATGTCACCCATGAGATGCTGCCCTTGTTGTTTACTTTTCACAAAGGATATGTCATTCAAAGGGAGATGATGGGATTGGATGTGTCTGTTGGTCTTTAAGATGTTTTTCTTTCTGTGGTTGTCGGGTTCATTCTTCATGATTGACATGGATCTGTATTGTTGAGTGAAGTTATTGATGATGAATGTTCATTGTAGGACTTCTTTTTTTTTTAAATAAAGGACTTGCCAAAAACTGTAATATTGTTTTCTTTTTAACAGTTTACTTTTTTGTGTGAATTGGTAGAGGTACTACATATGCATAATTTTAATATTAAAGGGGCGTCCAGAATCTGATAAGCCCCCTGCCCACAGACCCCTACTTCCATTGGGCCAGGGCTGTGGGGAACGGGTCTTTATGTTGTCCAACATGTTGTCAAGGTGCTTTGCCATAGGTTTACCTGCGCATGTTAAGAGCATGTATCCTCTATAGTTTAGGAGGGCGACACTGCACACTTTTACCCCCAATCTTTCCTGACCTGCCAGGTTGCATAATTGGATCTGGTAGAGATTCTTGGTGGATTTTAGGGGAGACATCTTGTTTTTTGCATGGGTTTACCCCATATGATTTTCTTTCCCTTTTTTGTGTGTGGTTCTTCTTGACATCCATATGAGACCTTCATCAAGGATAATGGCCTGGTATGTATTTTTAGGGGGAACAACAAGCAATTTTCTTGGTCTGGGGGCCCTTTATTAACATCTATGCTACACCAAACATTCACTGAGATAAGGGTCTAGTGTGGATGAAGGGAATCCTTGACTTCCTTGTTTACAAACAGAAGAAGAGGCTGAGAGCTTTCATTTGCTGACCTTTATTTTTTTTTCTTTGTAAATGTCAGTCTTGCAATAGTAGGATGTATACATCATACATATGTGCCACTTCACAGGCAGGTTAAGCAACCCCCAGGCATGGTTTTTAAAATAATTAATATAGTGTTTTCAGGGTTTTACTTTCAGCATTATTGAAATCGCTGCTCCTCGTTTTTGCTTTGGCTCCTGTTGACTATTGGGATTTGGAAGTATGACAGTGGTGTACAGAATTGGATTAGCTGTATGCAGAGCATCATGTACAGTAGTTTTCAGCACAAATCCCCGTCAATTAGTTCTGTGTCACAGTCTGAAACACAGGAAGCTTCTTCCTTACATCTCAGTCTATCCACATTCCACCTCATGCCACAGCAAAGTATTGTGACAGGAGGAAGATATTCAGACATAAATAGCAGTGCTTACACAACTTCATCTATTCTTACTTTTCTGAATCAATCAATATGCTCAAACAGTATTAGGTGGTTGCATGCAGAGGAGGACTGGAAACTTTTGGCCCGAGGGGCAAACACAACCAACTGGCCCTTTCATACCAACTGGTTGACATAGTTAAATGTGAATGTGGTTATAAACAGTTTACTGTAATGCACCTTTTCACATGCACAGTACATGCTATGTATTAAAAACAATATTCCGATCCTCAGAATATTCCGATCCTCAGAATATTCCGATCCTCAGAAGCAACAAATGTTCCGTAAACCACATCCCCTAAACTTGATAGTAAAGAATGAGTACAGTGATAGCAAATAGTAATTAAGCAGCATCACAAGAAAAAAGAAAATGTGTCTGGTATAAATTACAACAACATTTTTAGTATGTCATGTAAAACACAATATACAGGATATACAATATACACAAGATAAAAGACACACTGTCAAGGTCCAGATCTGAACCTGACACCTCTGCGGTGTCTGGCTATAGCTCTTCTGTACCACCTGAGGTCGAATGCTCCCTGCCAGATCCCTTGGACAACCTTGCCTTGTCTTTGTTTCTTTTGAGCCTTGAATACTTTGCTCCTGCCGTGAACTTCCTGATTTATGCCATATCGCTGCACTTCCTGTTTGCCATACTATTGTGCTCTATCCAGACATCCAACAGAATATATTGCTTCTTTGCATACCTGCAGCTGTCCTTGTCATCACTATCACCTGTTACCGACCTTTGGCTTATTCCTTGCCTACGCCTCTGCTTGATCCCAACCTGCCACCATTTGTTATTGACCTTTGGCTTGTTCCTCAATGACGTTTCCATTTTATTCTAGCCTCCATCTAAGTGTTACTGACCTTTGGCTTGTTTACTGACTATGCTTCTGCTTGATCCCACTTGCTGTTTTTGCTACTGGACTCCAGCTTGCTCACCTCCTGGAAGAACAATTCTGAGGACCATGAACTGCTACTAACATGCAGCAAAACCCATCTCCACCATCAGGAGCTCTGATGAATACTAGTTAGTGATTAGACCCCGCACCTTGGGTAAGCCCACTTCATCCACCAGAGTGACCTGCCTGTGTACTTAGTCTGCTGGTCAGTGGGATCCTTTCTAAACTGCTATAGCTACTGGTCTCAGAGCCTGACCCCTGACCATGACTAAATAATCTGGCTCAAACATGGGGGCTGTGGCTCCTTTCAGGCAGCAAATTGCAGAGCTGCGATAGTTCAGTGTTACCTGCAAAAACTTTTTTCCGAACTGCAAAATGTGGTGAAAGGGCAAAAGGAGGGAATCCATGCTCTGTAAAGACGATTGCTGGACTTATGTTCCTGAGATGATGCTAGTGCACGTATGCCTTTAACACTCATGTTTAATGAAGACTGATGTCACTGATGTGACTAATGTCACATTTATTTACAAATGCAACCCATTGTACATACTTCTAAAAAAAGAAGGTATTGTTTGTTATCAACCTCCTGACTAAGGAAGCCCCAGCTTAGGCCTCCCCTTATGTAGAATAAGACAGCTGAACTCTGAATAATTTTGAGACTCTTGTGACAGAAACAAATAAGGTTTTTGATGATTCCAACCAATGCACTACTGCCAAACCAAAGTTGCATTGTTTAAGGCATAGTGGATGCTCTGTTGCTGAGCACACAGCTATATTCTGATGTTGGATCTCAGATACCACTTGGAACCCAGCAGTGCAAAAGAGTCAATTCTGCCAAGGGCTCTCTAAACAGGTAAAAGATGAGCTCGCCAGAGTAGAAACACTAAATGATCACAAGGTTTTTATCCAAATATATACCTGAATTGATCAGAGACTTACAGAAAGGAGGAAGGAGAGACTGGAAATGTTTGGAAGTAATGGTGACATGCATTTCTCTGCTAGTCTGTTCGTTCAGAAGTATCCAAAAGTTTCTCTGGACTCTTACACTCCCGAACCTATGCAAATTGATAGTGTAGCACCCTCTAACTTAGGTTGGTAGGTGCTAGAGTAGTGTTTTTATGTGTACTGCCAGTGTAGGTAAATTTAGGCAGGCCTAGCTGTGAGCTAGGCCTGTTTGTTTTTGATCTGGGAGCAGGGGAGTGGTTTAGTGTAGCAGCACAGGTGACTGACATGTGCTTCAGCTGTCTGGCGCCTCCCCTGGGGCTGGACATGGCGTAGATAGCCGTGGATACTTCAGCGATCTATGCCCAGAAGTGGGAGCAAATACCTGGATTATACAGGTATCTGCTCCCCCTGAAAGGTACCAAATGTGACACCGGGGGGGGGGGGTATCCAAAAAGCCTAAGTTCCATTTTTGGGTGGAACTCCACTTTAATTGTCCCAACAAAGTTAAAAGAATAATTAACTGATGTTATAGCGCTCAAACATATAAACTCCATTTCTCAAACACTCTATTTCCCTATTGATCTATAAAGAAAATAAAAGTTAATTATTATCTCATTTTGTCATCTCTATCAAACCTATCACTAAGGGCCAAAATATTTCTTGCTCTGCTGTGCTGGACTCTGAGGCCGGGAGGAAATTTATGGACATGGAATTTACCCATAGCAATAATATTCAAACAACAAAATAAATCTGCCATCACTGATATGGAGATGGTCAGTCACCTTTAATGTCAGGATATCTTACCCATGAAACAGTTCCTCTAGTACTTCAATTTGAGGCTGACCATAGTGAGACAACCAATAATCCTGTCATCATGGGCATTCCTTGGCTTTCTACCCATAATCCTTACAACAACTAGGGAGCATGGTATATAAATTTAATGTCCCCCCATTGCGAGGAACATTGAAGACAACCTTGTCGATCAAGTTCTTCACAAATCAAGGAATCACAAGTTGACATGGTAACTACCTAGTCGTATACAACCTGCCTCTACAATAATATGAGTTTCTTGATTTCTCTGACAAAAAGAATGCTGATCAATTACCTTCTTATCACCCATATTATTGTCCCATTGAACTGCTTCCAGGGGCAGAAATACATTTTGGTCACTTTTTCAGTCTGTCAAAACTTGAATTGAAGGTGCTCAGGGAGTGGTTTGATGGGAATTTAGAGAAGGGTTTTATTAGCTGGTAAACATCTCCTGCAGGGGCAGCTCTTTTCTTTGTTGAAAAAAGGACTCCACCTTGAATCCATACATTGATTAAAGAGATTTGAAAAAATCACTATTAAAAACTGTTATCCACTTCCCTTCATCTCTAAAATGTTGGAAAGACTCTATTCTGCTAAATGTATATGCAGAGAGAAATTGTTGTGGGACTTTATATGAGGCTGTCACATTCCAAAAAAATAATAATAATAATAATAATACAAAAAAGCACATAAGTAAAATGTATTTTACAAACAAAATAGAAACATTTCATGATCTCAGAATACATGATGCGATTTATTTGGAAATAGAGCCAAAAAGGCCATTAAAAGCTGACACATAACACATGATTGGTAAAACTTACTTCATGACAGAAAGATACATAATAATATTTGCAGAAACAAGTACATAATAGATATCCATTGTAGAAAACTCTACGCGTTTCGTGGATCTGTCCACTCGTCGGGAGTACAATGCCAAAAATATCCATAGATCTGGATGATAAACAAAAATGGTATGTTGGTAAAAATTCCCTATGCTGGACAAGAAAGGAAAGGTCTTGAAAAACAAGAGGTCTGATACTCACATGCCATCTCAGAAAAATAACCCAGCTACTGAGAGAGGAAACGGAGGGTGTCAGATACAGTGTTTAATCAGACCTTTTTTGTTCCCGCAACTTTTCAGCATTTTATTCTTGATTTTTTTTAGATCTGTTGGACCAGATTGTGATTGCTTATATGGATGATGATCTCATTTTTTCTGATGAACATTGTTGTTGAAAGAGTAAGAAAGAATCAGCTTCACATCAAACTGGAGAAATGTAAATTTGAATGAACCCAAATACAGTTCTTAGGATATATTATTTCTTCAGAAAGAGTGAGCATAGATCCCAAGAGGATCAAAGCATGGGTGCCAACCTCTATAGTAAATTTAGAAGAAACTTCTCCAGGGTGATAGCACCAATTACATAGCTGACAAATGGATGCCCTTTGTGTGGTCACTTGAGTCACAGAATGCCTTTAGTAAGCCAAAAACTCTTTTCACTTCTGCATCAATGTTGGTACATCCTAATCCTTGAAATACCTTTTATCATGGAAGTGGATACTTCAGACTCTGCTGTGGGAACTATCTTTTCTCAGTGAAGAGGAGAAAAGATGCAGCTCCATCCTTGTGCTTATTTCTCTTGTTTAAGGTCTTCAGCCGAAGGTCGCTGGCAATTAGGCTTTTTCAGATTGGAGGCATCTGCTGGAAGGGGCTAATCATCCTGTGAATGTTCTTACTGGTCAAATGTGGAATTCATTTGTTCTGCCAAGAGATTGTCATCTAGACAATCATGTTGGTCTCTATTCTTTTTCAGGTTACATTTTATTATTTCGGATCAACTTGGGTCAAAGAATGGTAAGGCCAATGTCTTATTGAAGATGTTATCTAAGCCTCTCCAGGAAAGCAACTCTGAATGCACTATCCTACCTCAAAATAACTTTTTTTTTTGAGTCTCCTCAAAGAGGGGTATGAGAATGAGCCACTTCTTAGTCATCCTCCTAAAAATATTAAGCTTGAGTACAAGAACAGCTTTTGGACTCAAGCACGTCATGTCTTTGTACTTCAATTGGTTCAAATAGAAGCCCACAAGTTGTTGCATAACTCTAAACTTGCTGTGCATTTTGGGGTTTCAAAGATGGAAGAACTTTTATCACATTACTTTTGTTGGCCTGGTTAGAAGAAAGATGTCAAGAAGTATGTGACCTCATCTCTGACCAGTGCATGCAGTGAATGCAGGAGAGGTTGAAATTTACTTAGATCCTGACCCCCTAAATGGTCTGTAATCAGAAAGAGCTGGTCACAGCTATCATTCACTTTCTCTGAGCAGCAAGCAGCATTTGTTTAAAGAGGTTGTAAAGGTAAATGTTTTTTTTTAACCTAATGCATTCACTGCATAAAGGTAAAAAACCTTTCCAGGTCATCTACTCTCAGTCCCCCTAAAATATCTAGCAGAGCCAAATCTCAATTCAGCAATGTGCCTGTCTACTATAGTGCTGCTCTTCTCTCTCCTCTCCCACAGGAAGCTCGGCAGCATCTGTAGCCATTGGCTCCTGCTGCTGTCAATTAAATTCTTTGAGGAGGGGGTGGAGGGTAGGGCTGAGCTGCACTGCGAGTTCCTAGTCTTGTCCTAAGCTTAGATCACACAATGGGTTAAAAAAAAATCTAAAAATAGTACACAAGGATTTTCCTTTTAGCTAATCATGGCCTTAATCATAGCTATTCAGAGTCCTTATAACTTTACTGTGTGCACCCGTTTAACACAGTTTCTAAACAGGAGCAAATAAAAATGACTTGAATTGTGATGCTTCTTCATGCATGAACTAACTACAATTGCATAAAAAACCAACACAGTTTGAATAAGGTTGCATTTGTTATTTATTTGTCATGAGGTTTTAACTCACATCATTCTAACCCATTTTAGAAGACTTGTACATTTAGTGGGTTTTCTATGCTGCCACCTTTTAAGATGATCATTTTTCACATTAACCTTTGTGAACAATCTGTACTGACATTTGGACAATTATGCCGCAGCACGCACAAAGGGAATCTTTTATTCTCTTAGCTATCAAGAAGATAGCACAATTATACCTGAACATTTCCTTGTGGCCAGTATTATTGAAACAGACACCAATGAAGGGAACATAGAAAGAAAATGAATAGATTTAATATCAGAGGTATTTACAAACGAATCGCTTGCCTTGCACTGGAAATGGTACTGCTATCCCAAGTGCCATCTCAGAAATTGTGCCTTAAAAAGAGAATTACCAGAATAATAGAAATTGATGTTATTAAAATAAAACTCTATTGTAACATTTCATGCACATATATTTAAAGGTTTCCATGGCTTTACAGAACTTAGTGGTGCATAAAGAGACATTTAGCCTTTGTTATCTAGGTGGAGTTGCTCTTCTCTTGTTATCTGTAAGGAGTCTGGTTCAGTGAATCTTAAAACAGATCTAATCTAACTGTGAACAGCTGAAGTCCAGATCAGAGTCTAGCAGTTGAAGCAGGAATTCATAAAAGACCAGAAATAGTACTTAAAAAAGTACTATGTAATATGAGGTTACGCTGAGGAACAATTACAAATAAGTCTGCGTTTGATTTGGACATAAAATATAAATCAGACTGTGAGGCAATCCAATCAAGCTGGTAGCAGGTACAGAGGGCAAGACATAGGAATTACCCAAAATAAATTCAAATATCAGACATCAGCAGCTGCTAGTAGTTATGTAACGAGGTCACAGGTACTCATTATTGGTTGCAATTTTCTGTGGGTTTTATAAAAAAAAGGAACATCCCTTTGTGGTTGGAGAAAATGAGATTGCAAAAAAAGCCAAAGAAAGCATACTAACAAGCCCTTTGAGGCAAGTTAATTGAACGTGGCTAACCTCAAATTCTCATACCTCCTTATGGATAAAGTGGTTGTAAAGGCAGAAGGTTTTTTTTTATCTTAATGCATTCTATTCATTATGATAAAAATTCTTCTGTGTGCAGCAGTCCCCCTAATATTTACCTAAGCCCATCTCAATCCAGAGTCTTGGCTGTCTGGGGCTGAGACAGAAACAAAGCGCCATTGGCTCCTGCTACTCTCATTTAAAGTCAGTGAGCCAATAAGTTGAGAGAGGGGGTGGGGGCGGGCCACGGTTTTGTGTCTGAATGGACACAAGGAGCTGTGGCTTGGCTCAGGTGCCTCTATAGCAAGCTGCTTGCTGTGGGGGCACTCAACAGGAGGGATAGGCCAGGAGCGCCAAAGAGGGATGCGAGAAGAGGAGGATCTGGGATGCTCTGTGCAAAACCACTGCCCAGAGCAGGTAAGTATAACATGTTTTTTATTTTTAATTTAAAAAACAAGAGTTTAGTAGCACTTTAAGGTATATAAGATTATGATGCTCTTCCACCAAGTGCTATTTATTCTACTTTTCTTATTGAAGAACTAGCCCTATGCTGATGAGCTTGCAGACTGGTGTTAATATAGCTAGGTGCTGCACATATTTCACGGAACCAAGAAACAAGAAAAGTCAGTGGTCAAGAGGCCTCTCACTAGAGTAGGCACTCTCCGAACTCTAGGTATTTTCACGTAGGTTTACAGAAGTGTTCTCCCTCACAAGCTAGTGTCCAGCAGTAATAGCCAGAGGTCCTCTCCTGATGATTTGGGTTTGATGATGGCCACAGTCACTCACCGCATCCAGCAAGAGAAACACTTATCCCCAGTGCATGCTCTCAGGATCCAGGTCCCCTCACATGTAGCATTGCACAGAATATAATGACAGCAGAAGTCGCTAATCAGCACTTTTCTCCTGGGCAGCAATGGATCAGATAGCTCTGGCAAACTATGGCCACACACTAATGTTGCCCCTTCACTGCAACCTTGTGGTGCTCTCTCTCAGCTCCTCAGTACAGGAAAATTGTTGCAGCAGCATGGTTCATACAATGACTTCCTCCCTGCATTCTGCCAACTGATGACAAAATAGAAGCTCACTTTTTGCAGCAGCCTGGTTCACTCCTCCTTTGTTCAGTTACATCAACCAATCACTGTCCTCCTCCAGGCTCAAACTAGACCCAGACAAGATGGCTGCCAATGCACTGGAGACACTCCATTGAGGAGCATTACGGAGTGGTCTCCTTAAAGATGGCTGATGCACTTCTGCATTAATAAATATACAGTTTAACCCTGTCCACACTGCAGAAGGACAAACCAGCAGCAACAAAGGAAGAAGTTCCACAGCAGTTATCAGGTACAGTCCAGGTTACAGAAAGAATGGAATTCCTACTTGTAATGAATTACTACTTTTCCATTCATTAATTTTTCTGCATTAAAATGGACTTATGTTAATAGGACCTATTGTTTTGGCTTTACATCATGCTTAGAGGGCCTGGATAATTGTGTGCCTTATTAAACCTCTTTTTTTTTACTGCATGCGTTCATACAGGACCTGCCTTGCTGAAAACAATAGAGTCTGCAGTTGCTAAAGACATGAAACACAATGCTCCTGGTAGCCAAGAACTTTGTGCTCTAAAGTGACTAGGTTTTAGGTCATATGAGGGAGCTAGGGAGATGCACATTTGTATTCATGACAAGCCCGGTACTTTTTTATTGAAAACAATAATGTAATTTGGTAATGCTGACATGTGCTCCGCTTTAGTGATAAATATAACCTCAAATTCATCCTTGACTACTAAAAAAGGCTGCTCTGCACCTGTTGATTTCTATTGTTTTTTTCAATTTAATATGTTATTATTTTTGATTTTAATGCCTGTCCCATGAGGGTTTGATTTTTCTGAATAAACAGTGATTGGTTGCTTGTCATTGTGCTATATACATAAACTGTCCTATTCCCAAATTGGCAGTCAAACTCCAGGATCATTTTTAAACTGAAAGATGGATGGATCTGTGTGATTAATAAATCCTTTGATTTCCATCATTATACACAGTATATTTATTGGGTTATTTAGTGAAGACAACATGGACTGCTTAGTTTGCTTTAACATTTTTTTCAATGCCAGTCTTAATCTGTGTTTTTTTCTATAATAAACACTGATATTATTAACAGTACAAGGTGTCTGCCAATCTTTACCTGTTACTCTGAGATTCTTTGTCATCTGCTTGATAATTGTATGTATCCTTGTACTGATTTCCATAGGATGACAAGTCCTGATGAATTATAGAACAGAGGCCTTGGAAGTCCTTTTGCAACCTTTTCTAGCTTCAAAACATGTTTTTCTCTTAGGTGTTGTGCAATCCCATTGACCCATGTTGTACTCTTAACAGAACTCTGTTGTGAAGAAATGTTCCTGTGCATTGACCCTGTGTTTTCTATGGGTAACCCTAAAGCTATGGCAGTATTATTCAATGTTGTTTATTACATATAAATTTAAAGACACCATTAAAATCATTGAACTGAATTACTAATGCTGTGAAGAAACGTGTGTCAATTAGTGATGCACTATCAAAATAAATTAAATATTAATACAAAAATACAAATGAATGTACTGTATATGGCTTTAAAAAAACACAACTGTACATGCAAATCCAAATGAAACATTAATAAACATGAATTATTTTCATGGATTGCACAACAAAAAGCTCATAAATGACAGTCCCACTGTGTAAAAAAGTCCAAAAAATCCAGTAAGAGTGCTATGAAAATCTTCTGTTTAATACCATCACCCGGAAACCCACAAGGGTGTGAGCTCACCTCATTGACAAGCCCCTACAGTGGGGAAAAGGAAGTCATATTTCTTATGATGTTGAACCAATAGCTGCGGGTGGATGCCACAATGTATTTAATAATCAGACTAACCACAATAATACTCAGCTCAAAAAAAGGAGAACAATCACAAAGTGTAGACCATACTAAAAACATTTATTTATTAAAAACTTGTATGCACTCACATGTAAAACATGATATCAGGCTCATCCAGTGGTGACTGGGGGGGCACTACTTGTTTTTTTTTTTTTTTTTTCCATAATAATATTTATTGTCCAATGCATAAAACAGAGAGCATAGACAGTGAACAGGATATTACAAGGTACAGATTGTTTCATAAATCCGAAATACAGATAGCTAACATTGATATAACCATTATTGAATTCAAAGCAGTGGGTTGTATAACAGACATTTAACAGATTGTCTAAAGTAACCCTTTCAGGGAAGGTACTGAGGGAATATTATAGCACCATTCAAAGGGTAAGGGTTATGAGAGAGCAAGGAAATAACAGAAAAGAGAAGGAAAGGGGGGGAGAAAAAAGAAGGAAGGGAAAAAAGAGGTAAAATAAGAGCAAATGGGGAGGGAAAAGGGAAGAACGGGGCGCGAGGGGAGAGGGGGAGGAAGGAAGGGGATCAAGCTACACAGGGACTGATCCCTACAATAATAAGGTAGGGGAGATAAGAGCCTAAGCTCTATAGTTCTATGGTAGGGGTTGGTGACTTGATAGGAAAAGAAATGAGGGGGGGGAGGAAGGGAACTGGGTATTTACCCCCTGTCTCCATCCCGCCCCCCCACCCCGGCGCAGCTGCCCCCCACTCCCCACCCCCCAAGGGGGAAAGTTGAAAGGGCTCAGGGGTTATATTCGCCATATCGCTGAGACAGTTTGAAGTGCGTCCAACAGGCCCATGTAGTCGTAAATTTTTGGATTCGTTCCTGCGATATATGAACCAGCTCCTCCATCTCCTCTATCTTTGTGATCCTACGAAACCACTCACCAATCGTAGGGGTGGATGTGGATCTCCAATGTGTTGGGATGCACAGTCTAGCCGCATTCACCAAGTGCATTGCCAGTGATCTGTAGTATTCCTTTTTAGTTAAGTGGGTATGATGTAGGAGGTATTGAGCAGGGGAGAATGTTAGGGAGTACGTCGTAATGTGTGTAATAAGCTTATGTACCTTCTTCCAATATGGTTGGATGAGATCACATTCCCACCATACATGTAACATAGTCCTTTTTGCCTTTCCACACCTCCAACTTGTATCTGGGATTGTCGGAGAAAATTTATGTAGTAGCGTCGGGGTCCTGTACCAGCGTGTTAAAATTTTATATCCATTCTCTTGAATGGCTACATTAAAGGAACCCTTATGTGCGTATTCGTAGATACCTGTCCAATCCTCGTCTGTGAAGGTCATCTGTAAGTCCTTTTCCCATTTCGTGCGTGCGGGGTCAGTGGGGCAGATAGCGTCATCTATAAGCTCATTGTATATGTAGGAAATGAGATGTCTCTGCGGAGGAGCTCGGGTACATAAGTCCTCAAATGGGGTTAGAGGTCTAGTCCAAGTCTGTGTTGTGCCCTGGGTGGAGAGGAAGTGTCTAATTTGTCGGTATGTCCAGAAAGGGAAGGAATGTAGTGGGGATAAGCCTACTAGGTTCTCATAAGATCTAGGCGTTTTACCTGTATAAAACTGATATGCTAGTATTCTGTCATGTGGCCATGCTTGGTTAAGAAAGGATGGTGATAGTCCGGGTGAAAAATCAGGGTTGCCTCTCAGTGGAGTTAATGGGCCCGGGATTGAGGAGATTGACGAGATTTTAATTGACCGTTTAAAGGCCCCTAGTGAGGCTGAGATGAGAGGGTGCCCTACTATGTTCTGTGTCCAATGTTTGGGTAGGATCGAGGGTAGGGATTCAAGTGGGATTTGGGAGAATGATTTTTCTAAGGTAACCCAGACCTTTCCTGCTTCGTGTATATTCCAATCTACGAGTCGGGAGAGATGACTTGCTAGAAAATATTTGTGCAAGTCTGGTAGCCCGATACCACCTCTGAGTTTTAGACGCGTGAGACGGGTATACTTAATGCGTGGCGGTGAGCCCTTCCAAAGGAACATTGTGCACATCCTCTTGTATGCTGCGAAAAAAGAGGCCGGAGGGCTAATAGGAAGACATTGGATAATGTGTAGGAACCGTGGCAAGGTTACCATTTTTAAGAGAGCCGCCCGGCCAAACCAAGAGACATTGATTTTTCCCCATTCCTTGAGGTCAAGTTGTGCTTTTTTCAGGACCTTGCTAAAGTTGGCGCTATATAAGTCCATTAGATTGGTAGTTATATTGATACCTAAGTAGGGTATAGCCCGTTGGTTCCATTGAAAAGGGAAGGATGTCTAACAGCGTTCAACCTCCCGTGTTGTGAGTGAAATGTTCAGCGCTTGTGATTTTGCATAATTAATCTTTAGATATGACAAGGATCCAAAGTGATCTATATCTTTAAGTAAATTGGGTATGGAGGTAGTTGGGGCAGTCAGTGAGAGTAAGATATCATCCGCGAAAGCAGAAACTTTATACTCTTTACCTTGAATGTTAACACCTTTAATATCGGGATTGTCTCTTAATTTGTTAAGGAGGGGTTCCAATGAGAGTATAAATATCAGAGGCGAAAGAGGGCAGCCCTAGCGAGTTCCGTTTCTAATAGGGAAGGCGTTCGACAGGAGGCCATTAACTCTTACTGCTGCGCTAGGAGAAGCGTACAGCACCGAAATGTGTGCCAGCATGCGCAGGTGCAGGCCAATCTTCCTGAGTACCTCAAGCATGTAATCCCAGGCCACTCTGTCGAACGCCTTCTCGGCATCTAGTGATAAAAAGAAACCCTGTGTCTCTGTAGTGGTGAGCCAGTGGTGAAGGTTTAATGCCCTGGTGGTGTTGTCCCTGGCCTCGCGACCAGGGACAAAGCCCACCTGGTCTAAAGAGATAAGATTCTGTAGGAGAGGGGACATGCACTACTTGTTTTTATCCACTAAATCATACAAAATACGAGCGTAATGCGGTATGCAATGATACCGTTTTATTGTATTAACCTAACACGTAAAAGACAAGCTGTCAAGAGTTTTCCTTTCTTACTCAGGTATTGCTTCAGAAAGAGAAGAAAACTCTCAAAAGCTTTTCTTTATAGTTTAAAGCAATTTCAGCAAACACCGTGGCTGTGTAAATAATCCGCTATGTTAAATATCACTAATAAAGACCAATGAACAGACCCTGAGTGTTTGTGTGTGTGTGTGTGTGTGTGTGTATATGTGTAACTATCTAATACTAGTAGCAACATATACCAATTTTACACAGCCAGACACTTTCTACCTAGTTCAAAATGAAAATGAGACTTTTAGGCATGATTCACACCTATGCAGGTTGCAGTTTGCATACTCTAGGTGCATTTTGCATTTTTTCAATACACATTTTTTATCCATTGAAGTCTATGGAACCAAAAAACAGAAAAAAAATCCCTGGCCCTTCCCATAAAATGCACAGATGTGAACATGACCCATAGGAAACCATGTTAAATGGACTGTAGAGTGTTTCTGCAAAACTGAAAATGCACTAAAAAATGCATAGGTGTGAACCAGGCCTTAGACCAGAAGTCTGCTTGCTCAGCAGGAGATCTGTCTGCTGATCCCCAGCTGAGTAAAGTGAAGCAGGCGGATGTCAATGTTGGCTCAGTCTCTGCAGAGTGGACAAGGACAGCTTGCTCTGCTTAATGGGCGGTCAGATGTAAATGGACCAGCTATCCGATTACACCCAACTGCCATCTGATCAAATCCACCCAGATGGAGGGGAACTGATCCCCATCTGTCTGTTTTTAAGAGATCAGATTGGATTAAATGTAGGCGGGTGTAAACGAACACATGTCCCCTTATACCCGCCACTCCATAGAGGAGAATGGTGGGTCCGATCAGGTCCACCTGAAAAACAGACAGGCAAACCTGATCAGACCACTAGTATGAAAGGGGCCTAGAGCAAGCGGACAGGAGGTGATACAATGCCTCCTCACTGCCTGTCTAATGCTCTCTGAAGAGCAATCTGAATGTGAACTGCTCTTTAGAGGGCTAATCTAGTGAGAATGAGCCATAAAGGTTGAAGATGACTTCTGCTGGTAGAAAGGAATGCATGAAGCCAATGCTCTGTCCCTCTGACAGTGTCACTGAGGATTTTTAGCAACAGCCTGGAGTTGTAGTAAATACAACATGAATAGATTGTGAAAGAACCTTTTCCTCAGGTCCTGCCCCCCTCTCCCTCTGCTGCTTGCACTAAAACAACAAATCTTTCTCTGCTGCTGCAGAATCTGCTTCTCTCCCCCCTGAAGCAAACATAAAGGAAAAAAAATCACTTGAGAGCTAGAGGAACTGAGGGGTCATTTCAAATTTTTTCTCCTCCTCTGTAACTGCCTGATTATCAAAATGTGGTGGCAGGGGAAGAGGGAGGCGCTGCAGCATGGACACAGAATGATTGGCTAAAAGTAAGAGATTCCATAAATCCCTCCCATCCTATACTGGCCGAGGTGCTGGAGTGCTATCACCCAGCTTTGCACCTGACTGCTGTGTGCTGTTCTCCTGACATTAAAGGTTAGACACTGACACAAACTCTGCTTAGTGTACACACAGGGGCGGGCTGGGGGGCAGAAGCGCTACTCACTTCAGCATTCGGGTCTGCCTTCAGTCATTATGACAAGCTGAAGACCCGGTACGGACTCAAAAGGGTGAACTTTTTCCTGGAGGCGCCAGCTTGCTGCGACCCTGGTAGTTCCACCATTGCCCATCAGCCTAATTTAGATGGGGGGGCACATGGGAGGGCAAGGAATAACCTAGGGGGGGCAATTGTCCACCCTTGCCCCCCTGTAGCAATGCCACTGGGCTCATCTGAAAGTACACAGCCATCACCTCCACTCAGGATACAGCTGAACATGCAATAGAGCCGCACCACAGGAAGGATTCTCAGAAAAGAAGTGTTCTTCGATTTACCTTAAAGCAGGAATAAACTCAAAAACAAAATTTAATATATTGCAGCATACCAATCCCTAAATAAGGTGGCTGGTGATCCAGGACTTGTGTTTTAATGCAGGCAGCATAGACCCCAAAGGAACAATATTCTTATTACAAGGTCCTTTATAGAATTGTTCTACAATTTACTGTTAATCACCCAGGTTGGAAAATGTTATTTTCACATTTGTGCACCCAAGGGATTTTCTCATTTTTGAATGTGAGACAAAGAGATTATCATATGGTGAAAGTCTGGGGAGCCGTAAAGGCAGTACAGTGAGATTTAATAAATATATATAAATAGGATCTTTTTTTTTCCTATGGATTGCTTTTCCATTGCTCTGGGAAGCTGTGACACTTTCCTAATCAAAAAAATGTACTTCCAGATGTGATTTGAATCACTATAATGATAGGGACTAGAAAAAGAAAAAAAAACAATAATGATAGATATAGAAGGAGCTCATTGGTACAGCAGCATAGATGGTGATTTAATTCCTGCATTTCAGAATTCCTTTTCTACTATAACATCAGGTTTTTTTCCATCAATCTGCAATATTCTGTCTCCGTGGAAATCTTTGTGAGGAACCAAATCTTGAAGTAGCTATAGAAAAAAGCACAGATTGCTTTAAAGTTGCAGTTGTTCTTAAATAAAAACATGACATTATATTTTAGCATTTTTTTTTTTTAGCTATAGTGACGGTGACAGAAAAGAAAAGAAATATTCAAAACATGAGCCATAATCAGCTTGAGAAACCTATTATTTATCAAGTGAAAAACACAGTTACACTTCAGCTCCTAACACAAACACAACTATTTATATGCTATTGGTTACAGCAAATAGTACTTAAGCAAGCTAAAAACAATATCACTGCAAAAACAGAGAATTATGTTTGACCTGCTTCTAGATTTCTTAACTGCACTTTTGCCATTGGGTATCTGCTCACTCTCAGGTATTTTATGACAGCGAGTGGATATGTAACGGAAATAGCAACTCTGGCTTAAAACAAGAAGAGAAATTGTAGAAAACAGCATAGAAGACACATAGGTTGATTCATAGAATACAGAGCAAATCACTATAAAATTTAGTAAAAGCAGCTACAGACGTTAGTAAGCAGTGGGTCATGCATGCACAATCCTGTGGTCTCAATTTGGAGTTGATTTACCAAAGAAATTGCATTTTATCCTAAAAAAGTGAATGTTCACTTAACTCAGTGGTAAAGGTGAACATGTATTCCCTTAAATCATCCAATCAAGCGTAAGCACAAATACAATTTTTTTAATTTCCCTTGTACATGATTATGCATTCATAGAAAATACAGCTTCACCTTATTTAATAAACTGTAAACAGCCTCTTTTCTATTTCCTACTATGTTTACTAAATTGAGCCAAATGTCTTTTGGGTTAGTTGCACCTCCCTTATAGGGATGCACATGTTGCACTAACCTTACTATTTAGGACATTGAAGGATGGAAAAGAAGGTCAAATGCAGGTAGCCCTGGCTTATTTCAGGAGCAACTGTAGCAATCATGCAATCACTTTGATGGACAAAGTCACCAAAGAAAAACTAGATCCCTCATTCGACTACTGCTCATGTACAATCACTTATTCATTTGGAATAGATAGATAGATAGATAGATAGATAGATAGATAGATAGATAGATAGATAGATAGATAGAATATCTTTTATGGTACCCTGCAGTCTCTCATGGTACATAACATACAACTGTGGTCATACAGGGAATTCTTTCTTGACTCCTGGCCCAAATGTTTCCTAGAGAAAATGGGAAAAGCTATTTGGATGTCTCACTGCTGGTAAGGAAGAAAGTGAAGGAGGTGGTCAATGCCCAACCCCAGTTGGATATTAAAAACCATCATGAAAATTTCTTCCCACATCTCAGCTGCCATAAAGGTGAGCTGTGTCCAGGTTTGGGTAACAGTGACAGGAAATCTCACCACCTTCCTAATCCACATCTATTGTAAATAGGCCCTGAGTCCTAGAACAACAGCTGCACAGTCTGCACAAATGGTTTGTCTGTCTTGGATAACATGTCTGATTGCTTTGTCATCTAAGAAAAATCATTCATCAAGACTGTTGGGACTTTGCAGCATGGGTTTAGATTGTCACCCTATCAAGGTGAGACTGGCTGTGTCCCTGTCTTCTTTTTTCTTTCTTTTTTTTTTTTTTTTACAATGAAACAAGAATTGATCAGAAACAGTAGTAACCAGAAAAAAAGGACTAGATACTATTTATCTGAATCATACTCTTGAACTCGTATAGCCAGTGATAAATTGGCACACCTGTAATTATTGAGGTAGTGTGATGGTTACAGAATTATGACTGGAGAAACGCTGGACTTTCACAAGGGCCCCCAAGACACCAGTACACTTTTGCTGTTTCATTTTAACAAATTGATTCTTCATTCACATTATATAGATGTCTTTATATCCCTAGAATTTCTAGTTGTTGAGCCCTTTATAGGGCCTGTTAGACTTCATCATATTTTCATGGCCCATTTAGGTTTCTTTGGACAGTCTTGTGACGGTATGCCAATTGATGGTACCAAAACAATTCCTACAACTCAGAGAATTGACGACTTGTGCTTAGTGAGTTGAAATGTGAAGGAAAAATAAAAGGATATTTTTCAAGAACATGCTGGATGCACTGCACTAGAAATGAGAATGTAGCAATATAAAGAGTAAAAGGCACAATTTCTCTGATGTATACTTTATTTTTAATTGTACAGAGGGCAATTAGAGTTGTTGCTATCTATAATTCAGTTGGGACAATTTACCCCCACTTCCTGCTTTGGTGACAGGATGACTGGAAGTGAAGGAATATTTCACTAAGAGGGACAGAGACAGCAACAAATACACATTTAGTTAACAATGTGAGTAACTGTTGGAACATCTGTTAGGTTTCTATTGCTTTCACTGTGTTCATGGCCAAGGACACCAACTCTCATTCTGTGTACTGGGGTCACTGGGAAAGGAAGTAAAGGAAAATGTTCTATTAAGGACAAAGCCCAACAGAGGTTTTGGTTCATACTTACTCTATTGAAAACAGCAAAAAAACTAGTGTAACTTAAATGTCCTACTAATGCACGGTTCATTCTCTAGCACAGCACAAAGCAGAATGTATGTGTAAGGCAGCAAAAAAGGGAAACTCTTTTTTTGGATGTCCCTGAATCAGTGTCTGCATAAACACAGGCCCGTGTGTTTATTGGTCAAGCCTTTTGCTAATCTCGTGTTTATCTCGTGTTAGTAGAAGTTTGGTGAGAGACGATTCATGCTTTTCAGCCTTGTGCTTTTCAGTTCGTTTCTGCTTTTCAGTTTGTGCTTGTGGGTTCCTATCTGTTCCTCAGTGTGTCTTGTCAGTTCATTCCTGTCTTTCAGTGCGTTCTATTTAATAGTTCGCTTCTGTTTTTCAGTGCGTTCTTGTCCGCTCGTTTCTGATTTTCAGCTCGTTCTTCTCAGGTCCTTTCTGATTTTCAGTGTGTTCTGTCAGTTAGTTCTGAGCAGCCAACCGTTTTCAAGGCATGTTGCAGGTTTGTACTCGTCGTAGAGTTTGTGCTGTGTTTGGGCTTGGGGTTGGAGTTCTTGCTTTGACCCAAGTCCAGTCCATGAACAGGGCGAGGAGGAGTTCATGGAGGAAGAATTGGTTGCTCCAGCGTGACCAATTCTCACACATGTCTTTATTGCGGGAGATCCAGGAGAGTAAGCCTAATGATTTCAGGAATTATCTCCGGATGACAGATCCCGGTTTTCACCGTCTGTTGTCTTTGCTGTCCCCTTATATTATGAAGCAGGACACCTGCATGCGGCAAACCATTCACTCCCGAACAGAGGCTCGTCGCCACCTTGCGGTACTTGGCGACGGGAAGAAGTCTCCAGGATATCAAGTCTATGACTGGAATCTCCCCCCAGGCTCTGGGAACCATTATTCCAGAGACCTGTTCTGCCATTATTCAGGTCCTGCAGAAGGACTATATTAAGGTAAGTTTTCTCCTTTAACATCAAATTCTTTGTATTTAATGTTTGCTAATGTATTGTATTTATTTCATAATTCCCAAATTACCATGATTGTAATATGCTGTGAATGTCCTCTTTGTTCTCATGCATGCTGGAAGCTTTTTATGCTCCTTTTTTGTTCTTCATGCATATTTGCCTTCACTAACCTCCCCAGCATGCTATCCTGGGCCCATACACACCTAGCCTAGTCACTTAACAATGTATTTTGTCAGCTACATTTTAGTGCTTACCCCAAACACCCCCTAAAATGTGTCCAAATGTTATTGTTGGCCTTAAATTCAGGCAGAGCGCAAGAGGCTTTTTTGGGGGGCCCAAACTCATTTGTAACCCTCCCTCCCCCCCAACTGCTAAGTCAGCCGATAACAATACTCTATCTGCTGACTTTGCCAATCCATACACACTATACCTTCCTCTTTTGTGGTCATATGTATCGATGAATTTTCCAAAGCATGTAGTTAAAGGGCCTGCCTGAATACTTTCAAATGGTACTGTTTAAAGTTTTGTTCTCCTATTATCTTGATAGGTAACTGCAGAATGTAAAAAGGTGCTTCAATTTGTACAGTGTGTATTCATATTTTTAGATTATGACACTTCTTACCTGTCCAGTGGGCTGCCAATAGTGTAAGTAAGGAGAGGCTGGCCAAAGTAATCCATATTATTTATATTATACAGTGCAAACGTAACTTATTTGACAATCTCTTCTTCAGCTAACTATTATGTTGTGCTATGAGTTGTCTACACACACACAATGTTTTTATTGTTAATGTATGTAATGCATTAATGCAAAAAATAAGCATCCTTTTCAGCTCCATTAATTAATTGTTTTGAGTCCCTAAGATGGCCTGATTGGGGCACATTTTAGAGCACTGTGGGGGTTATTTACTAAAGGCAAATCCACTTTGCACTCCAAGTGGATTTGCCTTTAGTAAATACCCCCATTGTCACTGTAACTACACCAACTTACTCAAAAAACTGGTATTGAGCATTGAAAGAAGAAGCCACACATTGTTGAGTATAAAAAATGTTACTCCAAGCACATTCACATGTGCGTTATAATAAAAGGTTTTTTTAACAAACCAACATCTTTGGTTTTGTAACATTTATGTTTGACAGTAGATAAAGCCTTTTTTTTGGCTAAACAGGTATGTTTAAAACCATAACATATACAACTCAGGAACTTACAAAGTTCAACTTTGATAAAGTAAAAGCCATATGAGACATTAGTATGTTAAAACTGTGTTGATCTTGCCTTCATCAGATGGGGTGATGTCACCCCTGTAAAAGCCAAATTTTGAAGATGCACACAAATTGGGAGTCAAAATGTGGATTTCCCTCCTGATTCCATGCATAATGTCAACATGTGCTAGCTCCCATCATGGGGGATCAATGGACATGTTTCGGGGGTGAAACACCTTTCTTCCATCTACTTTAGTTTGGAGGAAGGTGTGGCACCCACAAAACGCGTACATTGAAATCCCGTGATGGCAGATAGCACATGTTGACACACTGTGTGCATCTTCAAAATTTGGCTTTCAAAGTACTTTAAAACTTTAGCAAAAATAAAAAATACAATAAGCAACTTTTCCATTTTTGTTGGCTTTAGATTCTGCCTAAAACATTAATGATGTTGTTCATTTTTTTTTGGACATCAGTGATATTTTGCTTGACCATCTCTGAATCCCGATTGCACACCATGATCTCACCAATGAGGATCTGTGCACTTGCACTGTTGAACTGAGTTTCTTCTTCCACAACATTCACATAACCTAATTATAAAAAAACACACCTTGTATTATAAATATGCAGGCATACATCTATTACCTGAATATGTGGTCGCAGACACTGACCTGTTGTGGTCACTATTTCGCCCACTTCATGAACCTCTCCCTCCCCATTTTCTTTATGGTGTGTGGGGATTTTCCCTTCTTCGTGAGTAGTGGGGTTACTGGTGTCCTCAGATGTCCCGATTCTTTTCTCCCCTATGTGAATACAAAAATGTATACTTGGCACACAGATATTTGAGACAATAAATAGTAATATGAAACATTGCTTGGAAGTGTCGTACAGTTGTCTGTTTTGGCAGAGTTACAAGCTGAAAACATGTTTTTTTCCCTTTCCAAAGCTGGAATACGTACCTTTTTTGTTAAAGATTCACACATGGAGAGACCCCCAGTATCCACTGGAGCACCTGTGTGGGACACCCTAAAAGGTTTGTTCTGGTGTCCTACACTAGTGCTTCTGCGTCCAGATGTGTAAACAGCTGCTGATTGTCCTCTTCTTACACTGAATCAAGTTTGCATTTCATTCTAGTTACAAACCCATCTAGACAACAATGTACTAAACGTCATTTAATACAAATAGGCATGAACAAATGTAGTTAACCTGCATCTGCCAAAAACATCATATTAGTGGGCGAACGCACGATGTTTACTACGAACGATTACTGTGCCCACGAACCTGAAACTTGCCATTTTAAACTGTACAACAGTAAAGAAAAGCACATGAAGCAGCAGTAAAGTAATAATAATAGGAACACACGACAAATACTTGTTTGCATCACTTTCTTGATCCTTCTGTACTGATCGTGCGCCCTCAATTTCATGTCTGACCAGCGTTTCCTCAATTGCTCCTTGGATCATATTTCCTGTGCAGACTTCTCACAACTTTAGTCATGATCTTGGCCTTTCTCACATTTGGGTTGCTATACGGTCCATACTTCCCATCATAGTTGGCCCTCTTCATGTCCACCATCTCCACCATTTCTACATAGGACATATTTGACGCCTTAAATCTCCTCCTGGATCAGGACGTTTGTGGCTCCAGGCTTTCCTCCTCGTTGCTGCTCTCTGAATGCACCTGCTGTCTCTTCTCCTCCATGTGCTCTCCCACTGCGCCGAAAGAGAAGGGGTGGGGAATACACTAGAAAGAAGATCAGGGGCAGAGTTTCATGCATGCGCAGTGTATATAAAGCATAAAACGCGTGTGTCGTACGTACGATCTGTGAGCGGAGGACAGAGTAGTGTAAGTGCCGACAAAGGTATAATTTTAACTTGGGGCATCAGTGGTTAGTGGCCTATACTGCTTATAGATTGAGGCCTATATTGGGACAAGATTAAGAGAGTTTAGCCTGACATTAGGGTTTGTCTTGTGTTGTGTCTTGCAGAGAAAATGGATAAATTTACTGACCCTGACTTCCTGCCAAACTTTATAGATAAGTACAGGGAACTGCCATGTTTCTGGCAAGTCAAAAGCAGAGAATACTCCAACAAGCTAAATAGGAAGGCAGCGCTGGAGCAACTGTTAGAATTGAAGGCCAAAATTGGTGGCCTGAGGAGCACATATAATAGAGAGCGCAATAAGGTCCAGGATTCTATGAAATCAGGAGCAGCAGCAGATGACGTATATGTACCCAGGCTGTGGTACTACGACAGACTGCGGTTTTTGTCAGACCAGGGAACCCAGGCCATTGCTATCAACACTTCCTTCCACACTTCCTTCCACACTTCCTTCCACGTCAGAGGTCAGAAGTCCAACCTGGGCCTTCCACCCAGGAAGAAGATGTGGAGGAGCCCAGCTTAAGTCAGGTATAGCATTGTTGAACATATTTCTTGTCAAAAATTGAATAATGTTAACTAGATGCTATTATTGATCACTAATTTCTGATTTAACAAAGTGGTTTACATATCAACAGACAATAGTAGCCAAAAATGATTGGGACAAGAATGACAAATGCTGGGGTCTGAAGGATAGTCTTTTCTATTTGTTAACATTCAATTTGCAACAGTCAGGAGCTCAAAATTATGTGTGACTGATGACCAAAACACTAAAACTATGTCCTATTTTCAAACACAGGAAAGTCTCAGCCAGGAGGAGGCCATGGAAAGTGGCAGCTAGGAGGTGGCCATGGAAAGTGGCAGCCAGGAGGTGGCCATGGAAAGCAGCCTGACCGAATCCCAGGTTCCTCCCCAACAAAAAGGACCAGAAAGGTGAAGAACCTGGAGGAGTCAGTGACTGTTTTGATTCGGCAGGCTACTGCGGTCCTCATAACAACCCCTAGTGGCCCTGAGTTCTATGGCTGTCTGACAGCCAGTAAACTGGAACAAATGGAGGAGGGCAAACATTTCATCTGTGAGGAGGTAATACTTCAGACCTTAAACAAGGGGATGAGGGGCCAACTCACAACAAAAAGCCACATGTGTGAGTTGGACCATATTACTCCTCCACCACCTTCAGCAACACCACCACCACCTCCAGCAACACCTCCAACAACACAGCCACCCAACCCACGACAGTAGCCTGGAAGGAAACGTGGAAGGAAGTGTTGACAGTGATGGCCTGGGTTTGGTGTGGTCTGCCAAAAGATGCAGGCTGTTGTAAGACCACAGCCTTGGGACATATATGTCCTTTGGTGCTGCTCCTGATCTCTCGGAGTCCTAGACCGTATTGTGCTCCCTATTAAATGGACTCCTCGGGTTACCAATTTGGCCTATCAAATAATTGATGTCTGCCCTGGGGTACAATGGCTTTAACAATTCCAACTGTTTCTCCAGCATTGCCTTCCACTTCATTTTGTTAGGACCTCTAATAAATTTTCAATTTTTGTTTTGACAAATACTTGGCTATGTGTTTTACTTCAAACAGGACAGTTTGTTTGTGAGTAGGCAGGTACTATGCGTTTTACTTCAAACAGGACAGTTTTTTTTTGAGTAGGCAGGTACATTTCAAAAATACAATGTCAAATTAACAAGGGACAACAACACCAACCAACCTGTTTGAGGTAAAAAAAAATACAAGATAATTATGGTGTTGTTGTAACTTGACAAACAAAATGACAAAAAATATTATGGAGATCACTATAAAAAAAAATTATTATGGAGATTTGGAGACATTTTAAAAATAAAAAAGGAGATCACTATAAAAAATAAAATAAGATTATTCTGGAGATCATGATAAAAACAAAAAACAAAAACAAAGATTATTCATGAGATAACGAGAAATAATAAAAAATCCGTTTGTCAGAACTCTGTGTGAAAATCAGCAGCAAAGCAACTTCATTATTCTAGCATTATAAAGAAGAAGAGAATGCGCTGCATTGAAAGATTAAAAAATATGCTGCGTGACGAATGTGCTATCTCCATTACGAACGTTAGTTTTACAAGACCGAGAGCTTCTGTCTCGTACTTGATTCTGAGCATGCGTGGACTTTTGTGCGTCGGGCTTGTGTACACACGATCGGACTTTCCTTTGTTGTCGGAAAATTTGAGAACCTGCTCTCAAACATTTGTGTGCGGAAATTCCGACAGCAAATGTTCGATGGAGCATACACACGGTTGGACTTTCCGACAACGAACTCACATTGAACATTTCCCATGGGAAATTCCGATTGTGTGTACGTGGCATTAGAGGTGTCAGAGTAAAGGGGGCTGAATACAAATTTATGCCACACTTTTCAGATATTTATTTGTAAAAAAAATTTGAAAACCATTTATCATTTTCCTTCCACTTCACAATTATGTGTCACTTTGTGTTGGCCTATCACATAAAATCCCAATAAAATACATTTACGTTTTTGGTTGTAACATGACAAAATGTGGAAAATTTCAAGGGGTATGAATACTGTTTCAAGGCACTGTGTATGTATATATATATATATATATATATATATATATATATATATATATATACAGTATATATATACAGTATCACCCTTCACATTTTTGTAAATATTTTATTATATCTTTTCATGTGACAGCACTGAAGAAATTACACTTTGTTACACTGTAAAGTAGTGAGTGTACAGTTTGTATAACAGTGTAAATTTGCTGTTGAAATGCTGAACAGCTCCAGGTGGTGGACTGAGAATGACGCCCTCCTCAATGTGGAAGTAACAAGTGCTGGTTCGGCACAAACGAAAATTAAGAAGAAGAAAAATCTGGACAGCCGCACTCCAATATACACCTTTATTGTAAAAAATCATCAAAGTTCATGTAACAGCAGAAGCAGGGGCAAGATAGCTGGCGCGTTTCACAACATTAATGTTGCTTAATCATAGCTAGCTGTCCCCTCAAAATAACTCAATACACAGCCATTAATGTCTACACCACTGACAACAAAATTGAGTACACCCTTAAGTGAAAATGTCCAAATTGGGCCCAAAGTGTCAATATTTTTTGTGGCCACCATTATTTTCCAGCACTGCCTTAACCATCTTGGGCATGGAGTTCATCAGAGCTTCACAGGTTGCCACTGTAGTCCTCTTCCACTCTTCAATGACGTCACAATGGAGCTGGTGGATGTTAGAGACCTTCCACTCCTCCACCTTCCTTTGAGGATGTCTCACAGATGCTCAATAGGGTTTAGGTCTGGAAACATGCTTGGCCAGTCCATCACCTTTACCCTCAGCGTCTTTAGCAAGGTAGTGGTCGTTTGGATGTGTGTTTGGACGACCCCAAACACACATCCAAACACACATAACGACCTATCATATTGGAATACTGCCCTGCGGCATAGTCTGCGAAGGGAGGAGATCATGCTCTGTTTCAGTATGTGTTGGTATTCAAGGTTCCCTCAATAAACTGTAGCTCCCCAGTGCCAGCAGCACTCACGCAGCCCCAGACCATGACACTTCCACCACCATGCTTGGCTGTAGGCAAGACACACTTGTCTTTGTACTCCTCACCTGGTTGCCGGCGCACACGCTTGACACCATCTGAACCAAATAATTTTATCTTGGTCTCATCAGACCACAGGACATGGTTTCAGTAATCCATGTCCTTAGTCTGCTTAGTCTGACAGGCTGACCCCCCCACCACTTCAACCTCTGCAGCAATGTTGGCATTACTCATACGTCTATTTCCCAAAGACAAGCTCTGAATATGATGCTGAGCACGTGCACTTAACTTCTTTGGTTGACCATGGCGAGGCCTGTTCTGAGTGGAACCTTTCCTGTTAAACCGATGTATGGTCTTTGCCACCATGCTGCGGCTCAGTTTCAGGGTCTTGGCAACCTTTTTATAGCCTAGGTCATCTTTATGTAGAGCAACAATTCTTTTTCAGATCCTCAGAGAGTTCTTTGCCATGAGGTGCCATGTTGAACTTCCAGTGACCAGTATGAGAGAGTGAGAGTGATAACAACAAATATAACACACCTTCTCCCCATTCACACCTGAGACCTTGTAACACTAACGAGTCTCATGACACCGGGGAGGGAGAATGGCTAACTGGGCCCAATTTAGACATTTTCACTTAGGGGTGTACTCACTTTTGTTGCCAGCGGTTTAGACATTAATAGCTGTGTGTTGAGTTATTTTGAGTGGACAGCAAATTTACACTGTTATACAAGATGTACATTTACTACTTTACATTGTAGCAAAGTGTCATGTCTTCAGTGTTGTCACATGAAAAGATATAATAAAATATGTATAAAAATGTGAGGGGTGTACTCCAATATCTTAGATGCACATACTGTTAAACATTTGAATTCAACTGGATGGATGTTGTTTATGGGACTAACATTTTAATTATTCATCAAGAACTGTATACATTAACTGTGAAGTCCTTCGTCAGATCTTTGCAGTTGCTGATCTGAGACTTGGCTGTTTTGTGCAACCAATCAATATAAGCTGACCTTTGTGGCTCAGATGCTGAAGTGTGAGACTGTAAATAATCCCTTAAAATATTCAATGCAATATAATAGGGTGTCTGCACATTGATGCAGTAGGTGAGTTGTTAGAAAACCAGATCAGTTAATTTGGGAAATGATAGCAACTTATCAATACCTCTTTACCCAGTGGATCCTTGAGTGGACAGGTCATACCACACAGTGAATCTCTGGTTGTACACCATTTTTCTGATATTACATTTTCAAAGCACCGCCACCACTGCTGACTGCCTGTCCCATTCTTACCCCTTAACTGTCCTTCATTTGGTGGGACTGTAGCCAGATCCCTCTTACTCCCTTGAGCTTCAGTTGTCCCTCTTTTTGTTCTGATGTTTGGACCTCTATTAAAAAAGCAGATAGTAAGGAAAAATAGTGATGAAGTAAAAGCTTGAGGGTTTAACCAATCATTTTTGCTTATTCATTTTTCAAGTTCCATGTAACTGAGGGCATAATGTGGGGTATGTCCTTTCCTACATTTGCTTTGCTAAAAGGTGCTCCTCTTTCTTACTTTAGAAAATATGTGTGTCACACTGGTCATGACATGATATGAATTTCCAGTGCAGACAGTGCATAGATACATTGATTGTATATGAAGAAAGCCATGACAATAGAATCGTATTATCATCTTATCAGTCCAAAATTCGAATGTTTCTGATACTCAATGCTATTCTGTAGTCGTGCCACACCCTGTAAATAATTTTAAAAGATTTTTTCAATAGTTACATTTTTCATTGTCTTTGTCAACATCATCATTATCAGCCTCTCTGGCCAGTCTGAGTTGCTAATGCTGCCAATTTCCTGCTAAGAAAATGTCCCCTACCCCAATTTATACATTTTTGTGATGTGTGTTCAGTTTAAACTAGGTCAATAGAAGTCAATTTATCCGCTTTTTCACTTAAAAAAATATTGTAACCCTATAAATCTCCACAGTGAGAAGAATTTGCAAATTGTGCTAGATTTTCATGCCAGGAACTGGCTGCCTTGAAAATCAGCCACGTCTGGGTGATTCATTGACAGAAAGATTTGAAAAGTTCACTCATCTCTACTCAGTACTATTTCTATAGGACATATTGACAGATTCCATAACACCAAGCTTTAAAATGTGAATGATATTCAAAACATTCAAAAAGTCAAAAGCAGATGATTTTGCAGTATTATTAACATCACTTGCAAACTCAATGTCCCCTGGTCCTGAAAAATGTCTCAGCAAAAGTAAACATGATGCCTCTTATCAGGGATAGTAACATTTAATTTAGAAGTTATATATTATCCAACTGTCAAAAACCTAGCATCCTCTCTGACAATAGCTGTGTACCCCAGCCAAGACCCACATCTACTCCTGACATTAGCTTTATAAACTTAGTTCTTTATTCTACACGTAAACCTTGGAGGCCTCTCTGTCTGCAACATTTTCTTCTATGGACTTGATTTGTAAAAGTCAATAAAAGAGTTATGTTGTAGTTGTATGTGATCATTAATTTGGAATTGCTTCTTAATTTTTAAATATATTCATTTTCTTGTTTTTTTTCATTTTATAAATAAGCATTACTGTGTTTTTCCATTTATTTTGAGAATTGTTTTTATACAATGAAGCTACCTAAAGTGTACCTAAATCAAAAATAACTTTCTTTTTGCAAGTTTTATTTCCTTTATATTCATGTGGTGTATTTAACAGACCAAAAGGGGCCAAATATAAAATGTTCATTGCTAGGGTTTAGATATGGTGTCTGCACTGCTTTAAAAACTGTTGTTCCAAATTAACCTTTATTGTACACTTAGTAGAAACCCTCAGTCTTCCAGTGAAATTTGGTGTTCCATGATGGATCACCTCTTCTTAATGAATCACAGTTGGGATAAGAAAGGGGCAGCACAGATTTGTGCAGGGAATTCTGGAAAGGTGAGTCCACAGGGTTCCTTGGAAATTTAGTGGTTCCAATTAGGGATGAGCCGAACACCCCCCGGTTCGGTTCGCACCAGAACCCGCGAACGGACCGAAAGTTCGCACGAACGTTAGAACCCCATTGACGTCTATGGGACTCGAACGTTCGAAATCAAAAGTGCTCATTTTAAAGGCTAATTTGCATGGTATTGTCCTAAAAAGGGTTTGGGGACCCGGGTCCTACCCCAGGGGACATGTATCAATGCAAAAAAAACTTTTAAAAACGGCCGTTTTTTCGGGAGCAGTGATTTTAATGATGCTTAAAGTAAAAAAAAAAAAGTGAAATATTCCTTTAAATATCGTACCTGGGGGGTGTCTATAGTATGCCTGTAAAGTGACGCGTGTTTCCCATGTTTAGAACAGTCCCTGCACCAAATGTCATTTTTAAAGGAAAAAATCTCATTTAAAACTGCTTGCGGGTTTAATGTCATGTCGGGTCATGGCAATATGGATGAAAATCAGTGAGACAAACGGCATGGGTACCCCCCAGTCCATTACCAGTCCCTTTGGGTCTTGTATGGATATTAAGGGGAACCCCGCACCCAAATTAAAATAAGGAAAGGTGTGGGGCCACCAGGCCCTATATACTCTGAACAGCAGTATACAGGCGGTGCAAACAAGACAGGGACTGTAGGTTTGTTGTTAAGTAGAATCTGTTTGTAATTTTGAACATTTTTAACGTGTTTAGCTCCAGCCAAAAAATCTTTTCTAAGCTTTTTGGAAAACATAGGGAAGGGTTATCACCCCTGTGACATTTGTTTTGCTGTCTTTCCTCCTCTTCAGAAGATTTCACCTCACTTTTTTGTCCCAATGAAAAATGTTTTTTGAAAATTTGGGTTTTTTTGTGGAACAAGGATTGGAAAGCATCAGTGGAAAGGAGAACTTGTTTTCCCATATTAACTCTTACAGGAGAGAATTTCCCTTCCTAGGGGTAGATTTCATCTCACTTCCTGTTGTCTCCTTCCGTTTGCAAGTAGGAGTCGTTTGTAAGTTAGATGTTTGAAAGTAGGGTCCTGCCCTATATACTCAGCAGAAATTTGGGCCTTAGGTGTTGCTGTGGCCACAACACTGTAAGCCCTCACAGGGCCCTGCTGTGAAATATTAGATCAAGAATTGTAATTACATGCCCCTGTTGAACAGCAGCTGAAAAATTAGGCCTTAGGCACTGGTGCTGGTGCCACAACACTGCAACCCCTCACAGACACTCTAGTTGGAACGCAGGAACGAGCCCTGCTGCAAATTATTGCTTCAAAAATTGTAATTACACGCCCCTGTTAGACAGGGGCAGAAAAATTGGGCCTTAGGCACTGGTGCTGGTGCCACAACACTGCAACCCCTCACAGACACTCTAGTTGGAACGCAGGAACGAGCCCTGCTGCAAATGATTGCTTCAAAAATTGTAATTACACGCCCCTGTTAGACAGGGGCAGAAAAATTGGGCCTTAGGCACTGGTGCTGGTGCCACAACACTGCAACCCCTCACAGACACTCTAGTTGGAACGCAGGAACGAGCCCTACTGCAAAGTATTGCATCAAAAATTGTAATTACACGCCCCTGTTAGACAGGGGCAGAAAAATTGGGCCTTAGGCACTGGTGCTGGTGCCACAACACTGCAACCCCTCACAGACACTCTAGTTGGAACGCAGGAACGAGCCCTGCTGCAAAGTATTGCATCAAAAATTGTAATTACACGCCCCTGTTAGACAGGGGCAGAAAAATTGGGCCCTAGGCACTGGTGCTGGTGCCACAACACTGCAACCCCTCACAGACACTCTAGTTGGAATGCAGGAACGAGCCCTGCTGCAAAGTATTACATCAAAAATTGTAATTACACGCCCCTGTTAAACAGGGGCTGAAAAATTGTGCCTTAGGCACTGGTGGTGGCGCCCAGAACCAAAAATGTTCTTACAAGCTATCAGCGTGATGATTGAGGAGGAAGAGGATAATTACTCAGGGATAGTCACTCAGCATCAGCATAGGCAGTCTTTGAAGGGATCTGAGATTTCAAAAAAAATTATTCGGTTACATCAGCATCAGGTGCTTGGTAGCTGGTGGTGATCCAAGACTCATTCATTTTTATGAAGGTCAGCCGATCGACCGAGTCGGTGGACAGACGCACCCTGTGATCGGTTACCACGCCTCCAGCAGCACTGAATGTGCGTTCCGAAAGAACGCTGGATGCAGGACAGGCCAGTAGCTCAATTGCATACTGTGCAAGCTCTGGCCAGTGATCCATCCTCAAGACCCAGTAACCCAGAGGATTTTCGGTGGGAAAGGTGTCCAAGTCTGATCTTGCCCCTAGGTATTCCTGCACCATGTAAAACAGACGCTGGCGATGGTTGCTGGAACCGATCATACCTTGGGGCTGCGGACCAAAAAATTGTCTGAACGCATCGGTCAGACGGCCACCTTCTCCACCGCTCCTTCTTTGACTGACCGAAGCCTCAGCAACACGTTGTCCAGAAACAGGAGTTTGTAACCTCCCAGTCTCTGGGAACGCGTTGCACAGACCTTTCTGCAAGGCCTCCCGAAGATGTTTCATCCTCTGCTCCCTCTGCGATGGCAAGATAAGGTCCGCAACCTTACCCTTGTAACGTGGATCAAGGAGGGTTGCCAGCCAGTATTGGTCCTTCTCCTTGATACCACGAATACGAGGATCCTTACGCAGGCTTTGCAGGATCAGGGAGGCCATGCAGCGTAGGTTTGCTGAGGCATTCGGTCCGGAGTCCTCTGGGTCACTAAGAACGACATGGTCCGCAGCCACCTCCTCCCAGCCACGTACAAGTCCATGTGTTTCTTGGGACTGATCCCTTAAAGACTGCTGCTGATGCTGAGTGCCAGGCTCCACCTCCATACTGACACAATCTTCCTCCTCCTCCTCTTCCTCCTCGTCCTCTTCCTGTGTGATCGGCGGGCACGCAGGAACACTGTCTGGATAAAGGGGGCCTTGAGAGCTAAGGAAGTCCTCCTCTTCCTGCCTCTGTTCTGCCTCAAGTGCCCTGTCCATTATTCCACGCAGCGTGTGCTCCAACAGGTGGACAAGGGGGACAGTGTCACTGATGCATGCACTGTCACTGCTCACCATCCTCGTGGCCTCCTCGAATGGTGACAGGACAGTGCATGCATCCCTGATCATGGCCCACTGGCGTGGGGAAAAAAAACCAAGCTCCCCTGACCCTGTCCTGGTGCCATAGTCGCACAGGTACTCATTGATGGCCCTCTGCTGCGTGTGCAGCCGCTGCAGCATGGCCAACGTTGAGTTCCACCTGGTGGGCATGTCACAGATTAGGCGGTTCTTGGGCAGGTTAAACTCCTTTTGGAGGTCCGTCAGCCGAGCACTGGCATTATATGACCGGCGGAAATGCACACAGACTTTCCTGGCCTGCCTCAGGACATCCTGTAAGCCCGGGTACCTGCCCAAGAACCGCTGCACCACCAAGTTAAGGACGTGAGCCAAACAGGGCACATGGGTCATTTGTCCCTGTCGGAGGGCAGAGAGGAGGTTGGTGCCATTGTCGCAAACCACCATTCCTGCCTTAAGTTGGCGTGGCGTCAACCACCTCTGAACCTGCCCCTGCAGAGCTGACAGAACCTCTGCCCCAGTGTGGCTCCTGTCCCCCAAGCACACCAGCTCAAGCACCGCATGGCATCTTTTGGCCTGCGTACTTGCGTAGCCCCTTGAACGCCTACGGAGCACCGCTGGTTCCGAGGAAGAGGCCATGGAGGAAGAAGAAGAGGAGGGGGTGGAGGAGAGAGGTGTGTCACAATCAGCATTTTGGAGGCGTGGTGGCGGAACAACCTCCAACACTACTGCACCTTGTCCTGCATCCTTCCCAGCTGCCAGCAGAGTCACCCAATGCGCCGTGAAACTTAGGTAACGTCCCTGTCCATGCCTGCTGGACCATGAGTCAGCGGTAATATGCACCTTACCGCTGACCGCCCTGTCCAGCGAGGCATGGACATTGCCTTCCACATGCCGGTAGAGAGCCGGAATCGCCTTCCGTGAGAAAAAGTGGCGTTTGGGTACCTGCCACTGAGGAACCGCACATTCCACAAACTCACGGAAGGGGGCAGAGTCTACCAACTGAAAAGGCAGCAGTTGAAGTGCTAGCAATTTTGCCAAGCTAGCATTCAACCGCTGGGCATGTGGATGGCTGGGAGCAAACTTCTTTCGGCGGTGCAGCAGCTGGGGCAGGGAAATTTGCCTGGTACAATCTGACGTCGGTGTACCAAAAGCAGATTGCCCACAAGTACTTGGCTGTGACACACCTAATTCTACACCTTCATTCCTCTCACTGTAGGTCTCAGAGAGGACTGAAGGTCTAGTGGGGTTGGAAATCTCAGCTGATGAGGAGCAAGGAGAGATCCTCTTTGTTCTTTGGTGTGGGTCTTTTAGATACGCTTGCCAACGAACTGCATGGCAGGTCAACATATGTCTGGTCAAGCATGTGGTACCCAAGCGGGAGATATTTTGGCCACGCGAGATACGCTTGAGACATATGTTGCAAATAGCAGCGGTGCGATCTGATGCACTCGTCTCAAAAAAGGCCCACACCAAAGAACTTTTTGAATAACGCGCAGAGACTGCAGCGCCCTGCACATGTGGAGCTTTGGGGTGTGATGCAGTCAATGTGCTGCCCTTAGGCTGGCCCCTGGAGGGCATCCTGCCTCGTTGGTGATGTGCTGCCGCCTCCTCCTCCTCCTCCTCCTCCTCCTCCTCCTCCTCCTCCTCCTCCTCTCTCCTATCAGGCACCCACGTTGAGTCAGTGACCTCATCATCCCCTCCCTCCTCATCACTGGAGCAAACCTGGCAGTATGCTGCAGCAGGGGGAGCATGACTGCCAGATTGCTGTCCTTCTTGGGCACCCCCTCTGTCCGCGCTCATGTTACTGCCTTCATCGAGCTCAGTATCGTCATCAGAGCCTTCCAAACGCTGGGCATCCTCCTGGAGCATGTACCCAACACTGTGGTCAAACAGTTCGAGGGAATCCTCATGAGGACATGGTGGAGCTAGGGAAGGAGTCACTGATGACATTGAGCTGAGGGAAGAGGCCGCTGCTTTGCCAGACAAAGCACCCTGGGCATGGGTGAGAGAGGATGAGGAGGATGAGGACGGCTTGGTCATCCACTCGACCAAGTCTTCCGCATGTTGCGGCTCAACATGGCCAGCTGCCGAAAAAAAGGCCAAGCGTGTCCCATGGCCACGTGCTGATGAGGATGCACCGTCTCCACGACCAGCACTAGACACAGAGCCTGCTTGCCCTCTCTTATTGGCTTGTGACTGTCTGCCTCTCCTTCTTGGCCTTCCAGACATACTAATGGCCTGTAGCTGCACTAAGCTGGGATAGAACACCTGTAATTTTCTTCAAGTAGCTTTATATACTGTAACCAGACAAGCCTGCCTGTCAGTAGGAAGATAACAGGAACGGATCTAGCTGAACACTGTGAGCAGGACGCACTGTACTAAATGTAAATAGTCTAGCTGCCTGACCGTGGTACTAATAGGATCAAATAGAACACCTGTAATTTTCTTCAGGTAGCTTTATATACTGTAACCAGACAAGCCTGCCTGTCAGTAGGAAGATAACAGGAACGGATCTAGCTGTACACTGTGAGCAGGACGCACTGTACTAAATGTAAATAGTCTAGCTGCCTGACCGTGGTACTAATAGGATCAAATAGAACACCTGTAATTTTCTTCAGGTAGCTTTATATACTGTAACCAGACAAGCCTGCCTGTCAGTAGGAAGATAACAGGAACGGATCTAGCTGTACACTGTGAGCAGGACGCACTGTACTAAATGTAAATAGTCTAGCTGCCTGACCGTGGTACTAATAGGATCAAATAGAACACCTGTAATTTTCTTCAGGTAGCTTTATATACTGTAACCAGACAAGCCTGCCTGTCAGTAGGAAGATAACAGGAACGGATCTAGCTGAACACTGTGAGCAGGACACACTGTACTAAATGTAAATAGTCTAGCTGCCTGACCGTGGTACTAATAGGATCAAATAGAACACCTGTAATTTTCTTCAGGTAGCTTTATATACTGTAACCAGACAAGCCTGCCGGTCAGTAGGAATTTAACAGGAACGGATCTAGCTGAACACTGTGAGCAGGACGCACTGCACTAAATGTAAATAGCAGGAACGGATCTAGCTGAACACTGTGAGCAGGACGCACTGCACTAAATGTAAATAGTCTAGAAGATAACAGGAACGGATCTAGCTGAACACTGTGAGCAGGACGCACTGCATTAAATGTAAATAGTCTAGATAGAAGATAACAGGAACGGATCTAGCTAAACTGAATACAGTGTATATATATATATGCAACACCTGGGATGCATATATATACACAATACACTGTAAGTGCAGCTAACTGACTGACTGTTCTGCCTAATCTATCTAACTCAAATCAAATGACACTGTCTCTCTCTCTCTCTATCTCTCAGCACACCGGAACACACACTACACAGGGCCGCCGTGCAGGCGGCCTTATATAGTGTGGGGTGTGTACTAAATGCCCTGAGCCGTAATTGGCCAAAGCCACCCTGGCTTTGGCCAATTACAGCTCTCTCTACTGACAGCGCTGTGATTGGCCAAGCATGCGGGTCATAGTGCATGCTTGGCCAATCATCAGCCAGCAATGCACTGCGATGCCGCAGTGAATTATGGGCCGTGACGCGCCACACGAATTTAGCGCGAACGGCCCATAACGTTCGCAATTCGGCGAACGATCGAACAGCCGATGTTCGAGTCGAACATGGGTTCGACTCGAACACGAAGCTCATCCCTAGTTCCAATACCTTATAGACAATTTGGTATTGTAGGTAGTAGTAGTCTGTGCACAAAATCCACTGTTACTCACCTTGCCAATGCTCCCCCACCCCTCTTTCCTCCATCTCAACCAACACAAAAATCCCTAGTAATGACAGTTGTCAGATGCTAGGAGGAGCAGTAATACCACTCCTTCCATAATGTGACAGTGCTTGGGCCCATTTTTCGGAAGCACTGGATAGTTTCCACCTGCTGAGGAAGCTTAGGGAGTGGTGGAAAGCACTGGTGACATCACAGTCAGTGGGTTGGGTGGAGCCTATTTACACTTATGCACTGCAGTAAAATACCCTAAAACACGCGTGTTACAACAATGCATGGTGCTACACCTGCAAGCATGGTGGGTTTAGTGCCACTCATTGTGAACGGTACCCTACTGCACTTTACAATAGACAGCAACAAGCAACCCCCTGGATTGTAGCATAGGATTGTAGGATTGTGGATATCCAGACTCCCAAACAAAATCAAACAACAGTCGAATGATATCCACAAACTAGCCACCAGAAAAAAATGAGTCACAACCACATCCTTCTTTTCAATTTAGAAATTTTGATATCTTTGAAAATGAACAAAAAGTGAGAAATACATATCATCAAAATGTTCACGTAAAGGACAATAGAGTTTAAATTCACAATGATTTAATTAAAAAAATTATATAATTATATTCATGACATACACCAAACATAGACACACATCTGTTTTAGTAAGAATGGGAATTCTTAAGTGCAGTAACCCATAGAAACCAGTCAGACTACATCTTTAACTGGAATGCCTTTAGCAGAGTAAATGAGTGAATTCTGATTGGTTGCAATAGGTTACTGCATTTATTATTAAGCACTTTCCTCTATATACTGTTTATTGATAAAGACGTTTGCTGAATAAATATCTGTAAAATAATTGTTCCTGACCCACACCTCCCTCTTATAAAGCTAACTTTTGTTATTTTTATCCAGTGTCTCCTATATGTTCTGACTTTGGAAGTTGCAGTGTAGTATAAAATTCTTAAAAAGCTGATTTTTTTTTTCTCTCAAAAATCCCTCTTTTGAAAAAGTCACACCTCTAATTTGTTCACACTGCGGCCACTTCTAATAATGGAGAATGCTGGGTTTAGAGTGGTAGAAATCATCTACAATATGTTTACAGAAAATCTGGTTGAAAATCTCTCTAATATATATTTTTTTACATCTTTTGTTGAAATATGGCTACTGTGAGCAGAGAAATGGCCCATAGCAGTCTTAATCCATGTTTTCCATTAACAGAATGTCAAAATATCAATTTCAACCTGTTATAAAAAGGCCCCATAGCGACAGGTGATGGAGAGGCACAATGCAAAAAGTACATTTGCTAACTTCTACTCCAGCTGAGATAAGCAGCAACTATATTCTTTACAGCTTTTGAATGGCTACAATGCAAGGCCTGCAGGAGTGAAGCCACTTACTCTGCTCTTTAGAACAAACTTTAAAACCGTATCAGTAGAACTTTATAATATACTAGTAACACATTGGTCTGTTTATATACTATATATATATATATATATATATATATATATATATATATATATATATATATATATATATGTAATAATACCTTAGCCTTGTACTCCACCATTTGCTACATATCCCCCTAACCCTCTTGTATTGAATTGTATTGTTGCTGTAATGCCTCCCTTTATATTGTAAAGGCTGTGCAAACTGTTGGCACTATATAAATCCTGTATAATAATAATATTAATAATAATAACATATAAATATACATGCACTGTGATAGTATATTATAATATTATTTAATATTTAGGGATTTTATATGCACAGGAAACTTGATACCAATATAAAATGTTTACACAAATATCACATTACACAAAGTATTATACTTTTTTATAAAGAGAATATGCTGTTGTCAGCAGGGCTGTCTAAAAGGTTTATATGCTAGGTTGCTTTTTGCACCGACGACAGTCCCTGTCCAAATTTCAACAGTGAACTCTGTATTGTTGAATATAATTACCAGTATCAAAGTAGATTTACTGAGAAAAACTGTCAGAAATGGAAATCGTTAAAGATTTGTTCCCACCCTCCATCAAACATGAAAAGTGCTTCATTAAATTATTCAACAACACTGATCCCTTGATACACTGGGGTAATAATGAACATTTTGGAAGAGAGCAAAAAAGTAGTTATTTTAGCATCTTTCCATGGCGAAGGGGTTAAGCATTGTGCAGTTATCCGAAGCTTAATTTGAGCTGCATGGCTAAGAATTTACTTTGCCATTTAATTAACTGCCTGGAATTCATTTTATGATGGACAAAACCAATTTGTATCCTCCTTGATGTTTGACTTAAAAGAAACTATCTAATGAGATTCTTTTCTTTAGTCGGGGACCAGGTAAAGGTCATTTAGAGCAAAGAGCATTGGAAAACAAAGGGTATCTGCATTTTATTTGCAAATTCAAATTTTAACACACCTTGTTGATGAGTGGGCTTTGTGGAGTTTTTTTTTTGAATAATTCTTTGATAAATTGGATATGACAAGAATTGAAAAGGTGTTCATTGTTAATCCTGCAACTTCACAAAAATATTTGAATTTGGGATAACGAGCACATTCAAATGAAAAAAAGGAAACTCAAGAGGAAGAGATGAATAAATGTCAAGTGAAGAGAGGAAATCAGTTAGATGTCTGATATTTAATTTCTCACTAATTCATAAGCTAAAGTAATGAGAGGGTCAGAAGCAAAACCCTGATCCAAAAATAATCATAATGAATACGTGAATGCCAGAGGTAAGATTCAAACTTAAAACACTTATCCACATTGCTACTTCAGATATGGAAGTGATTGTTTTCACTGAACAGGATGACTGTACAATGTTATAGAAAGACCTGTTTTCAGACCTGCGCCATTCTATCTACCTGTAGTGTCAGGTTGTCTAAGTGCTGGGGTCTGCATTATGGAAAGAACAGTTAAGTGTTAGACATTGTGATGTATTGACTCCAATTCTAGATTAGTGCTAGGAGCTGAAATCAAATGGATATTGTTGGATCAAACAATTGTATAATGCAAGTATAATAGCTTCTAATGTTTCGCCTGATGCATCAGGTGCCACTTAGTTCTGGTATCCTTGCTAGATAATTAGCATTTTATGAAAACCATTAAAGGAGGATATTTATATGATACAAAGTGAAAATTAAAAAGCATTATTTCAACCATACTTGAGTAACTTTAATAATAAATAAATAAATATCAGGAAGTATAATTTTGTCAGCAGAGGAGACATGCAAAGTCTATTTTCCCCAAAAAACATTTTCTCTGGCTCCTGGTGACTTTTTATTTCCTGTGTACCTTGCATGTTCCTGCAGTGCACAACCAGGCTTCATTTTTTGCATGCCAAGAATAGAGCCAAGTTCTAGTGTAATTCTTAGGTGCATGCAGTGGGTGCCTAATGGCTGAAGAGGCGGCAGCAGGGGGCACAGCACTGAAAGGATCCTGGACCTGTCATTACTGGACAGCACAGGATAAGGTAATCGTATGCCATACTGTGCACACTTGCAGATTATGAGAAAAACTTACCACCACCAACACGTTTACGTTTACCTACAAAAACAGATTTCAGATGTTTAATTTTTTGGTTAAAAACAGAATATATGAGAAAATATTACACCAACTTTACAGTGTATTTGTATTCACATGGAAGAACGTATGTAGGCCTGCTACCATGCTGATGCCATTCCATATGCCCTTTTGCACCAGGAAGGTGTGGCGCACTAATAAAAAGCTTTACCAATTTTTAAAGTATGCTTAATAAGCAGCAACTCAATAATTTGCAATTGAAAATAATTATAGTAGTAACTGGGCCATAGATTGATGGGGAATCCAACATTCCATTCCATAGCTATCCTTGGTAATCTTCTAATTCAGTAGGAACATGGTCAACATGCTGGAAGTGGAAGAATTCCTACTATAAAGTTAAAGTGTATGTAAAACCAAAATCAATTTTTCAGCATGTTTGGCATCTACCTCACTGTAGACAGTTTTCTTAAACAAACAATTTTTTGTGAATCTGTTGCAAAGTTGGTAATGCAACAATTTTTTAACTTTTTGTTGAATGTACTGTAGAATGCAGCAAAATCCTTGACAACACATCTAATGGAAACAAGCCCTTTTAAACAAAGTGCACAAAGCCCACAGCTAGAAACTTTAAAGTGACTCTGTCAATAAAATAAAACATCCCAAAAACCCTTGCAAAAAAAAAGAAAGTAAATATTCAACTCTCTTATTGCTCGAGCCAATCAGCTGCCTGAAGACTGTTGTTCAGATACCAACTTTTGGGAGTGTCAATTTCTTGGTTTGGTCCTTTAGTCCCTATGTAAGGGCTGTGCTCTTACGTAGGGGCTTACGTAGGGGCTAGCAGGAGGATTCACAGATACACAGCACACAACAGGAAGACCAGGAAATCAACACTCTTGGAAGTGATAAATTCAGAAAATCTTTATTATAGTTCAGATCAATGGTGCAGGTGATGGGAAAGGTAAATATTTGCTATCCTCTTTGCAGAGATACCTTTTTTTGGAAATTCCATTTTAGGCACAGTTACTATAAAGTGTGCTAATTATGGACATTATATGGGCAGATGTCTTGAGGGCTGTCTGTGCTGTCACTATAGCAGATAGAAGTTCTTTTTACAGGTGTTTTACAGATGAGTTGGTCTGAAATTGTTATTTTGGTGATGGCAATGATAACAAAAATCCTCTAAAAGAAGAATACCAGGGAAAACACTGTAGGCTTCTGAAAATGTATTCAAGTGCCTAAACAAAGGGCTTTTATTATTACCAATAGCAATTGTTCATATTCTTCTGTTCCTGTTCTCATCCTGCACAAGAAATATAAGAAAATGCTATAAATTAGAAAGTAACATCTTATCTTATGGTATGAAAAATGAAAAAACATCCATTGTGAAAACTGTGCCGTAATTAACATGTTCCAAGCAATTTGAACTGAAGACAAAGGTGTTTTTTTCCCATAAAGTATACAATACATAAGATAATGGTTAGATTATGTTACACTTTGTTCTGGAATTCGAATAAAGAAACACAATGGTGGCCATTGAAGGATCAATAGAATCAAACACATTTTAAAAACGCATGATTCCATTTACAGATTGTGAGCCGTAAATTAAAATTAGTTGCACTTCAAATGATCATATTTTTATTTAATTAATCATTTAGGCTCTGTTAACAATCCGCAGAAGCTGTAGTGGAAGCCAAAACTCAATACAGTAGATCTACACTATGGGCCTGATTTACCAAAGCAAATGACTAATAGCAGAGATAATCTATTACAGTACCCTATGTATTGTATGTCTGCATGATCTCTAAACCTACTTTGCTGATCATACACTGACTTTCAGTGTGTATGGTGCAGTTTTAGTTAAAGGAGTAATAAAGGCAGAATTTTTTTTTATCCTAATGCATTCTATGCATTAAGATAAAAAGCCTTCCGTGTGTAGCAGCCTCCCCAACACCCCCTAATACTTACCTGAGCCCCATCTCTCTCCAGCCATGTCTACGCGTTCCTTGGCCGTCTAAGACTCTCCCTCCTGATTGGCTGAGACACAGCCATTGGCTCTTTCAGCTGTCAATCAAAGTCAGTTATCCAATCAGGAGAGAGAGGGGGCGGGGCCCGAACGGAAGCTCCGTGTCTGAATGGACACAGGGAGCTGCAGCTTGACTTGGGTGCCCCCATAGCAATCTGCTTGCTATGGAGGCACCCAGCAGGAGGAAGGGGCCAGGAGCAGTGAAGAGGGACCTGAGAAGAGGAGGATTCAGGCTGCCCTGTGCAAAACCATTGCACAGAGCAAGTAAGTATAACATGTTTGTTATTTTATTTTTTATTTTTTAACTAGACTTTACAGTCACTTTAAGGGTGCATATATATGGGTATTTATCATTAGAATCTCCACTCCAAGCATCAGCACATGCCATCTTTAATGCTGGCTGGTGTTGTGAAATTTTTCACATGCGCACAAAGAAACTTTCATGTGCGGTACAATTCCCCATATACAGTTTAATAATGGTTTCTGTTCATAAATGAAGCCTGCACTCTGTATGTAGCGCACTCCTGAACGCTGCACTCTGTGCTTATAGCACTCCTCAACCCCTCACTTTGTGCATAGTGCAGTCCTGAACCCTGCACATTGTGTGTAACACACTCCTGATATTTAACAATGCCACTTTAAGACCCTGCTAATTTTAGTGCAATTTAGCAAGACCCACCATTTGATGCAGAATGATCTCTCCCTGGGTGGGTCATGTGTATTGCAGTAGTGGTAGGGGAGTGATTGAGTTCCTGCACTTATTCTTTTAGACAAAAAACTCTGGCTACAGTTATAGGCACAAAGAAGCAGAGACGCTTGCTTGTAATATTTCTAAGGTATGGAGGTATGGAGAGAAGCTGGCTGTCGGTCACCTAACAGAAAGCAAAGACTGTCACCAGTGAGAGTGAGAGAACCAATTCACTAACCACAGTTGTACCGGTGAAGGGGAACCAGTACTACCAGTATACAGGGGGACTGACCACCAATATACAAGGGGACTTACCACCATTATACAAGGGGCTGACCATTATTATACAGGGGAACTGACCACCAGTGTGCAGAGGAACTGACCACGGACATACAGGGGCACACTGACCACCAGTATGCATGGACACTTACCACCAATATGTAGGGCCACTGGCTACCAGAATACAGGGGGCACACTAACTACCATTGTGCAGATGCACACTGACCACAAATATAAGTGGGCATGCTGAGTCCTGACCAACAAAGTAAGAGGGGACACTGAGAAACTAATGTTGTACCTAGTCCTGACCCCCACACTCTATAGGCTATATAGTGCTGACCTCTTCACTCTATGTGCTGCACAATGAAGCAAGCACACTGATTGCTATACATCTGGGGGTTTATTATTGTGCAATGTTGGGGGTTAATTGATGTGTGATTCTGGGGGTTAATTACTGTGCTGTGCTCAGGATTTATTACTGTGTTGTACTGGGGATTTATTATTGTGCCATGTTACGCGTTAATTGTTGTGACATGCTGAGGGTTAATTATTGTGCCATTCAGGGGATTTATTATTGTGACATATTGAGGGTTAATTATTGTGCAACATTAAGGTTTATCATGCAATTATGGTGGTTAATTGTTGTGGTATGCTGAGGGTTGTGAAGTATTGTGCAAGGTTGGGAGTTAAATATTGTAAAATGTTTAGGTTTGTTTTATTGTGCTGTGCTGGAGGTTAAAGTGATTGTAGATGATTACCTTGCAAAACAACCAATTCAGTATGAAATTGAAATGAAAGGCAAAACATTTGTGTATGGATATAAAAAATACCCCCCCTTTTTTTATAAGTGATCACATTTCCTCTGTTCTCAGCTACATAAGGGCTGGGGGAGGAGAAGCAGCAGCACACTGAGCTTCTCAGTGAATAGCTGTGCAGTGGGGGTGTGTCATGACAAGTCTTATCATTGGAGGAGAGCAGGCTGAAGTCCCAACATATCACGGTTTGTTGTTCTGTTTAGTGTGGTCAGTTATTAATAGGAAAGCAAAGGGACTGACAGGAACACCAGGGATTTCACACAAAGGACGCAATAAAAGAGAACAGGAGACTTCTTTATACAAGTACATGGGACAGAGGGCACATATCAAGAAGATGAAATGCTGGGGTAACAAACACTTTAATCGCTGTGCTGTGGTGAGGGTTAATTATTGAACTATGCCCTATGGCTAATTACTGTGCTGTGATGGGAGTAATTACTGTGTCATACTGGGGGTGATGGGAGGTAATTATTTAGCTTTGCTGGGGGTTATTTCTGGACCTAACACAACCTAGGGAGTTATCATTTCTGGCCCTAACTGGGTTTATTTTATTGCCAGAGTTTCTTAACCTCACCCCAGGTCTTATTTGTTCTATACGAAAGGAGAAAAAAGTCCAGTGGCAGCCCATCCATAGGGGGCGCACTGGCACCACCCCTCCAGCAGTAACAAAAAAAGGCCCTTTAAAAAAAATAGAAAAAAATGACCTTTAAGTGCACTGTGTTTGGGTGCCAAGATTGCAGAAGAGACACTTCATTTGCAGAGATTTTAATTGCCTTGTGGCGCAGTCTATCACGCCAGACAACTTCCGCCCGTCCGGGTGCTTTGTTCTCTGAGTTAAGACGTTACTTCCAGTTTCCCTGTGACAGTGGTAAACCGGAAGTGACATCAGCAGCTCCGCGGAATGCATGGCCCGAGTGGAGCTATTTTGGTAAGTAATCATAATCTATTAATGAGATTAATTATACTGCTGAGGTCATTTGTAGGGTTGCACGGATACCGATACTGGTATCGGTATCAGTGCCAATACTTAGCATTTGCATGAGTATTGGTACTTGTGCAAATGCCCTGATACCCAAAACCGATACCTTTCTGCTCGGTACTTTCAGCTGTCAGCAGGAATTTCCCACTAACAGCTGAAAAGTAAAGAAAAAAATGCTGGCAATTATTGGTTGTTAAAGAACGGGGCCGCCGTGTCCTTAATGACCAACTACGTGTCCTCGGGAATTCCCTCCCCGCCTCCTCCTCCCCTCTTGCCAGCTATAACCAGGCTCGGGACCCCATGTCTGTGGAAACTGCCAGCATTAGAGGTGAGCAAGCCCAGCTCCCCCCATCCCACTGTCCTCCCCCTCCTGCAGTCCTGTGTGACTTCCACATAGATCTGACTTTTCCTTGGCAGCTGCAAGGCTCTGCACACAGCGAGGCTTCTCCCTGTTCCCTGTGTGTTTGTACTCAGCCTGGTGGAGCCCCCCTCTCCCCCTCTCCAGCAAGCAGAGGCACAGACACACGGCCAACACCACTGCAGCAGGTCAGTGTGTGATTAGATCCCCCCCGATGTATCAAACACTAATTATCTATATAGTGTTAAATACATGAAACTGACATAGAAAAGTGAAGTCTAATATCGATGCCTAAATATATTTTGGCTTGATATAATCTGAAAATTAGCATCTATAGTATCCATTAGGGATGAGCTTCGTGTTCGAGTCAAACGCATGTTCGACTCGAACATCGTGTGTTTGGTCGTTTGCCGACTTACGAACATTATGGGAGGTTCGCGCCAAATTCGAGTGGCGCGTCATGGCCCATAATTCACTGCGGCATCGCAGTGCATTGCTGGCTGATGATGGGCCAAGCATGCACTATGACCTGCATACTTGGCCAATCACAGCGCCGTGTGTACAGAGAGCCGTAATTGGCCAAAACCAGGGAGACTTTGGCCAATTATGGCTCAGGGGGTTTAGTACAAGTCCCACACTATATAAGGCCGCCTGCACATCGGCCCTGTGTAGTGTGTTGCGGTGGAGAGAGATAGATAAACAGAGAGACAGTGTCATTTGATTTAAGTTAGATAGAGTAGGCAGGTCGAGTCAGTTAGCTGCACTTGCAGTGTATTGTGTATATATAGCTAGACCCGTTCCTGTTATTCTCTTCCTAATATACTGACAGGCAGGCAGGTGTTTTTACAGTATTTCCAGTTAGTGTACTGTGTACCCTGCACAGTTGCACCTACAGTATAGCTACCTGAAGCCAGGTGCTTGTGTGCTTCTTCTGATACTATTAATAGCACAGGCAGGCTCTTGAAGTATTTCCACTTAGTGTACTGTGTAACCCTGCACAGCTGCACCTACAGTATAGCTACCTGAAGCCAGGTGCTTGTGTGCTTCTTCTGATGCTATTAATAGCACAAGCAGGCTCTTGAAGTACTTTCAGTTAGTGTACTGTGTAAACCTGCACAGTTGCACCTACAGTATAGCTACCTGAAGTCAGGTGCTTGTGTGCTTCTTCTGATACTATTAATAGCACAGGCAGGCTCTTGAAGTATTTCCAGTTAGTGTACTGTGTAACCCTGCACAGTTGCACCTACAGTATAGCTACCTGAAGCCAGGTGCTTGTGTGCTTCTTCTGATACTATTAATAGCACAGGCAGGCTCTTAAAGTATTTCGAGTTAGTGTACTGTGTACCCTGCACAGTTGCACCTACAGTATAGCTACCTGAAGCCAGGTGCTTGTGTGCTTCTTCTGATACTATTAATAGCACAGGCAGGCTCTTGAAGTATTTCCAGTTAGTGTACTGTGTAACCCTGCACAGTTGCACCTACAGTATAGCTACCTGAAGCCAGGTGCTTGTGTGCTTCTTCTGATACTATTAACAGCACAGGCAGGCTCTTGAAGTATTTCCAGTTAGTGTACTGTGTAACCCTGCACAGTTGCACCTACAGTATAGCTACCTGAAGCCAGGTGCTTGTGTGCTTCTTCTGATACTATTAATAGCACAGGCAGGCTCTTTAAGTATTTCCAGTTAGTATACTGTGTAACCCTGCACAGTTGCACCTACAGTATAGCTACCTGAAGCCAGGTGCTTGTGTGCTTCTTCTGATACTATTAATAGCACAGGCAGTCTCTTGAAGTATTTCCAGTTAGTGTACTGTGTAACCCTGCACAGGTGCACCTACAGTATAGCTACCTGAAGACAAGTGCAGGTGTTCTCATACTAATAATACTACAGGCAGGCAGTTGATTCTACTAGCTGCAGTATAATCGGTATATATATAGATCCCAGTTTTGTGCAGGTACATCTCACTACAGGGCAATAGTATGTCTGGAAGGCCAACAAGGAGAGGCAGACAGTCACAAGCCAATAAAAGAGGGCAAGCAGACTCTGTGTCTAGAGGCAACAGTACTGGTCGTGGACATGGTGCATCCTCATCAGCACGTGGCTGTGGGACACGCTTGGCCTTTTTTTCGGCAGCTGGCCATGTTGAGCCGCAACATGCAGAAGAATTGCTCGAGTGGATAACCAAGCCGTCCTCATCCTCCTCATCCTCTCTCACCCAGGCTCAGGGTACTTTGTCTGGCAAAGCAGCTGCCAGCGCGGCCTCTTCCCTCGGCTCAGTGGCATCAGTCACTCCTTCCCTAGCCCCACCATGTCCTCCTGAGGAGTCCCCCGAACTGTTTGACCATAGTGTTGGGTACATGCTCCAGGAGAATGCCCAGCATTTTGAAGTCTCAGATGATGGTACTCAGCTAGAGGAAGGCAGTAACGTGAGCCCAGACAGAGGGGGTGCCCAAGAAGGACAGCAATCTGGCAGTCATGTTCCCCCTGCTGCAGCATACTGCCAGGTTTGCTCCAGTGATGAGGAGGGAGGAGATGGTGAGGTCACTGACTCCACGTGGGTGCCTGATAGGAGAGAGGAGGAGGAGGCACATCACCTCCAGGGGCCAGCTTAAGGGCAGCACACTGACTGCATCACACATCAGAGCTCCGCATGTGCAGGGCGCTGCTGTCTCTGCGCATTATTCCAAAAGTTCTTTAGTGTGGGCCTTTTTTGAGACGAGTGCATCAGATCGCACCGCTGATATTTGCAACATATGTCTCAAGTGTATCTCGCGTGGCCAAAACATCTCCCGCTTAGGCACCACATGCTTGACCAGACATATATTGACCTGCTATGCAGTTCGTTGGCAAGCGTACCTAAAAGACCCACACCAAAGAACAAAGAGGACCTCTCCTTGCTCCTCATCAGCTGGGATCTCCAACCCCACTATACCTTCAGTCCTCTCTGAGACCTGCACTGAGAGGAATGAAGGTGTAGAATTAGGTGTGTCACAGCCAAGTACTTGCAGGCAATCTGCTATCGGTACACCGACGTCAGATTGTACCAGGCAAATTTCCCTGCCCCAGCTGCAGCACCACAGAAAGAAGTTTGCACCCAGCCATCCACGTGCTCAGCGGTTGAATGCTAGCTTGGCAAAATTTCTAGCACTTCAACTGCTACCTTTTCAGTTGGTAGACTCTGCCCCCTTCCGTGAGTTTGTGGTTTTCCTCAGTGGCAGGTTCCCAAACGCCACTTTTTCTCATGGAAGGTGATTCCGGCTCTTTACCGGCATGTGGAAAGCAATGTCTTGGCCTCGCTGGACAGGGCGGTCAGCGGTAGGGTGCATATTACCGTTGACTCATGGTCCAGCAGGCACGGACAGGTGACGTTACCTAAGTTTCACGGTACATTGGGTGACTCTGCTGGCAGCTGGGAAGGATGCAGGATAAGGTGCAGTAGTGTTGGAGGTTGTTCCACCACCACACCTCCAAAATGCGACTACTGGTGATTCTGACACACCTCTCTCCTCCACCCCTCCTCTTCTTCTTCCTCCATGGCCTCTTCCTGTGCTTTGTCCTCGGAACCAGCGGTGGTCCGTAGGCGTTCAAGGGGATATGCAAGTACGCAGGCCAAAAGATGCCATGTGGTGCTTGAGCTGGTGTGCTTGGGGGACAGGAACCACACAGGGGCAGAGATTCTGTCAGCTCTGCAGGGGCAGGTTCAGAGGTGGTTGATGCCACATCTGCTTAAGCCAGGAATGGTGGTTTGCGACAGTGGCACCAACCTCCTCTCCGCCCTCCGACAGGGACAACTGACCCATGTGCCCTGTTTGGCTCACGTCCTTAACTTGGTGGTGCAGCGGTTCTTGGGCAGGTACCCGGGCTTACAGGATATCCTGAGGCAGGCCAGGAAAGTCTGTTTGCATTTCCGCCGGTCATATAATGCCAGTGCTCGGCTGGTTGATCTCCAAAAGGAATTTAATCTGCCCAAGAACCGCCTAATCTGTGACATGCCCACCAGGTGACTCAACGTTGGCCATGTTGCAGCAGCTGCACATGCAGCAGAGGGCCATCAATGAGTACCTGTGCGACTATGGCACCAGGACAGGGTCAGGGGAGCTTGTTTTTTTTCCCCACGCCAGTGGGCCATGATCAGGGATGCATGTACTGTCCTGTCACCATTTGAGGAGGCCACAAGGATGGTGAGCAGTGACAATGCATGCATCAGTGATACTGTCCCACTTGTCCACCTGTTGGAGCACACGCTGCATGGAATAATGGACAGGGCACTTGAGGCAGAACAGAGGCAGAAAGAGGAGGACTTCCTTAGCTCTCAAGGCCCCCTTTATCCAGACAGTGTTCCTGCGTGCCTGCCGATCACACAGGAAGAGGACGAGGAGGAGGAGGAGGATTGTGTCAGCATGGAGGTGGAGCCTGGCACTCAGCATCAGCAGCAGTCTTTAAGGGATCATTTACAGTCCCAAGAAACCCATGGACTTGTACGTGGCTGGGAGAAGGTGGCTGTGAATCATGTCGTCCTTAGTGACCCAAAGGACTCCGGACCGAATGCCTCAGCAAACCTACGCTGCATAGCCTCCCTGATCCTGCAAAGCCTGCGGAAGGATCCTCGTATTCATGGTATCAAGGAGAGGGATCGTTACTGGCTGGCAACCCTCCTTGATCCACGTTACAAGGGTAAGCTTGCGGACCTTATCTTGCCGTCGCAGAGGGAGCAGAGGATTAAACATCTTCGGGAGGCCTTGCAGAAAGGTCTGTGCAATGCGTTCCCAGAGACTGGGAGGTTACAAACTCCTTTTCCTGGACAACGTGTTGCTGAGGCTTCAGTCAGTCAAAGAAGGAGCGGTGGAGAAGGCTGTCTGACCGATGTGTTCAGACAATTTTTTAGTCCGCAGCCCCAAGGTATGATCGGTTCCAGCAACCATCGCCAGCGTCTGTTTTACATGGTGCAGGAATACCTAGGGGCAAGATCTGACTTGGACACCTTTCCCACCGAAAATCCTCTGGGTTACTGGGTCTTGAGGATGGATCACTGGCCAGAGCTTGCACAGTATGCAATTGAGCTACTAGCCTGTCCTGCATCCAGTGTTCTTTCGGAACACACATTCAGTGCTGCTGGAGGCTTTGTAACCGATCACTGGGTGCGCCTGTCCACAAACTCGGTCGATCGGCTGACCTTCATAAAAATGAATCAGTCTTGGATTACCACCAGATACCAAGCACCTGATGCTGATGTAAATGAATAGTTTTTTTAAATGTTAGATTCCTTCAAGACTCCCTATGCTAATGCTGAGTGACTATCCTGTTATGCTAAATGTGACTATCCTCTTCCTCCTCAATGATCATGCTGATAGCTTGTAAAAATATTTTTGGTTCTGGGTGCCGTCACCTGTGGCTAAGGCCCAATTTTTCAGCCCCTGTTTAACAGGGGCGTGTATTTACAATTTTTGATGCAATACTTTGCAGCAGGGCTCATTCCTGCGCTCCAACTAGAGTATCTGTGAGGGGTTGCAGTGTTGTGGCACCAGCACCAGTGCCTAAGGCCCAATTTTTCAGCCCCTGTTTAACAGGGATGTGTAATTACAATTTTTGGTGCAATATTTTGCAGGAGGGCTCATTCCTGCGCTCCATCTAGAGTATCTGTGAGGGGTTGCAGTGTTGTGGCATCAGCACCAGTGCCTAAGGCCCAATTTTTCAGCCCCTGTTTAACAGAGGCATGTAATTACAATTTTTGATGCAATACTTTGCAGCAGGGCTCGTTCCTGCACTCCAACTAGAGTATCTGTGAGGGGTTGCAGTGTTGTGGCACCAGAACCAGTGCCTAAGGCCCAATTTTTCAGCCCCTGTTTAACAGGGACGTGTAATTACAATTTTTGATGCAATATTTTGCAGGAGGGCTCATTCCTGCGCTCCAACTAGAGTATCTGTGAGGGGTTGCAGTATTGTGGCGCAAGTGCCTAAGGCCCAATTTTTCTGCCCCGTTCAACAAGGACATGTAATTACAATTCTTGATCTAATATTTCACAGCAGGGCCTGTTTCTGCCCCCACCAAGAGTAACTGTGAGGACTTACAGTGTTGTGGCACCAGCACCACCAACACCACCACCAAAGGCCCAATTTTTCTGCCCCTGTTCAACAGGGGCATGTAATTACATTCTTGATCTAATATTTCACAGCAGGGCCAGTTCCAGCTCCTACCAAGAGTAACTGTGAGGACTTACAGTGTTGTGGCACCAGCACCACCACCACCATTACCAAAGGCCCAATTTTTCTGACCCTGTTCAACAGGGGCATGTAATTACAATTCTTGACCTAACACCTAAGGCCCCAATTTCAGCAGAGTATATAGGGCAGGCCCCTACTTTCAAACATCCAACTTACAAACGACTCCTATTTGCAAACGGAAGGAGACAACAGGAAGTGAGATGAAATCTACCCCTAGGAAGGGAAATTCTCTCCTGTAAGAGTTAATATGGGAAAAACATTTCTCCTCTCCACTGATGCTTTATCACCAATCCTTGTTTCACTAAAAACCCCAAATTGTGAAAAAACATTTGTCATTGGGACAGAAATTGAGGTGAAATCTTCTGAAGAGGTGCACAGACAGCAAAACAAATGTCACAGGGGTGATAACCCTTCCTTATGTTTTCCAAAAAGCTTAAAATAGATTTTTTGGCTGGAGCTACACTTTAAAAATGTACCAGTTCAAAATTACAAACAGATTCTACTTAACAACAAACCTACAGTCCCTGTCTTGTTTGCACCGCCTGTATACTGCTCTTCAGAGTATATAGGGCTTAGGGGCCCCACGCCTTTCCTTTTTTTAATTTGGGTACGCGGTTCCCCTTAATATCCATACAAGACCCAAAGGGCCTGGTGATGGACTGGGGGGTGGGGGGTACCCACCCCCTTTTGTCTCACTTATTTTCATCCATATTGCCAGGACCCGACATTACATTAAAGCCGCAAGCAGTTTTAAATGACTTTTATTCCTTTAAAAATGTCATTTTGTGCAGGGACTGTTCTAAGCACGGGAAACACGCGCCACTTTACAGGCATACTATAGACACCCCACAGGTACGATATTTAAAGGAATATTTCACTTTTTTTTCACTTTAAGCATCATTAAAATCACTGCTCCCGAAAAAACAGCCGTTTTTAAACTTTTTTTTTGCAAAAATACATGTCCCCTGGGGCAGGACCCGGGTCCCCAAACCCTTTTAGGACAATACCATGCAAATTAGCCTTTCAAATTAGCACTTTTGATTTTGAAGGTTCGAGTCCCATAGACTTCAATGGGGTTCTAACGTTCATGCAAAGTTTTGGTCCGTTCGCAAGTTCTGGTGCGAACCAAACCGGGGGGGGGGGTGTTCGGCTCATCCCTAGTGTCCATGTAATTCCAGCAAATAGGACTGTTTGCACTGGAGTTTTGGTTTCACCAACCAGTGGGAAGTTGGAAATTAAATAATATGTGTTATGTATGAAATTTTGTTTATACATCTACACTATATATATGCTAATTTTCAGATTATTAACACGCCAAGATATATTTAGACATCAATAATAACTTTTTTGCCAGTAATTTTTGTTTTACGTTATTAAAATTATATAATTAGAATTTGACACAGCAGCGCAGCACATATATTAATACTTATTTTTGATGGGGAACATACACTGGGTGTTTGCACCAGCTGAATGTTTTCAATCATGTTCATTTAAGTGGCAGCGCATACATTTTGTTTTGTTTTATTGAATAGAGAGCAGTAGCCAGGATTGTGACTCCCCTCCCCACTTTATCAGCCCTCCTTTTTTTTTCTCATCTAGCACATCTTCACCTCAGCTTCACCCAACTCCCCCAACTCCCCCCAAACCACCTTTTTACCTACTATTCCTAGGTGATAGGTATCGGTAATCGGTATCGGTGAGTATTTTTAAAAAAGTATCAGTACTCGGTGTAAAAAATTTGGTATCGGTGCAACCCTAGTCATTTGTGTGCCCTCTTCCTACTGTAAGTTGTGCGATACAATGGAGCCTGTACAGTCTAATATCTGTAAACCTAATATGGAGATACATTTCAGGCAGAAATACTGATAGATTTTTAAATACATTGAAAAGATAAGTGAAACCCCCTTCCCCAGTGCTCATCATTTTTGTAATAATTTATAGATATATTCACTACTAAAAGTACACATCATATCCTAAATAAATACACAAGTGGCCAATGCTTGTTTTTTACATTTTCCTAGAGTGCTGCTTCAAACACTTGAAGACCGGCATGCTTAGTTCCCTTTCTGTCCAGGCCATTTTAAAGTTTGCAGCACTATGCAATTGATGGGCACAGTGGCTGCGTTTGATGGGCACAGTGGCTGCGTTTGATGGCATAGTGGCTACATTTGATGGCACAGTGGCTGAGTTTGATGGGTACAGTGGCTGCGATTGATGGGTAATTATTTTGCTGTACTGGGGGTTATTTCTGGACCTGACACAAGCTAGGCAGTTATCATTTCTGGCCCTAACTGGGATTATTTTATTGCCACAGTTTCTTAACCACTTCAGCCCCGGAAGGATTTACCCCCTTCCTGACCAGAGCACTTTTTACAATTTGGCACTGCGTCACTTTAACTGCTAGTTGCGCGGTCATGCAATGCTGTACCCAAACAAAATTTGCGTCCTTTTCTTCCCACAAATAGAGCTTTCTTTTAATGTTATTTGATCACCTCTGTGGTTTTTATTTTTTGCGCTATAAACGGAAAAAGACCGAAAATTTTGAAAAAAAAATGACATTTTCTACTTTTTGTTATAAAAAAAATCCAATAAACTCAATTTTAGTCATACAAAGCTATTTGCTGAGAGGCGTGGTGAGTATTTTGCAGCTCTCATTTGTTTTTGAAAATGAAGACAGACAAGAAAAAATTTTTTTTTTCTTTTTTCAATTTTCAAAACTTTGTGACAAAAAGTGAGGTCTGCAAAATACTCACTATACCTCTCAGCAAATAGCTTGGGGTGTCTACTTTCCAAAATAGGGTCATTTGGGGGGGTTTTGTGCCACCTGGGCTTTCCATGGCCTCCGAAACTGTGATAGGCAGTGAAGAGTGAAATCAAAAATTTACGCCCTTAGAAAGCCTGAAGGCGGTGCTTGTTTTTCAGGGTCCCGTGTGCGGCTAGACTCCCCAAAAGTCTCACACATGTGGTATCCCCATACTCAGGAGAAGCAACAGAATGTATTTTGGGGTGTAATTTCACATATTCCCATGGCATGTTTGAGCAATATATCATTTAGTGACAACTTTGTGCAAAAAAAAAAAAAAAAATTTGTCTTTTTCCCACAACTTTCCCGCAACTATCACAATTAGGGATGAGCTTCGTGTTCGAGTCGAACCCATGTTCGACTCGAACATTGTCTGTTCGCCCGTTCGGCGAATTCCGAACAATATGGGCCGTTCGTGTGGCGCGTCACGGCCCATAATTCACTGCGGCATTGCAGTGCATTGCTTGCTGATGATTGGCCAAGCATGCACTATGACCCGCATGCTTGGCCAATCACAGCGCCGCCTTAACAGAGAGCCATAATTGGCCAAAGCCAAGGAGGCTTTGGCCAATTATGGCTCAGGGGATTTAGTACACGCCCCACACTATATAAGGCCGCCTGCACGGCGGCCCTGTGCAGTGTGTTCCGGTGTGCTTAGAGAGAGAGAGAGACAGTGTCATTTCATTTGAGTTAGCTAGATTAGGCAGGACAGTCAGTCAGTTAGCTGCACTTAAAGTGTATTGTGTATATATATGCATCCCAGGTGTTGCATATATATATATATATATATATATATATATATACACTGTATTCAGTTTAGCTAGATCCGTTCCTGTTATCTTCTAGACTATTTACATTTAGTGCAGTGCGTCCTGCTCACAGTGTTCAGCTAGATCCGTTCCTGTTATATTCCTACTGACAGGCAGGCTTGTCTTGTTACAGTATTTTGAAGAAAATTACTGGTGTTCTTTTGATCCTATTAGTACCACAGTCAGGCAGCTAGACTATTTACATTTAGTGCAGTGCGTCCTGCTCACAGTGTTCAGCTAGATCCGTTCCTGTTATCTTCTTACTGACAGGCAGGCTTGTCTTGTTACAGTATTTTAAAGAAAATTACTGGTGTTCTTTTGATCCTATTAGTACTACAGTCAGGCAGCTAGACTATTTACAGTTAGTGCAGTGCGTCCTGCCCACAGTGTTCTGCTAAACCTACAAGTAAGTGGGGTGCGTCCTGCTCACAGTGTTCAGCTAAACCTACAAGTTAGTGGGGTGCGTCCACCTCACAGTGTTCAGCTAAACCTACAAGCTAGTGGGGTGCATCCTGCTCACAGTGTTCAGCTAGATCCGTTTCTGTTATCTTCTTACTAACAGGCAGGCTTGTCTTGTTACAGTAAATACAGCTACCTGAAGAAAATTGCTGGTGTTCTTTTGATCCTATTAGTACCACAGTCAGGCAGCTAGACTATTTACAGTTAGTGCAGTGCGTCCTGCTCACAGTGTTCTGCTAAACCTACAAGTTAGTGGGGTGCGTCCTGCTCACAGTGTTCAGCTAAACCTACAAGTTAGTGGGGTGCGTCCACCTCACAGTGTTCAGCTAAACCTACAAGCTAGTGGGGTGCGTCCTGCTCACAGTGTTCAGCTAGATCCGTTTCTGTTATCTTCTTACTGACAGGCAGGCTTGTCTTGTTACAGTAAATACAGCTACCTGAAGAAAATTGCTGGTGTTCTTTTGATCCTATTAGTACCACAGTCAGGCAGCTAGACTATTTACAGTTAGTGCAGTGCGTCCTGCTCACAGTGTTCTGCTAAACCTACAAGTTAGTGGGGTGCGTCCTGCTCACAGTGTTTAGCTAAACCTACAAGTTAGTGGGGTGCGTCCACCTCACAGTGTTCAGCTAAACCTACAAGCTAGTGGGGTGCGTCCTGCTCACAGTGTTCAGCTAGATCCGTTCCTGTTATCTTCTTACTGACAGGCAGGCTTGTCTTGTTACAGTAAATACAGCTACCTGAAGAAAATTGCTGGTGTTCTTTTGATCCTATTAGTACCACAGTCAGGCAGCTAGACTATTTACAGTTAGTGCAGTGCGTCCTGCTCACAGTGTTCTGCTAAACCTACAAGTTAGTGGGGTGCGTCCTGCTCACAGTGTTCAGCTAAACCTACAAGTTAGTGGGGTGCGTCCACCTCACAGTGTTCAGCTAAACCTACAAGCTAGTGGGGTGCGTCCTGCTCACAGTGTTCAGCTAGATCCGTTTCTGTTATCTTCTTACTGACAGGCAGGCTTGTCTTGTTACAGTAAATATAGCTACCTGAAGAAAATTGCTGGTGTTCTTTTGATCCTATTAGTACCACAGTCAGGCAGCTAGACTATTTACAGTTAGTGCAGTGCGTCCTGCTCACAGTGTTCTGCTAAACCTACAAGTTAGTGGGGTGCGTCCTGCTCACAGTGTTCAGCTAAACCTACAAGTTAGTGGGGTGCGTCCACCTCACAGTGTTCAGCTAAACCTACAAGCTAGTGGGGTGCGTCCTGCTCACAGTGTTCAGCTAGATCCGTTCCTGTTATCTTCTTACTGACAGGCAGGCTTGTCTTGTTACAGTAAATACAGCTACCTGAAGAAAATTGCTGGTGTTCTTTTGATCCTATTAGTACCACAGTCAGGCAGCTAGACTATTTACAGTTAGTGCAGTGCGTCCTGCTCACAGTGTTCTGCTAAACCTACAAGTTAGTGGGGTGCGTCCTGCTCACAGTGTTCAGCTAAACCTACAAGTTAGTGGGGTGCGTCCACCTCACAGTGTTTAACTAAACCTACAAGCTAGTGGGGTGCGTCCTGCTCACAGTGTTCAGCTAGATCCGTTCCTGTTATCTTCTTACTGACAGGCAGGCTTGTCTTGTTACAGTAAATACAGCTACCTGAAGAAAATTGCTGGTGTTCTTTTGATCCTAATAGTACCACAGTCAGGCAGCTAGACTATTTACAGTTAGTGCAGTGCGTCCTGCTCACAGTGTTCTGCTAAACCTACAAGTTAGTGGGGTGCGTCCTGCTCACAGTGTTCAGCTAAACCTACAAGTTAGTGGGGTGCGTCCACCTCACAGTGTTCAGCTAAACCTACAAGCTAGTGGGGTGCGTCCTGCTCACAGTGTTCAGCTAGATCCGTTCCTGTTATCTTCTTACTGACAGGCAGGCTTGTCTTGTTACAGTATTTTAAAGAAAATTGCTGGTGTTCTTTTGATCCTATTAGTACCACAGTCAGGCAGCTAGACTATTTACAGTTAGTGCAGTGCGTCCTGCTCACAGTGTTCTGCTAAACCTACAAGTTAGTGGGGTGCGCCCTGCTCACAGTGTTCAGCTAAACCTACAAGTTAGTGGGGTGCGTCCACCTCACAGTGTTCAGCTAAAGCTACCTGTAGAAGGTTGGTGGTGTTCTCATACTACAGGCAGGCAGTTGATTTTGCTAGCTGCAGTATCAGTACATATATATATATATATATATATATATATATATATATATATATATATATATCCCAGCTTAGTGCAGCTACAGGCCATTAGTATGTCTGGAAGGCCAAGAAGGAGAGGCAGACAGTCACAAGCCAATAAGAGAGGGCAAGCAGGCTCTGTGTCTAGTGCTGGTCGTGGAGACGGTGCATCCTCATCAGCACGTGGCCATGGGACACGCTTGGCCTTTTTTTCGGCAGCTGGCCATGTTGAGCCGCAACATGCGGAAGACTTGGTCGAGTGGATGACCAAGCCGTCCTCATCCTCCTCATCCTCTCTCACCCATGCCCAGGGTACTTTGTCTGGCAAAGCAGCGGCCTCTTCCCTTGGCTCAATGTCATCAGTGACTCCTTCCCTAGCCCCACCATGTCCTCCTGAGGAGTCCCTCGAACTGTTTGACCACAGTGTTGGATACATGCTCCAGGAGGATGCCCAGCGTTTGGAAGGCTCTGATGATGATACTGAGCTCGATGAAGGCAGTAACACGAGCACGGACAGAGGGGGTGCCCAAGAAGGACAGCAATCTGGCAGTCATGCTCCCCCTGCTGCAGCATACTGCCAGGTTTGCTCCAGTGATGAGGAGGGAGGGGATGATGAGGTCACTGACTCAACGTGGGTGCCTGATAGGAGAGAGGAGGAGGAGGAGGAGGAGGCGGCACATCACCAACGAGGCAGGATGCCCTCCAGGGGCCAGCCTAAGGGCAGCACATTGACTGCATCACACCCCAAAGTTCCACATGTGCAGGGCGCTGCAGTCTCTGCGCGTTATTCAAAAAGTTCTTTGGTGTGGGCCTTTTTTGAGACGAGTGCATCAGATCGCACCGCTGCTATTTGCAACATATGTCTCAAGCGTATCTCGCGTGGCCAAAACATCTCCCGCTTGGGTATCACATGCTTGACCAGACATATGTTGACCTGCCATGCAGTTCGTTGGCAAGCGTATCTAAAAGACCCACACCAAAGAACAAAGAGGACCTCTGCTTGCTCCTCATCAGCTGAGATTTCCAACCCCACTAGACCTTTAGTCCTCTCTGAGACCTGCACTGAGAGGAATGAAGGTGTAGAATTAGGTGTGTCACAGCCACGTACTTGTGGGCAATCTGATTTTGGTACACCGACGTCAGATTGTACCAGGCAAATTTCCCTGCCCCAGCTGCTGCACCGCTGAAAGAAGTTTGCTCCCAGCCATCCACATGCCCAACGGTTGAATGCTAGCTTGGCAAAATTGCTAGCACTTCAACTGCTGCCTTTTCAGTTGGTAGACTCTGCCCCCTTCCGTGAGTTTGTGGAATGTGCGGTTCCTCAGTGGCAGGTACCCAAACGCCACTTTTTCTCACGGAAGGCAATTCCGGCTCTCTACCAGCATGTGGAAGGCAATGTCCATGCCTCGCTGGACAGGGCGGTCAGCGGTAAGGTGCATATTACCGCTGACTCATGGTCCAGCAGGCATGGACAGGAACGTTACCTAAGTTTCACGGCGCATTGGGTGACTCTGCTGGCAGCTGGGAAGGATGCAGGACAAGGTGCAGTAGTGTTGGAGGTTGTTCCGCCACCACGCCTCCAAAATGCTAATGATTGTGACACACCTCTCTCCTCCACCCCCTCCTCTTCTTCTTCCTCCATGGCCTCTTCCTCGGAACCAGCGGTGCTCCGTAGTCGTTCAAGGGGCTACGCAAGTACGCAGGCCAAAAGATGCCATGCAGTGCTTGAGCTGGTGTGCTTGGGGGACAGGAGCCACACTGGGGCAGAGGTTCTGTCAGCTCTGCAGGGGCAGGTTCAGAGGTGGTTGACGCCACGCCAACTTAAGGCAGGAATGGTGGTTTGCGACAATGGCACCAACCTCCTCTCTGCCCTCCGACAGGGACAAATGACCCATGTGCCCTGTTTGGCTCACGTCCTTAACTTGGTGGTGCAGCGGTTCTTGGGCAGGTACCCGGGCTTACAGGATGTCCTGAGGCAGGCCAGGAAAGTCTGTGTGCATTTCCGCCGGTCATATAATGCCAGTGCTCGGCTGACGGACCTCCAAAAGGAGTTTAACCTGCCCAAGAACCACCTAATCTGTGACATGCCCACCAGGTGGAACTCAACGTTGGCCATGCTGCAGTGGCTGCACACGCAGCAGAGGGCCATCAATGAGTACCTGTGCGACTATGGCACCAGGACAGGGTCAGGGGAGCTTGGTTTTTTTTCCCCACGCCAGTGGGCCATGATCAGGGATGCATGCACTGTCCTGTCACCATTTGAGGAGGCCACGAGGATGGTGAGCAGTGACAGTGCATGCATCAGTGACACTGTCCCCCTTGTCCACCTGTTGGAGCACACGCTGCGTGGAATAATGGACAGGGCACTTGAGGCAGAACAGAGGCAGGAAGAGGAGGACTTCCTTAGCTCTCAAGGCCCCCTTTATCCAGACAGTGTTCCTGCGTGCCCGCCGATCACACAGGAAGAGGACGAGGAGGAAGAGGAGGAGGAGGAGGAGGAGGAGGAAGATTGTGTCAGTATGGAGGTGGAGCCTGGCACTCAGCATCAGCAGCAGTCTTTAAGGGATCAGTCCCAAGAAACACATGGACTTGTACGTGGCTGGGAGGAGGTGGCTGCGGACCATGTCGTCCTTAGTGACCCAGAGGACTCCGGACCGAATGCCTCAGCAAACCTACGCTGCATGGCCTCCCTGATCCTGCAAAGCCTGCGTAAGGATCCTCGTATTCGTGGTATCAAGGAGAAGGACCAATACTGGCTGGCAACCCTCCTTGATCCACGTTACAAGGGTAAGGTTGCGGACCTTATCTTGCCATCGCAGAGGGAGCAGAGGATGAAACATCTTCGGGAGGCCTTCCAGAAAGGTCTGTGCAACGCGTTCCCAGAGACTGGGAGGTTACAAACTCCTGTTTCTGGACAACGTGTTGCTGAGGCTTCGGTCAGTCAAAGAAGGAGCGGTGGAGAAGGTGGCCGTCTGACCGATGCGTTCAGACAATTTTTTGGTCCGCAGCCCCAAGGTAAGATCGGTTCCAGCAACCATCGCCAGCGTCTGTTTTACATGGTGCAGGAATACCTAGGGGCAAGATCAGACTTGGACACCTTTCCCACCGAAAATCCTCTGGGTTACTGGGTCTTGAGGATGGATCACTGGCCAGAGCTTGCACAGTATGCAATTGAGCTACTGGCCTGTCCTGCATCCAGCGTTCTTTCGGAACGCACATTCAGTGCTGCTGGAGGCGTGGTAACCGATCACAGGGTGCGTCTGTCCACTGACTCGGTCGATCGACTGACCTTCATAAAAATGAATGAGTCTTGGATCACCACCAGCTACCAAGCACCTGATGCTGATGTAACCGAATAATTTTTTTTGAAATCTCAGATCCCTTCAAAGACTGCCTATGCTGATGCTGAGTGACTATCCCTGAGTAATTATCCTCTTCCTCCTCAATCATCACGCTGATAGCTTGTAAGAACATTTTTGGTTCTGGGTGCCACCACCAGTGCCTAAGGCACAATTTTTCAGCCCCTGTTTAACAGGGGCGTGTAATTACGATTTTTGATGTAATACTTTGCAGCAGGGCTCGTTCCTGCATTCCAACTAGAGTGTCTGTGAGGGGTTGCAGTGTTGTGGCACCAGCACCAGTGCCTAAGGCCCAATTTTTCAGCCCTTGTTTAACAGGGGCGTGTAATTACAATTTTTGATGCAATACTTTGCAGCAGGGCTCGTTCCTGCATTCCAACTAGAGTGTCTGTGAGGGGTTGCAGTGTTGTGGCACCAGCACCAGTGCCTAAGGCCTAATTTTTCAGCTCCTGTTCAACAGGGGCATGTAATTACAATTCTTGATCTAATATTTCACAGCAGAGCCCTGTGAGGGCTTACAGTGTTGTGGCCACAGCAACACCTAAGGCCCAAATTTCTGCTGAGTATATAGGGCAGGACCCTACTTTCAAACAACTAACTTACAAACGACTCCTACTTGCAAACAGAAGGAGACAACAGGAAGTGAAATCTACCCCTAGGAAGGGAAATTCTCTCCTGTAAGAGTTAATATGGGAAAAACATTTCTCCTTTCCACTGATGCTTTCCAATCCATTGGGACAAAAAGTGAGGTGAAATCTTCTGAAGAGGAGGAAAGACAGCAAAACAAATGTCACAGGGGTGATAACCCTTCCCTATGTTTTCCAAAAAGCTTAAAAAAGATTTTTTGGCTGAGCTAAACACGTTAAAAATGTACCCGTTCAAAATTACAAAGAGATTCTACTTAACAACAAACCTACAGCCTGTATACTGCTGTTCAGAGTATATAGGGCCTGGTGGCCCCACACCTTTCCTTATTTTAATTTGGGTGCGGGGTTCCCCTTAATATCCATACAAGACCCAAAGGGCCTGGTAATGGACTGGGGGGTAACCATGCCGTTTGTCTCACTGATTTTCATCCATATTGCCAGGACCCGACATTACATTAAACCCGCAAGCAGTTTTAAATGAGATTTTTTCCTTTAAAAATGACATTTGGTGCAGGGACTGTTCTAAACACGGGAAACACGCATCACTTTACAGGCATACTATAGACACCCCTCAGGTACGATATTTAAAGGAATATTTCACTTTTTTTTTTTTTACTTTAAGCATCATTAAAATCACTGCTCCCGAAAAAACGGCCGTTTTTAAAAGTTTTTTTTTGCATTGATACATGTCCCCTGGGGTAGGACCCGGGTCCCCAAACCCTTTTTAGGACAATACCATGCAAATTAGCCTTTAAAATGAGCACTTTTGATTTCGAACGTTCGAGTCCCATAGACGTCAATGGGGTTCTAACGTTCGTGCGAACTTTCGGTCCGTTCGCAGGTTCTGGTGCGAACCGAACCGGGGGGTGTTCGGCTCATCCCTACTCTCCAGCTGTTGCGGAACTACATGTCCCATGAGGCATTGTAGAACTCTGACATTCACAGACATGACTAGGCATGATGTTAATTGTAGTTCCTGAACAACTGGAGGGCCATAGTTTGGAGACCCCTGATCCAAACCATTCCATTTTAGCTCTGGTTGTATGTTTAGGGTCACTGTCCTGCTGGAAGGTGAACCTCCACCCCAGTCTCAAGTTTTTTGCAGACTCTAACAAGTTTTCTTCTAAGATTGCCCTGTATTTGGCTCCAGCCATCTTTCCATCAACTCTGACTAGCTTCCCTGTCCCTGCTGAAGAAAAGCATCCCCACAGCATGATACTGCCACCACCATGTTTCACAGTGGGGATGGTGTGTTCAGAGTGATGTGCAGTGTTACTTTTCCGCCACAGATAGCATTTGCTTTTAGGCCAAAAAGTTATATTTTGATCTCACCTGACCAGAGCACCTTCTTCCACATGTTTTCTGTGTCCCCCACATGGCTTCTCGCAAACTGCAAATGGGACTCCTTATGGCTTTCTTTCAACAATGGCTTTCTTCTTGCCACTCTTCCATAAAGGCCAGATTTGTGGAGTGCACAACTAATAGTTGTCTTGTGGACAGATTCTCCCACCTGAGCTGTGGATCTCTGCAGCTCCCCCAGAGTTACCATGGGCCTTCTTGGCTGCTTCTCTGATTATTGCTCTCCTTGCTCAGCCTGTCAGTATAGGTGGATGGCCATGTCTTGGTAGGTTTGCAGTTGTGCCATACACTCTTCATTTTCAGATGATGGATTGAACAGTGCTCCATTAAAAGCTTGGGATATTTTTTAAAACCTAACCTTGCTTTAAACTTCTCCACAATTTTATTCCTGACCTGTCTGGTGTGTCCCTTTGTCTTCATGATGCTGTTTGTTCCTTAAGGTTCTCTAACAAACCTCTGAGGGCTTCACAGAACAGCTGTATTTATACTGAGATTAAATTACACACAGGTGGACTCTATTTACTGAGGTGAATTCTGAAGGCAATTGGTTCTATTAGATTTTAGTTAGGGGTATCAGAGTAAAGGGGTCTGAATACAAATGCACGCCACATTTTTCACATATTTATTTGTAAAAAAAAAATAAAAAACAATTATCATTTTTCTTCCACTTCACAATTATGGGCCACTTTTTGTTAGTCTATCACATAAAATCCCAATAAAATACATTTACGCTTTTGGTTGTAACATGAAAAAATGTGGAAAATTTTAAGGGGTATGAATACTATTTCAAGACACTGTATTTAGTTAGCCATGACTTAGATGATGCTGGAGCTACAGCTCATAGCAAACCACACTTGTTAGTAAACTCAGTTGGCATAGAGTAAATGCCATGAGGATGTGATCTGGCTATCATTGACTGATCACACATTTTCTTAATGTGACATTAAAGCATTTTAATTTTTAATGAGATACTGATAGCAGAAGTCTAATTTTTTTTTTCTTGTGCTTCCTCATACTGTCCTCCATGCACATTGCCTGACTTCAGGTATGTGGGTGTCCCCTGACCCTGCTGGGACCTATGGAGTCCTGCTGGAGTCTACAGCTCATGCATGCCAAAGCTTGGGAATCACTGACAATCACCACTGCGAAGGCTGTGGTTCTGAGTCTCTGAGTCTCTTGAGCTACCTGTGTGTCTGATGCAGGGAGCAGCTGCACACAAGCTTGTAGTTTAAAATAGAAGCAGGTATGAAATGAAGATTCCCGTGAGACTGCATAGGTCCTGGTAGGCACAGGGGACCTGAAGTTGGGCAGCACGGTCGGTGGATAGTATGAATAGCATGCACAGAGGAGCAAAAGCATATAAGTCCTGCTATAACCATCTTAGTTTACAATAAAAAAGTAGTCTTTAATGTAACTTTAAGTAAAGTAGGCTACACTCCACAAATCAAACTATACCAGAAATTTGAGTGAGCCTCATTCTGCATTTGACATTTTGCATACTGTACCTTTTTGCTACATACTATAGTAGTGGTCATGCAATGAAGTTAAAACTAGTCAGTGAGTCAAATTGTGGCTGTTTCATGAAATATGACCAATAGCTAATACGATTTCTTCTCTTAGCCAGCTTTCTTAAAATACTTATAGAAAAATGTATTCTTTTTGGTACATCTATTTAAAGAGCAAGGGTCACTTTCTACATGACCATAAGGACAGTCTAATGTAAATGGCTTATCATGTATTTTTTTATTAGTAATAATGTTTGCTATTAATACACTAACATTAACTTGAATATTAACAATAACACATACATTAACTTGATTATTTCAAGTACTTATATAGCACTGTCAATTTATGCAGCACTTTACCTATATATTGTCATCATTCCCTGCTCACAATCTAAGATCCCTAACTCACATTCATACATACACATACGAGGGCCAATTTACACAGTAGCCAATTACCCTACCAGCATGTCTTTGAAGTGTGGGAGGAAACCTGTGCTGCCCCATTACTTAGTTACTTAGTTTTAAGTGATACTACTTACTCATTTTTTTTAAGTTGGTAAAACTTATTTTGTATTTGATATATGCTTAAAGGTTTTTATATAAAAATAATACAATAATGTGTTTTTTTTTTTTTAAATAGTCTCTTGAAACAGGCTTTCAAAACAAATTAACATTTATTATTTATAAAGTGTTACAAATGTAATATTATTAAAGCAGCATCAAATGTAAACATTTTTAAAAAAAAGATAAAAATCCCTCTTTCTCAGCTAACAAATGAAACTGAAACACACACATGTATATCTGTAAAGAACATAGAACACAGAATGTATTAACTTTTTTTTTAAGCCTTTTAGGAAAGTAATTTGCACTTTAACCACTTCAGCCCCCGAAGGATTTGCTTCCTTAATGACCAGGTCATTTTTTGTGATACAGCACTGCGTCGCTTTAACTGACAATTGCACGGTCGTGCAACGCTGTACCCAAACAAAATTGTCGTCCTTTTTTCCCCACAAATAGAGCTTTCTTTTGGTGGTATTTTATCACCTCTGCGGTTTTTATTTTTTTGCGCTATAAACAAAAAAAGACTGACAATTTAGAATTTTTTTTTTTTTTACTTTCTACTATAATATAGATAAAAAAATAATAATTTATTCATCAGTTTAAACCTATATATATATACTACATATTTTTTGGTCAAAAAAATCCTAATAAGCGTATATTGATTGGTTTGCACAAAAGTTATCACGCCTACAAGCTATGGGATAGATTTAGGGACTTTTTTTTATTGTTTTTACTGGTAATGGCGGCGATCTGTGATTTTTAGCAGGACTGCGACATTGCGGAGCACAAATCTGACCTAAAATTACACTTTTTTTGGACCAGTGACATTATTACATTGATCAGTGCTATAAAAATGCACTGATCAATGTATAAATGACACTGGCAGGGAAGGGGTTAACACGGGGGAGCGATCAAGGGGTTAAGTGTGTTCCCTGGGTGTGTTCTAACTGTAGGGGGGATGGGCTACAGAGATAGCTGCTCCCGATCACTGGGAGCAGAAGATCTCTGACATGTCATCTGGCAGAATGGGCTATCGCCTATCATTCCTCATTCTGCCTCTGTACACTACAATCGTGGGTAGCCGGTGGACATCGAGTCTGTGTGCCCGCTATCTCCTGTGCAAAGACCGGCGTACACCTACGGCGGTTTGCGCAGGAGAGCCAACCTGTCGCAGTATAATGACCGTGGCTGGTTGGCAAGCGGTTAAAGTGTAAACTTTTGAATATAGATTCCCCACATCTAGCTCTAAAAAGATCTTCTGAAAAACTTCAAAGGTATATTTTAGGTTTTTAGAGTAGCTCAGGCTACAAGCATAAATGAGTCCCATAATCATTCTTTCTGATACAAAATGAGAGTGCTATATGAAAAAAATACACTATACCAATATGCTTGTGTTTCCTGCCAATGCAGCATAAATATGGTATATCTGTTTTTGAAATGTAATAACATAGTGCAAAGTGGGCGGGGCTTTGGGTTACATAATCTAACGTTGAATGTCCAATTTCTCAAAAAACAAAAAGAAAGTTTGTTTTTGTGATAAAAATCAGCACAAACGCAGCACAAAAAAATTGTATAATTGTTTTTAAAATGTAATAACATGTGGTGCAAAGTGGGAGAGGTTTCATCAACTATAATGCGCAATATCTCTGAAACCAAACCAGCACATACTGTACGGTCGTTTTTGCAGTACAAATCAGCACAGATGCAGTGCAAACAATGCTATCTTTGTTTTAAACGTCAAGAACATTGGGTGTAAAGTGGGCGGGGCTTGATGTTACATAATCTGAATTTGAATTCCAATATCTCAAAAACCTGAAACATTCATTTTTGTGGCACAAAATAGTTTTTATGCTTAACAGCTGGCGGTCCCTCACCCTGCATCTTGGTTGCATTCTGCCGCATGCAGAAAGCGCAAATATTGTGTGAGTTGTCTCAATAGGTGAATACACCGGATGTATGTCCATTTATTATAAATGTATTAATCTGCAAATAAAATAAACATTTTGGATGGTATGTTATGCAACATTTAAAAGCATGTGAATGATAATTTGTTCAATGTTCACTCTTACCTTTCAATGCCATTGCATGGCTTTATAGTGACTTGAAAAAATTCTTGTCACTGGTGGCGCCCTTTTGTCCTGATGGGCCTCAAATGTATGGGAATTGCCTTGTGCAGGTTTTCAAAGTTCCAAAAGACATCAAACTCTTTAAAATTTACGGCATCAAAACTCGAATGGTTGCACGTTTGGCAAATATATGCATCTCGTAATTTCAGTCAATTGAAAAGATAATTTTTTTAAGTAAATGTAACTCAATTAGAATATGGAAATGAACATACCTTAAAAGTTTTGTCTAGATTACTCAATATTATACATTATTTTTGTAAATGTAAAAGGTGTGTTTTAAGAACTAATGAAAATTTAGTAAGGTACTTAAAATATCAAAGTAAATTCATTCACATTTATTTTTATGTTGAACATGATAAAATTACAAGCCAACAGAATCATTTTTATCAGTGTATGCATGCTTGATATAGACAATTGAAATTTATTGGCTAAACAAAAGAAGTGGCACAAGCAAATTGAACAATACAGTACAAACTACCTAACGTGTTTCCTATGAAAAGCACAGATATTTGTAGAGAAAACTATATACAGCAATAACAAGACAGACTAGCTTAAAAAGCTCTGCCTACAATTCTACTAATTCTTCCACATGATGTCATTATATTACAAAAATAAAATATTCTTTCTAACATATACTGTATTATAAACAACCACTACATTTCCAGCAATACTCTATCAAGTGTGAACCAAAAACCATACATTTTTTTGCAGACTGTATGCTATTGCTTGATTATCACTTTACATAGAACATCATTTTACTAAATTGTTTCCAATATACACTATATTATCAAAAGTATTGGGACACCTGCACATGAACTTTAATAACATCCCAGTCTTAGCCCATAGGCTTCAATATCGAGTTGGCCCACCCTTTGCAGCTATACCAGCTTCAACTATTCTGGGAAGGCTGTCCACAAGATTTAGGAGTGTGTCTATGGGAATGTTTGCACAGAAGCACATTTGTACATTTGTGAGGTCAGGCACTGAAGTGTATGAGAAGGTCTGACTCACAGTCTCCACTCTAATTCATCCCAAAGGTGTTCTATCAGGTTGAAGTCAGGGCACTGTGCAGGCCAGTCAAGTTCCTCCACCCCAAACTCGCTCATCCATGTCTTTATGGACCTTTATTTGTGCACTGGTCCAAATCATTTGGTGGAGGGGGGATTATAGTTTGGGTTGTTTTTCAGGGGTTGGGCTTGGCCCCTTAGTGCCAGTGAAGGGAACTCTTAAGGCGTCAGCATACCAAGACATTTTAGGGACAGGTGCTCCACATCCTTACCACTCTAAGGCCTCTTTCATATGGTCAGGTAGTTGTTGCTGTCGGATTCCTGCGACAAGGATCTTGCTGCTGGAATGACCAAGTTATGTGATCAGCAGCGGCTGCTCAGCCCATTTAAACCGATGGTGGTCTGACAACGGCCTCTACTATTTGCATGTGGCCACACACAGAGCAGATAACTTGGTTAGGGACTGATGTCCAAGCCGAGACACATTCAGCTGCATCTAGACTTGGACATCTGTCCCTAACTGCAGCTAACATCTCTGTGTGCAGCTACATGTGAGCATCTGCTGATCACATAACCCAGTCATTCCAGCAGCAAGAATCTGAGTGAGAAGAGCCTAACAGTAAAGAACATATTACACAGTTTAAGATTGAACAGTTTCTCCTACAGCTTTATGATATGGCCACATGTCTTAGAGACCTAAAATTTAAATGTTTCCTTCAAATGCTAGAGTCACCATTCAAGGATCTGTATATTGTGATCATATTCCCTCTTAAGTGTCGCTTCTCCAGGGAGAATAAGTTAAATATTTGTAATCGTTCCTCGTAACTGAGGTCCTCCAGCCTACTTATTAAGGATGAGCCTAATGTTTGAGTTGAACGTAAGAACATTATGGGGCATTCGCGGAATCTCTCACTGCAAGATTGCAGTGCATTGATGGCCGCTGATTTGCCAAAGCATGCACCTGACCTGCATGCTTTGGCCAATCACAGTGCACTCTGCTGTAAAAAACATGATTGGCTAAAGGCAGGGTGCCTTTGGCTAATCATGGCTCAGGGGGCTATGTCCACGCCCCACACTATGTAAGGCTGCATACATAGCGGCCGTACACAGTGTTATGAATGAGAGCAGCAAAATTAAATTTCTAAAGGAAAAAATGTAATTTAAAACTGCTCACGGCTGTTATGTATTGTCAGATCCCAGCAATATAGATAAAAATCATTGAAAAAAATGGTGTGGGTTCCCCCCCAGTCCATTACCAGGCCCTTTGGGTCTGGTATGGATATTAAGGGGAACCCTGCACCAAATTAAAAAAAAAATGGCATGGGCCCCCCCAAAATCGATTCCAGGCCCTTATCCAAGCATGCAACCTGGCAGGCCGCAGGAAAAGGGTGGGGGATGAGAGAGCGCCCCCCTCCTGAACTGTACCAGGCCACATGGCATCAACATGGGGAGGGTGCTTTGGGGTCCCCCCCAAAACACCTTGTCCCCATGTTGATGGGGACAAGGGCATCTTCCCCATAACCTTTGCCCGGTGGTTGTGGGGGTCTGTGGGCAGGGGGCTTATCAGAATCTGGAAGCCCTCTTTAACAAGGGGGCCCCCAGATCCCAGCCCCCCTATGTAAATGGGTATTGGGTACATTGTACCCCTAGACATTCACCAACAAAAAGTGTCAAAAAAGTAAAAATTACAGGAGAAAGTTTTGGACAATTCCTGTATTAATCTCATTGAGGCAGAGGCTTTCCATTTTTGTTTCTCGGGTCATCGGCGCTGTGATAGGAAGGAATTGTCAAAAACTGTCTCCTGTCATTTTTACTTTTATTACACTTTTTTGGTGAATGTGTAGGGGTACAGGATCTGGGGCCCCCTTGTTAAAAGGGGCTTAGAGATTTTGATAAGCCCCCTGCCCGCAGACCCCCACGCCATTATTTTTTTAATTTTGGCGCAGGGTTCCCCTTAAAATCCATACCAGACGCAAAGGGCCTGGTATGGATTTTGGGGGGATCCCCACGCCATTTTTTTAAATTTTGGTGCAGGGTTTCCCTTAATATTCATATCTAGGGATGAGCTTCAAGTTCACCGAACAGTGAACAATTTGGGGTGTTCGCGGCAAATTCGAATGCCGCAGAACACCCTTTAAAAGTCTATGGGAGAAATCAAAAGTGCTAATTTTAAAGGCTTATATGCAAGTTATTGTCATAAAAAGTGTTTGGGGACCCGGGTCCTGCCCCAGGGGACATGGATCAATGCAAAAAAAAGTTTTAAAAACGTCAGTTTTTTCAGGAGCAGTGATTTTAATAATGCTTAAAGTCAAACAATAAAAGTGTAATATCCCTTTAAATTTCGTACCTGGGGGGTGTCTATAGTATGCCTGTAAAGGGGCGCATGTTTAGAACAGTCTGACAGCAAAATGACATTTCGAAGGAAAAAACCCATTTAAAACTACCCACGGCTATTGCATTGCCGACAATACACATAGAAGTTCATTGATAAAAACGGCATGGGAATTCCCCACAGGGAAACCCCAAACCAAAATTAAAAAAAAAAAAATGACGTGGGAGTCCCCCTAAATTCCATACCAGGCCCTTCAGGTCTGGTATGGATATTAAGGGGAAACCCGGCCAAAATGTAAAAAAAAAAATGACGTGGGGTTCCCCCTAAATTCCATACCAGACCCTTATCCGAGCACGCAACCTGGCAGGCTGCAGGAAAAGAGGGGGGGACTAGAGTGTGGCCCCCCCCTCCTGAACCGTACCAGGCCACATGCCCTCAACATTGGGAGGGTGCTTTGGGGTAGCCCCCCAAAACACCTTGTCCCCATGTTGATGAGGACAAGGGCCTCATCCCCACAACCCTGGCCGGTGGTTGTGGGAGTCTGCGGGCGGGGGGCTTATCGGAATCTGGAAGCCCCCTTTAACAAGGGGACCCCCAGATCCCGGCCCCCCCTGTGTGAAATGGTAAGGGGGTACTTACCCCTACCATTTCACTAAAAAACTGTAAAAAATGTTAAAAATGACAAGAGACAGTTTTTGACAATTCCTTTATTTAAATGCTTCTTCTTTCTTCTATCTTCCTTCATCTTCTTCTTCTTCTGGTTCTTCTGGCTCTTCTGGTTCTTCCTTTTCTCCATGCGCCAGAGGGGGCGGGGTCACCGGGTGGCCCCACCCTCCGTTATTTAAGAACCGTCAGACGAGGACACGCCGTCACACAACGGGAGCCTCCCTCCATGCCAGCATGGATGCGGAGCGGCCCGGAGAAGAAAATGAAGAAGAGAAGAAGGAAGAAGAGAAGAGGATGAAGAAGAAGATGAAGAGAAGAGCGGGAGCCTCCCCCCATGCCATGGGTGCGGAGTGGCCCGAGGAGAAGAAGATAGAAGACGCCGCGGAGGAGATGCTGGACGAGAACGCCGGAGGAAGAACCAGAAGAGCCAGAAGAACCATAAGAAGAAGAAGATGAAGGAAGATAGAAGAAAGAAGAAGCATTTAAATAAAGGAATTGTCAAAAACTGTCTCTTGTCATTTTTAACATTTTGACAGTTTTTTAGTGAAATGGTAGGGGTAAGTACCCCCTTACCATTTCACACAGGGGGGGGCGAGATCTGGGGGTCCCCTTGTTAAAGGGGGCTTCCAGATTCCGATAAGCCCCCCGCCCGCAGACCCCCACAACCACCGGCCAGGGTTGTGGGGATGAGGCCCTTGTCCTCATCAACATGGGGACAAGGTGTTTTGGGGGGCTACCCCAAAGCACCCTCCCAATGTTGAGGGCATGTGGCCTGGTACAGTTCAGGAGGGGGGCCGCACTCTGGTCCCCCCCTCTTTTCCTGCGGCCTGCCAGGTTGCGTGCTCGGATAAGGGTCTGGTATGGATTTTTGGGGGGACCCCACGACGTTTTTTTTTTTTTGGCGCGGGGTTCCCTTTAAAATCCATACCAGACCTGAAGGGTCTGGTATGGAATTTAGGGGGAACCCCACGTCATTTTTTTTTTTAAATTTTGGCCGGGGTTCCCCTTAATATCCATACCAGACCTGAAGGGCCTGGTATGGAATTTAGGGGGACTCCCACGTCATTTTTTTTTAAATTTTGGTTCTTGGTTTCCCTGTGGGGAATTCCCATGCCGTTTTTATCAATGAACTTCCATGTGTATTGTCGGCAATGCAATAGCCGCGGGTAGTTTTAAATGGGTTTTTTCCTTCGAAATGTCATTTTGCTGTCAGACTGTTCTAAACACGGGAAACATGCGCCCCTTTACAGGCATACTATAGACCCCCCCAGGTATGAAATTTAAAGGGATATTACACTTTTATTGTTTGACTTTAAGCATTATTAAAATCACTGCTCCTGAAAAAACGGCTGCTTTTAAAACTTTTTTTTGCATTGATTCATGTCCCCTGGGGCAGGACCCGGGTCCCCAAACACTTTTTATGACAATAACTTGCATATAAGCCTCTAAAATTAGCACTTTTGATTATCCATGTTCGTGTCCCATAGACTTTAACGGTGTTCGCGTGTTCGAGCAAACTTTTTTCCTGTTCGCATGTTCTGGTGTGAACCGAACAGGGGGGTGTTCTCCTCATCCCTATTCATATCAGACCCAAAGGGCATGTTAATGGACTGGGGGGAGCCCACACCATTTTTTTCAATGATTTTTTATCTATATTGCCGGGATTCGGCAATACATTACAGCCACAAGCAGTTTTCAATTACATTTTTCCTTTAGAAATGTAATTTTGCTGTGGTACTGTTATAAATATGGGAAAGATATGCTACTTTACAGGTAGACTAAGGAGACCCCCCAGGCATGATATTTAAAGGAGTATTTTATTTTTATTGTTTCACTTTAAGCATTATTAAAATCACTGCTCCTAAGAAAAAGTCTGTTTTTAAAACTTTTTTTTGCATTGATACATGTCCCCTGGGGCAGGACCCAGGTCCCCAAAAACTTTTTATGGCAATAACTTGCATATAAGCCTTTGAAAATAGCACTTTTGATTTTTCACATTTGTGTCCCATAGACTTTAACAGTGTTCGCATGTTCGCACAAATTTTTTGTCTGTTCGCATGTTCTGTTGCGAACTGAACCAGGGGGTGTTTGGCTCATCCCTACTCCTTATTAGCTTTGTTGCCCTTCTCTGGGCTCTCTCCAGTTCTAGCACACTATTCCAGAACTGGACGGCATACTCAAGATGAGCATAACCAGAGTTTTGTAAAGTGGTACAATTATAATTGTATTACTTGAGTAAATACCCCTTTAATGTATTCTAATAGTCTGCTGGCCTTGATTGCTGCAGCTTGGCGTTGGATGCTGTTGCTGAGTCTGTGATCTACCAGGGCCCCAAGATCCTTTTCCATCCTCATTTCCCACAGAGGTTCTCTCCCTAGCATGTAAATTCCATGCATACTTTTAGCTCCCAAGTGCATTACTTTACATTTTCCTACATTGAACCTCATCTACCATATAGCTGCCCACCCCTCTATTTTAATTAGGTCTAGTAAAGTTGCTATATCCTGTTGTGAAGTTATTGCCCTGCTTAGTTTTGTATTGTCAGCAAACACAGAGAGCTTGACCTATTTATTCTAACCTCTATATCATTTATGAACAAGTTAAACAGAATTGGTCCCAGGACGGAGCCCTCGGGCACCCTGCTCATAACTCTAGTACATTCAGAAAATATGCCATTAATCACCACCCTCTGGACAAGCAATTGCAATCAGTTTTCTTTTCAAATACAAACCATGTCATCAATGCCAAAAGACCTTAATCTGTAAATGGTTACATACATAGTTAGTCAGGTTGAAAAAAGACACAAGTCCATCTAGTTCAACCAAAAAAAAAATACATGAAATACATAAATGAATCAGTTGTGGGATACTGTATACTTGATTTGTTGTAGCCGTATTAGTGCAATTGTGACAGAGAAAATTGAGTACTGTCCGTGATACTTTTTTTATTTGCACTAACATACAATTTTTCAGGACAAGCTTTCGGGGTATGTCCCCTTCTTCAAGGTCCAAGCAGTACTGATTCACAAATTTTTAAGCAGAATGTTAAAGAAAAAAAAAAAAAAAGAAGAGAAAACCAAACACATACAAATCAATGGTAATAAAGATAGCAGCAGAGTTAGTGAGATAAGACAGAGGGAGAGCTAGGGGGGAATGCAGGAGGGGGGGATACTATTTACAGAGCGGTCGTAAAACTTTAGCATAATGTGTAAGGAAACCAATATCTAAATTCAGGCCATTATTCTTCGTGTCAAAAAGAAGTATCATTCTTAGTTCAAACGTTTTCCTTTCCTGGATAGTTCTGAAATTCCCTTTAAGAACTAAGACATTGAGGTCTTCTATGGTGTGGTCCGATTGTGAGAAATGATGTCCCACAGGTGTGCATAAACTGTCTTCTTTATGTTCTTTGATGGTATGTCTGTGCAAATTCATCCTCGCTTGCAACTTCTGTCCTGTTTCACCAACATAAGATCCTTTGCTGCACCTTTTGCATTGGATGAGGTACACAACATTACTTGAGGTACAGCTGTAAGATCCCATGATATTGAAGGTCCCATTTGTGTGTGTAACACTTTTGGATAGATTTATCTGGTTGCATAGTTTGCAGCGTTTTTTATTGCAGGGTTTGCTACCATTATTTTTGACTTCATAATCAGAGTGAAGTTTCCTGCTGATTAGTTTGTGTCTGAGGTTGGGTGGTTATTGGCTTTCAGACAACCACCCAACCTCAGACACAAACTAATCAGCAGGAAACTTCACTCTGATTATGAAGTCAAAAATAATGGTAGCAAACCCTGCAATAAAAAACGCTGCAAACTATGCAACCAGATAAATCTATCCAAAAGTGTTACACACACAAATGGGACCTTCAATATCATGGGATCTTACAGCTTTACCTCAAGTAATGTTGTGTACCTCATCCAATGCAAAAGGTGCAGCAAAGGATCTTATGTTGGTGAAACAGGACAGAAGTTGCAAGCGAGGATGAATTTGCACAGACATACCATCAAAGAACATAAAGAAGACAGTTTATGCACACCTGTGGGACATAATTTCTCACAATCGGACCACACCATAGAAGACCTCAACGTCTTAGTTCTTAAAGGGAATTTCAGAACTATCCAGGAAAGGAAAATGTTTGAACTAAGAATGATACTTCTTTTTGACACGAAGAATAATGGCCTGAATTTAGATATTGGTTTCCTTACACATTATGCTAAAGTTTTACGACCGCTCTGTGATTAGTATCCCCCCCCTGCATTCCCCCCTAGCTCTCCCTCTGTCTTATCTCACTAACTCTGCTGCTATCTTTATTACCATTGATTTGTATGTGTTTGGTTTTCTCTTCTTTTTTTTTTTTTTTTTCTTTAACATTCTGCTTAAAAATTTGTGAATCAGTACTGCTTGGACCTTGAAGAAGGGGACATACCCCGAAAGCTTGTCCTGAAAAATTGTATGTTAGTGCAAATAAAAAAAGTATCACGGACAGTACTCAATTTTCTCTGGGATACTGTATAAAATGCCTTACAAACTGTATCAAATTCCAAATAGCTTACACTAATATGCATCATTCTCCTTTTTAGTAAACGCAGTTCTTATAATAAACAGTATTTTCCATATATTTTACAATTAGAAAGGAGCTTTATTTGCGAGTTGAACATAAGTTTGACCCAAACCCAATCTGTTTGCGGTTTGGAGAATGGGTGAACAAACATCCACCAGATGTCTACTGTTGCTAAATGACTGTTGCAAAAGTTCACTGGCTGCCTTGTGTTTGTAAACAGACCAATTGGGGGGATCCTGGGTGACATTATTGATCAAAAACAGCTAAGATCCTAATTGGTCAATGATGTCGCCAAGCATCCCTGGGTGGTTAGCTGGCATACAGCAAACATTTGGGGATCTTTCATTTGCAATGGGAGTAGCATTGGAAAATTAGTTACTGGATTTTACTGGCACACAAAGGGAGAACACCATACATTATATAAAAGATATATGACATATCATTTTATCACATACAGTGTATATAATCAATTAAAACACACAAGGGGTCTGATATTGGGCCCTTCAATCAGGATATATTAAAATATGGAGAATAAGTTGCTGATGGTCTCTATATTCTATTAGTTTTATCCATCACGTTTTTGAGGGTAGACTTATATATTGATGTGGAATATGCGTGGCTTACTAAATTTATTTCATGTCTGAACCATATAAGAACATTTAGCAGTGGTAGCACTACTATCGTACAAATGCTTATGCTACTGCTGCAATAGCTATTGCTGATAAGTGACAGATTCTGAGCTTTTTTTTTACTAACAGCAGCAGGCACAGGATCTGTCATTTCTTGGCAGTAGCACTACCATCACAAAATGACAGATTCCAGACTGGCTTCTTATTTGTACACAAACAGGTCTTGGCAACTGGGTGACATCATTGACCAGATATGGAGGGTTGGATATCTAGGGTCCCCTTCATTCTAAAGGGGTCTTTCAGATATCTGACCCCCCTCAGGTGAATGAGTATTAGGTACATAGGGGTACAGGGGTACATAGTACTCCTAGTTATTTATTCACAAAAAAATTGAAATAGTAACTAAAATCACCCACCATGAAAAAAGACCTTTCTTAGATAAATAAACAATATCTCCTGGTGTAAATCCATCTGCTGCTCCTAAGATGTTCACCTTCCGCTACTCCTGTGACAAAGCCGGGCAGGAAATCTGTCATTAAGGCTCGGTTTACACTGATGCAACATAGGATCTGACTTGAGAGAGCCCAAGTTGGATGACATGTGAAATTCAATGTTTCCCTATGAAATCTGTTTTAAAGTATAACTAAAGGAAAAACTTTTTTTTTTGTTTTGGATAGAGTGGAGCAGGATTAGAACACGTGTCAGTTGTTATTGCTGTCTGTGCTCCTATTAGGGAGATTCACCCTCTTTATTTGCCCTATTTACCATTATTATTGAAAGTCAAAGTGAAAGAAAATCCTAAATTTTGGGTTGTCCCCAGAAACCTAATAGAGGGAAAATATTCCAATGGGGACACTAGTCCTGGTGACCTTGGGGTTCCCAAGGAATTCCCTTCATTTGCAGAGATTTCCTCTCACTTCCTGTTTGGCTATGGGACAGGAAGTGAAGGGACACAGATGGTGGAAAAAAATCTGACAGGGGTTATAATCCTCCCTTACTCTATCCAAAATGAAAAAAAAAAGTTTTGCCTATAGTTCTACTTTAACTGACACTACACAAGTCTGTCCAACTTTAGAAAAGGTTCCTGCACTACTTTGGTCTGACTTTGATACGACTTCAATGCTACAGAGTGTATAAAGTCACATCAAAGTCGTATCAAAGTTGGATTCCAAATTTGCACTGAAAGTTGCACAACTTTGGAGTCGGGCTAGTTTGAACTGAGCCTTAGTAGTAGTGTTAGTGCCGCTGATTGACATATCCCCTGCTGCTAGTTGTAAGCAAACAAGGTCCCTTTAAATATAATACATCATACTGCTCTGCAAATTTACATACAGGTTTAAGGATTTATGTACTTTTAATGTTTATCTTTAAACAGCATTCAAAGATCCTCTGAACCAGCTGGTGTTTTTTAAACTTGTTTTTTTGCTTTGATACATGTCTCTTATGGTTGTGCCAAGCTACCCATAGTCCTTGTTTAACATATGCTTGCAAACTGACCTTGAAAAAACCAGGACAAAAAAAAAAAATATGCACTGAATTTCCTGCAGTTCACTTATCCCTACTTATCCCTACTAAAAATAGCATTATTTTATTAATATTACCAGTTACATGTTATGATTTATAGTCCCATTGGATAACAAAAGCGGATCTAAGCTGCGAGGCTAAGCTATTCTTTATGCATGCTGGTATCTTCAGCTGCTGCCTATCACTTGCAGATCACACAGACATCCTAGATAAGAACAAAAAAAGTTAAAACAGTTTTCTTTAAGATATATAAGAGTCTAAAAAATTGTGAAGTGATAATGTGACCTACATGTCTTCTACATCAAGTGTATAATTTTTCTGTTGGCCCGATGAAAGCTCGTGCAGGAACTTGAAAAAGCAGATGAAAAATGAGTCAAGGAGCATGAATGAAAGACTTTGGCTATATAAAGTTAAAGTTTTTATGTCTTCATATATCAGGGTAGAACTATTAGGATTTCTCATTCATTTTCAGCATAACTTTTAATAGGGACATTGGTATATTTCAGTCAGAGTTACTGTAGTTCCCCTTAGTCTCCAAAGCGCCACAGCTGTAATAAAATGAAAGGATTGATCTCATTTAGTAACATCAAATGGAAATAGCACACTGATATCTTTTGTCCGTAGAAAGCTTGTTTTAATACCCTGTCAGAAATAGTAATAACCTTAAACAAATAGATCACTTGTATTTAGTTTGTAATATCAGTACTTTTATAGGATTGACTACCTGGCGGGATTGTCTGTACAAATTTCACTGCTGTCCCCAGGCAGTTCTATAAAGAGGTCTATTTCCCTGCATGTGCCATAAGAAAGATACCTTCAGTGATGATCTATGAATTAATCATGCCCCTGGAGGCTTGTGGGGGATAATCATAGAGAAACTCTGAGGAAGTGACTTAGAGTTCTCCAGCTCCGCTAAGCTGTCAAAGCACCTGGCTGCTTTTCAGCACCAAAATAGTTACTACAAATAAACTCAGACTGCAATACAAGGCAACTGTGAACCACCTGCTGTTGCTTCAGCAAGGAAGATGGATTAGAATTAAGGTCACATGTTCCTATTTGCACAAACAATGCCCATATATTCTCCAGAAACTGAAAGATTTCCCTAGACAGAACCTGTAATATTAAACAGTTGGATGCCAAGCATGTTATTGAGACTGCTTCCATGTACTTTACATCTGCTCATATATTTAAAAATATAACTATTTACAACAGGTCTTAGTCCTTCAAATGTATTTCACTCTGCTATAGTTGGCACCGAACAAATGCGGATACATGCAGTCAAAATTAAAAATAAGAGAAACATTAAATTAACAAAGTCTTAGAATTATCATTTTTTTAATATCTATGGATGGTGGTTGGAGCATTAGAATCTTGGCAAAATTAACACATTTGGGAAGTTATGGGGTAGACATCACAGACTTTATAGTTATTATTATTAATACTCATTGAACTATTAATCCCTTGACTTCCAAGAGGTTTTATCCCTTTCATGACCAGGGCATTTATTTATTATTCAATTATTTAAAGGATAAGTTCACCTTTTGTAACATATTACACCTATATTCTGGGTGTAACATGTAACATGTTACAAATCCACCGGTCCCTACACCTCCCAGGTTTCCTGATGTTATGGGCAGCGGGTATCTTCTCCCCATGCTCTCTGACAGAATCTGCAGAGAACATGGCTTGGTCCGTCCGGCTGCATCACTCATTCACAGAGATCTGTTGGCTGTCGGCTTGTAGTTCTCAATGGACTACCACAGCACTGTTGAGCGCTGTGGTCGTTTATTGATGCTTCCTGTCAATGTGTAACTGCTTGGCTATACATCGTATGAACAGCTTTCACACAGCCTGCATAGCACCCACGATCTTCTGATTGTGGGTGCAATGCTTTCCAGACTCCCAATTAAAAAAATAATAAATACAGATATTTTTTTTTAACTGCAAAAAGATGTGCATTTATTTATTTATTTTTTAAAGTTGAACTTATCCTTTAACCGATTGCCGACCAGTCGCTGTCATTATCCTGCGGCAGGTTGGCACGTTCCCGCGAGCCATCGTAGCTGTACGTCAGCCCTTTAAGCATGGATAGCAGGCATGTGCCCGCTGCCCTGGGGGGGTGGATAGTGGGCACGAGAGCCAGAACAGGGACGTGTGTGTGTAAACACACAAATCCCTGTTCTGTGAGGAGAGACAGATCGTCTGCTCCTACTAGTTAGGAACAATGATCTGTCATCTCCTCTAGTCAGTTCCATCCCCTTACAGTTAGAACACACATGAGGGAACACAGTTAACCTCTTGATCACCCCCTAGTGTTAACCCCTTTCCTGCCAGTGACATTTACACAGTAATCAGTGCATTTTTATAGCACTGATCGCTGCATAAGTGTCAATGGTCCCAAAAATGTGTCAGAAGTGTTCGGTCTGTCCACCATAATGTCGCAGTCCCAATAAAAATCGCAGATCACTTCCATTACTAGTAAAAAAAAATAATAATAATAAAAATGCCATAAAAATGCCATAAATCTTTTTCATAGTTTGTAGACGCTATAATTTTTGTGCAAACGAATCAATATACGCTTATTGCGATTTTTATTACCAAAAATATGTAGACGAATACGTATCCGCCTAAACTGAGGAAAAAATTCACTTTTTAAAAAAAAATTGTGGATATTTATTATAGCAAAAAGTACAAAATATTGTGTTTTTTTTTCAAAATTGCCGCTTTTTTTGGTTTATAGCGCAAAAAATAAGAACCACAGAGATGATCAAATGCCACCAAAAGATAGCTCTATTTGTGGGAAAAGAGACGTCAATTTTGTTTGGGTACAGTGTCCCAATTGTCAGGTAAAGCGACGCATTGCTGTATCACAAAAAATGGCCTGGTCATTAAGCAGCCGAATCTTCCGGGGCTGAAGTGGTTAATCACCACTGGGGTTTTTTTTTTTTGCTATATAAATGAAAAAATACTGAAAATTCAGAAAAATAAACACATTTTTCTTAGTTTCTGTTATAAAATTTTGCAAACAATTAATCTTTCTTAACCACTTACCAACCGGCCCATAGCCGAATGACGGCTGCAGGGCGGTTGGATAACTCTGGGAGGACGTACTATGACGTCCTCCCAGAATTCCCCTCTCGCGCGCCCCCTGGGGCGCGCACCCGAACACATCCGTGACCGCCGGGTCCGGAGGACCCGGCGCATCACGGATCCCGGTAAATGGCCGCTGATCGCGGCCGTTTACCATGTGATCGCACCGTCGAATGACGGCGCGATCACATGTAAACAGACCGGCGTCATCTGATGACGCCGGTTCCTCTCCTTCCCTCCTGTGTACCGATCGGTACACAGTGAGCGGGGAGGGGGATGGATGGATGTCTGCAGCGCTGTGGGCTGGATGTGTAGTGCCCACAGCGCTGCACAGAGACATCCAGCCATCCATCCATCCATGCTCAGCCATCCCTCACTACTATGCAATGCTGTGCAATACTCTGCAATACCCCCACAATACTCTGCAATGCTGTGCAATACTCTGCAATGCTGTGCAATACTCTGCAATACCCCCACAATACTCTGCAATGCTGTGCAATACTCTGCAATGCCCCCACAATACTCTGCAATGCTGTGGAATACTCTGCAATGCTGTGCAATACTCTGCAATACCCCCACAATACTCTGAAATGCTGTGCAATACTCTGCAATGCCCCCACAATACTCTGCAATGCTGTGCAATACTCTGCAATGCCCCCACAATACTCTGCAATGCTGTGCAATACTCTGCAATGCCCCCACAATACTCTGCAATGCCCCCACAATACTCTGCAATGCCCCCACAATACTCTGCAATGCTGTGCAATACTCTGCAATGCCCCCACAATACTCTGCAATGCTGTGCAATACTCTGCAATGCCCCCACAATACTCTGCAATGCCCCCACAATACTCTGCAATGCCCCCACAATACTCTGCAATGCTGTGCAATACTCTGCAATGCCCCCGCCATACTCTGCCATGCCCCCGCCATACTCTGCCATGCCCCCGCCATACTCTGCCATGCCCCCGCCATACTCTGCCATGCCCCCGCCATACTCTGTCATACCCCGCCATACTCTGCAATACTCCGCCATACCCCGCCATACCCCGCCATACCCCGCCATACTCCGCCATACCCTGCCATAATCCGCCATACCCCGCCATACTCTGCAATACCCCGCCATACCCTGCCATACCCCGCCATACTCCGCAATACCCCGCCATACCCTGCCATGCTGAGCCATGCTCAGCTGTACTCGCCCTCGGTATGTGGCCAGGCTGTGGAAGTCTCACACATGTGGTATCGCCGTACTCAGGAGGAGCAGGAGAATCTATTTTGGGGTGTCATTTTTGGTATGTACATGCTATGTGTTAGAAATATTGTATAAATGGACAACTTTGTGTTAAAAAAAAAAAAGCGTTTTAACCACTTCCCGCCCACCGGCCGTCATACAACGTCCTTGACTTTGTGCGGGGATATCTGAATGATGGTTGCAGCTAGAGGCATCATTCAGATATCAGCTTTTTCAGCCGGCGATTCCCTACACCATGAGAATGATCATAGCGGCTGTTCCACTGCTTGATCGTTCTTACGGGAGGCGAGAGGGGATGTCCCCCCTCCCGCGCTTCTACCGACTCACCGCTACGATCGAAGCCAGGATCGTTTTTTTTTTTAATTTCAGGCTTCCCAGCCTAGAGGTGAGATGTGGGGTCTTATTGACCCCATATCTCACTGTAAAGAGGACCTGTCATGCCATATTCCTATTACAAGGATGTTTATATTCCTTGTAATAGGAATAAAAGTGGTCAAAAAGTTTTTTTTTTTTGGAAAAAAGCATCAAACTAAAAAGTAAAATGAACAATAAAAAAAAAAAAAAATTTTTTAAAGCGCCCCTGTCCCCGTGTGCTCGCATGCAGAAGCGAACGCATACGTAAGTCCCGCCCACATATGAAAACGGTGTTCAAACCACACATGTGAGGTATCGCTGCGATCGGTAGAGCGAGAGCAATAATTTTGGCCCTAGACCTCCTCTGTAACTCAAAACATGTAACCAGTAAAAAATTTTAAAGCGCCGCCTATGGGGAATTTTGAGTAGCAAAGTTTGGCGCCATTCCACAAGCGCGTGCAATTTTGAAAGGTGACATGTTGGGTATCTATTTACTCGGCGTAACTTCATCTTTCACATTATGCAAATACCGTGTGAGATAAAAAGTTGCAACGACCGCCATTGTATTCTCTAGGGTCTTTGCTAAAAAAACATATATAATGTTTTGGGGTTCTATGTAATTTTCTAGCTAATAAATGATGATTTTTACATGTAGGAGAGAAATGTCAGAATTGGCCTGGGTGCTCCAGAACGCCTGAAGGGGCTCCCCTGCATGTTGGGCCTCTGTATGTGGCCACGCTGTGTAAAAGTCTCACACATGTGGTATCGCCATACTCGGGAGTAATAGCAAAATGTGTTTTGGGGTGTAATTTGTGGTATGCATATGCGGTGTGTGAGAAATAACCTGCTAATATGACAATTTTGTGGGAAAAAAAAAAAAGTAAAAAAAAAACCTTGATTTTCCAAAGAATTTTGGGAAAAAATGACAACTTCAAAAAACTCACCATCCATCATTCTAAATACCTTGGAATGTCTTCTTTCCAAAAAGGGGTCATTTGGGGGGTATTTGTACTTTTCTAGAATGTTAGGGTCTCAAGAAATTAGATAGGCCGTCAGTACTTCAGGTGTGATCAATTTTCAGATATTCGCACCATAGCTTTTGGACTCTATAACTTTCACAAAGACCAAATAATATCCACCGATTTGGGTTAATTTTACCAAAGATATGTAGCGGTATAAATTTTGGCCAAAATATATGAAGAAAAATTACTAATTTGCAAAATATTATAACAGAAATGAAGAAAAATGTATTTTTTTACAGATTTTTCGGTCTTTTTTCTTTTACGGCGCAAAATATAAAGAACCCAGCGATGATTAAATACCACCAAAAGAAAGCTCCATTTGTGTGAAAAAAAGGACAAAAATTTGATATAGATACAGTGTTGCATGACTGAGTAATTGTCATTCAAAATGTGAGAGCACCAAAAGCTGAAAATTGGTCTGGTTAGGAAGGGGGTTTAAGTGCCCAGTTGTCAAGTGGTTAATAAATTTAGGCCAAAATGTAGTCTACTACATTTCTTTGGTAAAAATAACCCAAATCAGTGTATATTATTTAGTCTATGTGAAAGTTATAGAGTATACAAACTATCATATATATAGAGTTTTATAAATTGATCAATCCTAATGTACTGACTGCCGATCTCATGTCTTGTGGCCCTAAAATGCCAGGACAGTAGAAATACCCCCCAAATTACCCTATTTTGGAAAATAGACAGTCCAATGTAAGGGGCATGGCAAGTTTCTTGAAATTGTAATTTTTTTGTCACCATTTTTTTGAGAATGAAGAAATTAAATAAAATGTTGGTTTTTCTTCACAATTTTTTCTACATACTGTCACCAGTGCAGTACAGCATCATCATATGACTGGTGTAGTGTTGATCAGGGGCACTGACTGGTGACAGTATGATAAAAACAAATAATAATTTTTTATTCAACTTTTAACATTTTTTAATTTTTCTTTTTTTTTACCATTTTCTTTTCTTTTTTTTTACAATTTTCTTTTATACACTGTTATTGGAGTAGTTCAGTGTCACTAAAGTAATTAAGAAGTGGTCCAGGCATGTGGTATTTAGGAAATGTAAAAACATAATAGGCAATTTTCGAGTAGTTTCTGCCTTTTTGGATCAGTTCTCTGAGCAGTAATGCATAGAAACATAGAAATATGGAAATATTGAAATCATTGGGGTTGATTTACTTAAAGAATAACTAAAGGAAATATACTTTTTAACTTTTGGACAGAGTGGAGGTGGATTAGAACACCTGTCAGGCTTTTATTGCTGTCTGTGTCCCCGTTAGGGAGATTCAGCCTATTTGTCCTATTTACTCATGTCCTTTTACTTTTTTTTTAATTTTTTTTTTTAGGTAAGTGTGTTTGCATTGAGCATATTGGTACACTGTAAAACAAAATTGTGCTGGGTCTACTTTAAAAAATTGAAGCAAATATTATCAGCTTTTTAAGTACTGTCAACTAAACTTATTTTTACTCATTAGACTTTTCAGGTTTTCAACTTTGTTGTTTTAAGTAAAGGCAACTAAATTTTTTTTCAGTTTATAGACCATAGTGCTTTAAGTTAGGGATACCTAAACATACCTTATGTTGTCTGGAACTATAGTTTTAAGTAAAGCCAACTCAATTTTTCCAGTTTATAGACCATAGGTTTAAGTAAAGCCAACTCAATTTTTCCAGTTTATAGACCATAGGTTCAAGTAAAGCCAACTCAATTTTTCCAGTTTATAGACAATAGGTTTAAGTAAAGCCAACTAATTTTTTTCCAGTTTATAGAAAAGTTTAAGCTAGGAACACATACATAAACTTATTTATTTCAATTATTTATACAGGCATACCCCACTTTTAAGTACACAATGATTTATTTACTAAGGCTGGAAAGTGCAAAATCAGGCTCACTTTTGCATAGAAACCAATGAGCTTCTAACCCCAGATTGTTCAATTAAGCTTTGGTAATAAAACCTGGAAGCTCATTGGTTCTTTGCAGAAGTGAGCCTGATTTTGCACTTTCCAGCTTTAGTAAATAAACCTTATTGTGTACTTAAAAGTGGGGTATGCCTGTATAGCACCGTCAATTTACACAGAGCTTTACATATACATTGTCATCAGTCCCTGCCCTCAAGAAGCTTACAATCTAAGATCCCTAACTCACATTCAAACATACACAAACTGGGGCCAATTTACACAGGAGCCAATTACCCTACCAGCATGTCTTTGGAGTGTGGGAGGAAACCTGAGCAGGCACAGGGAGAACATGCAAACTGCAGGCAGGTAGTGTTGTGGTAGGGATTCCCTATTATTTAGTTACTTAGTTACTTCGTTTTAAGTGATATTAACTTGTAACTTATTCAATTTTTTTAAGTTGGTAAAATGTATTTTCCAACTGTATTTGATATGTGTTTGAATGTTTTTATATCAAAAATAATACAATAGTATATATATATATTTAAATGAATAGTCTCAGGAAACAGGCTTTCAAAACAAATGTAATGTTATTAAAGCAGCATCAAATGTAAATGTAAACATTTAGAAAGAAAAAAAAAAGCCTCTTCCTCAGCTAACAAATCAAACACACACATGTATATACAGTATATCTGTAAAGAACATAGAATACAGAATGTATTAACTTTTTTTAAGCCTTTTAGGAAAGTAATTTGCACTTTAACCACTTCAGCCTTGGAAGGATTTGCCCCCTTAATGACCAGGCCATTTTTTGTGATACGGCACTGCGTCGCTTTAACCTGACAATTGCACGGTCGTCAATGTACCCAAACAAAATTGTCGTCCTTTTTTTTCCCACAAATAGAGCTTTCTTTTGGTGGTATTTGATCACCTCTGCGGTTTTTATTTTTTGCGCTATAAACAAAAAAAGACCGACAATTTTGAAAAAAAAAAAACTTTTACTTTCTACTATAATACATATCCAAAAAAAAAAAAAAAAAACGAATTTATTCATCAGTTTAGGCCGATATATATTCTTCTACATATTTTTGGTCAAAAAAATCCCAATAAGTATATATTGATTGGTTTGCACAAAAGTTATTGTGCCTATAAACTATGGGATAGATTTGAGGACTTTAAAAAAAATCATTTTTACTGGTAATGGCGGTCCCGAATGACACTTTTTGGGGACCAGTGACATTATTACATTGATCAGTGCTATAAAAATGCACAGATCAATGTATAAATGACACTGGCAGGGAAGGGGTTAACACTAGAGAGCGATCAAGGGGTTAAGTGTGTTCCCTGGGTGTGTTCTAACTGTAGAGGGGATGGGCTACAGAGATAGCTGTTTCTGATCACTGGGATCTCTGACATGTCATCTGGCAAAACAGGGAATCGCTTTGTTTGCAGAATTCCCCATTATGCCTCTGTACGCCGCAATTGTGGGTCGCCGGCAGACATCAAGTCTGTGTGCCCGCTATCTCCTGTGCACAGACTGACGTACACCTATGTAGGTTTGCGCAGGAGAGCCGACCTGTCGCAGTATAATGACGGTGGCTGGTTGGCAAGCGGTTAAAGTGTGAACTTTTGAATATAAATTCCCCACATCTAGCTCTAAAAAGATCTTCTGAAAAACTTCAAAGGTATATTTAAGGTTTTCAGAGTAGCTCGGGCTAAAAGCATAAATGAGTCCCATAATCATTCTTTCTGATACAAAAGGAGAGTGCTGTATGAAAAAAAAAATACACTATACCAATATGCTTGTGTTTCCTGCCAATGCAGCATAAATATGGTATATCTGTTTTTGAAATGTAATAATATAGTGCAAAGTGGGCGGGGCTTTAGGTTACATAATCTAACGTTGAATGCCCAATATCTCAAAAACCAATTTGTGATACAAATCAGCACAAATGCAGCACAAATTGGATATTTTTTTTTAAATGTAAAACCAGCACATGCTGTACGTTCGTTTTTGCAGCACAAATCAGCACAGATGCAGTGCAAACAATGCTATCTTTGTTTTTACATTTCAAGAACAGTAGGTGTAAAGTGGGCAGGGCTTGATGTTACATAATCTGAATTTGAATTTGAATATCTCAAAAATTGAACCGGCTGAAACATTCATTTTTGTGGCACAAAATAGTTTTTATGCTTAACAGCTGACGGTCCCTCACCCTGCATCTTGGTTGCTTCTGCCGCATGCAGTAATCGCAAACTTTGCGTGCACACAAGTGAGTTGTCTCAATAGGTGCACACAACGGATGTATGTCCATTTATTATAAATATATTAATCTGCAAATAAAATAAACAAAAATAAATCGGACATTTTCCTTTGGATTTTCCAACACACAAAGTTTGAGAGCAGGCTATAAAATTTTCCGACAACAAAATCAGATCGCGTCAATTCCGACCGTGTGTGGACAATTCTGACGCACAAAGTGCCACGCATGCTCAGAAGAAATTCCGAGACGGAACAGCTCGGTCTGGTAAAATTAGCGTTCGGAATGGATATAGCACTTTCGTCAGGCTGCAGTGTTTAAAATTGTTTAATGCAGCGCACTGTCTTCTTCTTTATAATGCTAGAAGAATGTTCTCACATGTTCTCACAAAATTCTTTCTTTATTATTTATCATGATTTCATCAATATATATTTTGATTTGTCACATCTGTCAAAAAAGAGATATGTTTTTTTGGGGGGGGTTTGTATTTTTTTCAAGCCTGATTTTTTTTTTTTACTTCAGAATATTTTTGGGTGTGTTTTGTGTGTCAAGTTACCACAACACCATTATTATCTTGTATTATTTAATCTCAAGGAGATTGCTTGGTGTTGGTGTCCCTTGTTAATTTCACATTCTATTTTTGAAATGTATCTGCCTCCTCACAAACAAACTGTCCTTTTTGAAGGAAAACACACATAGGCAGGTATAATTGAAACAAACAATCCTTTATTAAGGGATCAGAACCAAACAAAGAGGGAGGCAACGCTGGATAAACATCAGAAATTGGCGAAGCCTTTGGCCCCCAGGGCAGACATCAATTATTTTACAGCAAAATTGGTGGCCTGAGGATATCCATATCTAAGGGAGTACAGTCTGGTCCAGAAGTCCCAGAGATAATGAAAGCAGCAGATGACATGTATGTCCCCAGGCTGTGGTCATACAAGAGCCTGCATCTTTGGCCAGACCAGACTGAACCCAGGCCATCAATCTCTGGTCTTCCTTACACGCTTCTTTCCCAGCTGTGGCTCTGGTGTTGGAGGTGTGGCAGGAGGAGGAGTAGGACCTGGAGGAGGAGGAGGAGGACTTGGAGGAGGAGGAGGAGTGAGTGGGTGAGCTGACAAATCTGGGTTTCACATGTGAGTTGGCCCTTCAACCCCTTATTTAGAGCTTCCAAAATTACAAACTCACATAAGAGTCGTTGGCCCTCCTCCATCTGCATCATTTTGCATGCAGTTAGCTCTGCAAAATCATCTTCCACACTGTGGGGTGTTCTGAGGGCCTCAGTAGCCTTCCCAAATAGGCCTATTGCAGCCTCCTTCAGGTCTTCCTGCCACTTTTTCTTTGAAGGCGGAGGGGAGGGACCTGTGTATTGGGCAGCCTGCTTGGCACGGCTACCTCCTGGCTGAGACTTCCCTGTGTATGAAAAAGGGACATGGTTATAGTTTTTGGTTCATCAATCACAATCATAAATTAGTACTCCAAACTAACATCTATTTAACATCATTGGACAACCATAAATATTTTGAAGAATGCTATACCTGACTCAAGCTGAGCTCCTCCACATGTTGCTGCCTGGAAGGCCCAGGTTGGGCGTCAGAAGCCTCAGCTGGGGGGGAAGGAAGCGTGGAAGGAAGAGTGGAGAATGCTGGCCTGGGTTCAGTCTGGCCTGCCAGAAAATGCAGCCTGTTATAGTACCACAGCCTGGGGACATAAATGTCATCTGCTGCTCCTGATCTCTGGGAATCCTGGACCTTCTTGTGCTCCCTTAGATAAGTGCTCCTCATGCCACCAATTAGGATCTTCAAATAGGTGATGTCTGCCGTGGGGATCACCGGCTTCACAAATTGCAGCAAATTATCCAGCGCTGCCTTCCTCTTTGTTTGGTTCTTATATTCGGGGTGGTTTACCTGCCACAGACAAGGCAGCTCCCTGAACATATCTATGAAGATTGACATAAAGTCCTGATCATTGACTAGATCCATTTTCACTGCAAGACACAACACCAGACAAACCCTAATATCAGCCTAAAGTCTTATAAACTTGTCTAAATACAGGCCTCAAACTAGAAGCAGTATAGACCAAATTTAAATATTACCTTCGTTATCACGATCGGCGCCTCCGATACTCCTTCCTCCGCTCACAGATCATACGTACTCTGCACGCGTGTTACGCTTTATATACACTGCGCATGCGTGACACTCCGCCCGCCCCTGACGTTCTTTCTAGTCTATTCCCCGCCCCTTCTCATTCGGCGCAGTGGGGGAAGAGCACATGGCGGAGACACAACAGGTGAGTGCTAATTACAGCAACGAGGAGGAGGAGGAAAGCCCGGAGCCTGAAACGTCCCGATCCCGGAAGGCACGATTTAAGGCCTCAAATATGTCCTTTGGGGAGATGATAGAGACGGTTGACATAATGAAGAGGGATGACTATGATGGGAAGTATGGACCTTACCCCAACCCCAATGTCAGAAAGCCCAAGATCATGGCGAAAGTAGTCAAAAGTCTGCAGAAGAATTTTGGGGTACGACGATCCAAGTTTCAACTCAAGAAGCGGTGGTCGGACCTCAGATTAAGGGAGCATGAGCAGTACAGAAGGATCAGGAGAGTGCTGCAAAAAAGTAAGTAGTTGTCCTGTGTTCCTATTCTTGATTTTTATTACGTTCGTGCTGCTCCATGTGCTTTTCTTTATACTGTTGTACAGTTTAAAATGGCAACTTTCATGTTCATGGGCACATTGTTCGTTCGTATGAAACATTGTTCGTTCGGCCTATAAAACACCATTGTTTTGGTGCTCCAGTGTATCCTATAGGGGTGTCTCCATCTGTGAAGCTTGTACAAAACAGGTAAGTATTCAAGCTTGACAAAGGAAAAAAATATTTCTTCATCTTGGAACTCTGCCATAACAGACAATTGTACCCCACTTCCAAGCAATGTTTCATATTCCCATTTCTGTCATCAAATATCTGTGTGCTAAGTATACCTATTTTTTTTTACATAGGGGAGAAAAGACTCAGAGGACACCACTCAGCAGAAGAGACAACAGACCCCCCACTTCATGAAGAAGGTGAAATCCCCCAAAAATCAACAGGAGGACGAGGGAGACGTGATGGAAATTGTCACCACAACAGGTGAGTGTCTGCGACCACAGGCTCAGGTAAGAGATGGATGCCGGCATATTTATAATACATAGTGTGTTTTTGTTTCTCTATTTTTAGGTGATCGTGATGTTGTGGATCCAGGTCATTTCACCAGTGAAAGTGCACAGATCCTGATCGGGGAGGTCATGGGGTGTAATAGGGACTTGGAAAACACCCAGAAAAAATCAATGATGTTAAAAACAAAAATGAAGAACATCATTGATGTTTTAGGGAGAGTTTAAAACACCTCCAAATCCCTTCCTTTTTTGTGGTATTTGTAATTTAAAATTTTTTTACATTTTTTGCCACTTTATAGAAAAGCCAAATTTTGAAGATGCACACAGTGTGTCAACATATGCTATCTGCCATCACTGGAGATCAATGTAGGCGTTTTGTGGGTGCAACCCCTTCCTCAATAATAAAGTAGCTGTGAGGAAGGGGTTGCACCCACAAAACACGTCCCTTGATCCCCCGTGATGGCAGCTAGCACATGTTGACGTTCAGCAATTTGTGTGCATCTTCAAACTTTGGCTTTTCCAGGGGTGACTTCACCCCATCTGAATGCAATACCAAACACAGTTTATAAATACTCATGTCCGATATTGCCTTCAATTTCTACAAAAATTGAACTTTGTAAGTTCCAGATTTGTGTATTTCTTGTTTGTTTGAAACATGCCCATTTTACCTTAAATGGACATTTCTACTTTTATTAATGTGACCCAAAAAATTGTTATACAACAAACATGTTGGTTTGTTTTAAAAACCTTTTAGAAATGCACATGTGATTGTGCTGGTATTAAAAAGATTGATAATCAAGAATGTGTGAATTATTGTTTCAATGCTCCTAAAATTTTGTTAAGGTAAAATTGATGTTTTCAGTGACAATGGGGGTTATTTCCTAAGGGCAAATCCACTTTGCACTACAAGTGCAGTTTCAGTGCAGGCTCAAGTGCACTTGCAGTGCAAAGTGTATTTTCCTTTAGTAAATAACACCCAACAGTGCTTTTTAAGGTTACACAATCACAACATTTTCAGGACTCCCCACATTTCTGTCAGGGTCAGCTAAAAGAAACACAAGCAGTAAATGTCAGAAAAGATTTTAGTAGTTAAAATTTTTTTTTTATTTGAAAAATGTATCAGACATTGTCTGGCATATTGATGGCCCCCCTACCCACAAAGTAATCAAGGTATCTATGACAGACCTCGCGGGCATTCAGGGGGGCCAAGCCAGGACGGCCACTTTCAAGCGCCGTCAGGGTTGGTTCATTTACTTGATTTCTGGCCTCAGGCCCAACTGAGGCAGCATTGTTGGCAGAATTTCGCCTTAAAAAGTTGTGTAGAACACAGCACGCCAGGATGATATGATTCAGTTTATATTCCGCCATGTGTATGGGTGTAAGAAATAGGCAGAACCGGCTGGCCATGATTCCAAACGTGTTCTCCACCACTCTTCTGGCTCTGGCCAGCCGGTAATTAAAAACCCTCTGGTCCGGGGTGAGGGTCCTCATCGGGAATGGCCGCATAAGATGGTCCCCCAGTGCAAATGCTTCATCAGCAAAGAAGACGAATGGGAGTCCTTCCACATTGTCTTCTGGAGATGGCAAGTCCAAGCTGCCATTCTGGAGATGCCTGTAGAACTCCGTCTGGGCGATGACTCCACCATCGGACATCCGGCCATTCTTCCCCACGTCCACATACATAAACTTTTAAGTAGCCGACACCACTGCCAACATCACAATACTATTGAACCCCTTATAATTATAATAGTATGACCCCAAGTTGGGTGGTGGGACAATTGCTCCTCCGCAGTTAGGAAAGTCCCACCACTGGGCAAAGTGGGAGGCCAGAGTCTGCCATTCCTGTGGGTTGGAAGTAAACTGTGGAGTCAAACAAGAAAAATAAATTAATCATTTTGCACATAAACAGGGAAAGCAGATTAGACACAAACATTCTTGGCCAACATCAGTATAACATTTATTTTAGGGAGTATTTAAAGACAAAGGTATAAGGTCCACCTATCAGATTCCTCCCCCCCCCCCCCCAATGGGCCATTTGTAAAATTTTATGGGGGGATATGTTTTGAACAGGTAACCATCTCCACTTCATTGAGAGATGAATGCCTAAATAATGTGTATTACTTAGGCCAGCCCCTCCTTACTTTACATTATTGGCAGCCCACTGGACAGGTAAGAAGTGTCATAATACAAAGAGATAAATATACACATTGTACACATTTTAGCACATTTTTACATTCTGCTATTACCTATCAAGATAATAATAGGATACAAAAACTTGAAACAGTACCATTTGAAAGTATTCAGGCAGGCCCTTGCACTACATGCTTTGGGGAATTCATCCATAAATCTGACCCCAAAAGAGGTGGGTATAGTGTGTATGGGTTTGGCAAAGTCAGCAGATAGAGGATTGTTATCAGCTGAGTTAGCAGTTGGGGGGAGAGAGGGTTCCAAATGATTTTGAGACACCAAAAAAAAGCCTCTGCCACTCTGCCTGAATTTAAAGCACAAATCACATTTTTACACATTTTAGGGGGTATTTAGGGTAAAGCACTACTATGGAGCTGACAAAATACATTGTTAAGTGACTACACAAGGTGAATATAGGCCCAGGAGAGCATGCTGGGGAGGTAAGTGAAGGCAAATATGTATGAAGGACAAAAAAATGTTGTTAAAAAATTCAGCATGCATGAGGACAAAGGGGACATTCACAGCATATTACAATCATGGTAATTAGGGAATGAGGAAAGAAATACAATACATTAACAAACATTATATACAATAAAATGTGATGTTAAAGGATAAATCTTACCTTAATATACTCCTTCTGCAGGACCTGAATGATGGCAAAACAGGTCTCTGGGATAATGATCCCCAGAGACTGGGGGGAGATGCCTGTCGAGAACTTGAGGTCCTGCAGGCTTCTTCCCGTCGCCAAGTACCGCAGGGTGGCGACGAGCCTCTGCTCTGGAGTGATGACTTGCCTCATGCAGGTATCCTGCCTGCTGATATAGGGGGTCAGCAAAGCCAACAAATGGTGAAATACGGGGTCCATCATCCGGAGAAAGTTCCTGAAATCATCAGGATTATTCACACGGATCTCACGGAGAAAAGTCATGTGACAGAACTGGTCACGCTGGAGCAACCAATTCTTGGTCCATGAACTCCTCCCCACCCTGTTCATGGACTGGACTTGTGTCAAGATAAGGACCCCAACACCAAACCCTCGCACAGCACGAACTCTACGAGGAGTACGTATACGCAACATGGCTAGAAAACGGTCGGCTGCTCAGAACGAAGTAACAGAACGCACTGAAGAACAGCAAGGCCTGTGAAGAGCGACCTGAAAAACAGCAACGAGCGGACAAGAATGCACTGAATAATCAAATACGGACTCACTGCACGCACTCTAGACCAGGTACAAACCCACAAGCACAAACTGAACAGTAGAAAACGATCTGAAAACCACGAGTCTGAAAAAGCGCGAATCGTCTCTCACCAAACTTTTACTAACACGAGATTAGCAAAAGGAACCCAAAGGGTGCCACACTTGGTTCTGAACTGCCCTTTTATAGTCTCGTCATACGTGGTGTACGTGACGCGTTCTTGGCGATTGGAAATTCCGACAACTTTGTGCGACCGTGTGTATGCAAAACAAGTTTGAGCCAACATCTGTCGGAAAAAATCCATGGATTTTGTTGTCGGAATGTCTGATCAATGTCCGATCGTGTGTACAGGGCGTTAGGCCCCATGTACACGGGACGCTGAGGCAAAGTCCTCTGAACTAATTTTTTTGACACCTTAAAACCTGCGTTTAAAATGCCCATTTAGCCGTGTTTGCATGCCGCATGCTCATGATCCAAAGCATACCATCTCATCAGTGAAGCATAGTGGTGGTAGTGTCATGGCGTGGGCATGTATGGCTGCCAATGGAACTGGTTCTCTTGTATTTATTGATGATGTGACTGCTGACAAAAGCAGCAGGATGAATTGTGAAGTGTTTCGGGCAATATTATCTGCTCATATTCAGCAAAATGCTTCAGAACTCATTGGACGGCGCTTCACAGTGCAGATGGACAATGACCCGAAGCATACTACGAAAGCAACCAAAGAGTTTTTTAAGGGAAAGAAGTGGAATGTTATGCAATGGCCAAGTCAATGACCTGACCTGAATCCGATTGAGCATGCGTTTCACTTGCTGAAGACAAAACTGAAGCTAAAATGCCCCAAGAACAAGCAGGAACTGAAGACAGTTGCAGTAGAGGCCTGGCAGAGCATCATCAGGGATGAAACCCAGCATCTGGTGATGTCCATGCATTCCAGACTTCAGGCTGTAATTGACTGCAAAGGATTTGCAACCAAGTATTAAAAAGTGAAAGTTTGATGGATGATTGTTAATCTGTCACATTACTTTTGGTCTCTTAAAAAGTGGGAGGCACATATACAAACTGTTGTAATTCCTACACCGTTCACCTGATTTGGATGTAAATACCCTCAAATGAAAGCTGAAAGTCTGCAGTTAAAGCACATCTTATTTGTTTAATTTCAAATCCATTGTGGTGGTGTATAGAGCCAAAAAGATTAGAATTGTGTTGATGTCCCAATATTTATATCTATCTTCCTGGTCCCATGCTGAACGGCTGCCCTGTTGCATTATGAACACAGGCTGCTTGAAACAGGCACCATTCAGAGAATGCTTTGATTTTATTTTTTCTGAATAAAAGCAAAGTGTTCTCTGATTGAATGAGGTGGAGAGAGTGACATCACTACCTCATCTCTCCACCTTGTCCAAACAGAGAACGCTTTGCATTCATTCACAGAGTACAAAGCCTGTGCCTGTGTGGGTTTCCTCCTGGTGCTCCAGTTTCCTTCCACACTCCAAAGACATGCTGGTAGGTCTATTGGCTCCTGTCTAAATTGTCTCTAGTATGTGTATGTATGAATGTGAGTTAGGGACCTTGGACTGTAAGCTCCTTCAGGGCAGGGACTGATCTGAATTTATATTATACTGTATATGTAAAGCGCTGCGTAAATGGATGGCATATATATATAAGTACTTGTAATAAACAAATAAATAAAGCATTGCCCCTGCCGAGTGGACAACCTTCTGTGTTCAGTAGGCAGCAGGCCAGCTGCTCAGCGCAGAAAATGGAAGCAAGAGGAGATCATTGGAGTAGCCGTGTCTATTTAAATGATTTCCAGCTTCCAGAGATTTTGACCAAGTATGATATATACTATTGATCCAAGTTGGACCAATGTTACCAGGGGTGGCCCATCCATTAAGGGCGCATGGGCGCCGCCCCCTCTGTCACGCCACCCCCCTATAAGACTAATGGATAGATTCATGTATTGCATGAATTTATCTATGGCCGCCGCTGCCACCCCCTATTCAGGCGTCCAGCCCCATTCTGCACGCTGGGTGCCTGAATTCCAGTGGCAGGGGTGTTTTTGTAAGCACCTGATTAGAGCCATAGGCTCTAATAGGCTTCAAAAAAGGTGGACTAGGAGCGCAGAGCATTGCACTTGCAGTCCACCCAGGCATGTTAGAAAAGCAAATTAATATTTGCTTTTCTAACACTGAACCGCCTCTCCACCAGTCAGGAAGCATGGGCCTAATACTTGTCACCTGATTGGCTGAAGGCACAGGCATCCCTATTGGATGCCTAGCAGGACAAAGAACAAAGGAGGGAGAAGCATGGAGGACACAGGAGCCGTCCCACAGCTCACCGCCATCACCCGCTGCCTGACCCGTCACTAAGATGGGGTAAGTGCTGGGCGGGGGTCACAGTGGCTGCATTTGATGGGCACAAGTGGCAGCATTTGATGGGTACAAGTGGCGGCATTTTATGGGCACAAGTGGTGGCATTTGATGGGCACAAGTCATGGAATTTGATGGGGCACAAGTGGCAGCATTTGATGGGCACTAGTGGCGGCATTTGATGGGCACAAGTGGCAGCATTTGATGGGCACAAGTGGCGGCATTTGATGGGGCACAAGTGGCAGCATTTGATAAGCACAGGTGGCTGCATATGATGGGCACAAGTGGCTGCATTTGATGGGCACAAGTGGCTGTATGTGATGGGCACAAGTGGCTGCATATGATGGGTACACGTGGCTGCATATGATGGGCACAAGTGGCGGCATTTGATAGGGCACAAGTGGCTGCATATGATGGGCACAAGTGGCTGCATTTGATGGGCACAAATGGCTGTATGTGAATGGCACAAGTGGCTGCATATGATGGGCACACGTGGCAGCATATGATGGGCACAAGTGGTGGCATTTGGTGGGGCACAAGTGGCTGCATATGATGGGCATAAGTGGCAGCATTTGATGGCATAAGTAGCGGCATTTGATGGGGCACAAGTGGCTGCATATGATGGGGCACAAGTGGCTGCATATGATGGGCACAGGTGGCTGCATATAATGGGCACAAGTGGTGACATATGATGGGCACAAGTGGCTGCGTATGATGGGGCACAAGTGGTGGCATATCATGGGCACAAGTGGCTGTATATGATGGGGCACAAGTGGTGGCATATGATGGGCACAAGTGGCTGCATATGATGGGCACAAGTGACTGCATATGATTACACAAGTGGCTGCATTTGATAGGGCACAAGTAGCTGCATATGATGGGCACAAGTGACTACATATGATGGGCACAAGTGGTAGCATATGATGGGCACAGGTGGCTGCATATGATGGGCACAAGTGGTGACATATGATGGGCACAAGTGGCTGTATATGATGGGCACAAATGGCTGCATATGATGGGCACAAGTGACTGCATATGATTACACAAGTGGCTGCATTTGATGGCACAGTGGCTGCAATTGATGGTTTTTTTTTCAGTATTTTTCAGTTTGTATGCGCCATCCCAAAAATGTTGAGCACCAGCCGCCACTGCATGTAACTATGTACAAAATATCCATACTTGTAATTCCTTTTTAACTGTGATTTTTATTTATATTCAAATTGAGGTTATGTCAAGAAGATACAAGTAATTGTTTTGTCTTTTGGTTAAAAAAATTCAAGAAGTAATTGTTATATTTTAATTAATGTAGATGGCTGAAAAACCTACAATGCAATTTCTCCTTTTAAGCAAAAGGAGCAAAGGGAAAGTGAGTATATGAAGGTAGGAGACTGGGAATTAAAGTGAACCCGTAGCTTTGCCCTGCATGGCACTTTAAACTCTCTCCCATTCTGAGACCAAAATCATAGCTTCTCCCCTATATTTTGATAACAAGCATGCATGCAGCTTACTAAACCTTACCAGCTTGACTACGTCCAAGGTCACATTTGCCTTGGTTTCTGCCCTCTATTGGGATCCTTGCCTTCATTATTACAATGACCACCAAGACAGCGATCTATATTATCCTTAAATTATGGTGATGTTTAAAAGTTTGTGTTTCTAACAATTTTTTGGGCAGTTGTCAGGGAGAAAAAATATACTCCAAGCCGTGCATCCACCAATTTTCCCTGTACATTGGTTCATCCTCACAAGGCACTTTGTGATAAGCGTTGGCTGTGCAGTGAAAATACTCACTAACCACAAAAGTGTTCTGTTGATGTAAGTATTGTAAATCCTACATGTGTGTCTATGAATACACATCACTGAAATTCCTGACATAATATTTACTAACATAAAGCCAAGTATCATAAGGCGGAAGCCAGATGCAACACCTATGGCAACATGAAATTATTGAACCCATTATTCTGATTAGATGCGAGTCATATGGTGAAGTGCAGTTTCAAATTTGCACAATTAACACTTCAATGCCTCAACACCATGATTCAATAATTACATTGTGTAAGCTGAAAGAGAAAACTACTATCCATGCCTGTCTATGGGAACCTATAATATAATACTGAAGCCACCCTTGTACATAGATACTGCATCAAAGTGATTTCCATTACGAATGACATTCAACCTTCTATAAAGTCATTTTCATACACCTTCTTACACCTTCAAGTTCTGCTGTGTAAACTTTTTGGTAAATGTTATAGAGGAGACATTAAAATAGCTTGAAGGAAGACGTTTGTAAATCAAAACGGTAGATGAGATGTGAGCAGTAGATTTGAGAGTTTTGTTATTTTATTATTGATCTCAATGAGGCCTATTTGTCTACAGTACAGCATTTTATGTGGTTGGCAGGAAATAAAGGAAAGAACACTGCATTCTTTCGGTTTGCTAATTATTTATTAGTATTAATACAAAAGCAATTAAAAAAATTTAACAGAACATTACATTATGTTGTTAATAAAACTTTTAATCTTAATTGTACCCTAAAGATGTTTTCTAGGAAATATGCTGCATTTCCTGCCCATATATTTATTATACTATCTTAACCTTTTGCCTGCCTACCTTTACTTCTCCTAGGGAGCCAGAGATGTAAAGAAAGATGATAAGTATGTTTCAGGTGGGCAGCGTTGCGAAACTTTGCTGCGTTGCAGATCTCCGTTCACCTATAAGGACTTGAGGCCAGTGGGAGAAGGGTCACTTTATGCGATACAGCGTGGTCACGTCCCTGTGTCTGTGATTTGACAATGAGAGATCAGCAGCAGACTGATGAGTTCATCCCTCTCGTCACTCTACTCTCTCATTTTGCACACCACCACATCACATTTGACTGGCTCCTACCACTGCCCCTCCTTCTTCCAGTCTGAGTACACAAGGGATTTGAAAAGATTCACACCAAGTCTAATTCATGTGTTTTCACTAGTTGCTATTAAACATACTTGAATAATGTTTTAAAAGTGTTGGAATACATTGTTCATTTTATGTATTTTTGTATAAAACCTACAGATACATTCTTCAGCCAGTAGATGGCAGTGTTTACAAGAGTTGAGCTGCTCTATGGTAAACACGATGGGGTTGATTTACTAAAGGAAAATCCACTCTGCACTACAAGTGCACTTGGAAGTGAAGTCACTGTAAATCTGAGGGAAAGATCTGAAATGAGGGGAAGCTGATTTTATCATCCAATCATGTACAAGCAAAAATCATGTTCTTTATTTTTCTTGCAAGTTCCCCTTGGATCTACAGCGACTGCACTTCCAAGTGCACTTGCAGTGCACTTGTAGTGCAAAGTGGAATTGGCTGTAGTAAATAAACCCCTATGTCTTTTCTCTGTATAATAAAAAGTTCAATTTCCTGTCTGCAAGTAAAGTGGGAGTAAACTCCCATGTATGTTTTTTAGCTATAGGTAAGCCTACAGTAAGGCTTACCTATAGGTACAGTAGATGTGCACCCTCTAGGAGATATTTACTTTAGATGCAGCTGGTGACGTTACTGGCGCATGTGCTCTGAAGGCACAGCATACCCGTGTTGTTCCTTCAGAGCCGTGCCATAAACAGCAACTCCCTTGCGCATGGGCAAGAGTGACATAATCGCCGGCTCAGCCATTTATATCTCTGAAGCCTGCAAGTCTGGAAAGAAGACCGGGTGAAGATGGAAGCACCCTCAGCGGTGACAGCACACCGCTGGAGAGCTTCGTTTTCAGGTAAGTCTGTCATAATGAGCTAGTATGTGATGCATATTAGCTCAATATGACTTAAACTGCCCAGGGCCAGATTTTTTTTTTTTTGGATATGGTTTACTAGTGCTTTAAGCAGAAAAACCCGAGTGGACTGTACACTGTCTGTCTGTTCTGTAGGGCTATGTACAGAATCTCTAACAATAGGTAACATCTTGACCATTACAGAACAAGTCCTGTTGACTGTGACTAACTACCTCTAGCTGTACCGTGACCTGGATGCATTAAAACCTTTGCAGACAATACTTTTACTGATTTTTGTTAATAAATACATAACTGTGCTACTTTGTGGAGGTGCCTGGAGTTCTGCTTTCAGCTGTGGATACTTCAATTATTCCATCACATGGATGTAAATATCTTGTTTTTATTTCCCTTGCAGATAGATAGGTATTCAAAGTGAAACAGATTCACCTTATTTACTGTGCTCAGTGAAAATCTGCTATGCTAGGTGAACAGACTCTATGCTTTATTAAATCAACTCCTGTCAATGCAAAAATAAAGGCACACTGTGTATCTGGCAGCTGTTACAACTGGGGGATCTACAGTATCTAAGAAGTAAAAAAAAAAACTATTGTGCCACTGCAAATGACACCCTAAGCTTTCAGTTAATGCTTGACATATACAATATATTTACTTAAAGGAGACAGGTTTGCTAGGTGCTGTCAGGATATAGTACTTAGGGATGAGCTGAACATACCTGGGTTTGAGGCAGATTGTCAGAACACGACTAAAGTTCCAGTGGTGAATCTGAATACAACTGAAGTCAAGGGTAAAACAGAATGTTAAAAAAAAAACAGCAATATCCATTTTCTTAGGCTAATATGCAAGGGATTGTCAAACAAATGGCATGGGGGACTGGGAACTGTACTGGAAAACATGGACCAAAGCAAAGGTCAACATTAAAAATGCAAAATTCCTTTAAATAACATGCCTGGGGGAAGCCCATAACCTGCCTGTGAAGTGGCATGTCTGTACAATGCATATAACCCATAACCCACTGCAGCAAAACTGACATTTGCAAAGAAAAAAATGTTAAATTGCCAGCTAATGATAACTTTGGTCACTTTATTAATACTGCTGCTAAATGAATCATTTCCCATTACCGGTCTTTTCAGTCAGTCAAACACTGATTTAGTTTGGCCATTTGCCAAACCTCTAAACAAGAAAAATTTACACCTAATTGGCAGCTCATCCCTAAAGCTGGCCATACATTATACAGATTTCTAATTCAATTTCCTTTAGATTTATCTTCAACTATGCAGAGCAAGGGCCTGCACGATTGCATACAAATTGAAATTGAAATAGGTTTGACCTCATATTGTATGGTTATGGTAAATCTAAAGGAAAGTTGTACAAGAAAATTGTATAATGTATGGCCAACCTAAGGATAATTTTACACTCATGGATTGATTTTCAGAGACATTTAACAGGCAATGAGGAGGTGATATGTTGCCCCTTCACCACCTGTTTTAAACCTTTAAAGCCACGCACTGCACCGCAACCATCCTGCACAGCACTTGGTTGCAGGACGGTTGCAGTTTTGTCCCATTCACATGAATAGCTTAAGTTCAGAGGGCAATAATGCAGGAGATGTCATTTTTGCTGCATGTGTACAAACCCCATCCAGCTTTGCAGCTTAAAGTGGTTCTAAAGGTAGATTGATGTATGCTCTGCATTAAGGTAAAAAATGTTTGGAATGCAGATCCCCCACAGCCCCTCCCCCCTTTTTACTTACCTGAGCCTGATCTTGATCCACCAATGTGCACAAGAGCAATGGCTCTCTTGGCTCTCTCCCTCCTCCTAGGCTCAGACACAGCAGCTGAAGCCATTGGCTCCTGTTGCTGTCAATCACAGGTAGTGAGAAGGGAGCAGGGGGTGGGGGCTAAGCTGCACTATGGACACACAGAGCTGGGTCAGAAGTGAGCCTGGATGAGTGCTTCCCTAAAAAGCAGCTTGCCATGGTGGGCACTTGGCAAGGGGAGGAGACAGGTCCCCCCCAGGGGGGAATCCGAGAAGAGGAGGATCTGGGCTGCTCTTTGCAAAACCATTGCACAGAGTAGGTAAGTATAACATTACCTTTACTTTTAAAGAGCAACTCCACTTTTGTTAAGAAAAAAATATTCCCCTCTGGGTGATCCATGTACATTACAAAGATTGTAACAAACTTTGTGGCAGATTTCTACTTTTTGTTATTCTGAAGAAATCCATGTGTGTTTGTCTGTATACATGCACATGAGTAAATCTGTATGGGAGTGGTCTCACAATTATAAATGAGTTTGAGTTGCTGCACCTGCAGGACTCTAATGAAAAAAAAAATTGCAGGGTCTGCATCCCTTTGGAAGTGATTTCCTACTGGGAGCAGCTCACCAAAAATGCAATTTTTGTTGCAGGGGATGCTGAAAATCTGACTTGTATCTTAATATAGACTTCTGGGAAAATCAGTGAGCCAATCACACAAGCAGGAAATTATGTGTACAAAAGGCCTCCAGGTAACTATATTGTATTGCATTTTATAGAAAATTACAGCGCTGCAGATTGAAAAGGAAAAGTCATTTTTAATACCATTCAATTACAATACGACTTGAGGGGCAACTGTATACGCTATATTAATTTTTTGCTTTTTTTTTTTCAACGAAAAGTGGAAGTTGAGTTACCCTTTAAGGGGGTAGTTGGTAAAACCATAGCTCAACCGCCTATTTTTTTTTACCAGCCCCCTACCACAAGTCTAACTGAGCTCTAACAATAATGAACCTCAGAGCCTGGTTTACAAGATTTTATTTTATCTGCTGAGATTCTGTTAGGAAAGAACAAAATGACCAGCAAAAGATACAACTTACCAATTGAATTTACTTCAAAGGCTTTGTTGCCTTGAAGTTGATTTGTGTGGATGGGAATTATGACACCAGGCTGCTCTTATATAAGGTGAGAGATTCTGAGACCCATGCAGATGTCACTTCAGTTCTTGCACAGAAATGTAGATTTCCTTGTGCATCTGATTAAAGCAAACACATACCGGTAAATCTTAATCTTGGCTCTTTGCAAAGATTCAAATAAAACTGACAGTTGTTCTTTACATATTTTTTTCTTCTGTGTTGGAGAAAGATGATTGAAGATAAAGCTTTGAGTTTCAGTGTTTTTTTTTTTTCCTGCATGAAAGAGGGCCAAGGTTTTTCTTTACTGCTTGCTCTCCGCTGTTTGCATACTCTGTCAGCTGTGAAAGGTTCTATCACTGTTGAGATTTATAGAGTGGCAATATAAAATTATGTATGAACTGTGCTTGGCACAAGGAAATATCTCTTCATACATCAATCTGGAAATAACACCAAGAAAAATTGTCTGTTCAGAGTCTCACTGAATTGCTGGTAAAGTGATGAATGCCTTGCCTTGTCCTTGTCCAGTCACAGGTCTGGCCTGACACAGTGCGCAATTCCAACTTGTTCAAGGTCACCGATTTATTACTCATGGCAGCCTGTTCATTTGCTTAATTTGCCTTACTGATGACTGCGGCCAACAAATGTATCATTGCAAGAGGTTACACAAAATAGGATTGAGAAACCACAGCAGAACTTCTCTGCCTAAGTAGTGTTCAGATTCATAGGTGTCTTTTCAAAGCAGGCTTCTAAAGGTGATTTTAATCTATGATGCATTTAAATTAAAGTTGAAAAATATGAAAGGCCTCTAAACATCAAAATTTGATTTAGTATTGAATATATAAAAATTGTGTAGGTAATGCAGTAAAGAACAGGAACGATAATACATTAGATAAGTTATTGCTGTGCATGTGATAGACATGAAAAATATTACATACTGATTCTCATCTACTTTAAAAGGTAATTTCACCTTACAGAGTAAAATAAGCTTAAAGGTTAAAGGTTCAATTTTTTATTTTTTAAAAATAACAAACATGTTATACTTACCTCCACTGTGCAGCTTATTTTGCACAGAGTGGCCCCAAATGGTGTTTTCTGGGGTCCCCCGGTGGCTCTCCTAGCTCCTCCCCTTCTCAGATAACCCCCTGGGAGAAGCGCTCTCCCGGGGGGTTACCTTGCGGACGCACTCCCGAGTCCTGCATTCGGCGTCCATAGCCGCTGAGTGCAGGACCCGGCTCCGCCCCCAGCACCCACGTCATTGGATTTGATTGACAGCAGCGTGAGCCAATGGCTGCGCTGCTATCACTCTATCCAATGAAGAGCCAACAAGAGCCGAGAAGCCCGGGCAACGATCGAGCGTGGGACTTTCGAGGGCTCAGGTAAATAAACTGGGGGGCTGGGGGGCCGGTAATCATCAGATGTTTTTTCACCTTGATGCATAGAATGCATCAAGGTGAAAAAACATGAAGCTTTACAACCCTTTTAACCACTTACCCCTCCTTCATGACCAGGCCATGTTTTGCGATATGGCACTGCGTCACTTTAACTGACAATTGTGAGATCGTGCAACGCTGTACCCAAACAAAATGTATGTCTTTTTTTCCCACAAATAGAGCTTCATTTTGGTGGTATTTGATCACCTCTATGTTTTTAATTTTGTGCTATAAACAAAAAAAGCCAGACAATATTGAAAAAAAAAAAAAAACAACACTTTTTACTTTTTGCTATAAAACATCCAATAAAATAATTTAAAAAATCAAATTTCTTTATCAGTTTAAGCCAATATGTATTCTGCTACATATTTTTGGTAAAAAAAATCCCAATAAGTGTATATTGATTGATTTGCACACAAGTTATAATGTTTACAAACTATGGGATATATTTATGGAATTTTTATTTATTTATTTTTTGCTAGTAATGGTGGCGATCAGCGACTTATAGCGGGATTGGGATATTGCGACGGACACCAACTGACACTTTGATACTTTTTGGGGACCAGTGACACTAATACAGTGAGGAAAGAATAAAAGGTGCATGGCCTAGTGCATTATCCTTGGTAAAAAGTTTTATTAAAATGTAAGTACGCTACTTACTTCTGTTTTTTAATAAAACTGTTTAGCAAGGATAATGCCCTTTTATTCTTTTTTTCCTTGCTTTAGTACTTTGGATTTCCCCTAGTTGACTAAGGCAGTGGGGCGTGCAGTATCCACCCACTAGCACTACAACGGTAGTACAACAACTTTTACCTAGGCCCGCCACACAGCACAGGAGAGATTTTTCTGTTGATTTTGACACTAATACAGTAATCAGTGCTAAAATATATACACACCCCATATAAAAAATGCAACATAGGAAGAGCATGTGCATGTAAACATCAGTTGTGCCACATGTAAAATGCATGTGAAAGGAGCTGGGGTCTGTCCTAAACAAACTGCCCTAGGTTCAGTTCAAGCTTTGAGGTTTGAAGTTTAAATGCTAAACCTGCACCCCATTGAAATCAACAGGAGCAGAATATGTCAAAATATAAAATTCCCATTTTCTGGGCTAATAGGCAAGAGGGTGTCAAAAAATTAGCAAGGGAAAAGGGGAGCATAAAAAAGAGCTTGAAAGCAAAAAATACACTACGTTTCTTTAGTGATGTTATATTTTTTTTGATATTGCACATGTATACACATAAAAAGTACAGCTATACATAAAAGGCACAGTGATTCATGATTCATTGTCATTATCAGTTTTATCATGTCTTGAGATTGATCCAATATATTGAAATGTTGTAAACACATGATTGTAGCATCTGGAGCTCAACGCATTTCGTGGCTATGCCACCTCTCATCAGGAGAAGAAATATAGTAGATGTCTAAAAAAGATATATTAAAACAAACAATAAATCTTACTTACATAAGAAGGGGGGGATAGTGATTACATTTGGAAGTTATCGTCTTTTATTATTTTGCTTAACTTTTTAAGTGATATTAATATAAAGCTGATTTCTCTGACATATTTTGCAATACTTTTGGACGGGGTACCTTCCTTTATTAGCTCATAGGCTTTTATAGTCTTTCATCACTATTTTTATCTCAGCTATCTGCTTGATATTCCTTTATTCACTGTTTGTAACTCAAGGAATGGCTATCACCATTGGGATGACTGAAAATATGTATATATGTAAATCAACTGCTTCAGTAAACAGTTAAAAGGATTTCTGCTGTCTGGACTCTTCCTTCTCCTAACTGCAAGATGGTAATGTGCTTTGGTAATGGTGCTGGGGGAAGGTGCTATCGGGGTCCATTGTTGTTAGGTCTAAGGAAGGTATGGGACTGACTACTGATGGTGATGTTTAGGCCAGGTAAGGGGCCTTTCAGGGATTTTCTTTCATTGGCATCCAGAGGCAGATCCCATTCTTACAGTGCAGGGCCATCTTATCGAAAGGGTCAGGTGCCTGGGGGGGGGCTGCAGTTTCCACCCCGCCCAGCAGAGGGGAATCACATGTGGACAGAGTGGGTTATCAGTGCAGCAGGTGGAGGAAATTACAGGATCCAATCTTTTGTGGCTGTCACTGCAGCAGCTGAAAGCTGGCATTTCCTCCTCCCTCCTGCCAACTTTCAGCTGCTGCTGGGTGAGCCACAAAAGATTGGTTCCAGTTATTTTCCCCTACTTTCAACTATTGGATTCCCCCCTACTGCTTTGGCCCCCCTATGTGTACTTGTTTTTGGCAACTTCCTCTCCCATCAGGAGCAGTTGCAAAAAGGGGGATCTTCAGGATTGAGAGTAAGGTAAGGGGCCAGTAATTATGTAATTTACCAGCCCCTTCCTTTCTAAATGAACACAGTAAGTGATCGGTATGGATCACTCACTGTGTCCATTCACAAGTGAAGCATAGTAAACTGTGGTTAATATGCTCCAGTTTATATATGAACAGTAGCCTCTGCCTCCTGTTCATTCATCTGCAGTGCAGCTTAAGCTGCAGAAAGGAACTGGGAAATGTGTTTCCTCAGTCCCTTTCTCTATCTCAAAAGTGAGAATTCAGGGGTATTTTTAGACAGATATCTCACCAAAGTCCCCCCCTCCCCCGATACTATTAAGGTGGCACTACCATAGTGCTGTGGTGAGTCTAAAAGAACCAACCTATGCTGGGCAGAAATGGGTTAAATAGTTCACATGCTCCCCCCACCACATGGTTGTACACATGGAAGTCATGCAGTCCAGCGCGTGGCTCGGCTGCAACACAAGAATATCTGTGATATTTAGCTTTATTGAATAACATCAGGTGTTCACACACTAGAGAGGGATAATGAGGCTGATCTTTGCTGCCTTTCAAACAGAGCTACAGGTAGCATTCTTGTGCAATTAAATGTTGCTTTCTATGCAAAATGTCTCACTCCCTGTAATTTTTCAATAGGCAATGAAGGGAGTAAATCTTGAAAAAAAAATAAAAATGTAAGTCATAATTTTCACTTATAGTCCATAACTTTTATTTTTATTTTTTATTATTCCATAGAATAAGATTGGTTGTTGCTGGGAAGGTTGGGTGAGTTCACTGAGAGACTGTTCCTGTTTTAATCACCCCATATAAGTTTTAACTATCTGTTTTGCATTATACATGGGCATTTTAATAAAACATGTATAAATGTTTAATCAGTGTATTGCGCATAAAAAGAGGAAATTATTTAAGTTCACGGAAATGCCCTGTATTCAAAAAGTATCAAAAATACTCTGAATGTAAAACAACTTTATATACTTTTGCTGCTCTGGAAAATGCAGTGCAAAAAGATATTATATTCCATGATTAGAAAAGAAAAAGTAATCACAATTTTGATCAAACTTATTTCATGATGTTTTCTTTTAGTGTTTATTTATTGGAAAAAAGTGTAGTGATTCATTTTGCTGTCAGAATTCAATGAATAACCCAGGTCCTGCTGTACAAAATGCCTTCTTTTAAATGTGGTTAACCTTAAATGAACTAGGGCTGAAACAAATATGGAGGTTACCATTGTTGATCTCTCTGTTTATAAATGACAGTTGTCAGGATGTCATGTTAATTCAATGGCTTCAGTACTTTGTAATTCACTAACCCAGGGGAAGTATGCACATCTGCTCTGACTTCTGGATGCTTTCTTTACTAACATTGGAGAGTGCGGAATCTGGTGCAGTTGTTCATTGTAGTTTGGAGGTCTCACTTTTGTTACCAGCGGTTTAAACATTAATAGCTGTGTGTTGAGTTATTTTGAGGGGACAGCAAATTTACACTGTTATACAAGCTGTACACTCACTACTTTACATTGTAGTAAACTGTCATTTCTTCAGTGTTGTCACATGAAAAGATAGAATAAAATATTTACAAAAATGTGAGGGGTGTACTCACTTTTGTGAGATACTGTAGTTTTCCACCACACATGTGTTTTGTTTTTAGGCCACAATGTTTATATTTGGTCTCATCTGACCAGAGCACCTTCTTCCACATGTTTGTTGTGTCCCCCACATGTCTTCTCGCACACTGCAAATGAGACTTCTTATGGCTTTCTTTCAATAATGGCTTTCTTCTTGGCACTCTTCCGTAAAGGCCAGATTTGTGGTGTATACGGCGTGCTAATAGTTGTCCTGTGGACAGATTCTCCCACCTGAGCTGTGAATCTCTGCAGCTCATCCAGAGTTACCATGGGCCTCTTGGCTGCTGCTTTTATCAATGCTCTCCTTGCACAGCTTGTCAGGTTAGGTGGATGGCCATGTCTTGGTAGGTTTGCAGTGTGCCATACTCTTTTCATTTCTTCTCCATGATGGATTAAGCAGTGCTCTGTGAGATGTTCAACGCATGGGATATTTTTTTATAACCTAACCCTGCTTTAAACTTCTCCACAACTTTATCTCTGACCTGTCTGGTGTGTTCCTTGGCCTTCATGATGCTGTTTGTTCACTAAAGTTCTCTAACAAACGTCTGAGGGCTTCACAGAACAGTTGTATTTATACTGAGATTAAATTACACACAGGTGGACTCTATTTACTATTCAGGTGACTTCTGAAGGCAATTGGCTCCACTAGATTTTAGTTAGGGGTATCAGAGTATAGGGGGCTGAATACAAATGCACGCCACACTTTTCACATATTTATTAGTAAAAACTTTTGAAAAACATTTATCATTTTCCTTCCACTTCACAATTATGTGCCACTTTGGTCTATCACATAAATGCCCAATAAAATTAATTTACACTTTTGGTTGTAACATGACAAAATGTGAAAAATTTCAAGGGGTATAAATACTTTTCAAGGCACTGTATTGGTTTGCCATTATCATTATTATTAGCATGTCAGGAAAACAAATTTTGGTTATGTTTACTATTTCCACTACTGCATGTGTAACTTTTCAAAATTTCTAATACAGAAAAGAAAGACTTTATTTTAAATTAGGTTGGTTTTATAGAATTATCTTAAGTCAATAGCTGTCCTGAACATTTTTACAGATTCATTAGACAATTGCTCATAATGCACATTATGTCTTTGGAAATCAATAAACATCAATATTTTGCAGCTTCATTATTCCTATTTTAGACAGGTGAACTTTTAATTTGCTGATCTTTGACAATTACACTTTTAAGCAACCTGCCTAATAAATTGTTTTTGTAATGTAAAATCTATTGACCACTTTTTAGCATTAAAGATGTATTTATATACCGCATAACGATTTTGTATACTTAGTATTTCACATATATCTAAAGCCAAAATGTTTTTTTTCAGTTTGGATGGAATAGAAAATCATTATTACTCATTTAAATTATTCTGCCACCTCTGCTCCACACGAAGTAGGAGCAACTGCAGTAGATTTAACAAAGGTGAATGGGCTGATCTCTTTGCGAGGGAATTTGCCTCATTGCGGTGAAGGTTTCTTTGCAAAGAATACTCAATGATGTGCAAGGAAAATAAAAAAAATGCATTTTTGTTTGCACATGTAGCGGTACCACCGTTGGAGCTGCTGAAAGTTGTAGTCAGTACCCTGCCCTGCATTCACTTTCTCAAGCACACAAAGTCAATGAATAGCCTGTTAACTTTGTTTTTTATTTTTATTGAGGGGTTAAACTTGGATTGGGTTAGGGGATTCATGACATGCCCAGAATTTGAGTAGAAAGAAACATTTGCATTGGGACCAAATTTGTACACTCCCTGTACATATTTACACTTCACACTGCTCCTGCACAAACTTGTAGACATGTGCATTCATTTTCGTCCAAATGAATTTTCGTTCGGGTATTTTTGTTATCGTTTTAACAAACGATAACGAACGCGCAGAATCCGAAAGCCGAAAGTTCCGACATAAACAAATGCTTTATTTCCGTTTTCGTTGCGACAACAGTTCGATATAGATAGGAGATTCGACATGACGCTGACAATAGCGATCTGTGGCCATCGAACCTGTGGTCGAATGTGCCTAACCTTAGCTCTATTAGTTCAAGATTATTCTACATAGAGAGAAAAAATTCGACATAGAGAGAAAAGATTCGACATTATAGAGACAATAGCAAAAAAGGTTGAATGTGCCTAACCTAACTCTATTAGTCCAAGATTATTCGACATAGAGAGAAAAGATCCGACATGAAGATTCAACGAAGCAGTCGCCGTGAGCTGACATTTATGGTCAAATGCTCCGCCCATAGGCTATAGAAGAATTCTAATGTTGGTTGACTAGTAATAATAATTAATAAATATAATTATTACTAGTGTCATACAACATTACATTTCTACTATAGCTTGTAGGTGGAACATTCGACCGGTAATGTACGATTGCGGCGTGGTACAGTTTAGCTGCTCTGTCGAATCTTCTTAGAACATTCGACAGACACCATAAGCCTTCAATGACAGATTCGACCTTAATTATTTTGGATTTTCAGACGAATTTATTTTTTAACGAAACAAAATAAATGAAAACGAAATTCGGGAGTAACTAAATAAATTTATTTTTCAGACGAAAACGAAATTCCGTTCAGTGTGCACATGTCTACAAACTTACCTAATCTCTCTCTCTCCAGCACATCACTTCTCCTCAGGCACAGCTAGCACATGGTTTGACTAGGCTCTGGTTCCTGCCAGGCCTTGTAGAAATGCCTTTTGCAGGCAGGGACTGTGACCCCCTGTGCTGTAGCTAGAAAAGGTGAAATTGGTTAAATGCTAGCTGTCCTTGGTGGACTACTGATCCCAGCCAGTCCTCTTCAGGCCCTGCCAGCCCTCCTGGCTGCAGCTGCCCAACTCCACTGCCCATGGCATCACAGTCTTTCCTGCTGGTTCTACATCCATCTCAAACTGCACACTCCCAGTCCGCTCCAGCATGCCTCCCCAGCTGTGCCTGCCACTCACCAACGCCTGGTGGATCCCTTCTTAAGACTTTGCCTGGCAGTACCTTCCACTGTCCTCTCCTGCTTCAGAACACCCCTGTGGATTGTACGAGGGTCCCTTCCACTACCGTGCTCCAGGCCCAAGGTCACTCTCCCAGACTAGGGAGTTCCCTCAACGGCCCCCAACAGCTAGTACGCCATCTCCCAGTTCTTCCACCCAAATTCCCCTCCCCAGCTGGGCTGACCCTGGGTATTTCAAGGAGGCCTGCCCCCTGCCAATCCTAGTTGGGGAATGATCAGGGCTCCCTGAGGCACCCCAGACAGCCCCTTCCACTTCCCCTCCTCCCTTCTAGAATCCTCTAGAAGTAAGAGGGTGGTGACAGGAAGGTGATGCTGTCTGTGAATCACCAGCCTACTCTGACCCACTCCCAGCCCACACAGATAAAAACAAACAGGCCTAGCTCACAGCTAAATTTACCTGTACTGACACAAATCCTACTACTAGCACCTATCTAAAGTAGAGGGTGCTACACACATGATTGGATGATGGAAATTAGCAGAGCTTCACTTCTATCACTAAGGGCCCTTTCACACTGGAGCGGTTTACAGGCGCTATTGCGCTAATAATAGCGCCTGCAAACCGACCTGAAAGTGCCGCTGCTTTGTCTCAAATGTGAAAGCCCCAAGGGTTTTCACACTGGAGCGGTGCGCTAGCAAGACGGTAAAAAAAGTCCTGCTAGCAGCATCTTTGGAGCGGTGAAGGAGCGGAGTGTATACCGATCCTTCACCGCTCCTGCCCATTGAAATCAATGGGACAGCGCGGCTATACCACCGGCAAAGCGCCTCAGCAGAGGCGCTTTGTGGTGGTTTTTAACCCTTTCTCGGCCGCTAGCGGAGCTTACAATAGCGGCGCTTTACCACCAACGCCACCCCAGTGTAAAAGGGCCCTAAGGTATTAGGAAAATTCCCTTGCAAAGTATAACTTCCCCTGGAAAGTGAATAGCTTGTTTGCCTCTAGTAAATGAAGCTCAATTTCTCAAAAGTGAAGGGAATCATCCCTTAGACAGTTTTCACCAGAACCTGAATCCATGCCTTGTTCTGCACTGTGTTTCTGTGTGGAGTCAGCTTACTTGGTAAAGGAGTAGTGCTGTGTTTCCTCACTACAGATGCCCTGCTCGTTGTCCCTGTTGTGTTAGCTCCAGAGTGTGCCATTACTTATATAGCCATGGGGCGTTACCTTTCTGTGACTTCACATGGAAACCCCGCCCCCTTGTGACATCACGGCCTGGGTCCGAGCTAGCATTGGGAGAAGACATCAGGAGGGAGAGGAACCGACAGAAGAACCAGAGCAACAAGTTAGTGGAGGGAGAAGAACCGGGGGAGAAAAACCAGAGGGAGAAGACATCAGCGGAGGGAGAAGAACCGGAAGAAAAAGGCATCACCGGAGAGAGAACAGGAGGCAGAAGACCAGAAGTAAAAGACATGTTGGAGCTACGACAGGGGACATTCTTCATTTTTAGTAAAGGACTTTGTCAAAAACCTGTGTACTGTTTTTATTTATTTTTGACATTTTTTTGGGTGAATGAGTAGGGGTACAATGTACCCCATAATCATTCACATAGGGTGAGGGGACAGGATCCATGGCCCTCCTGTTAAAGGGAGCTTCCAGATTCCGATAAGCCCCCTGCCTGCAGATCCCCACAACCACTGCCCATGGTTGTTGGGAAGAGGCCCTTGTCCCCACCAGCATTAGGGCAATGTGCTTTGGGGTGGGGGTACAGAACCCCCCTGCCCCAAAGCACCCACCACCCCATGATGAGGGCCTATGGCCTGTATGGTCCAGGGGAGTGCTCACTCGTTCCCCCCCTTTCTTGACCTGCCAGGCTGCGTGCTTGGATAAGGGTCTGGTATGTATTTTGGGGGGACCCCACGCCATTTTTTTAAATTTTGCCATGGGGGTCCCCCTTAAAATCCATACCAGAAATGAAGGGTCTAGTATGATCCCAACACCATTTTCTTTCTAATTTTGGCATGGGCTCCCCCCTCAAGATTCATACCATACTCAAAAGGGCCTGGTATTATCGGATCAAAGTCGGATCCCGTTCATTGAAGTCACATCAAATTCGGACATAAAGTAGTGCAAAAGTCGTAGGGCAAAGTCGGATCGAAAGTCGTCCAATTTCCATGTCGGAGCAGTGTGAACCCGGCCACATAGGCAGGGGAGTTTAGAGACAGGAAAATAAAACATTTGACATCCCCAGAAGTAACTGCAAAAACATCCAGTGTGCATGAGGCCTAAGAAATATATAATAACATCTGTTTTAAAAACAACTTTCCCTTTCTCCTAGCAATTTGCACAAATTTAAATCATTACTGGCTGCCCAGTGGCTGAAAAACAAGATATTGGATGTGAGAGAATCAGTGTTCAGGTTTTTTATTCAACCAACTGGTGGCCCCCCACCCCCACCCCTTCAACCTCTGCAGCAATGCTGGCAGCACTCATGTCTATTTCCCAAAGACAACCTCTGGATATGACGATGAGCATGTGCACTCAACTTCTTTGGTTGACCATGGTTAGGCCTTTTCTGAGTGGAACCTATCCTGTTATACCGCTGTATGGTCTTGGCCACCGTGCTGCAGCTCAGGTTCAGGGTCTTGGCAATCTTCTTATAGCCTAAGCCCTCTTTATGTAGAGCAACAATTTTTTCTTTTTAGATCCTCAGAGAGTTTTTTTGCCATGAGGTGGCATGTTGAACTTTCAGTGACCAGTATGAGAGAGTGAGAGAAATAACACCAAATTTAACACACCTACTCCCCGTTCACACCTGAGACCTTGTAACACTAGCAAGTCACATAACACCGGGGGAGGGAAAATGGCTAATTGAGCCCAATTTGGACATTTTCACTTAGGGGTGTACTCACTTTTGTTGCCAGCGGTTTAGACATTAATGGCTGTGTGTTGAGTTATTTTGAGGGGACAGCAAATTTACACTGTTATACAAGCTGTACACTCACTACTTTACATTGTAACAAAGTGTCATTTCTTCAGTGTTGTCACATGAAAAGATATAATAAAATATTTACAAAAATGTGAGGCATGTACTCACTTTTGTGAGATACTGTATATATATATATATATATATATATATATATATATATTTTTTTTTTTTTTTTTTTTTTTCGGCAGAGGACCTAGAGTATAAAACGGCGGTCATTGCAATTTTTTATGTCACACAGTTTTTGAGCAGTGGTTTTCCAAACACAATTTTCTGGGAAAAAATAAATATACTTGAATGAATAAAAAAACCCCACAATATATACCCCAAATTTTTTGTAAAATATGAAAGATGATGTTACACAGAATAAATAGATACCTAACATGTCATGCTCAGTGGCGTATCTAAGGTATGGCACATATGGCAAGTGCCATGGGCGCCATGTAAAGGGAGCGCATGATGGAGAAAAGTGAGAATGTTAAAACTGGTGTATTGCTCAGAAAAGCTGTGCCCCTGGTGTCGCCATTGCGCAAGCTGAGTGTGGGGGATGCGCAAGGTGTGCGGTGATTACGGTAAGGTGGACCGGCCTGCTGAGGTCCCTGGCAGTGTCAGGTGATCTGTGCTGTGTGTATGGAGCTTAGCGGAGAAGATGCACGATGGCCCGCTGGCAATGTGATGAGCTGCTGGGATCTGTATTCCCCGCTCCTCCCGGGATCCCCGGCTGGATGATGAAGAGCTAAGCTCCATCCCGCTGCCCCACACTGCCATCTCTAAGAATGTCTCTCCATTCATGGGTGCGCCCATCGCCAAATCTGCCCCCGATCTCTCTCTTACCCGTTCTCTGCCCATTGATCTGTGGCTATCGATCACAGAGCTCCAGCACGTGTACATCTCCCGGAGCCATGTGATCCCAGCGGCTCCATCTCTAACGCCGCCACTAACTCGAACACCGAGCAGCCCCAGAGCTGTCAGTGCCTATAAGAGCCGGGGACCTGAGGCATGGGGATCTGCATGGGACCCTGGCCAGATCACAGTAGAAGCTCAGGGATGGACAACCTCAACCTCGGGGGGAGCTGTGCAAAGCGGCCAGAGGGGACAATCCAGACAGGCTGCTTCTACTACTACAGAACGGGGGAGGCAGCGGCACCGGGGACAGCAAGGGCCAGCAGGTGCACCAGCAACATCCTCTGCAGAAGGGATGGGACAAACTCTGACTGGAGGAGAAGGAGGGCAAGAAAGTCAGCAAGAGCATAGATCGGGTACTGAAGGAGCAGAAGAGGGAGCACACAAGCAGACCCATAGACTGCTCCTCCTAGGTAAGTGCCTCTCATTCCATTTCTACACTTACATGGGGTGTAGGTGGCCGGCCATGCCTGCTGACACTGCCTGTGTGCTTTATGTTCTCTTTGACATTTTATTGTTAGCCTGCATCCTGGGCATGCCTCCAGACTCTACATGCTGGAGGGCGCCAGCTGCAAGAGGAATCCCCCACCCATAGGAGAGCAAGGAGAACTTGAAGCAGGTACCCCCCCCCCACCAATGTCTACCCCTAGTTATATTTATTTATATACTGGGCTTCACTCCTGCCCAGGACATTAGCTGCATGTACTTAACATGTTCCCCCTGTGGGGTTCCTCTCCCACTCCAAACACATGCAGGTAGGTGAATTGTACCTTGTGTACAGACTGGCAGTGTACATGGCTGATTACATTCTACACTGACCCTACAATCATAGAGGACCCTACACATATCTATGAATACTTCCATTCAGTCCTGTTCAGCTCTTGGTGGATTTTGGGCCAGCACTCATCTTGGATCATTTTTTGGACATGGGGGGTGGCATGCAGAATATGATCACCCATGTACATTGCCGCTTCATACAGACAGGGGACCATCACCTACCAACATGGCTTTGGAGTGTGCCAGGAAACTGGAGTACCTGGAGGATGCCCACACCTAGAGAACATGCAAACTCCATGCAGATAGCTTCCTGGCCCAGATTCAAACCAAGTGAGGCAAGTGCCAACTACTAACCTACTTCTCCCTATATACCTGTATATACTGACAGTATTATCTGAAAGTTGGGTTTCAAATGTTTTGACAGGGGCGCAGTTTCAGTGCTTGCCATAGGCACCATTTTCGCTAGATACGCCTCTGGTCATGCTTTAAAATTGCCCATGGAATGATGCCAAACTACGGTACTTCAAAATCTACATACAAAACAGATTACAGCGCACACATTCAAGAATGACATTTCCTGCAAGGCTAGTTAAAAATGCCTGAACATATTAAAAAAAATACGGGGGTTTGGTCACACTATATGGTCATATAGTGCTAAGCCCACTTACTGCGACAAAGTACCCCGAATTAGTGGGTCCTACCTTAGTAATAGAATGGAAGATTCTATTCTTTTTTTTTTTTTTACACAATCCCTTTAATCGCTTCAGCCCTGGACCATTTGGCATGCCAAAGACTAGAGCACTTTTTGCAATTCGGCACTGCGTCGCTTTAAGTGACACTGGCGCTGTCGTGTGACGTGGCTCCCAAACAAAATTGACGTCCTTTTTTTCCCACAATTTTGAAAAAAACGCATTATTTTTTACTTTTTGCTATAATAAATATCCCCCAAATATATATATAAAAAAAAATTTTTTTCCTCAGTTTAGGCCAATACGTATTCTTCTACATATTTTTGGTAAAAAAAAACCCCCAAAAAGCATATATTGATTGGTTTGTGCAAAAGTTAAAGCGTCTACAAAATAGGGGATAGTTTTATGGCATTTTTATTAATAATTTTTTTTTTTTACTAGTAATGGCGGCGATCAGCGATTTTTATTGTGACTGCGACATTATGGCGGACACATCGGACAATTTTGACACATTTTTGGAACCATTGGCATTAATACAGCAATCAGTGCGATTAAAAATGCATTGATTACTGTAAAAATGTCACTGGCAGTGAAGGGGTTAACAGGGGGCAGTGAAGGGGTTAATGTGTGTCCTAGTTTGTGTTCCAACTGAAGGGGGATGGGGACTCTGCAGGGAAACTAACAGATCGCTGTTCATACTGTGTATGAACAGACGATCTGTCAGTTCTCTGCTCAGAGAACCGGAAACTGTGTATTTACACACACAGTTCCCGGTTCTCCGTGTGCCCTGAGCGATTGCGGGAGCCTGACGGTGATCGAGAGCTTACATAACGTCGTTTTGCCCAGCCGTGCCATTCTGCCGCAGTACAACTGCGGCGGCTAGAGGGCATGTGGTTAATATTTTTTTTTTATCACTTTTATTGCTATTGCAAGAAATGCAAACATCCTTTGTGGTAACAATACAGCATGACAAGTCCTCTATATGGAGAGATAAAGACCCCAAATCTCTCCTCTACCTTTAAAAGCAAAAGATCAAAAAAAAAAAAAAAATAGATCTTTTGCTTTTAAAAAAAAAAAAAAAAAAAGGCTTTGATACATGGGGCTGGAACCAGAAGTGCCATCATGACGTTCTCCTAGGCCATAGAGATCTTTCCTTTGCTCATATCTGTGACCAGCTGCTGCTAGTGCTGGATCAGTTCCCGGGAGCTACCAAGGTATGCCCAGGAACCACTAGAAAGCACCGGACGGAGGGTATGACCCCTCCCACCGCTCCTAAAAGTGATCCAGCAGCGAATCCACAGCTTGGATCACAGAAAGTCCAGCTCCTTGAGTGAAAAATTAATACCAGGACTATAGCATCTAGCTGCAGCCATAACTCCAGTATTAAATGTCAAGATCATGAAGTATTTTCCCAGTTAGGCGGTTGGCAAGTGGTTAATAAAGAGAATGAACTCAGACATCTATTAGGGGTAGGGTTACTGTCTTGAAGATTAATTCCATACTTCTTTCTATGCAATATTTTATATTTAAAAATATTTATATATATATATATATATATATATATATATATATATATATATATATATTTATAAAAAAAAAAGATGTACTACTACGAGTAGGTAAAAAGATGCTATTGCACAGGCAGTGCTCCTTTAACATTCCAGAGCATGGAGAGACTCAGCAGCACACGCCAGTCAAAATTGAAAAAGTAAAATGTTTGATGTATTCAGGCAGTATTGTCTATGTGTTCATTCAGTCATGACTGCACTGTGACCCCGGTGTCATCAATATGGTGATCCTATGCCTACATGTGATTCTGAAACATGCACTGTGGGATCCTTGCTGTCTCTTAGACACAGAAAGCCTGATATAAAATAGGCTACTAACAAACACGTTTCTTTCAAACAGAAATTAAATTCAAAACTGTCTGTGATGCAGGAAGAAAAACGAGAGAGGAAGTTACAAAGCACAGACTTCAGAAAGTGCACTTCTTCTGCCCCACTGCCTTATGAGGTTATTTTTGGGATATGGGTTTTGGGGTTTTTACAGAGCCCAAGATAATAAACTGAGTCAACTTCTTGACATTAACACAATTGAAAGCATTATTAGTTCACCAATTGCTTTCACTTGTTGCCTGGAATTGCTCAATAACATTTTTATGTTTGTCATTTTTTCCTCCCCGTTCCATAGATACCAGCATGTCACAACAGGCATATGGGCTGGTATCATTATAGCTGGAGGGCTGGCGTGCGGCCTCCAGCCATGCTGATACCAACAGATACACAATTCTTCTATGGAGGTGCTTCTGTTGAGCTAGCAGTGGGCTGCCAACAAAGACAGAACAATGATTCATTCTGCAGTTGAGTGCACCGATGCCAGTCCATTTTTTTTATGATGTTCTTTTTTTTTTTAAATCAAATGCTATGTTTGTAGGTTTGTAACTTGTTAGTGCCAAACAAAATTGTAATTCCATCATTGGAATGTTTTGACAGGCCATATGCCCAGCAGCCATTTGACACCATGAATGAAGCAGCATGCATCACTGCCTAACGTTACGGTTTTGTTTTTACTCATAAACAAGAATGTCGAATTGGAAGTTGTGAGTGACACCTTGAAGCTAAATTTGAAATGATAGATAAGGAACAGAAGGAGGCACATTGTACATTATATTTGCTATTGATGCTCTAAGGAAATAAGGATAAGAGCCCCCTCATTATCTGAATTTAATTTCAATTTGCAATTTACAGTCTTGTTTAGGACATGGGAAATTAGATAAGCATGGCTAAAGTTTAAGCAAACGTAAACTGAACTTACTGTATACTGAGAAATTTGGTTTAAGGAAGAATGGCTAAACCAAAAGATATTTAATGAGTGAAATGAAACACGATCTATGAATGGCAGATGAGTGGATGATGGGCCTCCTCCATTCATAGATTGTTGGTCATTCATTCTCTTACTTCACTTTAAGTGAGTACTAGACATATTTTGCGAGTTAGCAAAAGCTGTATCATTATGTAAGATATAAGTTTTTGTTCAAATTTTGAAAATAATTATGAATTGCCTCGATATAACATAAAATACCCTGAAGAAGCCAGGTTTGGTGAAACGTGTTTGCAGAAATGCATAGAGATCAAGATCTATACTTGGATCCCCCATCATCCAGTCCATAATATTTGTCTGTATATGGAAATTTCATTATATGTACTGTTCGCAACCTTTGGACTAGAGATTGTATAGAAAGTATAAGGCCAATGTTACCCCTTTGGGATGATTACTCACATCCTATATGGATGTTATAAGGTTTTATACTGTTTTTAATTAATTATGATTACAATTTTGTATATTTGTATATGTTACATTCTAGTGTTTTTTTCCTTTACTTTGGGGTTATGAGTGGCAGTCATTAAAGTCCTCCTTTTCTGTATCCTAGCAGTTTCATGTAATCTATGGTATTCTGTTTGTCATTCATTGAAGCTTCCTCAGCTCTATTAACCCCACCACATTGGAAGATGATGTTGGAGGGGTAAGGTGAGCATTGGGGGAGGAAGATTTCAAGAATGTAGGAGCCAGCAGCACAAGGGGCACATCACATTGACTGTAATTATTGATCCTTGTGCTTTTTTCTTTTTGCATTTTCATTAGGAAGAAACCACTGATAATATAATAAGAAATATTCTATGTTGTGAATGGATTTTTACCTAAATTTCATAGTGATGAGAGTTAAAATAAAGCAGGATTTCGAAACCTACTTTAAGAACTTCTTAAAATGACTCGCTGACTGCAGTAAGAGTTTGTATATTGATAGGTCTACACTTTCCATCTTATTCACATAAGCAAATAAGAAACAGATTTTATTTTGTATGTTTATAGCAGCATTTCAGAGGGGTTATTCTGAAAGGAACACAAGAGTAAGTGCTGCACTAATTTGAAATTTCTAGCTATCATAAGAGCTCTATAAAATATAAATATGGGATAATAGCAAGAGTGTAAATACCACATTTTTTTCCCTTGGATGATGGTATAGCTTTAAAGAAAAGTGGCCCACCAATAGGTGTCAATTAAAATCAAAGGAAATCCAATCCAGCAAAAAAAACAGGTCATAAACTAGACCTTGGGTTCTGTTGGCCACCTTGTAATTTTAAAGAACAATGGTTAGCATTGTTCCATAAAGATCTGTAAATATTAATACAGAATAAAGGAAGGAAACCATAAACTAATAATGACAATAAGGTACCATTTTCCTTATTATTCTGTAACAGAAAATAAATACACAAAAGAAGATTGAGGTCAGGAAAATGAGAAGGCTTTCATATTCAAATGATCTATTTCCTCATAATGTGTGATTCATCATATACTGGTGTCAAATGTTATGAAATAAACACAATTTAAATATGAAAGCAAGCTACCTTCATTTGTAAGACTCTATTGTTGTTTGAAGTCTTATGCTGCGCTTTCTATGACAGAGAAATAATTTCTTCTCATAATGTTTTTACTTTTTTAGTGTTTTACTGGGAAAGATATATTGACATATAAATTTCAATTTTGAATGTGCCATGGTGCATACTATCAAAAAACTGATCTTGCAGTAACTAGAACTGTCACATTTAAATTTATGCGGTTAGTTTGGTGAACTTCTAAACCTTCTTTTTTGCATTAACTGGGGAGAAAACTTGCTGAGGTCCAGCTGCTCAATCTATAGGTTATGATTATAGAACTGCATTAACCACTTGCCGACCGTCTCATGCCAATATACATTAGCAAAGTGATTCATTCCCTCGAATCGCCGTATGGGTATGTGTGTACCTTTAAGGGCAATAGCAGGCACGCACGTGCTGCTGGAGGGACGCGCGTGCACCCGCTGCATGGCGGGAAACCCAATGCGCATGGCCAGTAGGCGCGATCGCTGCGAGCCACGCGCAATAGCGTGCACGAGAGCAGGAACAGGGATTTGTGTGTGTAAACACACAAATCCCTGTTCTGTAAAACTATACTAGAGACTATAGTTTGGAAAAACTATATGTCTCTTCCTCTAGTCTCTTCCTCTAGTCAGTCCTATCCCCTCACAGTTAGAACACACCCAGGGAACACACATTTAACCCCTTGATCGCCCCCAGTCTGAACCCCTTCACTACCAGTGACATTTACACAGTAAACAGTGCATTTTTATAACACTGACCACTGTATAAATGTCAGTGGTCCCAAAAATGTGTCAAACGTGTCAGATCTGTTCTGCCGCAATATCGCAGTACCGCTAAAAATCTCAGATCACCGCCAATACTAGTAAAAAAAAAAATAATGATAAAAATGCCATAAAAATGCCATAAATCTTTCCCATAGTTTGTAGACGCTATAACTTTTGCGCAAACTAATCAATATATGCTTATTGTGATTTTTTTTACCAAAAATATGTAGAAGAATATATATTGAACTAAACTGAGGAAGAAATTTGTTTTTTAAAAACGTTTTTGGGGTATTTATTATAGCAAAAAGTAAAAAATATTGTTTTTTTTTTTTTCAAAATTGACGCTCTTTTTTTGTTTATTGCGCAAAAAATAAAAACCGCAGAGGTGATCAAATACCACCAAAAGAAACCTTTATTTGTGGGAAAAAAAGGACGTCAATTTTGTTTGGGTACAGCGTTGCATGACTGCGCAATTGTCAGTTAAAGTGACACAGCACCATATCGCAAAAAATGGCATGGCCATTGAGCAGCCAAATCTTCCGGTCTGTAAGTGGTTAAGAGGTAAAAAATTGAAAAACAAAATATGATGTGTATAGCTCAAAAAACTTTAATTTGCAGTATACTGTATATTTAGATGGCTCAACAATATGTGGATAGATTGTGGGGGTCATTTACTATAGCACCGCAGTGTTTATTACTGTGAATTAGCTCTAATTTGCGCTAAAACGGTATTCACTATAGCGCCCATAAAAAATACTCCCAAAATCGAATTTACTATAGTTCCCTGAAAACAGATAGCGCCCAAACCCTTATTCTGCTAAAACCTGGAGTAGTGCACATGGGAATAATGTTTAGAGCATGATAAAATTGCCTAAATGGTACTGAAATATGCGGTATATTGTTTAATGATAATTTGCTTTTAAACTGATAAATTCCCCGTCTCTGTACAACTAGGTGCCAACACAATTGAGCATGCTCTGTCCTGCAAACTACTCTCATTTTAGCTCCCATGGCTTTTTTACAGGGCGCTACAGTAAATACCAAAATGAGCGCTGCGTTAAAGAGTGAAAATGAGAGTTATGTAACCTAATGCAAGTTTCAGCCATTGATTCTAAATAAATACTTTTCTTGTTGAGATAAAATGTATAAAATGTATCTTTCTCTGAAATAAATTGTCTTTGCAACAATGTTGCTTCTACTTAATCTATTTTGTTTTTAAGAATGCTAGAATGTGGAATGTTTTCATGTTTTGGTAAAATAAATGTTTCTGTGTTACTTTCACTTGTTACTCTCCATCTCATAAACATCTTTACCCAAACTCACACAGGTGTCTTTACAAACCACAAACAATACCATTGCCGATGCAAATTTAAAATAAGTCACAATTTTTTGTGCTTTTTATTTTTTCCAAATAATCATAATTTGAGCCCAAAAAACGTGATATGTGTATCAACATCAGAAATCAAAATGTAATTCCCAAAAATTAGAGTAAAGGGTAACACTATTCTACACTCACCCACCACACACTCACCCACCAAGAACCACCAAATATCACAGAATAAATCAAGAAGAATAACTCTTGAGTAATGTAATTCCACCACCTATATGTCCAAAGAAATGCAGTATTTATGTGTATTTATGTGTAGGAGGTTTGCACATGTGGCAGCTCTGTGTATTAGAGATTTGAACTTCTGCTTAGTATCCCCGAGGGGTTGGGTTTGAATCCCAAACATGCAGCTTGATGTAGAGAAGTTGTCTCATCTCCCTATGTTGTTAAACATAACTCCTGACTCAGGTCCTAAAACTATGTCTAAATGTAGTATTTTTGTGTAGGAGGGTTCCACCACCAATGTACATCTTGCCAGATACACTATCTAGCCTGAAGTATTGGGACGCCTGCCTTTACACACACATGAACTTTAATGGCAGCCCAGTCTTAGTCCGTTGTGTTCAAATTTGATTTGGCCCACCCTTTGCAGCTATACCAGTGGCTGGGAAGGCTGTCCACAAGGTTTAGCATGTCTATGGGAATGTTTGACAAAGTCTTCCAGAAGTGCATTTGTGAGGCCAAGCACTGATGTTGGATGAGAAGGCCTGGCTCGCAGTCTCTGCTCTAATTCAGCCAAAAGGTGTTCTATCGGGTTGAGGTCAGGACTCTGTGCAGGCCAGTCAAGTTCCTCCACCCTCAAACTCCCTCATCCATGTCTTTATGGACCTTGCCTTGTGCACTGTGTGCAGTCATATTGGAACAGGTAGGGGCCATCCCCAACTGTTCCCACAAAGTTGGGAGCATGAAATTGTCAAAAATGTCTTGGTATGCTGATACCTTAAGAGTTCCCTTCACTGGAACTAAGAGGCCAAGCCCAACCCATGAAAAACAACCCCACATCATAATCCCCCCCTCCACCAAATGATTTGTACCAGTGCACAAAGCAAGGTCTATAAAGACATGGATGAGTGAGTTTGGGGTGGAGGAACTTGACTGGCCTGCACATAGTTCTGACCTCAACACAACAGAACACCTTGGGGATGAATTAGAGTGGAGACTGTAAGCCAGGCCTTCTAGTCCAACCTTAGTGCCTGACCTCACAAAAGCACTTATGGAAGAATGGTCAAACATTCCCATAGACACACTCCTAAACCTTGTGGACAGCTTTCCCAGAAGAGTTGAAGCTGTTATAGCTGCAAAGGGTGGGCCAAATCAATTTTGAACCCTACGGACTAGGACTGGGATGCCATTACAGTTCAAGTGCATATAAAGGCAGGTGTCCTAATACTTAGGACAATATATTGTATATTGCTTGTGACACTGAGCATGGCTATGGACTTAGGGCTGGTTCACACCACAGAGATGCAAACAACATGTGTGAGACTGCCTGCTGGCTAAGTGGCTAGCAATTCTGTCTAGTAGCACTGGGGTTGCTGGTTTAATTCCCCAACATCCTAATGCTTGTGTTGAAGTTTATATGTTCTCCCTGTGTGGTTTTCTCATCGTAATCCAAAGACATGCTGGCATTTTGTTTGTCTCCTGTCGAAATAGTCTCTGATGTAAGAAAGTTAGTTTTGGACTTTAGATTGGAAGCTCATTGCAGCCGGGGACTGATGTTAATGTTTGTTAGCACTAATCATGCCCAGGGACTTGGACATTTAAAATTGTAGGGTTTACACTACATAGGTACATATGCTTAGAAAACTGTTGCTTTGTTTATGTACATGCAAATGGACTTTGATCTTTGGCCTGTAGTTGGAGATTTAATGCACATAGCCAAGGGCTAACACAGTTGCAAATAGTATTATGAGTTCCTGCTCATCAGGTGCAATCACTTTAGACATACATGAAGAGACAGATTGAAAGATACTGGTGGGTGTGGCCTTCTATTGGGCACGTGTCAGTGTGCTAACAATACAACCTATCTTATATAAAGGGCTGAAGTAGGGTGGGTTGTTTGGCCTGAGAAGAGGCCAGGTTTTTTGCTGTGATTTGTGGGGGAGAAGAAGGGCCTAAGAACAGGCCAGAATTTTCCTTACGGAGTGCCTTATGATCAGATGTCATATATGCCTAGGTTTTCAGTTGGTTGAGTTCTGGGGGCCCCTTTTCTGGGGGGATCCCCTGATAAATGAGAGGCCAAAGAAAGGCGAAACCAAAAAAGGACATCGCGTGTCGCGGGGTTCGATGCATTTGAGAAATTCTATGATAATCCAGGTAAAGCCTGAATATCATGGTGAAGTGGGCCTGAAGAGGATCACTGCGGATGTGTTACAGAAGTTGCTGAATTTACAGGTCAGTGATATATTTGCTCTCCAAGATTTTGTGGCCAGTGGTCAATACGATGTTTCTTTTCATACTGAGGATACCTGCCAAGCTGCATATGAGAATTGGGTGAAGGCGGATCTGGGAGGAAATTTGCTAACTAAGAAGATGGACGTCAGTTTATTGTTTGATCCTGGATTGAAGACCATGATTGTACATTGTTATAATCCTTTTTTGGAGCCGTAATTGGTGAGACAATTTTTGTTGCGGTATTGTGTGGGGGCTGACAGAGGAGAGAAGCTTCATAACCAGTATGGCATGTATAGAGGTAAACTGCATTTTAAAGTACGCATGAAGAGAGACGCATCAGGTTTTTGTGGAGTGTGTCACCCACCCGCAGCATTTACCATTGCTGGGGAGCGGTGTACTGTTTTCTATTCTGGGCAACCCCGTTACTGCAGGGGGTGCTTTCAGTATGGACATATTCATGTGGACTGCCCTTCTAAGCATTGCTGTAGAGTGTGCTTAAAGCCAGGACACAATGCAGCGGAGTGCAAGGAAAAAAAATTTGACCTGTGTGGTTCAGGGGAGCATATGGTCATAAACTATCCGAAAATAGTGGGGAGGAAGATGTTCTCATATGCAGAGGCTGTGCAGAGATGGTGGTTTACAGGCCAGAATGTGAGCCGAGAACCGGAGGAGCAGGAGACTGAGTGGGCAGATGAAGGGGGTGAGCAGGTGGCTGGCACGGAAGGTGGAAAGGCGCCAACCCCCCCCAGACACTAAAAACCCCATTAGTAGTTCCAAGGAAGGTGTCGGACAGGAACTGCAAGGGAGTATGGGTAAAAGTGGAGTGAATATTAATCTGACAGAGGGGGATAATGAGATACAGGTTCGAGAGGCGGAAGAAGCTGTGGCGGATGAAGGCATGGAAGGGGGGGGGAGGGAGGTGGCGGACTGTGTGAAATGTTGATCGTTTTGATAAAACGGGTGGAGGCAGAGCAGTAGAGTCAATATGTAGATGAGGACTTTGGTGAGTGGGCTGAGGATATGGAGGTATAGAAAAAAATGGGAGGATTCCAAAGCCATTCTTCAAAAAGGACAAACCTGTGAAATGCTACTTATCATTTATTGATTATCCAGAGTATATTAAACATTTACAAAATTGTGAAAAAGGCTACAACTATCTCCAACACATAATTAAAAGGACTAAACGTCTAGATGAGACACAGGTGGCCACCATTCCTAGATGCTCTGAAGAAGCTTGAAGTCAAGCGAAACATGTAAGCAGCACGATACCATCATGCTGTCCATGGTGAAGACACAGTAACCCTCTCCATTTACCTGGATCCCCCCTCTACCTTCCTCGAGCCGCCACTATTCATTGAAACCTGGAAATTGGTGTTACCATCATTGGCAGTATTGCTCTGGTCGTCACCGCCGGCGAGCTTCGGCAGCTCTTGAAGCCAATCATCTTGGAACTAATAACTGTTTCAACCATCCTAGGACGGAACCATCCCCATTACATATTCCTTACTTGGCTCCCTCTGAAGCCGCTGGGATGACGGATCATGGACACCAAGCCTAGATACTCAAGGCTGTGACCAGTTACACACAGGAAGAAACGGTGAGCTGTACTTCATTCTTACTATTTGCCAAGAAATGTTATCAGCATATCCCGTCCTGTATCTGTGTCCAGTCCTTTTGAAGCATACCCGCCACTAGCCTCTGATTTCTATCTATAGCGCTTGTATGATTGTTACAACACGGACCTTAAACATAGTGCTTATAGCGGCTAATTACCGAGGAAGTTTCCACACTACACAAGCATCTGGCTTTCTATAAACTAAATCCAATCTGAGGATCGGCTCTGGTCTGCTTGTGTGTGTGTGTGCTTGTAAGGGATATGAATGGTACGATCTAGGAATGGTGGCCACCTGTGTCTCATCTAGACGTTTAGTCCTTTTAATTATGTGTTGGAGATAGTTGTAGCCTTTTTCACAATTTTGTAAATGTTTAATATACTCTGGATAATCAATAAATGATAAGTTGCATTCCACCGGTTTGTCCTTTTTGAAGAATGGCTTTGGGATTCTCACATTTTTTTCTATATGTTGATATGTAACATTCAGAGGACAACCACCCCTAGAGGTCTCCAGTGGATTCATAGGGTACCTCAGGCTGACGGTGGAACCGGACCCCTACAAAAGGGCGAGGCGGGCTTTGACCTCAATCTTTTACCTTATGGAGCCGGCGCTAACTTTGAATGAGCCTCAGTCCCCCTTTTCTCTTTTTTGCTATGAGGATATGGAGGTGCTGGAGGTGAGGGGGAAGGAGGGGTCAGGATCAAAAGACCTTTTAAACGCCACTCAAAAACCAGGGCCTGAGGTTGAGCAGGGGAGTGAGGCACGGAGAAAGAAGAATAAATGGGACTTTTCTCTGGGTTTGAGCCCAGGTGGTGGTGGGTGTGTACTGCTGAGTTTAAGTTCAAGTGTCAGATGATTCAATTGGAGCAGCATCACCATTGGGCTTGGTAGGTTCTCCTGCCATGCAATATTTGGAGAGTGAATCTGTTGATCCTCTTGTAAAAGTTACAGGGAACGGAAGTGGAAAAGAGCTTCCTGATGGAGGGGTTTAGTGTTTTCTGCAGGGTTTTTTTTATTCTTCTCATAGTTTTGTCTATATGTAGTGTGAATGTGCGTTCGATTGGATCGTTGTGCAGCTGTTTTGTCTGAGTTGGCTAAGATTGAGTGTAATGTCTTGTGTTTGTAAGAGTGTGGTTTGTGGTATGCTCCAGACCATGGGGACTGGTCTACAGGACCAGTGGTTTGGTCTTGTGCTGCGGAAAATAAAAGTGAAGGGGTGGGGGTACTCTTTAAAAGCCCAGAAATTAAAGTTGAATCATGGGAGGAAGTGGTGATAGGAAGAGTTCTGAGTGTAATGTTTACCTACCTGGAAGAATCTTTTAAGTTGGTATGTGTTTATGCACCAGTGCGAAAAACTGCCAGAATGGATTTGTTGGAAAGTTTGAGGCTCCACCTTGTGGGGAGAGGAAAGACCATTGTTGCTGGAGACTTTAATCTTATTAGGACTGCTGACGATAGAGTAGGCCAAGGTGAAAGCCGGACCGAGATCACCAGCACAGCTTTTAATGCAATTTTGCAGGATTTTTGTTTGCAAGATGGAGCGGTTTGCTATTATGGAAAAGGTAAAGCGCCAGCAACCTTTTTTTCAGATAAGGGAAGTGTGAAATCCCAAATTGACTTTATTTTAGGTTCCAGGGCATTGAAGGTCGCAGAGTGGAAGCAATGGGAGGTGTCTTTCTCCGACCACCAGGTTTAGGTGGGAAAGTTTATTTTTGATCAAGATGTCAAGACTGGGAGAGGAATCTGGAAATTAAGTAATCTGCTATTGGAAGACCAAGGGATTTTTGATAAGTTTGCTCTGCAATACAAAGTGTGGTTGGGAAGGAAGGGGAATTTTTAATCCTTTTTTGAGTGGTGGGACTGGCTGAAGGATCAAATCAAGCTCTTCTTTCTTCAAGCAGGTGTGAAGAAGGCAAGGAAAGAGAAACAAGAAGGGAGGGCTCTCCAGTATATGTTGAGACTCCTGCTTAAATTAAGGCAGGGGGGCTGGGAGTTAGAAGAGGAGATTGGAAAGCTTTGGGAGGAGATAAAGAAAGCTTGGATGATGAGAGGGAGGAAGCTAATCTTCCAAGCTAAAGTGAAGGACATGGAGGAAGGGGAGACATGTTCGCGGTTCTTCTTGAAGAAGCTTTTGAGGGGACGCAATGTGATGAAATCGGTGATGGTGCAGGGACAGGATGTGAATGGTGAGAAAGTGGTGGAGGCGGTGAATGAGTTTTATACGGATTTGTTTGTAGGCGGATGTGGAGTAAGTGCTGAGGAGATGCAAGAGTATTGCGAGAAAGTGGATGCAAGATTGTCTGAGGAGGATAGGTTTGGTATGTGTGCGGTTGTGTCTGAGGAGGAAGTGAGGCGAGTAATAGGTGTGATAAACTGGAATAAGATGCCTGGGAAGGATGGGTTGACTGTTGAGTTCTTTTGTAAAGCATGGGAGGTGATGAAGAATGAGGTGTGTGAGTTGGTGAGGCTGGTGTTTGAAGTGGGGGAGATGCCAAAGTCCTTAAGGGAGGGGGTGATTACCCTCATCTACATAAAGGGCAAAAACAGAGACATTAAGAATTGGCTGCCAATTACACTGTGAACGTTGACTACAAGATTATGCCAATTGAGTCAAGCTTGTGGTTGGTGAAGTGATTGGGGATCAGCAGGTGTGTGCGGTTCCTGGTCGGCGGATTTCCGACAATCTATCGTTGCTGAGGGATGTCGTATACTACGCGCAATCTAACAACTTGCCTTGCCTTCTAGAGTCGGTTGACCTTGAAAAGGCCTACGACAAAGTCTCCCATAAGTTTCAGATTCTGGAGGTCCTAGGGTTTCCAGACCAGCTGATGAAGGTTATCAGAGGACTATACAAAGGTGTCTCAAGTCAGGTTTTGGTCAACGGTACCCTAGGGGGGAGTATCCCTGTGATGTCTGGTGTTAGGCAGGGGTGCCCCCTGTCACCTTTGATGTTCATCTGCATGATGGAGCCATTACTGAGTGCAGTGAAGAACGAAAAGGCATTCAAGGGTGTATTTGTGCCTGGCAGTGGTGGAAGGAGTGTGAAAGTGTTGGGGTACATGGATGATGTTGTGTTGGTGGCTGGTGGAATGTTTGATGTGCAGCATGGAAGATTGCAGGTGAGTCTTTTCTGCAGTGTGTCTCGGATGAGTGTGAATTGGAGTAAGTGTCAGGTGTGTAGTGTGGGCCGTGAGGTGGAGGTGAATGAGGGACAGAGCCAGAAGGTGGAGAGGATGGAGGTGCTGGGTGTGTGTTTTGACAGGGAGTTGAGCGGGATTCGCAGTTTTCAGGGTGACTGAGCATGTGGAGGAAAAGTTGTCTATGTGGTGGATGTGTGAATTGTCCTGCACCGGGAAAGTTCTGTTCATCAAGTCAGTGATCCTTCCGATTATGTTGTATGTCTCTGTTGTCTTCCCACATCCTGATGGTTGGGTGAGGAAGATGACGAGGCTACTGTTCTTGTTCTTTTGGGGAGGGAGGATGGAGAAGTGTGCAAGGGAGAAGATTACTAAACCAAGGGCCAAAGGTGGCTTCAGACTTCCAATGATCGGGGACTTTTTGATGCTGTATTACTATTACTGGGTGACGTTGATAAGGACCCTAAGAGGTAAGGGATTCGGGAAGGAGATGATGCAGTACCTTGGAGGAAGATTGTTTACAAGATGGGGACTCTACAGGTGGGCCCTGGGAAAGCCACAGAATATTTTTTGGTCTTAACCAAGATCTGGGAAGGATGGATGTTGGAGGTCTGGGGAGGGAGGTTGGTGATAAAAAAACTTAAAGCTTGGATTGCTGGGGAGATTTTTCCTAATGGGATACAGTACTTAAGAGAGAAGGAAAGTGTGCAAATTTGGAAGAGTATGAACACAAGAGGAGTGACTAACCGCCAAAGGGACATATCCTGGATGACCTTTATGGGGTGTCTGATGACCATGAGTTTTCTGAAAAGTAGGGATTTGGTAAGATTGGAGTTGTGTCCAAGGGAGGGCTGTGGGGGAGTGGAGGACGTGTTCCATGTGTTTTGGAACTGTGTCTTCACTAAAGAAGTGCTGGGAAAGTTGAAGGGCTTCCTGAGGGAGGTGGTGTGGTGTTTTTTGTAAGGGAGGAAATGGTGGTTCTGGGTTTGTGGAGATTGGAGAAAAGTGCAGCCAGGAAGGCGTGGTGCTTTTCTATTGTCTACAAAGAAGTAATGTGGGATGTTAGGAATATATGGGTAGGAAGGAAGAGGTTCATTTCTGTAGAAGATGCGGTGAGGTTATTTTTGGCTAGGAGGTATATTGTTTATCTTTTTGATGTGAAAGGGATGGGGAAGGAAGAAGTGTGCTGTTGTCCGTTTACTGAATTGACTAAAAAAAAATTGTGGGGGGAGAAGGAATGATGATGTGCATAATGACAAATGCCCAAGTAGGACTGTTTGCTTGCTGAAATTCTTGTGCATTTTTTCCATCAAAATTGGGTTTATGTGGCCATGCTGTCAATGTTGTGTGTATTGTTCCTGTCTGACCATGCATTCATGGTTTGGGACTGGAGCATCTGCTGACCTTCTACTCTTTGATCTCATTGCTTAATCATGTACACAGAAATGCAGCTTCCAGCAGAACACACTCACCAATGTATGTGTGTGGATTGTGGAGTGGTGGTGGGTGTTATAGTTTGAATATGTGCCTTTTTTAATATGTTGGAATGCTTTGTAAGAATAATGACTGTTAAGTATGTTTCTATAAACTTGCACATAAGAATGTGATGTGGGCTGGTGGATGAGTAGTTATATTATAAAAAGTGTTACCTGTTATACACTGAAAGTAAAGATGTAGCCATAGAAAAATGTTAGATTGTAAGCTCCTATGAGCAGGGCCCTTAAAACCCAAATGCTAACTGTTTTGCTAAATGTAGCACCATATAGCCTGTAGAATAGTTTTTTATGCTAGTAAATGAATGTACATAATTTTGTTTCTGCTGGCAAAATAAAAGTACATTGGGCTTGTTTGTTGTTTTTTCTCTTTTCTTTCTTCTATTTTATTAGTTTGGGGATGGTGGTTTTGGGGAAGTGCAATATCTTATACCCATGGAAATTATAAGATATAATTGTGCACCAAAAAACCTAATCTCTTCAGCACACCTGCAAGTAAATGATGAAGGTGTTTAGGTAGAATCTTTGAATATAACAGCTGTGGAGAATTGCAGGTAATAAATTCAGCTGGTGGATAGGCAGTGTTGTATGTGTGAGCCCTGGTTCACATTGGTGCGATTTGACATGTCAAATTGCATGCCAAATTGGTGGCAATTGCACCATTCTAATCGGTGCAGCACCGCAATTTTCAAAAGTTGTTTCTGTACTACTTTTGGTGACTTTGGGGTGCGATTTTTATTGACATCTGTGCAGAAACTCACACAGATGTCTCTGAAATTCCCCCTGCAGTCGGGACTGACATGTGGGAATGAAATCGTGCCGAGTTCAGCTGAACCAGGGCTCAAACTGGGCCTTTGTCTTTGTAATTCACCTGCTGCAATCCCAGGGACACCATTTCTTATCAAACTCCCTTAAGTTTGCCTTCAAATATTGTTATGCAAATCTGTATTTCTACATATATCTGCAAATAAACGAAAATAAAAAAATCTAATTGTGGTTGCAATCAAATAATCGCACCTGCAATCAAAAAAGCGTTTTTTTTTTCCTTCTGACCCGGAAATTAGTCATTGTATTCACCCGGAAGGTCCTGTGCTGGTCAGGATCTCCATCTAGGTGGACATGGCGAGGTCCCTTTTTAGCAAAGAGGAGGTGCTGCTCATTTGCTGAGTAAGTGTAGGATATGTACTTGTGTTTACTCAATGTGGGGTTGGATGTGGTAGTTAGATTTGGTGTGGGTGGGGTTCGTTGATTTGTTTGTCATCACCACACATTTGCTTCTGGCCCATGTGCACACATCACTTCCTGCATTTGTTCTGCTGATGTAAATCAGTAAGGGCTATGCAACTATAAATGAGAGCTCCTTTCTATTAAAATATATATGACTTGTTTCACACTTGGGGGACTTTTCCAGCAAATTTGGACCTCCGAGTTGCATGACAAGTTGTACCCCATGATTCTCAATGATAACCATTCATATCTGTGCTACTTCAAGTTGCACCAACTTCAAAGTAGTCTCTGCACTACTTTGGTGTGACTTGAGGTACATAGGTCGCTATATTACACAGGCATTCCCAGAATTTGGGGCCAAGTTGCAGCGGCAAAGTGGCAGCAAAATAGTGTGACTTTCAGGTCGCAGCAGTGTGAATGAGATTCATGGATAATACCTTTTGAATTAGGGATAATTTGCAAGTGGGTCAAATTCATCCCTGCACTACTTTAGTTTGACTTTGATGTGACTTGAAGTCCATATACTGCAAGATTACACAGGCATTGGTCGCACAAGTGCAAATGGGGCCTAATTCAAAGGTGTTATCAATGAATCTCATTAGGTTCCTTTCACACTTGGCTGACTTTTCATGCAACTTGAGGTCCATAAGGCCCCTTTCACACTTGTGCGACCTGAAAGTCCCACGATTTTGCAGCGCTTTTGCCCGCAAATTTAATGCAATTTTAAGCAATGCAAGTGTAATCTTGAGGTCTATGAACGCAGGAGTCACAGGACAAGTCGCACAAGTGTGAAAGGGGCCTTAGGGCCGGTTCACACTGCTGTGCTGTCCGACATTGGATGTGATTCGCCCCGCACTACAAATCACATGCGATGTCTGTGTGATGAAAAATCTGCCATATGCATCGCATTCAGACCAAACTCGCACAGGACCCTTTTTTTGGTCCGCAGCAGAATCGGATTTCATGGGTGTTCACACCCATGCAATTCGATTCCTGTCTGAATTTGCAGTTCGCTCTGCTATATGCAAACTGATTTGGGGGTGTCTTTAGCTTTTGGCGCAGGGTTCCCCTTAATATCCATACCAGACCTGAAGGGCCTGGTATGGATTTTGGGGGGACCCCCATTCAATTTTTTAAATTTTGGCACGGGGTTCCCCTTAATATTCATACCAGACCCAAAGGGCCTGCTATGAACTGGGAGTGGAACTCACACCTTTTTTTCAATGATTTTTACCTATATTACCGGGATCTGACAACCGCAAGCAGTTTTAAATTACATTTTTTCCTTTAGAAATTTAATTTTGCTGTGGCACTGTTATAAACACGGGAAAGATGTGCTTCTTTACAGACAAACTAAGGAGACCCCCCAGGCGCGATATTTAAAGGAATATTTCATTTTTATTGTTTCACTTTAAGCATTATTAAAATCACTGCTCCTGAAAAAATGGCCGTTTTGAAATCTTTTTTTTTTGCATTGATACATGTCCCCTTTGGCAGTACTTGGGTCCCCATACATTTTTATGGCAATAACTTGCATATAAGCCTTTAAAATGAGCACTTTTGATTTTTCATGTTCGTGTTCCATAGACCTTAACGGTGTTCACACAAATTTTTTGTCTGTTCGCAAGTTCTGGTGCAAACCAAACGGGGGGTGTTTGACTCATCCCTACCCAATAGCCAATGCCACATAAGCATGGTTGGTACCATAATATTAATGCCTCAATTGCAAAACATTATTGTATAGAATGAAAAGAATCAAATGTTAGCAATTGTATTTTCTGGGTATGGTTGGGCCCAGCTCTGTAGCGTAGTGGTATGCCCTGCTACCTTGAAAGGTTCAAGCCATGAGTTTGAATCCCATCAATGGTATCACCTCTTGAAAATGTTCATTGTACTCAGCAGCATAATTAGCGAATCAACATCAGTTTGGCCTATTTCATCATTTTAAATTCATGCAATGGTATGTAATTATTCAATAATATTATGATGTGGAATTCCTAAAATCCAGCTATTCAAAAATCAAGGAAAAAAATGGTGTAGGCCCCCCCTATGCATACCAGGACCTTTGGATTTGGTATGGATTTTAAGGGAAACCCCACGCCAAAATGTAAAGAAAAATGGCGTGGGGGTCCCCCCAAAATCCATACCAGACCCTTATCCATGCACGCAACCTGGCAGGCTGCAGGAAAAGGGGGGATGAGAGAGAGCCCCCCTCCCTCCTGAACCATACCAGGCCACATGCCCTCAACATGGGGAGGGTGCTTTGGGGGACAAGGGCCTCATCCCCACAACCCTTGCCCAGTGGTTGTGGGGGTCTGGGGGCGGGGGCTTATCAGAATCTGGAAGCCCCCTTTGACAAGGGGGCCCCCAGGTCCCAGCCCCCCATGTGTGTGGGTAGCAGGTACATTGTACCCCTACCCATTCACCAAAAAAAGTTGTGAAATGTGACAAAAGACAATAGCCGGTTTTTGACAATTCCTTTATTAAAAATGTCTTCTTCTTTCCCCTGCTTCTTCCTCCATCTTTCTTCGGTTATGCTTCGATCTTCTCCTTCTTCCTCCAGTTTCTTCTTCCTCCGCTTCATCCTCTGGTCTTTCTCCACTGCCACTCCCGCCACCGACCCGCTGAACATGAAAATAGAGACCCTCCTCCGACGCTGTGGCCAGCAGATCTGTCCGCTTCCATAGCGCACAGTTCATATATAACAATGGGGCGTGGCCACCGGATGACATTAGCCTGAGACCCTGCCCCCTTGTTACATCACTGACCCATCATGCCCCAGGCGTTGAAGTCACAAGGGGCAGGGGCTCGGAATGGCGTCATCCGCTCCATCGCAGCATCGGAGGAGGTTAGTTTTCTTAATCTGCAGCGGCGGCAGCAGTGAAGAAATAAGAACGGAGGACAAAGTGGGGGAAGAAGAAAGATGGAGAAGACCAGAGGAAGATGGAGAAAGAAGCGGGGGAAAGAAGACATTTTTAATAAAGGCATTGTCAAAAACCGGCTATTGTCTTTTGTCACATTTCAATGCTTTTTTTTGTTTCAAAGATTTTATTGAAGATCATAAAGTCTTTACAGCAGTTGTGTTACAGTAAACAGTAAACATTAAACATGGGATTGTTAAAGTAAACAATTTTTTCCTTTAAGAGAATTCCCAGCCGTGCTTAAGGAAAATAAACTTATTTACCTAGGTAAAAGGGGGGTGTGTACCCCACAAGTATCCTTAGATAGGTCAAAGTTGCCCTAAGACTGAGATTCTATTGGAGGTATGCTCTACGTTCCGTGATAAATTTTGTGTGTAGTAAAAAGTTGATTTGCAATTTATGGAAGAGCTCAATCAGCGGGGTGATGTGTTTATCATTTAATGTGTAAGGGGCCGATCAATATTCGTGTTTGGTAAGATCATTTGTCTCTGGGTAATATTTCATAAGTTGGGTGGTTAATTGTTATATGACATGGGCATCCTATTTACTTGTCAGGATGTCAGCATATCGGGCATGGGAAAAGGAGAGGGTGAAGAAGAAAGAATAGAAGGTAGGAAAGAAGGTAAGGGGGTAGGAAGGGATTGGGGGTGGACCGGGAGGATGGGGAAGGCGGGGTGGGGGAATCTCTGACTTCTCTTTGTAGATGTGATATGGTCAATATATATTCTAGGCCCTGAAGTGCTTTCAAAAGGGGCTAAGTTGTCATCAGGGTAGGGAATTAAGATATATATATATGTTGGTTGTGTGTGAGTAGTGTAACTGTCATCCTCGACCCTTATATAAGGGAATTCAGAATGGTCTTGTATTCCGGTAGAGACTGGAAATGAAGCCAGCATGCACATTTGCGGCTAAATTTTGTCGGTGTGTCTCTTGCTATGTGTATTAATTTTTCCATCTCTGCTACTTTGTTTATTCTGACGAACCACTCTTCCAGAGTGGGTATCCTGTTTGATTTCCAATGTATTGGGATGCATTGTCTTGCTGCGTTTATCAAGTGCATCATCAGTGATTTGTGGTAGGTGTTGTTTGGTAAGGAGAAAAGGTGTAGGAGAAATTGGGCAGGGGTGAAATCTGGGTTGTAGGTGGTGATCCGCTTAATAATTCTGCAGACCTCAGACCAAAAGGCTTGTAGTGGGGCGCAAGACCACCAAATATGGAGTAGCGTGCCCCTCTCTTGGTGGCACCTCCAGCATGTTTCAGGGATGTCAGCTTTAAATTTATGTAGCATTGTTGGGGTATGGTACCATCTTGACTGGATTTTGAACCCATTCTCTTGAATGGAGACATTAGTTGAGCCTTTGTGTATGTTCGAGAATATACGCTCCCAGTTCTCTTCCGAGATTTGTATGTCTAAATCCTTTTCCCATTTCCTGCAGTATTGACTATCATTAGCTTTGTGGTCTGCGAAGAGGAGGTTGTGTATTTGAGAGATAAGATGTGTTTGTTGTGTTGTTTTAGTACATAATGTTTCAAAGGGAGTGAGCTGTCTAGAGCATTGACCCTTTTTGTCTAGGATTTGGAGGTAATGGACTATCATTGTGAATGTCCAACTTGGGATCGGTGTCTGTTCAAAGCGTGTTGCGATTTGCGTTGCAGGAAGTAGTTTGCCTTGTTGGAGGAATTGGTGGACCCTGATTTGTCCCTGTGGTAGATTGTCAGCAAGAAATTGGTGGTGCATACCCGGTGGGAAGTCCAGGTTCAGCTTAATAGGAGTCAATGGACTGGGGGTGGAGGAGATCGGGGTAGTCTTACATATCGCATGAAAATAGCGCAAGGTGGGGCCAATCGTCGGGTGGGCTTGAATGTCTTGTGGAATATGCTTGGGGAAAATCCAAGGGAGAGAGTTCAGGTCTAATTTCGTAAAGGAAGCTTCTAGGGAGACCCAATCTTTTTGTTGGGTATGGGCGTTCCAGTCCACTATCCTGGTTAAATGGGTGGCTGCGTGGTAATTGAGGATGTTCGGGAGGCCTATTCCTCCCAGATTTTTTGGGGCGAGAGAGTATGGTGTGACTAACTCTATGTCTATTTTTGCCCCATAAGAAATTGGAGCTGATCTGCCTGTATGTTTTGAAGAACAGGGGGGGGATCTGTATAGGGATCGTCTGTAGGAGGTATAGTATTCGGGGAAGTGCATTCATCTTCAGGATAGCTGCTCTGCCGAACCATGAAAATGTCGGCTTGTTCCATGTATCAAGATCAGAGGATAGCCTGTTTAGTAGGGGGAGAAAATTTTTGGCATATAAGTCGGAGAGTGTGGTTGGAATCTGAATACCTAAATATGATATTGAATCTTGTTTCCATTGGAACGGGAAGTTATGTTTACATTGGTTTACTAGATTCTGGGTTAGGGATATGTTAAGTGCAAAAGATTTGGAGAAATTGATCTTCAGATTAGATAGGGTTTGGAAGAGCTTAAATTCGGCTAGTAATATTGGTAAAGTGGTTAGTGGTTGTGTTAGGAACAGTAGTATATCATCTGCGTATGCCGCATATTTGTATTCCTTTCCAGGAGATTGGATACCCTTTATGTCTGGGTTAAGTGTAAGTTTCCTTAGGAAGGGTTCGAGGGTTAGTACAAACAATATGGGTGACAGTGAACACCCCTGTCTTGTACCATTACGGATGGGGAAGGCGTCCGACAGAGTACCATTGACCCTCACTTTAGCAGAGGGATTGATGTATAGCGACATGATCAGTCCAATCAGTTGGGGACCAAGTCCTATGGCTTGTAAGACTGCTAACATGTAATCCCAAGATACTCTGTCGAACGCCTTCTCGGCATCAAGTGACAGGAAAAAGCCTTTTTGCTTGGTATGGGTGATCAGATAGTGCAGATTAATCGCTTTGCTCGTGTTGTCCCTGGCTTCACGGCCAGGGATAAAACCTACTTGGTCGTGGGATATGAGTGAGGGCAGGAGGGTTAGTAGTCTGTTGGCTAATATTTTTGAAAATATTTTTATGTCTACATTTAACAATGAAATGGGTCTGTAATTGCTTGTGAGGGACGGATCTTTTCCTTCTTTGGGGATGACTGTTATATGAGCTTCTAGCATTCCGCCTGTAGGAGGATTTGTGGGGGAAAGAGAGTTGAAGGTCCTAAGGAAAGGATTTTGGAGGGTGTCGGAAAATGTCTTGTAATAAACCGCTGGGAGACCATCTGGGCCTGGGCTTTTGCCAGGTTTGATTTGTCTAATTGCCTGTGCCCATTCCGTGTGTGAGATTGGTGCGTCAAGAGTTGCCGCTACCTCCGGAGTTATTTTCTGGGGGGCATATTGATCTAGAAATGATTTGATGTTTTGGGCTCTCAGTGAAGCTGGTGTGGAGGTGGGTTCGGATACGCGTAAATCATAGAGGGAGGAATAATATTTTGTGAATTCCTGTGCTATGTCGTCGTTATGTGTAAGGGTTTTACCGGTATTGGATTGTATTTGGTGGATCATATTATTGGCTTTTTGTTTGCGTAGGGCTCGTGCAAGGAGTCGACCGCTCTTGTTACCAAACTCGTAGAATAATTTGTGCGAGAGAATGAATTTTTTTTTGAGAGTGAGGTGTAGTTCTTCTTTGATAAGTGTGCGGACCTCCGTGAGTTCCGTAAGAGTTTGTTGTGCTAGAGTTTGTTTATGCGAAGTCTCGAGTTTCTTCAGTTTCGTGAATAGGTTGGATAGATTAGCTTTCTTGGCTTTTTTAATCGAAGCTGAGAGGGAGATCAGTTTCCCCCTTATGACACATTTGTGCGCCTCCCATTGTGTCAGGGGGGTTGTATCTGAGGTGTTGTTTTCTAAGAAGTAATTTTTTAGGCATGAGCGAATTTCTTCTACCTGGAGTTCGTCTGTTAGAAGTGTGTGGTCTAGTTTCCAAATGTAAGATCTGCGGGGGTGTCTGGAAAAGTGAGCGATATAGAGATAGGATGATGGTCTGAGAGCGTCATGGGGTCTATGGTCGCTGTTGTTAGTGTCGGAAGGTCTTGTTGTGAGAGAAACAAATAGTCAATGCGAGAATATTTATTGTGTGGGGCAGAAAAGAAGGTGTAGTCTTTGTCTTTTGGGAAGAGGGTACGCCAAGCGTCATGTAATGATAATTCCTGCAGGCAGTTTTTGATCTGTTTTAGGGCTCTGTACGGTAGATGGGATTTTCCTGTAGAAGTGTCTACTAACGGGTCCAAGGGGACATTAAAATCTCCCCCTAAGATCAAAAGGCCTTCCTGGAAGGATGTCAATTCCCTTGTCACTGTACGGAAGAAGGGGACTTGGGAAGTGTTGGGGCTGTAGATGTTTGCTAGGGTAATTGGCTTTTGTTTGTAGGTGCCTTTAAGGAAGATGAACCTACCCTGTTCGTCTGATAAGGTGTCCGTTATTTGCAGGGGAACTTTTTTGGAAAGAAGTATAGAGACTCCTTTCGTCTTTGAATTTGGTGAAGTGGCATGATAGCAATGTGGGAAGAAATGGTTCGTCAGTTTAGGGATATTTGTGCTACTGAAGTGAGTCTCCTGTATATAGATTACGTCTGCTTTCGCACTACGCATGTACGCAAGCAATTGCGATCGCTTTTCAGGGATGTTTAAACCTTTCGCGTTGAGAGAAATTACTTTCAGCGAAGTAGGTGTGGGTAATGCCTGGCGAGAGGCCATTGTTGTCTATATAGAGTGTGAGTACCAGGATATGTGGTTTTCCAAAGAGAAGTCAGAGATTGGGAGATAGTTGGTAAGGGGACGGGGGTGAAAGGGTGATTTGAAGAGGAGAATAGGTGTGAGTGGGAGGTGGAGAGGGGAAGTGGGATAGGGAAGAGGAGGGTGTGTAAGAGGGTGAGGCGAGGGAAAATACAAAGGGATAACCGGTTGTGTGGGATTGCCTGCAAACCCACTTATCAAGTTTGTGGGGTACCGGTATGGATCAGCGGAGTCTACTTGAGTCCGCTGGTTGCGGGAGTGGAAGGTGACGTTCAACAGAAGGTGGAAGTCCTGTGTCCCAAGGAGGTCATAAGAAGCTGATAATGGAGTTTCATGATTAGTAGATCGGGGTTCTGTTATTTATGGTTCAAGAACCTAACTGTGTACCCGACTAACTAATAGTGTCTTTTCTGACTATGGTGTTGAGCTATACATTTGTAGTAAGGAAGTGGGAGATCTGTATATTGCAGTGGTTCTCCACTCCTGTCCTCAGGACCCACTAACAGGCCAGGTTTGCAAGATAACTGAAATACATCACAGGTGATATCATTTGCTGTTCAGTGATTGCAGTATTCTGGTCTGCATCTCCCCAAGGTAATACATAAAACCTGGCCTGTTAGTGGGCCCTGAGGACCGGAGTTGAGAACCACTGGTATATTGTGAAGGGTGTCTTAAGTTATACATTTCTATTTTGCGCTGGTGGAGAAGGTGTTTCTAGAAAAAATTGTCTGTTCTTTATGTGGGCACTATATGGCTGTGTAATGATCTATAAGCCGGCTTGCAACTTGTGTGAAATGTTGCATAACAAACGGATATCTAAGCCACTACTATAATTCCCATTTGGAAGAACAAAAGAGCATGGAGGGTGTTTTGTGGAACAGTAGTCATTCTGACCCAGGTTAAACAATAACCTAATAGTTAACTTTAGCCTTAATAAGCAGAACCTAATAACTGGTTAACAATTATAATCATACCTGTAAAAGTAGAGGTAAGTCCTCTATATTCTTTCTCTGGTGCCGAGGGGGACGTGCTCTGTGGTATTGTGGGAGTTTTCTTACCCTGCTTTTTGTCCCCCATGAAATAGGGTAGGGGACAAACATTAAATTCTGAGTGGTTGGAACGGCTTGTTCCACTGGGTAGTGTGTGTGTGTATGCGTGTGTTTTGTGGACGTAGTTCGCTTACCTGAGCACGTCCCTGTCGGTTTCCAGACAGTCATGAGCATTCCGTTGGTCCTAAGGTTTAAATGATAAGAGTAATAAGAATCGTGAAGGGAGGAAGAGTCATGGCAAAAAAAAAAAAAAAAGTAAGCAAGATCAACTTCGTATAAGTGGTTCAAAGTAATTAGTATCAGGTTAATAACGTTAGGGCTGAGTGATGAAAGGCACAGGCGAGTAGAGGGAGCAGATAGATGTTTCTGAAAGAGAGTAGGGAGGGATCACCAAGATAAGGGGGAAAGTATGGGGGTAGAAGGGAGGGTATAGAGGGGGAGAGAAGGGGTTATTGATACATATATAGTTACTGCTTGTTTCCTTAAAATGCTTTCAATACAGCTCTCTTTAGTTCATCTTCTACAACGGTTATGTGTGCTGAATGTTGATAGGTTCTGCTGGGCATTGAGAATGATCCGATTTGTAAGTTCAGCTTAAGGAGATGTTTGCTTGCAAGACAGCCGGAGCAGGCTGGGAGAGTATCTGGATACAGACATTAGATTTTGTCTCTGTAGAAAAATAATAGGTAAATAATAGATGTTGTGCAGATCTAAAAGAAGCGGTGTTATCCTTTTTGTCGTTATGTAGATATCCTCAGCTGGGGGTGGTGTCACATTTTCCCCTTGGTATATTATTGTGGGTGGTGATGAAAATATGAGTGGATTATTATCCGTCGGCAGGTTAAGTAGACTGTCTGGGTTCAAGGCGGAATGCCAGAGAGATCAGTAACGGGTTGGCTTGTCTTTTACAGGTAACTGTGGCCATATAACGTAGATAGAAGCTCATCAAGGCAATTTTATATTAACATCCTGAGTCAGAAGAAAGAGGGTGAAGGCGTTGTCATTTCTTTAGGTGATCCGGGCCCTGCGATGAGCAGGGGAGGCCGTGGGACTACCGTTCCGTGGCATGCTTGGGTCTCGTAATGGCGAATGAGGGGGTGCCTGATGGTGTCGGCGACGACCAAGATGGAAGTTGCCTGCTTCTGCGATGCCATCCATGGAAGTAGCTCTGTGCATTTGTGGTAAACGAAAGTCACTGTACCAGTCCGGTAGTGCAACTGTGGGGATGTCTAGGGTAGAGCAGAAATGTTCCAAATCTTCTGGGACTCTAAGAAGTGCAGTGCGGCCTTGGTGTGTTGCTGAAAGGCCAAAAGGGAATTTCCATCTATATACGATCGATCTGGCTCCTAGAGTGTCCAACAGAGGTCTTAACTCACGCCTCCTTTGCAGAGTGATGTTGGAAAGATCTTGGTATATTTTGATGTTTGATCCCTGGTGAATTAATTGATTGCGAGACCTGGAAGCCCTCAAAATTTCTTCTTTGAGGGAGAAGTCTATAAGGCAGCATACAATGTCCCTTGGGGGCTCTGTGTCTCTCCCTCTCGGTCTTAATGCTCTATGAATGCGCTCAAAGGCAACCAGAGCATCTTGGGGTCTTTCTAATAGCTCATTGATTATGGTGGTAACCGTTTGAGCTAGTTGATGTGCGTCAATCGATTCAGGTAATCCTCTCAGGTGGAGGTTGCGGCGTCTCCCGCGATTGTCAAGGTCCTCCATGTGGCGATTGATATCTCTTAGGTGTACCGCATGAGATTCTGTGAGCTGCTGCACGTGGCAAAGGGAAGCTTCATGGTGCGTCTGGGTTGTTTCTACCTCCTCCACTCTGAGAGAGATAGATTGCAGGTCGGACCTCATATCTGAAATAGCTGCCATCAGTGTATTTTTGATGTCTGCAGCTACGCTGTGAAGATCTTCCAGGTTGACTGCAGGTGAAGGTTTCTGCTCCAGCCCCGTGCCTGACTGACTCAGAGTTCCAGAGCAGTGGGGGCTGGCGCTCTGGGGTTGTGTCTTACTCGAGGCGGCTGGATGAGCGGCCTGCAAGGCGTCTCTGGGCCGGGATCGGAAGATCTCAGGAATGTGCCCTTCTCGCGTGTGATCTTGGTTCCGTGGGGACTGGGATCTTGATGCTGAGGTACTGCGGGCTGTTCTCACCATAGCAGGGTGTTGTAAGGTGCCCTTTCGCTGAAGAAGCTAGACCTCTTGGACGGGAGCTTCAGAACAACATGTCCATCTTAGAGCGGCTCCAAACCACGCCCCCCTTCAATGCTTTTTTAGGTGAATGGGTATTACAATGTACCTGATACCCATTCACATGGGGGTCCGGGTTTTGGGGGCCCCCTTGTTGAAGGGGCTTCCAGATTCTGATAAGCCCGCAGACCCCCACAACCACCGGGCCAAGGTTGTGGGAAGAGGTCCTTGTCCCCATCAACATGGGGAAAAGGTGCTTTGGGGGGACCCCAAAGCACCCTCCCCATGTTGAGGGCAAGCGGCCTGGTATGGTTCAGGAAGGGAGCGCTTGCTCCCCCCCCTTTACTGGCCTGCCATGGCTGCTTGCTCGGATAAGGGTCTGGCATTTATTTTGGGGGGGACATATGCCGATCTGACAGGCATGTTCGCTGGCAATAGCGCGCTTTCTATTTGCATGAGCGCCCAGTTTTTGAGAGTTGAAGTCCTAATTGGCCTTAATTGGTTGCTATTTTCCGGGACCGCCGGATCATTTATTGGCACTATAGTAAAGGACCCCCAGTGCGTCTTTTAAACTAACTTACAAATGGTAATTGCTATAAATGTCTATAAAAACTTACAAACCAAAATTTATAGCTGGCCATAGATGGATGTTTTTTTTTCACCCAGTCGTCTGATCAAAAAAAACAGATTCCCCTATCCACACATTCAAGGTGGATGAAGGAATTCCCCCTACTAAACTATTGTATTCTGATAGACGGACTCTTTCTCTTTCAGAATATAGTGATCAGCTCTGCAGCTGATTGGCTGTATGTGTTGAATGAACACAAATTTTCCAACAGTCCCATTCAGGAGGAGTTGATCACTAGGTCAACTCCTCTCGAACAGGAATTGCCATAGATGGATCGAAATTTCTTGCTGGATCAGCCAAACTCCATCCATCTATTGCCAGTTAAAGCTGCAATCAAGGGAATCTGTTAGTAGATAGCTTTCTTGGGTCAGCCAGGGCTGCTTTATTGTTATGGAAATGAGGCTTTCTAATCCCCATTGCACTTTCTGATTCCAGGGTTAGCATATAGGGAAAAGGTCAGGTTTGTTGCTATGAGTTTGAGACAAACCCTGTAGGTTTGAAATTTGTGGTTCCAGTTCAGATTTGCCCAGAATATTTTTTTAAACCATAATGCACTGGATGGCCTTTGAACTATGGCAAGTTGGCTTGGAAGAAACAATATGGGGTTATTGGATAAGCCAGCCCCCTGACATTAAAAATGGGCACACGGATACTGTCAGTGTATTGGAAGCTTTTGTAGGGAAAACTGATAAGTTAGAAAACTGTACCTCAGTTGCTCTTGATAGGTCTTTGGGATGGTAAACCCTTTGTGGCCATTTTTAAGTTTTTATTATTGTTTTTTATATTTCATTCAGTTGTAACTTTTAGCTTCTGTCCCATCCATAACAAATGTTTAAATTTTTTTGCTGCAAGACTTTAAAAGAAATAGGCTTTGTTTTTGTTTCATGAGTTGGTGTTTTGGGGTTTCCATTTATTTTAGGGGTATTTTTTATTTTTTGTTCCTAAGGCCTATATTTAAGTTTAAACAGTGTTTTTTTCTGCAAGGACTCCCTTAAAAAGTGGGCTTTTGTCACAGACCCTCAGGTACATGCTCTGCTCTGGAAGTGAAGATGCTGAAGGAGGGTCCATTGCTGAAGTGTAAGGCCCCTTTCACACGGGACGGATAGACGGATAGATGGATGGATAGAAAAATAGGATTTTCTTCCGTCCGCAGAATCGGACGAGAGCGGAGCCGGACAACATCGGGTGTTAGCGGATGTACATCCGCTGACACCCACTATCCCATAGGGATGCATGTATGTCCGTATTTCATCCGAAAACGGATGGATGAAATACGGACATACGGTCCGCATGTGTGAAAGGGGCCTTAGGGGATGCCAGCAGCCAGGGTTGTGGAGATCAGGTAAGTGCTTTTCTTGTATTAGAGAGGTCTTTGCATTTTTATCTCCAGTAAATGTAGGTCTAATCTTAATATTTCAAATTGTCCTGCTTGCCAGTTTTACACTCATGTATCATCTGTGGTCACTTAATTCTTGTATTATTACACCTGCCTGTCCTTTGACTCTACTGCATCTTGGCTTATTATCCCTGACTAAAACTGTCTTATTGTTTGCCAATTTTACGCTTCTGTATTCTCCCAGCAGCATCCTAGTTGTTGTAGCAAAGCCCCAGCCTGTGCTGGTTTGTCTGAAATTGTCCTGCTGCTTGCAATTTTTAAACTTTTGTGTCATCTGTGGTCACTTATTTCTTGTTAAAAAAAGCACCTGCCTGTGCTCTATTTCTCTAGAACATATCGACCGATTCTCCTTTATTGTTTCTAGATACTGACTAATTTTGCATCACCATTATCTGTGATATCTTAATTTCCTAAAGAGGGCTTAATACAAGTTGCCCATTGGCAGAACAGTTTTGTGTCAGTGAGAACAGGGATAGCCACAATAAACTACTGGACAATTTCCACTTGAGTGTCAAATGAAAAAAAGCATGTATTTCTGCTAAAACAACCTGAAAAAAAAGCCCTTTTTCAAACTGAAATGAATTAGACTGTGTATGTCCACAGTGCTGTCAGTGTACGCTGTGACTGCCCATGAAACTGTACTGTTCCATAACATCATGTACAGCTTTAAAGCGGAAGTTTGTTTTGCTCATAAATTTATTTGGTTTATCTGGTTCCACCTCACCCTCCCATCAAAATGTCAATGAAATGTGTAAACTAAACCTTTTTTTTGTTTGTTTGTTTTCTTTTTGTATTTTTTTATTGTATTTTTATTGGGTTTTTCAGATATATAACAAAGTAGTACATCAACATTTTGGTTCAATAATTTCAACCTACACATATATAAGACTTATATAAGTGACCAAAATACCTTACCAGTATCTATTATGATTTGTTTGCAGTACAATACAATACAACTAATAGTGTATTACTCTTGAATAATAAATGAATCCTTGTTTACCACAAACAGGAACATTCTGTAAACAAGGGTAAGTTGCTAAACATTAGGAAAGGAGGAAAGGAAGGAAAAAGGAGAGGAAGTTACTGTATCAGTTCAATCTCTTAGTTATATGATCTGAAACACAATATTAGTAGTTCTCGTTATCTTTCAGGAAATTTGAAGCTCTAGGATGTAAAGTCCATGTAAAGTCCATGCAAGCCAAACTTTTGTAAATTTAGCTATAGCATCATTTTTATGCACTAGCATTAGTTCAAAATGGGCTATAGAATTGAGTTTTAATATGACATCTGATAGGTTAGGCGCTAAAGTGGATTTCCATAATCTGGTTATGGTGAGCCTTTTTTTGTTTTTTTTTTACATACAGTCAGGTCCATAAATATTGGGACATCGACACAATTCTAATCTTTTTTGGCTCTATATACCACCACAATGGATTTGAAATGTAATGAACAAGATGTGCTTTAACTGCAGACTTTCAGCTTTAATTTTAGGGTATTTACATCCAAATCAGGTGAACGGTGTAGGAATTACAACAGTTTGTATATGTGCCTCCCACTTTTTAAGGGACCAAAAGTAATGGGACAATTGGCTGCTCAGCTGTTCCATGGCCAGGTGTGTGTTATTCCCTTATTATCTCATTTACAAGAAGCAGATAAAAGGTCAAGGGTTCATTTCAAGTGTGCTATTTGCATTTGGAATCTGTTGCTGTCAACTCTCAATATGAGATCCAAAGAACTGTCACTATCAGTGAAGCAAGCCATCATTAGGCTGAAAAAACAAAACAAACCCATCAAAGAGATAGCAAAAACATTAGGTGTGGCCAAATCAACTGTTTGGAACATCCTTAAAAAGAAAGAACGCATCGGTGAGCTCAGCAACACCAAAAGACCTGGAAGACCATGGAAAACAACTGTGGTGGATGACCAAAGAATTCTTTCCCTGGTGAAGAAAACACCCTTCACAACAGTTGGCCAGATGAAGAACACTCTCCAGGAGGTAGGTGTATGTGTGTCAAAGTCAACAATCAATAGAAGACTTCACCAGAGTGAATACAGAGGGTTCACCACAAGATGTAAACCATTGGTGAGCCTCAAAAACAGGAAGGCCAGATTAGAGTTTGCCAAACAACATCTAAAAAAGCCTCACAGTTCTGGAACAACATCCTATGGACAGATGAGACCAAGATCAACTTGTACCAGAGTGATGGGAAGAGAAGAGTATGGAGAAGGAAAGGAACTGCTCATGATCCAAAGCATACCACCTCATCAGTGAAGCATGGTGGTGGTAGTGTCATGGCGTGGGCATGCATGGCTGCCAATGGAACTGGTTCTCTTGTATTTATTGATGATGTGACTGCTGACAAAAGCAGCAGGATGAATTGTGAAGTGTTTCGGGCAATATTATCTGCTCATATTCAGCAAAATGTTTCATTACTCATTGGATTGCGCTTCACAGTGCAGATGGACAATGACCTGAAGCATACTGCGAAAGCAACCAAAGAGTTTTTTAAGGGAAAGAAGTGGAATGTTATGCAATGGCCAAGTCAATCACCTGACCTGAATCCGATTGAGCATGCATTTCACTTGCTGAAGACAAAACTGAAGGGAAAATGCCCCAAGAACAAGCAGGAACTGAAGACAGTTGCAGTAGAGGCCTGGCAGAGCATCACCAGGGATGAAACCCAGCGTCTGGTGATGTCTATGCGTTCCAGACTTCAGGCTGTAACTGACTGCAAAGGATTTGCAACCAAGTATTAAAAAGTGAAAGTTTGATGGATGATTGTTAAATCTGTCCCATTACTTTTGGTCCCTTAAAAAGTGGGAGGCACATATACAAACTGTTGTAATTCCTGCACCGTTCACCTGATTTGGATGTAAATACCCTCAAATTAAAGCTGAAAGTCTGCAGTTAAAGCACATCTTGTTTGTTTCATTTCATATCCATTGTGGTGCTGTATAAAGCCAAAAAGATTAGAATTGTGTCAATGTTCCGATATTTATGGACCTGACTGTACCTTTCTTTAGACCCAGTGTCATCATCTTCATGCCATGCAGATAATGGCTTATGAAATGGCATTCTGAAATCATCACAGCACCCTGTTTTAGTACTTCTCACAGGAGCTCTTGGCATTGATTCAAGCAGTGGGATGGCTTTTGGGAGGAGTTATGATAGCAAATATGATAAAACCTTAATGGGAGAATGTCAGTGTAGAGGAGTGATCATACAGATCATCAGGTGATGCTGAGCCTTCATGATTGAAAGACAATCCAGTGAGAGAAAGGGGTGAGTCAAGCACAGTAAGGTGGAGAAGGAAAGGACTAGATATTTTTGAATGTCCTGCAGCCAGGAGAGGAGCAGAAATTTAGAGAATTTAACAAGATTCCTTCCCAATAGTCTTTAACCACGTCAGCCCCCCAAAGGTTCTACCCACTTCCTGACCAGACCATTTTTTGATATACGGCACTGCGTCGCTTTAACTGACAATTGCGTGGTTGTACGATGCTGTACCCAAATTAAATTGATGTCCTTTTTTTTCCCACAAATAGAGCTTTTTTTGGTGGCATTTGATCACCTCTGCAGTTTTTATTTTTTGCGCTATAAACAAAAAAAGACTGACAAATTTGAAAAAAAAAAAACAATATTTTTTACTTTTTGCTATAGTACATATCCAAAGACAAAATGTAAAAAAAATTAATTTCTTCATCAATTTAGGCCAAAATGTATTCGGCTCCATATTTTTGGTAGACAAAAACCCCAATAAGCGTATATTGATTGGTTTGAAAAGTTATAGCGTCTACAAAATAGGGGATTGATTCAGGGACTTTTAATTTTTTTAATTGTTTTTACTGGTAATGGTGGCGATCTGCGATTTTCAGCAGGACTCTGGCATTGCGGTGGACAAATCTGACCCTAAGTGACACTTTTTTGGGACCAGGGACACCAATACAGTGATCAGTGATAAAAAAAATGCACTGATCCCTGTATAAATGACACTGGCAGGGAAGGGGTTAAAGCGGGGGTTCACCCAGACCGCCAAAAAAAAAAATATTAAAAGCCAGCAGCTACAAATACTGCAGCTGCTGACTTTTAATACATGGCCACTTACCTGTCCCAGGGTCCAGCGATGTCGGCAGGGGACGCCGAGAACCCGCTCGGTTCTCGGCAGCTGCCGCCGCCATCCTGGGTGAGGGAATCAGGAAGTGAAGCATTGCGGCTTCACTTCCCGGTTCCCTACTGCGCATGCGCGAGTCGCGCTGCGCGTCCCAAATGGTCCCCGCTCTCTCCTGGGAGCTGTGTGTTCCCAGGAGACAGCGCGGTGGGGACGGGAAGAGGCGTAGACTCCCATGGGAGTCTATGCCGGAAGTGGGTGCAAATACCTGTCTTAGACAGGTATCTGCACCCCCCTCCCCCCTGAAAGGTGCCAAATGTGACACCGGAGGGGGGGAGGGTTCCGAAAAGCGGAAGTTCCATTTTTGTGTGGAACTCCGCTTTAACTACACTGGTGATCAAGGGGCAAATGTGTTCCCTGAGAGGTGTGTTTAACTGTGGGGGGAGTAGATTCACTATGTGCACGATATCAGCCATGCCTCAGGCATAAGACAATGGCAGCTAATAAACAAGGTAAATAATTTGGATTGACACAGATTTAGACAGACAGCAGGTGCTCTTTAACCATTAAGCAGCTGCAAACATTTAAGCTGGCCATACATGGACTGAAATGCTGAACCAGCCAATTTTGATATATGTATGTGCAGGGAGGTTATACAAAAGTCAATCTACCAATCGGCTTCTTTACAACCACTCTGCTGAATTTTCTCCGCTCGAGCAGCGCTGCTGGTTGTAGCTGGAAGCATTAATCAGTATTCAGTCTCCCTGCTGTCAGAATACAATGGCTCAGCGGGGAGGATTCCCCCATCTACATCGAGTGCGTGGATGGGGGAATCAAGTCAGTTTTTTTAGTTCACCCCGCTGGTTAAACAAAAAAAAACTGGCTCATCTATGGCCAACTTTGGTGAGCCTTCTTGAAAAAAAAATACTAAATTATACCCTTGAAAATATTGTTAAAGCAGATCTGAGCTTTTCACATTCAGGGTAACTTTGCCAACCCCAGCATGTTCACCATGCTGGGGTCAGTCTACACACCTGAATCTTTTTCTTTACTTTCCCCCCAAACTCAGTTCAGTGCTGGAGCCTAATTAAATACCTGGTACTTTCAGATATGGAGCATCATGTCACTCACCCATGTGAAAACACTGGGCCAATTAGCAATCCCCAAAACTCTGGTAACTCTTACCTTACATAGGGCTTCCTATTCACTCCTGATGGCTGTACAGAAAAGTGTGCGAGCTAAGAGAAACACTGTTTCATTTACTTGTAGGTGTGCTGAAGAGATTCAGTTTTTTTGTGCACAATTATATGTTATAATTTCTATGGAAAGCCACACACCTGTCTATATAAGACCTTAGAGCTCACAGTGCATGTCAGAGCAAATGAGAATCATGAGGTCAAAGGAACTGCCCAAAGAGCTCAGAGACAGAATTGTGGCAAGGCACAGATCTAGCCAAGGTTACAGAAAAATTTCTGCTGCACTTAAGGTTCCTAAGAGCACAGTGGCCTCCATAATCCTTAAATGGAATATGTTTCGGACAACCAGAACCCTTCCTAGAGCTGGCCGTCCGGCCAAACCGAGCTTTTGGGGGAGAAGATATCAAAAAGGACAGTGTAGCGCTGGACTAGTGATATAGTGAACATATATGTTATAAACACATGTAAATTATTATAACATAACCTAAAATTATTCAGTCATAAAATAAAAATAAAATAGTGAAAATTAAATAAGTAGTATTAGTTAGTGTGAATTCGTACCCCAAAAGGGTGTATGCAAGAAAAAGGCACAAGTGCAAAATAATAAAAATAAAATTCATAAGTGCAAAATAATAAAAATAAAGTTCATAAGTGTCATAAGTGAAAAATAAGTCCACAAAAAAGCCACTGCAGGGTCCGGGATTACGTGGTCCACCACTAGTGCAGCCCGCCACCAGATGGTAAAGTTGGAGGCTTACCAGAGAGCCTGCAACCTCCCTTACTCAGGGGGGTCAAAACAGGCTTAGTAGTGGAAGATGGACTCCCGGGAACGTCTCACAATGGATTCCTTAGGCTGTCCTACCGGTCTCCTCGCCAAACGGTTGGTCCGCAGTAACGGGGACACCAGTATTGAGGAAATACTCCCAGGGGTTCCTTCCAGTGCTTCCTTACTACAGGGTCTTATCCGGGATAGTTATGAGATCGGTTTCCTTAGCAGCCTGAAGTCACAATACACAAGGAGAAGAGTTTCAGGAGAACAGGTGGGACAGGTTTGGCCAGTGCTACTCCACTGCAGTTCAGTTAGACAGCAAGGGAGTGTTGTGCCAGCAAACATCTATTGTATGTGATTAAGGTGGATAAGCCGAAGCTGATACAGTATGTCAGGCATATAAAGCATGTACTTATATATATTGGAATAGACATTTCATCATGATATTCCAACCACATCCACCACATCCATTACAGTCCCTCCTTGAAAGTGTCTATTTCAATCTGTCCCTCATACTAAAAGTCCTACTCTCCTGGCCCATTCTCCTCAGCAACTCTTTTGGGCTGTATATGGAGAAGAGCAGCAACTAACTCACTACCCCCCTTGATACGGCTTAGAGAAGGGCAATCAGGTGCCGTCTGTCCCTGTAATTCTCTGGTGTTGCCACTCAGGGGGAAGAGACTGTAACAGAGTGTAACACATAATCATCAAGTTTTACATAATCATCATCATCATCTGGTATTTCCTGGTTCACAAACGTGGGAGTAGTTTGGTCAACGTTTTTTTCTACACACTTGTTAAAGCAGGGAAGACCATGACAGCTAGGGTCACTAAAATTATCAGAATGGCTATTCCGATCTGAGTTAAAATTCCCTGCCATCCTCCCTTGATCCAGGTGGAGTACTGATCCCAGGGGTGGGGAGAGCCCTGAATTCCTTCAAGTTTCTGGATGGCTAAGGTCACTTTACCATTTGGGCCTGTGTTGTCTGGGATATAGGTACAGCATGTACTTGTTTCAAGTATCATTTTGCACACACCCCCCTTTTCAGCTAGGACCATGTCTAAGGCCATGCGGTTTTGGAAGGTCATGTGTGAAACGGCTTCTAATTGCTCGGCTAAACCTTGGAGTGCATCTCTGGTGTAATTGACAAACCTCTGCTGGTTATAGTAGATGTAATTTATCCAGTCTACATTCTTGTTTACAGTGATGATGGGGATCAGGGACTCGAATCCTGCTGCTACTTGGTCTCTTGCTTTGAACTCATCTGGGACCCCTCTAGGGACCCCTATGGCATCTACATGAGGGTCAAAGCTTCCTACTGGGGCACTGCTACGCCTCCTGTAAGGCCTGGGTGCGTTGTTTGCATCTGGTTTTGGGTTCTCTGAGAGAATATGTAGAGGCATTATGGCCTTGGCCAGTGCACAGTCCCCTGTCCACTGTCCTGTCATTGTACTTCTAATTTTCACGTCTCCGCAGACCCAGTACACGCCTCCCAAAGACTGGACTTGATTTTGCACCAGATCTGCAGACACCTCACTATAAAATCCACAGTAACCCTTAGTGAAATTCCCAAGGGGTTTCCCCTCCCCCGTGATATCTTCCATAACATGTGTAATTGCCAGGGTATATGGTGATACCTTCTCCTGACTTGGGGGTCTTGGTGACTATGGGATATTCCTTCTTCCAATGTTCACACAGGGAGTGGTTAGTGGTTGTGTTGGTAAATAGGCTGAGGAAACATGTCTCATGTTCTGGGGGTATGTTCAGGGGTACCGTTCCCAAATGTGGTCTAGCCCCCCCCACACACACATAGCAATTGGTCTTATTGTGTATCCCTGCACTGTACCTCATCCACTCTAGTCACAAGTTGACATCTGAGAAACCGGTTTCTGCAGCCATGGTGTCCTCGAAAGTAGGGTCTGCTATGGCCACCATGTCCTTTAATGTCTGTATATGGGGCCTCAGGGGGTTGGAGCTAGATGTAAATTGGGGAACTCCCCACCCTGAGTTATTGAACATGTCTTTCAGTTGGAAAGGTTTTCTAAAACTGCGATACCCACTTCCCCACCATAGGCCCAGAACATAGGTCCCACTGTGTCCTGGGCTAGGATTCTCAATGATCAGCTTGAACTCCTTGGTGAAATACTGATCTGTGTGTTTGTTGATTGACATTCTATATAAGAGTGACTTCCCATTTTTGTCCTTTCTATTTAAGGCGTTCTCAGGCTTGTAACTCCGGTGTTCCATCACACTGCTCTCCAGGAATCACAGTTGTTTCCCCAATAAGTGTCAGTGACGCATACATACACAGTCATGGGACCTAATATTTTATCCCAGGACCAGATCCCGTACATAGTACCTGGAATTATCTGTTCATAAGAGGATATAAAAGTGGCAACATGTGTATTGGATGAGTTATACCAGAATTGGGTTATACCATCTTTTTGTTTGATGGCTACCTCTTGTGCCTGAGCAATGATTACAATGAAAAGGATATACAGAATCATGGTTTGGTCCCCTCGGCCTCTTCCTCAGGTACAGGGACTTTCTTGCAGTGTGAGGTGTGTATCTATGTGTTCTTTCCAGCCACCTTTACTGATGTGGCAGTTGTTAGGAGGACCTGGAAAGGAGCATCATATCTGGGTTTAAGGGTGTGCTTTCTCACAAAGTTCTTTACCAGGACCCAATCACCGGGGATCAGCTTGTGTGTTCCTGTATCTAACTCAGGATCTGGAATGGAAGAAAACACTTGCAAATGGATATGGGTTAATTCTCAAGATAAAGCAGTCACATAATCAGTTAGTACATCAGATTGGAGCTGCAACTGTTGTTGGAAATAACAACCCAGTCTGGGGGCTGAGCCAAACAATATCTCATAGGGTGACAGACCATGGTTTCCCCTTGGAGTGTACCTAACACTGAATAAGGCAATGGGCAGGCTATCTGGCCAACTCATTCCTGTCTCCTGAGACATTTTTAGCATTCTAGACTTTATTGTGCCGTTTAATCTTTCCACTTTCCCACTGCTTTGAGGATGGTATGGGGTGTTGAAAGCTAGTGTGACCCCTAACGCTGTCCATATCTCTTAGGTCACTGAGGCCGTGAAAGTCGGCCCCTGATCACTCTCTATAACCTCTGGGACACCATATCTGCACACTATTTCCGTTAGAAGTCTTTTAGCCGTGGTCTTTGTCGTCATGTTGGTAATGGGATAGCCTTCTGGCCATCCGGAGAACATGTCAATGATAATCAATGTATATTCATATTGGCCACTCTTCAGCATCTGGATGTGGTCAATCTGTATCCTTTGGAAGGGGTACTGGGCCTTTGCTAGATGCTTCAAAGGTACCTTCTCTGTCCTTTCTGGATTGCACTTAGCACAGATGGTGCATGACTTGCAGAAGTTGTTGGTAAGTGGGGTGATCCCCGGAGCCAAGTAGTATTTGTTAATCAGGGCGTTCATCAAAGTTTTTGACAGATGAGAGGCACCGTGGGCCCACTGTACCACTGCAGGAAACAATTATCGTGGAAGATATGGTCTCTTGTTTAATTCCATGATTCCTTCAACTTCTGTGGCTCCTTTTTTTTCTTCTTTGTCAGCTGCCTCCTGTTGCTCCTTGAGGTGAGTCCTGTTCACAGGAGGGTTTTGTAGAATCATTGTGGTTTGTACAGCTTCTTCAGGGGTATCCAATGGATCATCCAGGGTGGGTGCATCTGCTAACCACTTCTCACGTTCCATTTGCAGCATGTTTTGCAGCGGTATCTGCCAGGTGATTGCCCCGTGCTTCTTGGGATACCAATTTGCCATGTGCCTTCACCTTAAGTATAGCCACTTGTGTTGGGAGGAGTAAGGCATCCATTAAGTCCTTGATAGCTGCACTGTGTTTCACTGGTGTACCTGCTGCTGTTAGGAACCCTCTGGTTTTCCAGATGTTACCGAAATCGCAACGCCAAGAGCATATCTTGAATCTGTATAGATGTTGGCTCTTTTTCCTTCTGCTAGCTTGCATGCCATGGTTAGGGCCTGGAGTTCTGCTTCCTGGCCAGACATGGAGGAAGGCAACTCTGAAGCCTGAAGAACTGTATCTTCGGTGGTGACTACGTATCCTGTGTGGTACCATCCAGTGCTGTGTGCATACCTGGAACCATCCACAAAAATTGTCAAGTCAGGATTCTCTAGGGCTCTTTCACTGACTGTACGTAGGTGTGATGTTTCCATCTTCATCACTTCGAAGCAGTCATGAGCGGTGAGATGAGGGTCATTCTCCAAAGAGGTTCCCCCCTCAAGAAGAGGAAGCAGAGTGGATGGGTTAAGGGTATCACATCGGAGGATGGTGATGCAAGGCACACTGGAGTCTGAGGTGCCTCTGCAAGGATAGGTGTTTGGGCTGTACTTGGTTTAGTATGGCAGTTATGTCATGAGGGGCCAGGAGGATCAGAGGGTGGCCCAACACGAGGTCAGCGGTCTTCTCCAGAAGAACTTGGGCTGCAAAGATGGCTCTGAGGCAGAAGGCCACTGAGTCCAGCTGACAGGAGTAATATCCAATGGGTCTGAGTCTGTTGCCATGGGCCTGAGCCAGAAATCCTGTGGCATGTCCTTGTCTCTCTGAGACAAACAGTTTGAAAGTCTTTTCATAGTCTGGGAGGCCCAAGGCAGGAGCTGTTGAGAGGATCTCCTTCAGAGTTTCAAAATTGTCCACAGCTTCTGGGGAAAGCAGAAAAGGGTCAGATTTCAGGGCATCATAGAGAGGTTGCATCAAGAAGCAGGCTCCTGGGATCCAGGAGCGACAATAGGAGATTAACCCCAGAAAGGCATGAAGGGGCTTTTGACCTTGAGGCAAAGGGATGGCCTTGATTGCAGCAACTCTTTCTTCGGTGAGGTGTCGAGTGCCTTGGGAGATGCAGTGACCTAAGAAAACCACCTCTCTGCACCACTGGACCTTTTGCTTTGAGGCCTTGCATCCTTGCTTGGCTAGGTAATGGAGGAGGCTTTCGGAAAAGATTGAGGCGTCTCCAAGTGTATCTGCACAGAGCAGGAGGTCATCTACAGTACATATTGGAGAAGTACAATTTCCAGGTATAACTTCATCCAAGTGTCCAGAATAACGGCCATCGCTTTAGCGAATTGGGAGAGGGAATTCTGGGCACCTTGTGGCATAACAGTAGACCCACCCCTCGTGGGTGAAGGTAAACAGGTACTGGCAACAGGGGTCGAGGGGGACACTAAAGAAACGGGGATGTGCATTAGCCCCTAACAGTTTTAAGGGACATGTGGGTGAAGCCACAAATCTTGCTAGTAGGTCAGGAAAATTGCCAAAATTGTCAACTTGTAGGGGCGGGTTAAGGGGTTCTTCTTCGGTGTTCCATCATTCCACACGCATGTTATATCAGTGTTTGATAGGAAAGAGGTATCCAATAGCTCTTCTGCCCTGATTACGGACCTGGCCACGCCTGTGTCGTATAAAAAAGTGGTGGGATGGCCCTTGATGGGGGGGGTTATTTTTGCAAGAGGGCCTCCTGAGTCTCCAGAGGATACCATGGCAGGGGCAGGTGACACAGGCTTGCCTGAATCCTAGCGGAGAAGGTCCAAGTGATCCGGAGAGGGGCGGGGTATCATGTTTCTGATACTGAGAGCTTTCATGTGGACCACGGCTGGGGCTTGGTTGACTGTGGGTGAATTTCCAAGGGCTTCAGCATTCCCTTTTAAAGTGGCCGGGTCTTCTGCAGTTGTAGCAGACACGCAGAGTTGGTATTGGTGGGCGCAGATACAGCGTGTCAGAAGCCATCATGAGAGGAGCTACCTTTCTACTTCTCTGTGAGGATTCTAGACCTTTTGCCACTAATAACAACAGTTCCATTACTCTATACTCTGGGTGTGATAGGAGCAGACCCTTTCGGATTGACTCTTTAAGACCTGAGACAAATGCAGCAGCTAGCATGTGTGTCTGTGTGCTTTGTTCAACATGCTGAAACCCAAATCAGTAAACACTTGTGTGATTCTAGTGCATAGAATTACGCAACCTTAAATCACTTGCTTTTTTATTTACCAACCACAATTCATCTGGCACAATGTCCAGAATATATATAACTTCCTCATTCTTAGCATAGATGTATTTCCCAATTATAATATTATTAAACTTGTATTTGGTTAAAATCAACATTTTAAAATACCCAATTATTGTTGATACAGCTTAAACACAATTAAAACCATTTGCACAAATATAGCACATTTGCTGTTATTAGAAAAGAAACACCTTTTAACTTCAATAATGCAAGGATGGGCAACTACAACTAAAACAGTCTTTAAAGTCAGACTCTGACCGAAAAAATCAAGACACCCTATACATAAATTGAAATGCTACTTTGATTGTAATATGTTCCAGAGGACTGGTCTATCACCGGAAACATGTGGGTGGGTTTCGGTGTGGGCGGTTCAGGGGGCGGTGGCATAGGGCGTGTTGCCACAGGGGGGTGTCAGAGTGGGAGGTATCAAAGTGGGAGGTGTCGCCTGTGGCAGAGAGGCGGTAGACAAGGACCGAGGACCAGAGGCCATCATAGGGCGGTGGCTGACTACTTGACTTCCTCTTTTCTGGTTTTCTATACACATATACAATACAACCATCTTGATTGGTTTCCTGCTCTGTCCACCCTTCCTCATGAATAGCTTTTGCAACTTTGAACCAAGTGTCTGCTGCTCGTGACAACAGACCTTTTTTATGTTTCAAAATAGTACGCCATTCATCTACCTGTAGCCTTCCGCCCAAATGCATATCAACCCCACACACTTTTGCCAATTTCTTTCCCTTTTTAACAGCACCCTCTCCTTACCGCTCTAGCACCAAGTCACAGGCCAGGCTGCCCTCTTTAAACTTTTGCCCCATCGTTAGTTATTGAAGAGTTTATGTGTCTGGGCTCAGGGTTTGTATGGCAGTTTTATGAAGCAGTCTTGGACTCAAGGGTCCAACAATCCTCTGACCACCACCTGTCCTCTTTCGGACCACCCTCCAATATATAAGGCTACCTTGCTATGTTCTGTCTTTATGACAGGGATACTTATGTGTCTGCTCAGGATTTTAGACAGGTCACGAGGCTGTCTTGGACTCAAGGGTCCGACAATCCTCTATCCGTCACCTGGTACCGGTTCCGACTATTTCACAGTCTCAAGTTAACGAGGACAAAAGGATAGAAAGAGAGAGAGAAAGGAATGTCTACAGTGTTCGGCTGCCACGCAAGCCTCCTTGCGCGTGCCTTCCAAAAAAAGGTAGACCAGTCACAGGCCTGTCCACCCGAGGTGGCCACAGGTAGGAGAGCCGAGTAATATGTGACCACTTATTACTCTTAACAAGACATTTAACAGACAAATAAAGTGTACAGCAGTTAATATTGAATGGACTACTTCAACTTTCATTTACAAGTCCCAGCTCAAAGCTTTTACATGTCCCAGCTCAAAGCCCAAATTTCTCACTCTGGCTTTTTCCCTTTCTTCAAGTCCTTCTGGTTGTTCAGGTTGTAAGGGGCACCTCTTGGCTCTTATTCTAGCCTCAGCCTCTATGACCTCCACTGATTTGCCAACAACAATTTTGACTGGATAATGTACATTCAATCTCAATATCATTACATGTGCAGCGTGTGGCAGTAGGGGTTTGTAACCAAGGATTTCCCTCCTATACCCTGGCTCTATTACTCTGATCAAACCCCAGCCCTCTTCATGTATACCCAATAACAGGCCACAAACACACTTAGTACATGACATTACCAAACAAAATATGTGGCAACTGCAGTGAAATACAGGATTGCTCAAATCCTCACGGGATCCCCACGCCACTGGGCATATTCCTGATGCCCCTTCCTTGTCCTCCCGTGCTTTATCGCACAATTATTTATTCCCCCAGGAGGAGTTTTAACCACGTCAACTAATTATCTTCGTCCGTGACTATATAACCAATCCTTCATTCCCAACAGCCACCACAAGACACACGTTCAACAGAACAGAACACACAAGAATACAGGTGAGGCAGATATAATTGCAGGTCCCTTAATATATCAACAGACTTGAGGCAAGATATATACCTGTCTTTGAGGACCGCAGGAAGCTGTAATGGACACAGAGATTAACCAGCCACTGGTACAGGATAGACAAGATATGAAAAAGTGTCTTACCGTTTTCAGGGGTGATCAATCTCTGCCCCGCTCATGTTGGTTCTCCTTGGTCTCCTCTGGATTGGCTAGCCTTTTGGCCTAGCCTCGAGCCCCACATTGGGTACCATATGTTTTGGGTCGAACCAGAACCGTCCTATATTTTTATATTTGCCCCCCTAGCCAAATTGATTTTCAATATGAAGTGTGCACGCTTCTGGAATAAAATCCACTCAGACACAGCTCAGTGTAAAGTTCTGTTTACTTATTTTTTTATTATTTCCTCTTTTCAAGACTTATATACTATTTTGTTATCAGATAAGGCTGGCGTATGCAAACCACAAAACAACCACAAATATATATATATTATGACAAAGTATAGGCTTTAGCTGGGTCGTCCATATAAGGAAGTAGTAACCGGTCTTAGCCATGTTCTTGCTCCTTCTAAAACGTTGGTGTTAACTTTTTAGTGTATTCTCGGAGAAGGTGCGATCTTCTCTTAACTCTTGCAGTTTAGTTCCACAGCAAGGGAGTGTTGTGCCAGCAAACATCCATTGTATATGATTAAAGTTGATAAGCCAAAGCTGATATATGTCAGGCATATAAAGCATGTACTTATATATATTGGAATAGACATTTCATCATGATATTCCAACCACATCCATTACAAGGTGTGGGTCCTAAGCACTAACCAGTGTTCACCAGACCTCCTGATGGTGAAGATTTGTTTTGCTGCACGTTAGCACTAGGTCGCGATCCTCAGGATTGCCCCACCAGGAGGTGAACAAGCCAGGGTCCAGTAGTAGATATAGCAGGTAGGGATCAAGCAGAAGCCAAGTCAGCAAACAAGCCAAAGGTCAGTAACAAGTGATTGTAGGTTGGGGTAAAACAAGAGTAGTCAAGGAACAAGCTAAAGGACAATATTGAATGGTTGCAGGTACACAAAGGAGCAAGGTCTCTGAAGAAGGAGGCCACGCCCTCTCAAACACATTGTCTTGGCAACCCTTAGCGTCCCTCATCAGCTGCTATTTCCTGAGTATCACATGATTGTACAGTCAGGCTGGGTTTTCCCCATCATCAGGGAATCCCTGCTGTGGGTGGGCGGCTCGTCTGCAGTTTGACGGCGGCCGTACGCTGACACATTAGAACTATCCAACGCCGGCCCTCCCTGGATCCAGCCTAAAGCCCTGACTGTGGGAATGTAACAACCACTTGATACGGATGCTTGTTTACAAACACTGCCATGTGAGCGCATAGTGTTACAATGTTTCTTTTTTATCTCTATTGAATAAACAGTGTTGCACTAGGAGCCAGTGCACTCAGTCTCTCTATTTCAGTAAGGTTCTAAAGAAACACTTTTGATGCATACTATCTTACATGACCACATAAAAGATAAATATTGAGCACAAACCTGGTAACAAAGTTGAGGAGGTGAGAAGTGTTCAGCTCTGTAACACTTCTACAACTTAGCCATGTGTGTAGTCATATATTATGTATATTGTATAGATAATTAATTAGTAGTTATTATAATGATGATGTAAGTACTCTTCCGCAGCAACCCAATTCTTCCAGAGAGATGCACTTTATTGACTTCCAACACAGAACAAAGTCCAAAGTCCACAGATGACAAAAATCCGACAGAGTAAATATAATTTAGAGTCCCATTTTCTCTAAACTATAGACTGAACGCCATGTTATATTCACTAGACACTGAATGGCTGAGCAATTTGATTGGCCGTCTCCATTCAGGCCTTTGATATGCTTTAGTCTTTCAGACAGACAACAACCCCCAGCCGTGAACAGCTGCAGTCATAAACCGCCCCAATCTGCACTCCCGCATATCAACATCAACAAGTCCCCTTTGATATGTGTAATTAGATTAGATTAACAGATACCACCTGAACACCCTTTTGAGTCCTGCAATACTTACATTCCTAATCTGTATTCTTGAGTATTAACATCAAGTCCCCCCTGATATATTGGCACCCCAGGAGGAAGCCTCTGCTAGGCCAACCCAAAACACTCCTTGATCCCATTGTTACCCCCTTAAGTCTAATTACCATCAATAAATACTTCTTCTATGGTCCTTTAAACAATGTACCCTTTTAAATGTTCAATTAGGTTAACAGGCCATACCTCACACACCTAGGTAGACTTGCATAAGATCAACATATCAAAGGGACATCAGCTGTTATATTAAAATTGAGTTGGCTTGGACAAATCGACCATTGTCAATTGAATTCTGGCCTGGTCAATATTGTGCTGTATGTGTACATACATATAATAATATAATGTCCCACATAAATCGGCGAACATATTACAACAATGTGCAGATATCCCTTTACTAATATTGTAAGTTCACACTTCACAACCTCATGTAAAAATCTCATCAGAAACTTCAACACAGCAATGTTCATCCTATTTCTACTGCAAAGGGTTGAATACGACTGAAAGGAGGTTTAAGTATATAAACGTTTTTGAACAAGTAGGGGGTGATTAAAACCCTTGTCATTTTTGTTTTTGCTGTCTATGTTCTCTTCACTTTCTGTCCAGGAGACATACCATGACATTGTCAAGATTTTCCCTGACTTTCTTGTGACAAATCTAAAATTTTAAATTCACCATTATTTCTGCCTCTGGGTCACAAAGACAAATAGAGAAAGTAAATCTTCTCAGCAGGGAAAACCTAAGAGGTCTCTTACTGTCCCCTTTCTTTATACAACAAAAAGAAGTTGGGGCTTTAGATATACTTTAACATTGCTTTGGTGAGGGTCACTAGTTGCCTGCACTTTATAACCTGCTAGCAGCTCTCTTTTACAGATTACCAAGGGCTGACAATAGAAATAAGGGGTCACTAACAACTTTTCTGTTTAAATTATCAGAACCACACAATAAAGGATAGGCAAGGCTTGATCTATATATTCAGAGATTCTATAGCTTTTTAGACTTTTATAAAAAAAAAAAAATCCAAGTCTAACTTAAAGTGTCAATCAAAATTAAAGAAAATACCACTTATAAATAAAACTATATGGACAGCTCCTGGCAATAATAATGTCCCATATACAAGTGTGTGTATAGTGCATAAATGTCTAAAAGGGATTGCCACGCTATCTAAATGATATAAACACTGTTTATACACCAGTGAATGAATAAAATGTCAATATTGCAATATAATACTATAGTGTATAAATTACTCACATGCAAAATCACATAAATCATAAATGATGTGCACACTGCTTATACAGCAGTGGCTGAATACATTGACAATAGTGCTATTTAATACTGTACTGTATAAGTTACTCAAATGCGAGATCTCATAATTCAAACTGACATTAATGAGATAGTCAAATGCAAACTGACAGGATTAAATCATAAATTCATTATAGTAAATCCTGAGTAATATAAAGTGACAAATTGTGAAAGTAAAGTGCTATAGTGCAAAAAATGTGATACAATGATCATATGTCTCATGGGTCAGTGTAACATACAAATCATAAAGTCCTTATCAAACATAAAATAGATCCTTTGTTAAGGCGATCCAAATGTGTTGAAGTGTCAACACTCTGGTGCTCCCCCCTTAGGTAATAGCCGCTCACCTCCGAGCGTGTGACCTCACATTTAAGTTCGGTCAAACCACACATGCACACCACAACTGGGTTCTGTAATTGCTGTGGGATCCTGGGCTGCCCAATAGTGCTGTCTCCTCATACACATATAGTAAGAAAGAAGGATAGATAATGTTATATAGTTTTAAAATTACAAATTTATTGAACAAAAAAGCTCCAATGCAGGATACTCGCATGGACCAGGTGCTGCAGTGCACCAGCCTATCAGAAACATAAACGCTGAAATCATACTGAGGTCGTAGATTCCTCTGCTCTGAGACAGACTAGCTGTCTCCTACACCGTCCTGTCCCCTCCCTAACGCGTGCCAATACAGGGATATGGCGTATCTTACTCAGGGGGATGCTGATTGGACGGTTAGTCTGTCTATTAAATAATCAGCCAGTGGCCATTTTCTTGTGGCCTGAGGACATTCTATTGCCCATAGGCTTAATGTAATCAGATAGCAGTGCTGATGTCCACAGCTAGATACCTTACGGAACCCTGACTAGCTACACGGGCCTAGTAACTACTCCATCTTGCCATAGCACCATAAATACAATGTATTTATCTAAAGATATGCCGCAATGCTATGTTAGCAATCGATCTCAGGATGATGCTGTGGAGCGAACCTACTACCTCATCCAAGCTATAAAAACCAACATATGCTAAACAAATTAGTCTAAAAAATTCATGAATGGTAACAATTATATTATGCTAATCTAATATCAATTCATGACATACCAAATAAAAATTCATGAATGTATAACACATATGCTAACCAATGCTCCATCTGTGGTGATCGTATTGGATGGATATCGCCTTCTGAAGATACCAGAGCCCGCTCCAGTTTCCTTGCTGACCATCCCAGGATACCTTGAGCTGTTCCTATCCATGCCTGTTTGATCTGGTGTCCCTGACATCAAGATCCATATGTTCCGGTAAGAGTGCCCATCTAATTCCTTTTTGTGATATCTGCTGTCAACATTTTATTTGATGTCTCCAACTACCCACATGAAGATGTCCACTATCTGACGGAATCCTTGCTTTTACAACCTTCATCCTTTGGGACACCAGTTGCCAAACATTCACATTTCCTGCCCTTGATTGTTCACATGAAGTTGTCCACTATCTGATGGACTTCTTGTTGTTACAACTATCACTTCCCATTTGTGATTTACACCTAATTGTTTTTTGATTCACCGGGGTTTTATCACTCAATAAGACTTAGGTGTCTGTTGTTTAGATTCTATATTTGTTTATTCACATGTTTTGCATTCATTAATAATTTTTTGGATCATGTAGCTGTTTCACACAGCCCACACTAGCCCTACATTTTCACTCACCTAAGGCATCACAATAACCCAGGCCAGTACACTCCTATTGGAGCCAATATGATTGATTATACTATACCCTCAGCCAGACAACGTAACAGATCCCCCTTAATTACATAACCACATTGATGGATCAAAATTAATTAAATCTTGTTACGAATAAATGTTAAAGGAGACCATCCATGGTGTAAACCACAAAACCCCAAGATAGCTACACCTCCATATAACCTATACCCTAATAGAATATAATAGCTTAACTCCCTTGAGCATGTGGTCATGGCTCAATGGATGCCTAGCTACAAACCCTGAATTGAACACCCGTAAAAACATACATATTCAATAATTACTAAGAACACATTTTAGGTCAAATTCTTTGTTCAGTCCCCCTGGTGCCAAAGAACCCAATGTTGTTACCATATTTAGGAAATATAAGTTAATTGACAATATTAATATAATCTCAATTTATTAAAGTTTAGTGTTATTGTTGTCTAGCTTCCATTCTAACCTTTAACTCTCTCTTAGTTCTGCCTACGTATATTAAGTTAGATGGGCATTTAATTGCGTAAACCACCCCTACGGTGTCACATGAGATAAAATCCCTAATGGTGTGTGAACAGTTTGTATGAGGGTTAATGAAGGATTTTATTTTTTTTATTTTTGGGACCCTGTCAGGGCTGGGCTCAGCCCTTCCTTCTCTGAGCTGGCCTCTCAGCTGTCGGCTAATTGCCAGCTCCTATCTCTCCACAGTGACTCACCTGTTGATGATATCCTGCTCAACAGTCCTGCCTACTACAGCCGTCCAGTCCAGATGATCTCTGCCTTCGCCCTGGTCACATCTCTAGAGACGCTCTCCTGTGTTCCTGTTAAAGACTTGCTTGGATGACATTTTTTCTGGCTCCAGATCCTGCTTCCTGTTCTACTACGCTGTTCTCTGGCCCCCTGATGTTTTGGCTTGTCTGACTATCCGTCCTGGTTCCTGAACTCTAGCTATATTTTGACTACGTTTACTCTGTTTACCTTTTTTTAGTATTATTAAACAAGTGTGATTTGATTGTACTTCTGTCTCAGTCTGATTCATGGTTTCTAACAGACCCTCACACAAGTATAACACCTACCACACCCATGAAAATCCTTGATGTCCCAAAACATCAATGGCTTAGCAGGGGGCGGTTCAATGACATTATGCACCAACCTATCCTTTAGGTTAGGGGCTCGTCTATATACAATCCTACGTTTATCTGGTAAACTATCTTTGAGGTGTACATCTTGCTTAAGGACCTCCCTATATCTGCTAATAATTTTTTCCACATCCCTATTTTGTAGATCGTAGTCAAGAACAATGCAAGTACCCATATCGCTATTCATTTCTACACTTGTATCTTTGTCTTTTAACAGACTCTCCCTATCCTAATTCTCTGTCTTTCAGTTTCCAAAAAATTGGCCCTATACCCTTTATCCCTAAACATTTTACTTAATTTATCTGTTTGTATTTCATAATTATCACTCCTTGTGCAATTCTTTTTTATCCACTTAAATTGCCCTCTAGGTATATTATTTAACCAGGGACTATAGTGTCAGCTAGGGGTGTGGATATACGAGTTGCGGTCAGTTTCTTTAAAATATGTTTTAGTTTCTATGCCTCGAGGTGAGTTAAAAATCTCTAGATCCAGAAAATGTACATTATCCTTACTGATATCCCATGTCAGACTAATGCTTTGATCATTGTTATTCATGGATTGTAATAGAATTTCTATGTCTTCAATTGTCCCTTTCCATATCAGCAGTAGGTCATCAATAAAACGTCTATATAACATAACGCTCGAGTCCATATTGCATAAAATACCTTCCTCCTCCCATTTAGCAATATATAAATTTGCAAGACTGGGTGCAAATTTTGGGCACATAGCGACACCTCTTTTCTGTAGGTAAAAATTATTTTCATACCAAAAATAGTTGTTTTAAACAAAATTCCAAACTTTTAAAAATAAATTTCCGCTGTTTACGCTTCATGTCGGTTTTCTTTTTTAGTGCCCACTTAACAGCTCTAATGGCCCCCTGGTGGTCAGTATTAGTATAAAGTGAAGCCACATCGGCTGTGGCCATCACCATTTTCACATTCGTATCACGTTCCTTTAACAGCTGCAAGGTGTGCTTGGAGTCCTTTAAAAAGGCCTTAGGGAGCCCCAGCGATGACGCAAATACCCGCGGCTGAGGCCCCCAGAAGTGGGGACAGGATACCTGTGAAAGACAGCTATCATGTCCCCCCTCCCCCCGAAAGGTGCCAATGTGGAAAAAGAGAGGGGAAGGAGTTAAATGAGTGGAAGTTCCACTTTGGGTTGGAACTCTGCTTTAAGGAAAGTTTTATACATTAATATTTCATTAAGGCCGGGAGGACCAGTAGCATCAAGTCTCTCTATCCATAGAGCCTACTCGCAGTCCTCAGGGATTACCTTAAGAAGCATGGATCTCACTACTCTAAAATCTAATCTGCGGTATAGGCCAATATGGTGTTTCACAGTATTGAAGTAGTAAAATTGGATGAATAATTGTCAGGGAGGGCTTGTCCGTAGTGCAGATGGAGTATCGCAGCACACATATGCGCATACGCAGACCAGCAACTGACCGACCAGATAAGCAAAGTTGTGGGCTTGTGAATGTGCAAAGGTGCATGCGCACTTATGCTTTTGTGTGCCCGCATGCGCACCTATGCACATACCTGTCACTAATGCTTGGGCCAAGCGGGCTATTTAAACTGGCTTCCCCTTGGACTCATTGTTGTTTGGTCTGCAGCTTCTGTGTGTGTTCCATATTCCTGTGTTGACCTCTGATCCTGATCCGACTTCCTCTTGACCTACGTCTGTCTGCTATCTACCCCGTCCTTGTCTTGGATTCCGCTTCTGCCTTCTGTCTCTGCTTGATTGATCTCCCATTACCAACTTGGCTTGTGACCTGACCATCCTGTTGTCTGCTCTCTATGCCTGATCAGCCCGACCATTACCGACTCGGCTCCTCTGACCCTGCATCTTGCTCATCTGCCTGTTACAGCTCTCAATCCAACAAGCTTTCATCTGGTTCCTGCTTTCTGCTACTTACTACAGTCTGCCAAGTTCCGTGCCAGCTCATCTACTACCAGCCTGACTGCTGTCACATCCGACTGCTGCTATGCAGACTACTGGACTGATTACAGGCACTCCTATGCTGCCTTGCTCCTGTGGCTGCTGTCTCACTATCAGTGGCTCCCAAGCCGGAGCTGTACAAGAGGCTCTCCCCTACACGTCAGGCTCACCAACCAGGTATGTGACAATTAAAAAAGATGGTCACCAATACATTGGCAGAGTTCCCTAATTGTTTTGCCAATGTAAAACGTGTTGTACATGCATGTCATCAGGTAAATAACTCCTCTGGTACCACAATCTGCAATTGCATAAGATGAAAAAAATCCACTGTTAGGAAGAGTATAGTTCATTCTCTCTCAGATCCAGGGGCACCATGGGCATTTTTCCATAAAATATATAGGATTAAGTTTTCTTAAGGGTTTTACATCATCAGTGATGTATGTATTTTCATATTATTTAAACAACATCTACATGATTTTTTTAGCTCTTGTGCCAAATAAAAATTACTTTAATGCTATTTTATTTGTGTAGTCCATGGGTACAGAGATAGTCCACTCCCCCCCCCCCCCCCCCGTGTGCTTTTAGGGGCTGTTTCTCTTTTTCTGACCAGGGAAATATGAAATGTTGCATATGAAAAATGTGTGTTTACCACTTGAAGGAAACATTATTACTACAGCTCCAGGTTTGGGCATATTAGTTTGCTGTTATACTGTGGGTCAGAGGAGGAGCACATTCCCTGATTCCCAACTAGTATACAGTATATAGACCTGTATGGATGATAGACAGAATCAATCACTCATTAAAACTGCAATGCTTGGGTTTCTTATTTGAAAGCCTAACATGGTGTGCTCTACTGAGTATTTGCATTTGCACCTGCCAGAAAGAGCCAATGTTTCATTAATATATACTTTCTTGTTCAAGTATTTTATTCAAGAAAATACTAAATTAAAATTTGGTACACTCCATTGTAGTTAGAAACAAATTTTGCACCTGACAATACAGCAAAACAGACATAATCCTAGAGCATGTTAAAACAAAAAATACATGAGATCGCCATCGTGCGGGAAAGGTGAAGTACAAAAAGCTCCAATGCAATCCAATTAGAGTGATTGACAATTCTTGTAGCAAAATTAATAAATAAATACAACATAGGATAAGAGTAGGGATGAGCTTTATGTTCGGGTCGAACATTGGCTGTTCGCCCGTTTGTCAAAACCGAACATTAGGGCGTTCGCGCCAAATTCGAGCACCGCATAACGCCCCATAATGCACTGTGGAGTGCATTCCTGTATGATGATTGGCCAAAGCATGCACCATGACCTGCATGCTTTGGTCAATCCCAGCGCCCTCAGCTAAGAGCCATAATTGGCCTAAGGCAGGGTGCCTTTGGCCAATCATGTCTCAGGGGGACTAAGTCCACGCCCCACACTATGTAAGGCTACCTGCACTTAGGCCCTGTGTAGTGTGTTGTTGGCGTGGATGGAGAGAGAGTGTCATTTAGATTGAGCAGGCAGGCAGGCAAGTTAGTCAGTTAGCTGCAGTGTATTTAATATATACAGTAAATACAGACAGTCTTGTGTGTATATATAATATATATATCCACTGCATCCATCTGACTGCAGGCCAATCCTGGTGTACTTTTTCTAATATACTTCAGGCAGGCAGGTTATTCAGTTAACTCAAAATAGCAGCGCTAAAAGTGATCCCTAATCCAATAATAAGGTGTAGTGAAGAGTGATAAGCTGATGTATCAACCTGTGCAATGATTACATCACGTCCTCATCCTTCATCATTAATGTGCATACAATGACATACTCAAAAAAAAAATCACAAACAAATGGTGCATATACACCAATTGAGTGAATAACGTATCTGTGCACATACAAATATAATGTGAGAATTATAACTGAGAGCCAATGTGAATTAACTCGCAAAAAAATTATTATATCTATAAAGTGTGTCCACAAACAATCCGAAAGTAAAATAGTCCAAAACAAAATCCGTGACGTGTTGTAGTGCAAATCTTCTACTTAAATGAATCTTCCACCGCACCTCTGTGACTGTGAATCCACTCCCCTTAGGTGAATGTACTCACCAGCTCCTTTTGCCCACACTCTCGTGTCAGGGCCAACAAGCTTTTATCCCACACTCACAAGGGATAAGATTGATCTTCAGTGGTAAACCTGTACACCTTTACTTCTCCAAAGTGTAATGCCCAAGAGCTCTCTCCACATGAAAAAAGAAAAATAATCCAATGGTGCAATAACGTAATAAAATTTATTAAAAATCAAAAAGCCCCTTCACCATTGCACTCACATCTTTAAAATTCACTGCAGGCTTAACAGTAACACAGCACAGCAAGTTGTCACAGCATAACAAATAAAGTAAGTAAACCAGTGTGTGGTGGTCACGGCGGACCCAGGTACTGCGCTTCTCAAAATACCCGTCTCACCCGATCCCTGGTGTAGATGTGACCGGCTTCCACCTATCCTCGTATGGCGCTCCCTGTCACAGCGTCCTACGTCACTCAAAAGCGATTGCCGTGTAGCCACGCCCCGACATGTTTCGTCATAAAGACTTAGTCATGGGATTGGCTACACGGCACGGCAATCAATCTTTTATACCCATAGCTTCCGATCCGGGCGGAAGACCCATAACTGCGCCTGCGCGCTTTCAGTGTTTGATCCGAGCAGAGATCGCAATACTGCGCATGCGTGTTCCCTGTGTCCCCGCTCGCACCATTTCACACTGCTACTATATAACAAAGTACGCATTGTGCTTGTGACAGTCACATTATTACAAATATCGGAACTGTTTCATCCTATAATGTTTCTCCCGATGTTGTACCTCACATTAATACTGTTCTAAAAATATTTCACCTCCACGTGAGACAACGGGCTAATTCTCCCATATATATAAATAAAAACTCCATAAAAAGTTCCTTGAACATCACAGTGATATATAAAAGAGCTGCTTTGGTAAATCATAATGTTAAATATAAAAAAAGTCAACTAATACCATCCTATCATCGAGCAGATATATAACGCTAACCCAACCTATAACTCATATCTTCCCCTAAACCATGGATAAAATACTAAACAGGACTAAGTCTAACAATACCTTTATCTCACAGTATAAACATGAGCCCTCACTGCAACACCATCAAACTAAAAAAGACAAATATAAAAAAATATTATAAAAATATTAAAAAAATAATAATAAATATAAAAAAAAAAAAAAAAAAAAAAAAAAAAAAAAAAAAAAAAAAAATAATAATAAATATAAAAAAATATAAAAAAATATATAATATAAAAAATATAAAAAATATAAAAAAAAAAAAAAAAAAAAAAAAAAAAAAAAAAAATAAATAATAAAATTAAACAAAAAATAAAATAAAAATGAAAATAAAAATACAAATAAATATAAATAAAAATAAAAATAAAAATAAAATAAAAAATATATCAATCAATTGAATTTAATAGTCGTTGATGAAGCAGTTGAGGTCCAACTCTATGTTAAGGCCCCTCGGAAATAGGCATCTGAGCAGGAATATCCATCGGGTCTCTCGTTGGGACAAGTCCCTCACCCGATTTGACCCTCTCCAGGAAGGGTAAACTATGTCAATCCCACAAAACTGGAGAAGAGTAGGGTCCTGAGCATGTTTCTCTTTAAAATGGAGGGACACGCTGTGATATTTATATCCATTCCTAATATTGGACATATGTTCAGAGATCCGCACCCTTAGGAGTCGCTTGGTGCGTCCAACATAAAACAGGCCGCAGGGGCACCACATTAAATAAACCACAAACGATGAGTTACATGTAATAAACTCCCTTATTTTAAAGGTCTCATTTTCGTGGTTGGTGATGCTCTTCATTCCTCGGTTACTTATTCTGGCTGTTTTGCAGCATATACACTTCCTACATGGGAAAAACCCATTTAACTCTATCTTTATGGACTGGCGCCCAGGGGGATCAAGGATCTTTCTCACCACCCTATCTCCAAAGCTGGGGGCCCTTCTATAGATAAACTTAGGGAGTTCAGGTAGAACCTCCCCCAAATGGCGGTCTCTCCCCAGAATATACCAATATTTCTTGAAGATATCTTCAATTTCTTTGTATTGACAATGAAAATTCGAGATGAATCCCCACTGTTGTTCATTAGAGGTGCATAATTCTCTTTTTTTGCTTTTTAAGCACTCTTCTCTTGGGACATTGGCTACCTGTTCTATGACACTGTCTAAGGATCCTTCAGAGTATCCCTTTTGCATGAATCTCTCCTTTAATATATTGGCCTGTGCATAGTATTTTTCCTGTTCTGAACAGTTCCGACGGACCCTCAACATCTGACCCTTTGGTATATTCTTTATCCAAGCCGGGTGATGTCCACTCCGGATGGACAAAAAACTGTTGCGGTCAGTCGGTTTAAAAAATACATACGTGCTTAGAGAGTTTCCTCTTTTCTCAATAGTTACATCGAGAAAATTCACACTCATGTCACTCACTTGTGCCTCCAATTTTATGTTATTCCCATTAGTGTTAAGGTAACTCAAGAATTCATCCAAAGACTCCCTAGAACCCTCCCAAATCAATAGGAGGTCATCTATGAATCTTCGATAAAGTCTGAGTTGAGGTAATCGTTTGCTAAATATAAATCTGTCCTCCCACTCTGCCATGAACAGGTTGGCGAGGCTGGGGGCATACTTAGCTCCCATAGCCACGCCAACCTGCTGAGAGAAGAAGTGACCATTCCACCAAAAATAATTATGTGACATGCAGAAGGTCAGGGCATGGCCCAAAAAACGCTTCTGCATGTCAGGAATGTCCTCTCTCCTGCTTAATGCCCAATTCAATGACAAGGAGGCGTCCTCATGCTGAATGACCGTATAGAGGGAGGCCACATCGGCCGTGACCAAATAGGTCTCGGTGGTGGGATTAAGACACACCTCACTCAAATGTTGGAGGAGGTCAGAGGTGTCTTTAAGATATGCCTTCGTGATTTTCACACTGGGCTGGAGGAATTTGTCTAAATACTCCCCAAGCCGCGCTGTTACTGATCCTATCCCATTCACGATGGGTCGCGCTGGGGGTACTTTGGCATCCTTGTGGATTTTAGGTAACGTGTAGATTACTGGAATCCTACACGCACTTGGTACCAGATATCTTCTTTCTTTCCCATTCAAAGCGCCTGTGTCATACCCCCAGTCCACCAATAAACTCAGTTGGTACTTATATTTCTCCGTGGGATCACTAGTCAGTCTCTCATATGTTGAACGATCGCTTAGCATCTTGGTAAGTTGTTCCTGATAAAACATTTTATCCATAATAACGACCCCCCCTCCCTTGTCCGCTGGGCGTACAATAATGTTATTCCTTTTTTCCAGAGAGCGAATACCATCCTCAATATATTTTGGGTTGATATTATCTTTTACAGTCAATTGTTCTATATCATTTAGCACCAAATTTTTAAACACCTCTATGCAATGATTGCCAGAGTTTTGGGGGTTAAATACGGACTTATTCTTTAAGCCACTATCCACTTTCCTCACAGATGAAACTAGGTCACTCCTAGGGGCCAGCGGGTGGCTCAAAAAATATTTTTTGAGATTCAAAGTCCGTATAAATTTGTGTGTGTCGATGTACACCTCAAATTTATTAAGTGTTTTTTTGGGCGCACATTTAAGGCCCAAATTTAGTATATTCTGTTCTTTTGGATTTAATTTCACCTTACTTAAATTATATATGCCAGTATTTATGTGTCCCTTAACCTTTTTCTTGGATTGTCTACGTTGTCCTGCTCGACAGCCCCTTCGTTTCTTAGTGGTGGTCCCATTTCCCTGTTCACATGTTGCTGTGGGCCATTCCTCCCTCCCTTGTTGTTCATCGGGTGGTTCTTTCCTCTCGGTGTCCCCCCTCCCCTCCCCCTCCTCCCTCGCTGTCCTAAAAAAGATCCAGGGCCCTGTTGATAGTGGTATTGTCCCTGATAATCCTCGTCCAGGGGGAGATATCTATTGCATAAGGGGGTAGGATATCTGCCCTCCCCATGATTTTGAGGGGGGTAATTTTGATATACCCCATGACCCTGGGATGGGGCACCTCCTCCAGGATAATTCATTCCATATGACTGGGGTTCCCGCCAATCCCCCTGATTCGGGTAATATTGATAATTCCCTCTCCAGGGTGGGGTTGGCCTAGGTGAGTAGTGGTGATCATTATATTGATTATCTCTTTGTTGTAGAGAAGCATTGTTAGATGCTTGTCCACTCCCACTTTGTTCACCTCTACCGGTGCCACTCTTCGCCCTCACTCTTTTATTTTGATCAGTTTTAGGGTCAGTGGTTGTATGCATATTGTTTTTATCCTGCACAGAGACCTCCCTGGTTTTCACAACAGGGTTCTGCCATGCATAGATTTTATTATTTTTGAAATCTGCTGCGTCCCTATTATATTTCCTAACTTTTTTCTTTTGTGTCTCTCTATCCACCTTTTCAAGCTTTCTTTTCATAGTGTTATTGAATTCTTTGAGTTGATTAGACTCATTCATAGGTTCTAATTTGTTGCGTAGCGTATTAATCTGCTCATTAATCCTACTTAATTTTTTCTGTTTCCTACTTAATACTAGGTCTTGCAACTCCCTTCCTACTCTATTAAAAAATTCTAACCATTCATCCATAAAACATTGGTCATCAAGACCATCCTGGGGGGGAATGTCCCACCTCAGGCTCCTAAAAATCAGTTTTTCTTTCTGATAATGATTAAAAGTGAACACATCCCACCAGGTTTTCACCTGTTTTTCTAATAAGTTTTCTAAATTCTTTAACATGCCGGAGATATCTTCCTCATAATCCGTCATTTCAGAATTAGCTGAGAAAATATTATCCGGATTCATCTGTCTGTTATTGAGAAAGTTAAGAACTTCCATGGCTGCACGCGTTTAAATAAATGAAGATAATATAAAAAAAATCAGATGTATATAAAAATCCGCCCACTCATACACCCAAAAACGCTGCGCTGATGGCAAAAACCTAAATCTGAGCTGCTGCTTAAATGATAAGTATACAGTAAAAAATTGATTCACCACAAACTCGCTCCTAGTGAACTCAAAATAGCAGCGCTAAAAGTGATCCCTAATCCAATAATAAGGTGTAGTGAAGAGTGATAAGCTGATGTATCAACCTGTGCAATGATTACATCACGTCCTCATCCTTCATCATTAATGTGCATACAATGACATACTCAAAAAAAAATCACAAACAAATGGTGCATATACACCAATTGAGTGAATAACGTATCTGTGCACATACAAATATAATGTGAGAATTATAACTGAGAGCCAATGTGAATTAACTCGCAAAAAAATTATTATATCTATAAAGTGTGTCCACAAACAATCCGAAAGTAAAATAGTCCAAAACAAAATCCGTGACGTGTTGTAGTGCAAATCTTCTACTTAAATGAATCTTCCACCGCACCTCTGTGACTGTGAATCCACTCCCCTTAGGTGAATGTACTCACCAGCTCCTTTTGCCCACACTCTCGTGTCAGGGCCAACAAGCTTTTATCCCACACTCACAAGGGATAAGATTGATCTTCAGTGGTAAACCTGTACACCTTTACTTCTCCAAAGTGTAATGCCCAAGAGCTCTCTCCACATGAAAAAAGAAAAATAATCCAATGGTGCAATAACGTAATAAAATTTATTAAAAATCAAAAAGCCCCTTCACCATTGCACTCACATCTTTAAAATTCACTGCAGGCTTAACAGTAACACAGCACAGCAAGTTGTCACAGCATAACAAATAAAGTAAGTAAACCAGTGTGTGGTGGTCACGGCGGACCCAGGTACTGCGCTTCTCAAAATACCCGTCTCACCCGATCCCTGGTGTAGATGTGACCGGCTTCCACCTATCCTCGTATGGCGCTCCCTGTCACAGCATCCTACGTCACTCAAAAGCGATTGCCGTGTAGCCACGCCCCGACATGTTTCGTCATAAAGACTTAGTCATGGGATTGGCTACACGGCACGGCAATCAATCTTTTATACCCATAGCTTCCGATCCGGGCGGAAGACCCATAACTGCGCCTGCGCGCTTTCAGTGTTTGATCCGAGCAGAGATCGCAATACTGCGCATGCGTGTTCCCTGTGTCCCCGCTCGCACCATTTCACACTGCTACTATATAACAAAGTACGCATTGTGCTTGTGACAGTCACATTATTACAAATATCGGAACTGTTTCATCCTATAATGTTTCTCCCGATGTTGTACCTCACATTAATACTGTTCTAAAAATATTTCACCTCCACGTGAGACAACGGGCTAATTCTCCCATATATATAAATAAAAACTCCATAAAAAGTTCCTTGAACATCACAGTGATATATAAAAGAGCTGCTTTGGTAAATCATAATGTTAAATATAAAAAAAGTCAACTAATACCATCCTATCATCGAGCAGATATATAACGCTAACCCAACCTATAACTCATATCTTCCCCTAAACCATGGATAAAATACTAAACAGGACTAAGTCTAACAATACCTTTATCTCACAGTATAAACATGAGCCCTCACTGCAACACCATCAAACTAAAAAAGACAAATATAAAAAAATATTATAAAAATATTAAAAAAATAATAATAAATATTAAAAAAAAAAAAAAAAAAAAAAAAAAAAAAAAAAAAAAATAATAATAAATATAAAAAAATATAAAAAAATATATAATATAAAAAATATAAAAAATATAAAAAAAAAAAAAAAAAAAAAAAAAAAATAAAAATAAATAATAAAATTAAACAAAAAATAAAATAAAAATGAAAATAAAAATACAAATAAATATAAATAAAAATAAAAATAAAAATAAAATAAAAAATATATCAATCAATTGAATTTAATAGTCGTTGATGAAGCAGTTGAGGTCCAACTCTATGTTAAGGCCCCTCGGAAATAGGCATCTGAGCAGGAATATCCATCGGGTCTCTCGTTGGGACAAGTCCCTCACCCGATTTGACCCTCTCCAGGAAGGGTAAACTATGTCAATCCCACAAAACTGGAGAAGAGTAGGGTCCTGATCATGTTTCTCTTTAAAATGGAGGGACACGCTGTGATATTTATATCCATTCCTAATATTGGACATATGTTCAGAGATCCGCACCCTTAGGAGTCGCTTGGTGCGTCCAACATAAAACAGGCCGCAGGGGCACCACATTAAATAAACCACAAACGATGAGTTACATGTAATAAACTCCCTTATTTTAAAGGTCTCATTTTCGTGGTTGGTGATGCTCTTCATTCCTCGGTTACTTATTCTGGCTGTTTTGCAGCATATACACTTCCTACATGGGAAAAACCCATTTAACTCTATCTTTATGGACTGGCGCCCAGGGGGATCAAGGATCTTTCTCACCACCCAAGGATCTTTCTCACCACCCTATCTCCAAAGCTATTATTATTTTTTTTTTTTTTTTTTTTTTTTTTATATTTATTATTATTTTTTTAATATTTTTATAATATTTTTTTATATTTGTCTTTTTTAGTTTGATGGTGTTGCAGTGAGGGCTCATGTTTATACTGTGAGATAAAGGTATTGTTAGACTTAGTCCTGTTTAGTATTTTATCCATGGTTTAGGGGAAGATATGAGTTATAGGTTGGGTTAGCGTTATATATCTGCTCGATGATAGGATGGTATTAGTTGACTTTTTTTATATTTAACATTATGATTTACCAAAGCAGCTCTTTTATATATCACTGTGATGTTCAAGGAACTTTTTATGGAGTTTTTATTTATATATATGGGAGAATTAGCCCGTTGTCTCACGTGGAGGTGAAATATTTTTAGAACAGTATTAATGTGAGGTACAACATCGGGAGAAACATTATAGGATGAAACAGTTCCGATATTTGTAATAATGTGACTGTCACAAGCACAATGCGTACTTTGTTATATAGTAGCAGTGTGAAATGGTGCGAGCGGGGACACAGGGAACACGCATGCGCAGTATTGCGATCTCTGCTCGGATCAAACACTGAAAGCGCGCAGGCGCAGTTATGGGTCTTCCGCCCGGATCGGAAGCTATGGGTATAAAAGATTGATTGCCGTGCCGTGTAGCCAATCCCATGACTAAGTCTTTATGACGAAACATGTCGGGGCGTGGCTACACGGCAATCGCTTTTGAGTGACGTAGGACGCTGTGACAGGGAGCGCCATACGAGGATAGGTGGAAGCCGGTCACATCTACACCAGGGATCGGGTGAGACGGGTATTTTGAGAAGCGCAGTACCTGGGTCCGCCGTGACCACCACACACTGGTTTACTTACTTTATTTGTTATGCTGTGACAACTTGCTGTGCTGTGTTACTGTTAAGCCTGCAGTGAATTTTAAAGATGTGAGTGCAATGGTGAAGGGGCTTTTTGATTTTTAATAAATTTTATTACGTTATTGCACCATTGGATTATTTTTCTTTTTTCATGTGGAGAGAGCTCTTGGGCATTACACTTTGGAGAAGTAAAGGTGTACAGGTTTACCACTGAAGATCAATCTTATCCCTTGTGAGTGTGGGATAAAAGCTTGTTGGCCCTGACACGAGAGTGTGGGCAAAAGGAGCTGGTGAGTACATTCACCTAAGGGGAGTGGATTCACAGTCACAGAGGTGCGGTGGAAGATTCATTTAAGTAGAAGATTTGCACTACAACACGTCACGGATTTTGTTTTGGACTATTTTACTTTCGGATTGTTTGTGGACACACTTTATAGATATAATAATTTTTTTGCGAGTTAATTCACATTGGCTCTCAGTTATAATTCTCACATTATATTTGTATGTGCACAGATACGTTATTCACTCAATTGGTGTATATGCACCATTTGTTTGTGATTTTTTTTTGAGTATGTCATTGTATGCACATTAATGATGAAGGATGAGGACGTGATGTAATCATTGCACAGGTTGATACATCAGCTTATCACTCTTCACTACACCTTATTATTGGATTAGGGATCACTTTTAGCGCTGCTATTTTGAGTTCACTAGGAGCGAGTTTGTGGTGAATCAATTTTTTACTGTATACTTATCATTTAAGCAGCAGCTCAGATTTAGGTTTTTGCCATCAGCGCAGCGTTTTTGGGTGTATGAGTGGGCGGATTTTTATATACATCTGATTTTTTTTATATTATCTTCATTTATTTAAACGCGTGCAGCCATGGAAGTTCTTAACTTTCTCAATAACAGACAGATGAATCCGGATAATATTTTCTCAGCTAATTCTGAAATGACGGATTATGAGGAAGATATCTCCGGCATGTTAAAGAATTTAGAAAACTTATTAGAAAAACAGGTGAAAACCTGGTGGGATGTGTTCACTTTTAATCATTATCAGAAAGAAAAACTGATTTTTAGGAGCCTGAGGTGGGACATTCCCCCCCAGGATGGTCTTGATGACCAATGTTTTATGGATGAATGGTTAGAATTTTTTAATAGAGTAGGAAGGGAGTTGCAAGACCTAGTATTAAGTAGGAAACAGAAAAAATTAAGTAGGATTAATGAGCAGATTAATACGCTACGCAACAAATTAGAACCTATGAATGAGTCTAATCAACTCAAAGAATTCAATAACACTATGAAAAGAAAGCTTGAAAAGGTGGATAGAGAGACACAAAAGAAAAAAGTTAGGAAATATAATAGGGACGCAGCAGATTTCAAAAATAATAAAATCTATGCATGGCAGAACCCTGTTGTGAAAACCAGGGAGGTCTCTGTGCAGGATAAAAACAATATGCATACAACCACTGACCCTAAAACTGATCAAAATAAAAGAGTGAGGGCGAAGAGTGGCACCGGTAGAGGTGAACAAAGTGGGAGTGGACAAGCATCTAACAATGCTTCTCTACAACAAAGAGATAATCAATATAATGATCACCACTACTCACCTAGGCCAACCCCACCCTGGAGAGGGAATTATCAATATTACCCGAATCAGGGGGATTGGCGGGAACCCCAGTCATATGGAATGAATTATCCTGGAGGAGGTGCCCCATCCCAGGGTCATGGGGTATATCAAAATTACCCCCCTCAAAATCATGGGGAGGGCAGATATCCTACCCCCTTATGCAATAGATATCTCCCCCTGGACGAGGATTATCAGGGACAATACCACTATCAACAGGGCCCTGGATCTTTTTTAGGACAGCGAGGGAGGAGGGGGAGGGGAGGGGGGACACCGAGAGGAAAGAACCACCCGATGAACAACAAGGGAGGGAGGAATGGCCCACAGCAACATGTGAACAGGGAAATGGGACCACCACTAAGAAACGAAGGGGCTGTCGAGCAGGACAACGTAGACAATCCAAGAAAAAGGTTAAGGGACACATAAATACTGGCATATATAATTTAAGTAAGGTGAAATTAAATCCAAAAGAACAGAATATACTAAATTTGGGCCTTAAATGTGCGCCCAAAAAAACACTTAATAAATTTGAGGTGTACATCGACACACACAAATTTATACGGACTTTGAATCTCAAAAAATATTTTTTGAGCCACCCGCTGGCCCCTAGGAGTGACCTAGTTTCATCTGTGAGGAAAGTGGATAGTGGCTTAAAGAATAAGTCCGTATTTAACCCCCAAAACTCTGGCAATCATTGCATAGAGGTGTTTAAAAATTTGGTGCTAAATGATATAGAACAATTGACTGTAAAAGATAATATCAACCCAAAATATATTGAGGATGGTATTCGCTCTCTGGAAAAAAGGAATAACATTATTGTACGCCCAGCGGACAAGGGAGGGGGGGTCGTTATTATGGATAAAATGTTTTATCAGGAACAACTTACCAAGATGCTAAGCGATCGTTCAACATATGAGAGACTGACTAGTGATCCCACGGAGAAATATAAGTACCAACTGAGTTTATTGGTGGACTGGGGGTATGACACAGGCGCTTTGAATGGGAAAGAAAGAAGATATCTGGTACCAAGTGCGTGTAGGATTCCAGTAATCTACACGTTACCTAAAATCCACAAGGATGCCAAAGTACCCCCAGCGCGACCCATCGTGAATGGGATAGGATCAGTAACAGCGCGGCTTGGGGAGTATTTAGACAAATTCCTCCAGCCCAGTGTGAAAATCACGAAGGCATATCTTAAAGACACCTCTGACCTCCTCCAACATTTGAGTGAGGTGTGTCTTAATCCCACCACCGAGACCTATTTGGTCACGGCCGATGTGGCCTCCCTCTATACGGTCATTCAGCATGAGGACGCCTCCTTGTCATTGAATTGGGCATTAAGCAGGAGAGAGGACATTCCTGACATGCAGAAGCGTTTTTTGGGCCATGCCCTGACCTTCTGCATGTCACATAATTATTTTTGGTGGAATGGTCACTTCTTCTCTCAGCAGGTTGGCGTGGCTATGGGAGCTAAGTATGCCCCCAGCCTCGCCAACCTGTTCATGGCAGAGTGGGAGGACAGATTTATATTTAGCAAACGATTACCTCAACTCAGACTTTATCGAAGATTCATAGATGACCTCCTATTGATTTGGGAGGGTTCTAGGGAGTCTTTGGATGAATTCTTGAGTTACCTTAACACTAATGGGAATAACATAAAATTGGAGGCACAAGTGAGTGACATGAGTGTGAATTTTCTCGATGTAACTATTGAGAAAAGAGGAAACTCTCTAAGCACGTATGTATTTTTTAAACCGACTGACCGCAACAGTTTTTTGTCCATCCGGAGTGGACATCACCCGGCTTGGATAAAGAATATACCAAAGGGTCAGATGTTGAGGGTCCGTCGGAACTGTTCAGAACAGGAAAAATACTATGCACAGGCCAATATATTAAAGGAGAGATTCATGCAAAAGGGATACTCTGAAGGATCCTTAGACAGTGTCATAGAACAGGTAGCCAATGTCCCAAGAGAAGAGTGCTTAAAAAGCAAAAAAAGAGAATTATGCACCTCTAATGAACAACAGTGGGGATTCATCTCGAATTTTCATTGTCAATACAAAGAAATTGAAGATATCTTCAAGAAATATTGGTATATTCTGGGGAGAGACCGCCATTTGGGGGAGGTTCTACCTGAACTCCCTAAGTTTATCTATAGAAGGGCCCCCAGCTTTGGAGATAGGGTGGTGAGAAAGATCCTTGATCCCCCTGGGCGCCAGTCCATAAAGATAGAGTTAAATGGGTTTTTCCCATGTAGGAAGTGTATATGCTGCAAAACAGCCAGAATAAGTAACCGAGGAATGAAGAGCATCACCAACCACGAAAATGAGACCTTTAAAATAAGGGAGTTTATTACATGTAACTCATCGTTTGTGGTTTATTTAATGTGGTGCCCCTGCGGCCTGTTTTATGTTGGACGCACCAAGCGACTCCTAAGGGTGCGGATCTCTGAACATATGTCCAATATTAGGAATGGATATAAATATCACAGCGTGTCCCTCCATTTTAAAGAGAAACATGATCAGGACCCTACTCTTCTCCAGTTTTGTGGGATTGACATAGTTTACCCTTCCTGGAGAGGGTCAAATCGGGTGAGGGACTTGTCCCAACGAGAGACCCGATGGATATTCCTGCTCAGATGCCTATTTCCGAGGGGCCTTAACATAGAGTTGGACCTCAACTGCTTCATCAACGACTATTAAATTCAATTGATTGATATATTTTTTATTTTATTTTTATTTTTATTTTTATTTATATTTATTTGTATTTTTATTTTCATTTTTATTTTATTTTTTGTTTAATTTTATTATTTATTTTTATTTTTTTTTTTTTTTTTTTTTTATATTTTTTATATTTTTTATATTATATATTTTTTTATATTTTTTTATATTTATTATTATTTTTTTTTTTTTTTTTTTTTTTTTTTTTTATATTTATTATTATTTTTTTAATATTTTTATAATATTTTTTTATATTTGTCTTTTTTAGTTTGATGGTGTTGCAGTGAGGGCTCATGTTTATACTGTGAGATAAAGGTATTGTTAGACTTAGTCCTGTTTAGTATTTTATCCATGGTTTAGGGGAAGATATGAGTTATAGGTTGGGTTAGCGTTATATATCTGCTCGATGATAGGATGGTATTAGTTGACTTTTTTTATATTTAACATTATGATTTACCAAAGCAGCTCTTTTATATATCACTGTGATGTTCAAGGAACTTTTTATGGAGTTTTTATTTATATATATGGGAGAATTAGCCCGTTGTCTCACGTGGAGGTGAAATATTTTTAGAACAGTATTAATGTGAGGTACAACATCGGGAGAAACATTATAGGATGAAACAGTTCCGATATTTGTAATAATGTGACTGTCACAAGCACAATGCGTACTTTGTTATATAGTAGCAGTGTGAAATGGTGCGAGCGGGGACACAGGGAACACGCATGCGCAGTATTGCGATCTCTGCTCGGATCAAACACTGAAAGCGCGCAGGCGCAGTTATGGGTCTTCCGCCCGGATCGGAAGCTATGGGTATAAAAGATTGATTGCCGTGCCGTGTAGCCAATCCCATGACTAAGTCTTTATGACGAAACATGTCGGGGCGTGGCTACACGGCAATCGCTTTTGAGTGACGTAGGACGCTGTGACAGGGAGCGCCATACGAGGATAGGTGGAAGCCGGTCACATCTACACCAGGGATCGGGTGAGACGGGTATTTTGAGAAGCGCAGTACCTGGGTCCGCCGTGACCACCACACACTGGTTTACTTACTTTATTTGTTATGCTGTGACAACTTGCTGTGCTGTGTTACTGTTAAGCCTGCAGTGAATTTTAAAGATGTGAGTGCAATGGTGAAGGGGCTTTTTGATTTTTAATAAATTTTATTACGTTATTGCACCATTGGATTATTTTTCTTTTTTCATGTGGAGAGAGCTCTTGGGCATTACACTTTGGAGAAGTAAAGGTGTACAGGTTTACCACTGAAGATCAATCTTATCCCTTGTGAGTGTGGGATAAAAGCTTGTTGGCCCTGACACGAGAGTGTGGGCAAAAGGAGCTGGTGAGTACATTCACCTAAGGGGAGTGGATTCACAGTCACAGAGGTGCGGTGGAAGATTCATTTAAGTAGAAGATTTGCACTACAACACGTCACGGATTTTGTTTTGGACTATTTTACTTTCGGATTGTTTGTGGACACACTTTATAGATATAATAATTTTTTTGCGAGTTAATTCACATTGGCTCTCAGTTATAATTCTCACATTATATTTGTATGTGCACAGATACGTTATTCACTCAATTGGTGTATATGCACCATTTGTTTGTGATTTTTTTTTGAGTATGTCATTGTATGCACATTAATGATGAAGGATGAGGACGTGATGTAATCATTGCACAGGTTGATACATCAGCTTATCACTCTTCACTACACCTTATTATTGGATTAGGGATCACTTTTAGCGCTGCTATTTTGAGTTCACTAGGAGCGAGTTTGTGGTGAATCAATTTTTTACTGTATACTTATCATTTAAGCAGCAGCTCAGATTTAGGTTTTTGCCATCAGCGCAGCGTTTTTGGGTGTATGAGTGGGCGGATTTTTATATACATCTGATTTTTTTTTAGGTTATTCAGTTAGCTGCAGTGTATTTAATATATGGCATATATACAGTCAGTCCCGTATATATATATATATATATATATATATATATATATATATATATATATATATATATATGCAAAATATATAAAAAAATACAGCGCTGTCAGAAAGGGTAAATATGACATACATTAATTGATCTGCTGTCTATACCATAGATTGAATAGTAAGGTTGCAAAAATGTGAGATACCCACAATGCAAAATGTTAAAATAAAAGAGACCGCGCTAAATAAACTTAAGTTGTAAGGAAATAAGTGTACATCAAATTAATGAGTCCATCAAAAACATCCAAACAGTGTCGATTGTTGTCCGACAGAAGAACACTATAAGACACCGATCTTCATCCCCAGCAAAGGTGACATCACACTCAAATTCACCGTAGAAAATAGTGTTGGAGATAGGACAGTCCTTCACCTTTAAAACAACTGCCTCTTACCAGCTCCCTTGATCTCTGGTCAGGAGATCAAATACGCCTTTTGGCTTATAACCCAGCCACAGTCTCAAATTGGGATGGATGTAAAGTCAGATCAAGTCCTCCTATTTGTCTTAAATGACCCACAAACAGCTTGTCCAATGGTCAGTCATATAAAAGAGAAAAGGGCTCCCATAGTGTAAAAACGTATAAGATTTTATTTATAAAAACAGTAATGCACTCACATGTATACGAAATGTTTCAGGCAATATTGGATATACGAGCCGGCCGGCTCTCTCTCTGCAAACGCCCGTAGCTTCCGGGACTGCGTGTTAGTGTTGTGGTGGCGTCAGCACGCCGCTCTCCCTTACACGTTTTTACACTATGGGAGCCCTTTTCTCTTTTATTATGACCTGCATATTTACCCTTTCTGACAGCGCTGTATTTTTTTATATATTTTGCACATTTAATTGGAGATACAATCCATATAGCAGCAGTCGGACACATTCTTTTGTGTTTTGCAGATGTGACAGATTTTTCTGCTTTCATATTTGTAGGTATTGCCTGTCCATCTAGAGTGTGCTGATAATCACTCCAGTTTCTCCTTATAGGACGGACTGGTGTTCTTAGATAGCACATATAATGGATATCTTTGAATACAGGGCAGCTAAGGTGGTCAACTCAGATGGTGTATTTGAAGTTTACAATGATAGGGAGAACTATCTTGGAGGTTTTGATGTACGACTAAAAAACCTTACAATCTCTGAAATACATACGCAATGGGATGTGGCCTTCTTGGAGACATACATTAAGACAGGTATGGTCCCAAGAAGCCTTAGATGGGAAGTTTGCCCCCAAAAAGGAGAATCGGAACTAGAAGAATGGTTCCGTTACTTCAATGAGGCAGGGGTCAACTTCCTAAGATTTTTGGTAGCCAGAAAAAAGAGCAAATTGACCAGACTGGACGGTGAGATAAAAGCCCTTAAGGATAGTCTTTTGCCCTATAAAGAAGTGGAGGAATACAAAGAAAGAACCATTAACTTATTAAAAACATTAGATAAGGAAGAAAGGGAACAAAAATTCAAAAAAAGAAAGAAATACAATAGAGACTATGGGGATTATCAAGCTAACAGTGTGTTTGCATGGCAAAGGAAACTGGCCTTGGAAGCAAGTGGCGGACAGGAACCTTCTATGGAAGTTACTGTGCAAGGGGGTGATGTTCCATCACACCCCCCGGTTCAGAACCAGCACCCTCCATCCAGGAATGGTGCACAGAGAAATCCTAAGAAACCCCATGTAAATAACAAACAGTCTAAAAGAGGTAGATGAGTATCCTATCAATCACCCCAGAGACCAGCAGTTTCTAATAGGGGGGGCCAACACACACGAAAGGCTGGGGGGTACCAACAATATAATCAGAATGGGAATCGCGAACGAAGGCAGTCCCAACCATATAATCAAAATCAGCATCAGAATTATAGGACTACTCCATATTCTGATGCTAATCATGATCAACCAAGGTATAATGAATATGGTTATGATACACAACCCAGCCAACATCATTATGGTGACAATCCCCAGCACTATAACATGGAGGGGGACGAGGATGAAGTGGACTATGGGGTAGATACACGTAACCGTTTTTACCCTTTGAGGGATAGAGCAGGCCCTATTCACTATGATAGAGGGAACTACCCTAATTATGAACAGGGATATTACAGATCAGTAAAGGACCGGCCTACCAATACCCATGGCAGGAATCAGGAATCACATCCTTGGGGTTTTCCCAGACCCAATCAGGGAATAAAAAGGCCGGTAGAAAACAAAGAGGAACCAGAGGGGGGAGGAGAGCAAGATCCAAAAGATAAGAATGTAAGGGCTGATGGGATCTTTAATCTTAGCACCCAGGTTTTAACCCAATCAGAATTGGCGCTATTAAATAAAGGTTTGAAATTTGCACCCCCAAAAAAGCTAAACAAATTTCAAACATATATGGACGTCCACAAATATGTCCGAAGGATCAACATTAAAAGATATTTTGCCAATTGTTCAGAAGGATCTAGGCTACCTGTCCAACAGGAGTATCAACATACTGGATTAGCCAATGCCTCCACTTTCAACCCTCCGGGTACTTTGGCACCTTCATTGAGGGTGTTCAGGGACGTGGTCCTTAGAGACCTAGATGCCCTTAAAGTGGCCAATCATAGGATGACTAGAACATTGAAGGAAGGATTGGATTCCCTTTGTAATAATAAGGGGATTGCAATCCCGCTGATAAAGGTGGGGGGATAGTAATTCTCGATAGGAATGATTACTTACGGGAAATGTCCAACATCGTGGGAGATCAGGATACGTATACCCCCTTACCTGGGAATCCGGTGATTAAATATAAGAGTGATCTCGAGAAATTAGTCACTAAGGGGTATCGAGAAGGGATACTCAATGACAAAGAAAAAACTTTTTTAGTCCCTAGGGCTCCAAGAGTTCCGATTCTGTATTGTTTGCCGAAAGTCCATAAAAGTTTGACTTGCCCCCCGGGACGACCTATAGTTAGTGGTATTGATTCGGTCACGTCCCGGGTGGGCAAGTACATAGACTTTTTTCTGCAACCCCTGGTACAACAAATGCCTTCCTACATAAAAGATACGAAGCATGTGATAAATTTGTTGTCCAAGTTGAAACCCAATAGTTGAACATGGTTGGTGACGGCTGATGTGACTTCATTATACACTATAATTCCACATCACTTAGGATTTGCAGCTGTAAAATTTTTTTTGAACACCCTTTCCAAAATCCCATTAAGACAGCAGGATTACATCATGGAGTTATTGGATTTTGCGGCCAATCACAATTACTTTTAGTACAACCATTGTTATTATCGACAGCAAAGAGGTGTTGCTATGGGCGCCAAGTACGCCCCAAGCTTGGCTAATCTCTTCATGGCCAAGTGGGAGGAGGACATCATCTATAAGGACCGCTGTCCACACCTGGTCTTTTGGGCCAGGTATATAGATGACGTCCTCCTCCTTTGGGAGGGATCTATCTCTGAATTAGAAGTCTTTTTCTCTCAAGTTAACAACAATGAGAGGGGTATCAGATTCGTTCATGAAGCTAGTCAAGAAAAGATCAACTTTTTAGATTTAACCATCTATAAGGAAATAGACTCTTTTAAAACGATCACTTTTTTTAAACAGACAGATTGAAATGCGTTCATACCTCTCGACAGTTGCTATAAGGACAGCTGGCTTCAGTCGGTACCTAGGAGTCAGTTCGTCAGGATGAGATGCAACTGCTCAAACGTGGAGGACTATAGAGTCCAGGCAGATATTCTAAAAAAGAGGTTTTTGGAGAAAGGCTATGATAGAGATCCACTAGAGACCATCATAGAAGAAGTGGAAAGGCGTGACAGATCTGAACTTTTAGATATGGCCCCTACGAAAAAGAAAGAGAGTCCAGTCATCCCTTTTATCACAGCTTATTCAACCCAACATTATCAAATTAGGAAAATCATTAATAAACATTGGCATCTGTTGGGTAATGATACATTGATTAACACTTTTTTGCCTAAGAAACCCCAGGTGACATTTAGAGGGGCCCCCTCATTGAGGAATATCATTGCCCCCAATGTAGTAGACCCCCCTGGCAAGAGATTGTCTTTTTTCCAAGGTCTCCCAGGTTATCACCAATGCCGCAGATGTCAAATCTGCACACTTAATCGGATTAAAACCAAAAAAACATTGTCATTTGTCTCAACCAGTACCTCCAAAGAGCACAAAATAGAACCATTTATTACATGTAGCTCCACTGGGGTTGTATACCTGCTCCAATGCCCGTGTGGTCTCCAATACGTAGGTCGAACCAAACGGGCCATGCAGGTACGTTTAGGGGAACACATAACTAATATTAAAACGGGTTTCAAATTCCATTCTGTTTCCAAACACTATGATAGGGTCCATAATCGGGACCCAGCCAATACAATTTTTCTAGCTATTGACAAATATAATGCCCATTGGAGAGGTGGATCCCTTGTTAGGGAACTATCCAAGATGGAGATGGCGTGGATCCATAGGGTACAGTGTTACACGCCTTATGGCCTTAACATAGATACAGATGTCAACTCGTTCATTGATAATAGCTAGGGTGAATATATGGAAGCCAGTCCTGAGTCCCTAGCAGCATTTGGGGGGGGGATGTGGAAGGTGCATATATGCTTCTAATTTTTTAGTCACATATTTACATTACATGATTTTTTGGATTGACCTACAGGGTATCAATTAACATAGAGTATTCGGTAACATGAAAATTCACCTAGTTAATATATGGGCCATAGTGATTTGATACGCTTGTGCCTATTTGTGGTTTATTATAACCACCTAGATGGGCTTTCATCATATCTGGTGCTGAATACTGTAGGCTCTATGTAACCCGGCCAAACATTAATACAAAATTTCTCTTTTTAAACATTTTTCTGGCTTTTTTCCTCCTTGTCTTTCTCTCCACAGTGGGAGGTCAGTGAAAGACAAATATAATTTATTATAGCATTATTTCTGTTTTTAGAATTTTAATTGATGCATCTAAGTGACTCTATAAATGGGATATAAGGGTTTAAGGCCATGCCATATAGAGTTTGGCCACTAGATGCTGCCACTTTGTTCTGTGTGGTATATTTACGTATTATTAACAAATAATTAGTTTACATACAACCGATATGCACAGTCCTTTGTACTGTAGATTGTGTATATATAAATAACAGTATGGTACACTGTTTTAGTTAAGGGAGGACATCGATTAATATCGGGGTCTTTCCCTGTTAACACACTGGCGTCTGCCCAATTGCAATATGGCGGCATCCGCATCATCCACTGCTCGGACCTCAGGACTGGGCGGTCCCTTTGTAATCAACTGGCATATAATTGGTGGTGATCAGCACGCCGCCCGTGCCCCTGGACGACGTCAGGTTTGACGAAACGGCGTAAAAGGGAGAGCGGCGTGCTGACGCCACCACAACACTAACACGCAGTCCCGGAATCTACGGGCGTTTGCAGAGAGAGAGCCGGCCGGCTCGTATATCCAATATTGCCTGAAACATTTCGTATACATGTGAGTGCATTACTGTTTTTATAAATAAAATCTTATACGTTTTTACACTATGGGAGCCCTTTTCTCTTTTATATGACTGACCATTGGACAAGCTGTTTGTGGGTCATTTAAGACAAATAGGAGGACTTGATCTGACTTTACATCCATCCCAATTTGAGACTGTGGCTGGGTTATAAGCCAAAAGGCGTATTTGATCTTCTGACCAGAGATCAAGGGAGCTGGTAAGAGGCAGTTGTTTTAAAGGTGAAGGACTGTCCTATCTCCAACACTATTTTCTACGGTGAATTTGAGTGTGATGTCACCTTTGCTGGGGATGAAGATCTGTGTCCTATGGTGTTCTTCTGTCGGACAACAATCGACACTGTTTGGATGTTTTTGATGGACTCATTAATTTGATGTACACTTATTTCCTTACAACTTAAGTTTATTTAGCGCGGTCTCTTTTATTTTAATATATATATATATATATATATATATATATATATATATATCCACTGCATCCATTGTAGCCAAGCCTATATCTGACTGCAGGCCATTCCTGGTGTACTTCTTCTAATATACTTACCATGCACCCATAGTGCAGTTGCTACTACTTTTCTGGTGGTGTACACAATACAGTACACCCATAGTTGTTATTAAACTTCTGTTGGTGTACACAGTACCGTGCACCCATGGTGCAGTTGCTACTACTTTTCTGGTGGTGTACACAGTACACAATACATACAGTGCACCCATAGTTGCTATTAGACTTCTGGTGGTGTACACAATACCGTTCACTCCTAGTGCAGTTGCTACTACTTTTCTGGTGGTGTACACAATACATACAGTGCACCCATAGTTGTTTTTACACTTCTGATGGTGTACACAGTACCGTGCACCCATAGTGCAGTTGCTACTACTTTTCTGGTGGTGTACACAGTACACAATACATACAGTACACCCATAGTTGTTATTACACTTCTGTTGGTGTACACAGTACCGAGCACCCATAGTGCAGTTGCTACTACTTTTCTGGTGGTGTACACAGTACACAATACATACAGTGAACCCATAGTTGCTATCAGACTTCTGGTGGTGTACACAATACCGTGCACCCCTAGTGCAGTTGCTACTACCTTTCTGGTGGTGTACACAGTACACAATACATACAGTGCACCCATAGTTGCTATTAGACTTCTGGTGGTGTACACAATACCGTTCACCCCTAGTGCAGTTGCTACTACTTTTCTGATGGTGTAAACAATACATACAGTGCACCCATAGTTGTTATTACACTTCTGTTGGTGTACACAGTACCGTGCACCCATAGTGCAGTTGGTACTACTTTTCTGGTGGTGTACACAGTACACAATACATACAGTGCACCCATAGTTGCTATTAGACTTCTGTTGGTGTACACAGTACCGTGCACCCCTAGTGCAGTTGCTACTACTTTTCTGGTGGTGTACACATTACACAATACAGTGTAGTGTGGTTTTGCTAAACAAAATTTACAGCATGTCCGGAAGGCCACCAAGGAGTGGCAGACGCTCATAGGCCACTAAAAGAGGGCAAGCAGGCTCTGTGTCTACAGTCGACAGTGCTGGTCATGGACACAGTGCATCCTCAGCACATGGCCGTGGGGCACGCTTGTCCTTTTTTTCTGCAGCTGGCTGTGTTATCGAGCCACAACATGCAGAAGAGTTGGTGGAATGGATAACAAAGCCGTCCTCATCCTCCTCATCCTCTGTCACCCAGGCTCAGAGTATTTTGCTTGCCAATGCAGCTGCCAAAGCGGCCTATTCCATCGGCTCCATGTCAGCAGTCACTCCTTCCCTAGCCCCACCATCATGCGCGGAGGAGTCCCCCAAACTATTCGACCACAGTGTAGGGTACATGCTGCAGGAGGATGTGCAGCGATTTGAAGGCTCCGATGATGGTATCCAGGTTGAGGAAGGGAGTAACGTCAGTCTAGAGAGAGGGGGTGCCCAAGAAGGTCAAGAGACTGGCAGTCATGTTTCCCCGGCTGCAGCATACTGCCAAGTTTGCTCCAGTGACGAGGAGGGAGGGGATGATGAGGTCACTGACTCTACTTGGGTGCCTGATAGAAGAGAGGAGGAGGCACATCTCCAACAAGGCAGGATGCCCTCCAGGGGGCAGCTTAAGGGCAGCCACCCTATTGCATCTCACTGCAGAGCTAAGCAGGTGCAGGACGCTGCTGACTCCCCGCATATTTTGAAAGTTCTTTGGTGTGGGCCTTTTTTGACATGTGTGCAGCAGATCGCACCATTGCTGTTTGCAACATATGTCTGAAGCGTATCAAGTGTGGCCAAAACAGCAGCTGCTTGGGCACCACGTGCTTGACCAGACATATGATGACCTCCCATGCAGTCCATTGGCAACAACACTTAAAAGACCCACATCAAAGAACAAGCCGGCTCTACGAGCATGTGAAAGGCAATGTCTTGGCCTCGTTGGACAGGGCTGTCAGCAGTAAGGTGCATATTACCGCTGACTCATGGTCCAGCAGGCATGGATAGGGACGTTACCTTTCTTTCACGGTGCACTGGGTAACTCTGCTGGCAGCTGGGAAAGATGGAGGACAGGGTTCAGTATTGTTGAAATTTGTTCCACCACCACGCCTCCAAAATGCTAGTAGTGGTGAATCTGCCACAGCTCTCTCCTCCACCCCTCCTCTTCTTCTTCCTATATGGCCTCTTTCTCTGCAGATTTGTCCTCTGAACCAGCGGTGTTCCGTAGGCGTTCAAGGGGCTACGCAAACACGCTGGCAAAAAGATGCCATGCGGTGCTTGAGTTGGTCTGCTTAGGGGACAGGAGCCACACTGGGGCAGAGATTCTGGCAGCTCTGCAGGGGCAGGCTCAGAGGTGGTTGATGCCACTCCAGCTTCAGCCAGGAATGGTTGTATGCAACAATGGCACCAACCTCCTCTCCGCCCTCCGACAGGGACACTTGACCCATGTTTCCTGTTTGGCTCACGTCCTGAATTTGGTGGTGCAGCGATTCTTGATCAGGTACCCAGGCTTACAGGATCTCCTGAGACAGGCCAGGAAAGTCTGTGGTCATTTTTGCCAGTCATATAATGCCAGTGCTCAGCTGGCTGACATTCAAAGAGAATGCAACCTGCCCAAGAACCGCCTCATTTGTGACATGCCCACCAGGTGGAACTCAAAGTTGGCAATGCTGCAGCGGCTAGACATGCAGCAGAGGACCATCAATGAGTTCCTGTGTGAGTATGGCACCAGGACAGGGTCAGGGGAGCTTGGCTTTTTTTTGCCACACCAGTGGCTACTGATCAAGGATGCATGCACTGTCCTGTCACCATTTGAGGAGGCCACGAGGATGGTGAGCAGTGACAGTGCATGCATCAGTGATACTGTCCCTCTTGTCCTCCTGTTGGAGCACACGCTTCGTGGAATAATGGACAGGGCACTTGAGGCAGAACAGCGGGAGGAAGAGGAGGACTTCCTTACCTCTCAAGACCCCCTTTATCCAGATAGCCTTCCTGCGGGCCTGCCGATCACACAGGAAGAAGAAGAGGAGGAGGATTGTGTTAGCATGGAGGTGGAGGATAACACTCAGCATCAGCAGCAGTCTTTAAGGGATCGGTTTCAGTCCCCAGAAACCCATGGAGTTGTACGTGGCTGGGAGGAGGTGGTTTAGGATCATGTGATCCTTAGTGACCCAGAGGACTCAGGATCGAATGCCTCTGCAAACTTACGCTGCATGGCCTCCCTGATCCTGCAAAGCCCACAAAAGGACTCTAGGATTCGTGGTATCAAGGAAAGGGATCATTACTGGCTGGCAACCCTTCTTGATCCACTTATCCAGCCTTCACAGTGGGAGCAGAGGATGAAACATCTTTGGGAGGCCTTGCAGAAAGGTTTGTGCAATGCATTTCCAGAGCCTGTGAGGTTACAATGTCCTAGTGCTGGACAACGTGTTGCTGAGGCTTCGTTCAGTCACAGAAAAAGCGGTGGAGAAGGTGGCCGGCTGACCGATGCCTTCAGACAATTCTTCAGTCCTCAGCGCCAAGGTCTGATTGGTTCGAGCAACCATCGCCAGCGTCTGAATTACATGGTGCAGGAATATCTAGGGGCAAGATCAGACTTGGAGACCTTTCCAACAGAACATCCACTGGGTTACTGAGTCTTGAGGATGGACCACTGGCCAGAGCTTGCTCAATATGCAATTGAGCTACTGGCCTGTCCTGCATCCAGCGTTCTTTCTGAATGCACATTCAGTGCTGCTGGAGGCTTTGCAACCGATCACAGGGTGTGCCTGTCCACAGACTCTGTTGATTGGCTCACATTCATAAAAATGAATCAGTCTTGGATCACCAGCTACCAAGCACCCAATGCTGATGTAACCGATTGATTTTTCTATGGATGTGGGATCCCTTGAAGACTGCATATGCTGAGTGACTATCCTATTATGCTGAGTGACTATCCTATTACTCCTCAATCTTCATGATGATAGCTTCTAAGAATATTTTTGGTTCAGGGCACCACCACCACTGCCTAAGGCCCAATTTTTCTGCCCCTGCTTAACAGGGGCGTGTAACTACAATTTTTGATCAAATATTTAACAGCAGGGCTCATTCCTGTGCTCAACAAGAGTATCTGTGAGGCTTTACAGTGTTGTGCCACCAGCACCACCGCCTCAGGCCCAATTTTCCTGCCCCTGTTTAACAGGGGCATGTAATTACAATTTTTGCTCTAATATTTCACAGCAGGGCCCGTTCCTGTGCTCAACAAGAGAATCTGTCAGGGGTTACAGTGTTGTGGCACCACCACTGCCTAAGACCCAATTTTTCTGCCCCTGTTTAACATGGGCATGTAATTACAATTCTTGATATTATATATTTCACAGCAGGGCCCATTCCAGCACCCACCAAGAGTAACTGTGAGGGCTTACAGTGTTCTGGTACCACCAACACCTAAGTCCCAATTTTCCACAGAGTGTATAAGGCAGGCCGTAAAGTATATACAGACGGTCCCCTATTTTCAAACATCTGACTTACAAACGGCTCCTACTTACAAACGGAGGGAAACAACAGGAAGTGAGAGTAAATCTACCCCTAGGAAGGGAAAATTTTCTCCTGTAAGAGTTAATATGGGAAAAAGGTGTCTCCACTGATGCTTTATCACCAATCCTGGTTTCCCTAATAACCCAAAATTTTCAAAATCCAATTGTCATAGGGACAGAAAGTGAGATGAAATCTTCTGAACAGGGGCACAGACAGCAAAACAAATGTTACAGGGGTGATAACCCTTCCCTGTGTTATCCAAAAAGCTTAAAAATAGATTTTTTGTCTGGAGCTACACTTTAAAAATGTACCTGTTCCAAATTACAAACAGATTAAACTTAACAACAAACCTACAGTCCCTATCTTGTTTGTAACCTGGGAACCCGGGGACCGCCTGTATGCTGCTGTTCAGAGTATATAAGGCCTGGGGGCCCACGCTTTTTTTTGTAATTTGGGTGCGGGTTCCCCTTAATATCCATACCGGGACCCGACATTACATTACAGCCACATGCAGTCTTAAATGACTTTTTTTCCTTTAGAAATGTCATTTTGTGCAGGGACTGTTCTAAACATGGGAAAAAGTATATAGTCACACCCAGGCGCGATATTTAAAGGAATATTTCACTTTTATTGTTTCACTTTAAGCATTATTAAAATCACTGCTCCTGAAAAAATGGCCACTTTTAAAACTTTTTTTTGCATTGACACGTGTTCCCTGGGGCAGGACCCAGATCCGCAAACACTTTTTATGACGATAACTTGCATATTAGCCTTTAAAATTAGCACTTTTGTTTTTACACATTCGAGTCCCGTAGACTTTAACGGTGTTCGCGCGTTCACACAAATTTTTAAATTAAACCAAACATACATTTACAGACATAATTCCATAGCAACATTAAAGAAAAAATGTCGACAATATGAAAAGTGAGCCTGATGCGTTTCAACCCATATACCAAGGGTCTTCTTGAGAGGGTCAGTCTGCTAAGAGATATATAATATAGGCACACATGTCAAAATTATTTACGCACAATGAAAATAATATACGGTGCAGACATGTGATATAATTACCCAATAATGTATGTCCAGCAAGGAAAAGGCCTCCTATATGGAGATACCTTTAAAAACTATTAATTCTCTCTCCCCGAGGGGTCCCAAAGCACCTCCACTGCTACAACAACCAAAACGGGGCAGTAATCCAGCGATGTGACTTACGAGAAGTCACACTGAAAATAACCCCCCACCAAGACAGACAATCAGGCGGGGAGCGGGCCACACCTGTGGTAAAGATCCAGAAACAGACTGAGTAACACGCCCATAATGTATATGAACAGTTAAAAAATTAATCAATTAATCAATTAAATAATCAATTAGCCAACAGTCAGCACCCAAAAAAAAAAAAAAACCATAACCAGGAGGCACAAATCTCCATGCATGCAATATATGCAGATAGAGACCTCTAGATATTCCAAAGGTATATATATAGAAATAGGTAAAATAGAAAAACAAAACTAATTAGATAAAGTGGTTAATTGGAGGGTCAAAGTAATAGTAGACACCAGCTCTAGCTATAATATTATGTGAAGATAATATTGGATTGTGTGTAGTATGATAGAAAGATGAGAAAGAGATTGTGGTTAAAAGGAAGAAGCAGAGTGAAAAAGTGAGTGAAAACACAAACAATGAAATAAAAGTGGTGAAAGACACATGCAGTGTGCGCAAGAACGCACACCATGTGAAATAAGTGACAAACACAAGTGTTAGAAACCAGCAACAACACACAAAATAAAAAAAGGTGACCGAGATAAAGAAAAAGCATAAAAGAAAAAAGAAAAAGAAACAAAGTGAACCCAAAATTACCTTAAAAGGCATTAAGACACATATGAGACTGCACCATGTCGCCCTATATGAACAGACTGCGATTTGTGACCTAACCCGGGATTGACCACAAGCACTGTCAGGCTCTGAGGATCAAAGTCCAATAAGAGTCCAACAGTCTGAAAAAAATGAATATAAGGATATCACTATAAATAATTAAACAGAAGTACATAGTTGGTTTTGTGGAAAACCACAAATACATTAAACGGGAATGGTGCAAGATCATACTGCTGAAGTATATACTTATAGTTATGCACTACCACCACATATCACCCAAGTGGTAGGTAGTGGTTGCCAATTTGCATACTGTAGATGTGTTTGGATATTCTTGTTTCGTCTTACCGACGTAATATGCCCCGCATTCACATGACATGAGGTACACCACTCCCCGTGTCTAACAATTGGTAAAGTGTGCGGGCTTGAACATTTCCCAGTTTGGAAGATGAAAGATTTTTTCACGTCTTATATATTGACAAAAAGAGCAATGTCCACAAGGGAATGATCCAAAGATTGAAACATTGCGCGTGCGACTTGACACGGGAACGTCACGTAGTTACGACGGGAATGACGTCATTTCGGGGCCGTTGGCTCTTCCCGAATGCCGGGGAAGCCACACGAGGCTGTCCAAACTCCTTGTGACAGTTCGGCTGGGTTTTTTTTGGGGGGCACACACCTGTGGTGGATCTACGATGATTGGTACACGCCCCTAGTGAGTATATATATGGATGATAATGACAATGGACTTTTAGCTTTCTTCTGTCTCGTGGGTCAGAGGCATATGCAGCTCTTGCACAGTAAGTATATACTTCAGCAGTATGATCTTGCACCATTCCCGTTTAATGTATTTGTGGTTTTCCACAAAACCAACTATGTACTTCTGTTTAATTATTTATAGTGATATCCTTATATTCATTTTTTTCAGACTGGTGGACTCTTATTGGACTTTGATCCTCAGAGCCTGACAGTGCTTGCGGCCAATCCCGGGTTAGGTCACAAATCGCAGTCTGTTCATATAGGGCGGCATGGTGCAGTCTCATATGTGTCTTAATACCTTTTAAGGTAATTTTGGGTTCACTTTGTTTCTTTTTCTTTTTTCTTTTATGCTTTTTCTTTATCTCGGTCACCTTTTTTTATTTTGTGTGTTGTTGCTGGTTTCTAACACTTGTGTTTGTCACTTATTTCACATGGTGTGCGTTCTTGCGCACACTGCATGTGTCTTTCACCACGTTTATTTCATTGTTTGTGTTTTCACTCACTTTTTCACTCTGCTTCTTCCTTTTAACCACAATCTCTTTCTTTTTCTCATCTTTCTATCATACTACACACAATCCGATATTATCTTCACATAATATTATAGCTAGAGCTGGTTTCTACTATTACTCTGACCCTCCAATTAACCACTTTATCTAATTAGTTTTGTTTTTCTATTTTACCTATTTCTATATATGTACCTTTGGAATATCTAGAGCAGGGATCCTCAAACTACGGCCCTCCAGCTGTTGCAGAACTACGCATCCCATGAGGCATTGTAAAACTCTGACATTCACAGACATGACTAGGCATGATGGGAATTGTAGTTCCTGAACACCTGGAGGGCCGCAGTTTGAAGACCCCTGATCTAGAGGTCTCTATCTGCCTATATTGCATGCATGGAGATTTGTGCCTGCTGGTTATCGCATCCTCCTTTTTTTTTTTTGGGTGCTGACTGTTGGCTAATTGATTATTTAATTGATTAATTTTTTAACTGTTCATATACATTATGGGCGTGTTACTCAGTCTGTTTCTGGATCTGTACCACAGGTGTGGCCCGCTCCCCGCCTGATCGTCTGTCTTGGTGGGGGGTTATTTTCAGTGTGACTTCTCGTAAGTCACATCGCTGGATTACTGCCCCGTTTTGGTTGTTGTAGCAGTGGAGGTGCTTTGGGACCCCTCGGGGAGAGAGAAAAAATAGTTCTTAAAGGGATCTCCATGTAGGAGGCCTTTTCCTTGCTGGACATACATTATTGGGTAACTATATCACATGTCTGCACCGTATATTATTTTCATTGTGCGTAAATAATTTTGACATGTGTATCTATATTATATATCTCTTAGCAGACTGACCCTCTGAAGAAGACCCTTGGTATATGGGTTGAAACGCGTCAGGCTCACTTTTCATATTGTCAACATTTTTTCTTTAATGTTGCTATGGAATTATGTCTGTAATTGTATGTTTGGTTTAATACGTTTTAAAGAACTTCCTACTGGAGCTCATTCTTTTAATTATCATGTCATGCCATTTTTGTAAAAATAAAAACATCAATTTTTTCATACATCGACTCAATCTTTTCACCCTGCTGCCTAAAAACCCCACCTTGGGGGCACCCTTTCTTCTCTTTTTGTGTCTTTCCTTTGCTAAGAAAATACTATCTAGGAGGGTTTGTAAAAAAAAAAAAGCTTATGCTCAAAAAAGCTCAAAGGAGCTCAAAAGAGCTTTAAAGAAGCTCAATAAAAACATGCACAAGAGCACAAAAAAGTACAAGCTTCTTCAAGCTGAAATAAAAGCTTAAATGCCTGTAAAAGCAACTTTTTTGAGCTGCAGTGTGCATAAGCCCACCTGGATTATTCCATGCAGTAACACACAGTTGAACTTGCACGGATCATTAAAAGAGCATGGGCCTTTAAAAGAAAAAACAATGCACCTGAACAGGTGTGTTTGAGCCTCCTTTATACTAGCCTGTCAATACTGGGATGACCATAGCTCTGGAAGTTCTGGCTAGGGTTGCACTCATACCAAGCTACTGGGGACCTTGGTATGTAAACCATATCGTTTTGCTAGGTTATTGTTTTAGGCTTGATGGGTAACCAAATTAGATATTCCAGGGATATGTACATTTCTTGTTTCTTTGAAGAAGACTAGACGATATTTTAGGATTTTGTGCCAGGCTTATTATTTGCTGCACAGTGTAGTACTTATAAATGAGCCTGCAACATAAAAAATGGCTGGGTAAAAAAGAGCAGGGAAATTAGTATTTACTACTTAGGAGGTAATGATGACACCACAGGAGAGCTCTCATTATCAGACATATCTTTCAAATCCATATCAAATGTGGAAAATGTTTTCACCTGATGCAGAGAGAATGAGAGAGAAATGCTAAATAATTGACAAGCTAGATTGTGCTAATGCATTCTGCAGGATCCACTGACCTTGCTGCTTGGTATGCTACTGACATATTGACTTCCTCTTATCTCAGGAACAAAGGAAGCATGCTGGGGAAGGAGTGGAGAGATAGCTATCACATGGAGGAGAAACAGGTACGGAGGTGAAAGAAGTAAAGGCTTAGCTTCAGCACAGAAGTTGCAGTAAGACAGAAAAGACAGAAAAAGTAAAAAAACAGAGAAAAGTTCTGCAGAAGATGCGACTGGGGGTAGTGTGTGAAAATACACTGCAAAGCAGCAGATAAATACATATGAAATATAAAATTATACAGCAACACAACATGTATATGGGAACGCTGTGTGCTACAGTGAAACATTTTCATTGGAACACATATTTTCAAATGTAGAATTAATATCTATGCATTTAAGAAAGTATAACAAATCTATAGAAACATAAAATGTCATTCCCTTATTCTGGCAGATATTGCTAGATGTCTGACATATTTATGACAAATATGTGCATAATGTAGAAATTTAAACAGGCCAACCATTAAATGATCCATGTAGTGATCATAAATACGTCTTTTTTTACATTGCGGTTTGATTGCAAGCTCTGTTTCCCATAATAAGAAATAATTTCTACTTACTCTAGAAGGTTCTGATATGTAAAATTGCTGTAATAAATGTATATCAGCTACACTACACTGTTTAGTCTTTGACTGGCTCCCTGCATGTGTTCTGTAAGTGAAGGAAAATTAACCCAACAGTGCAGAGCTGGGCTTCCCATTAGGTAAGTGTAGGCACTGTGCCTACAGCCCAAGAGGACAAATAAAAGAGAAATTTGAAGGTACACAAAACACGAAAAAAAAAGTAAGACAGAAAGTATAACCTATTTACATTTTAAGTTTTTGGTTTTATTTATTTTTTTAAAAAACTTTCTCTCTTTTTTTCAGTCTATTTGTGTCAGGTAACCATTTCTCCCTTTTCCTTATTATTGTCATATTGTTTTTGTTGTATATATCTTTTGCTTACACTGTGAATAATATGATTATATGACAGATTATTTATCTATTTAGTAGCATATTAGTATTATAGTTGTGCATATACAGTGTATTGTCATTATTTGTATATAGAAAAGGGGATTGTAGCACCATGTTATTGTAAATATAAAGATTTGGGATATGTTTAAAGCTGTTGAAGTTGTGGTTTTGGTCATCTTATATCACTAGCCCCTTTTCCAATGAATGCTCAGCTCATAAAGCTTGAAAATAATAGCTGAACAGATTGGCACCCATATTCCTGTCACCACTGCAAGCCACCTTGAGACTGGTTGTGTCTGGGAGCTGTACATTACAGTAAGTGGGTTGGGGCAGTGGGTTTGGATCGTACAGCTGTTTGGCTACTTGGGGGTCAACTCATATGACTAGAGTTACATATGATTAGCTAGTTGCTGTTTGGCAGAAGATTTTCACAGAACCTTATGAAATGTTGGAGGCATCATTCTAAGACCTAATGGCTAACGGGGAACAATCTGTATTATTCAAAACAAAACTTTTAACACAAAATATTCCTCATATAAAAGTGAAGAAACAATGGAAAGGAAAAAATATGTATCAATAAAACAATAGTCCACTAAGAAGTGAAAAGAAGTGTCTACATCTTCAATTATGTAGTTAAACTCACACACCTCCTCATGTGTGTTAGTGATTCCTCTCCCTGATAGAGTGCACACTCACCAAAATCAATGACCTTCCACTCTCGTGGTTGGCAAAATAGCATAAACAGATGTCCTGTTGTCAGGATCAGAGGATGCTCCTATGTATCTCCATAACAATGAATACCAATCATTGGCGTAGGAAAGAAAACAAAAATAACCTCCAATGGTACAGTAGCAAAAATAATCTGCAGTTTATTAAAAACATGATGCAAAACTACTCACATGGTACAAGATGAAAACTTGTGTATCTAGTGATAAGCTTGGTTGTCTCACCACCTCTGGGAGTTCAGGGTAATTATACACGTCTCTGTGTCCACATCCGTCCTCCTTCTTTACTTCCTGATGCCTTCAGCTGTTGCCGTGTAACCACGCCCAGACGCGTTTAGTCATTTCCAACTTCGTCACAGGGGGTTTTTAGCATCACAGTTATAGATTGGGTTATACACTAAGTTAATTTACCTCCTAAGCGTGGAGATCTTTCCCATTTATTAATCTGTATAATTTGCAAATAAAAACAACAACTTGTTTTATTAAACAAAATCTGAGTTTAACTTTAAAGTTTGACCCCAGGCTAATAGAGATACACAGATGAAATATATGTTTTAGAGCTGCTTTACTTGCCAAAGGATTTGAATTTCAGTTTATTCAGTCCTAAGATCTACACAGCTCTGCCGCAAAACACAACCAACTTGACAATGGGGGAAAACCTGATCGTTTTCAATCGTTGCAGATTCACTTTGACTTACAGGTATCCTACTCACCCCCATCATGCGACTGGACAGTGAAAGGTGAAGCAGCACACAGATGAGCTCATCTCTCTGTCACACTGCTCTCTTCCTCTCTCAGCACACCTGATAGACTCTTTGTGGTGATTCTCCCTCCTCTCTCTGAGCTCAGTAGTAGATTGAAATAAGCTGATGCCAAGTCAGATAAAGGTAACTCCATAATAATACATTTAATGATAAATTAATGAATACGAGGGGGCATTGCATTTTGTCTTCTATACCTTCATGAAGTTCAGCGCTAGTGCTAGCAATCCAATAAATTATTGGACATAACACAAAAAGAAAGGCTACACAAAACGTAAACTAACAAAACATAACTTGTTGGAAATAGCATTGTGTTAAGGTACACAGACAACTTATAAAAAAAAATAACAAAACATGTGTAAAATTTCAGAATTTACACTTTCAGGGCTTATTGTTTGCTTATATCTTTGTTCTCACTAGCACATGCAATCATTTAGTGGATTAACAAAGCTGTCATAGATTTATATTGTTTAATATGAGAAAAACAGAACAGACATTTTTAGACCTCTTTCTCTTTATGTTTCATTTTCAGTCCCATTATTTTATTCTCCAGGCATTACTATTATAGCTGCTACTATAAAGAGTGTAAGAGCATTTTTATGTGACAGTCACACAGCAGTAACACCTTGCTCCTCTTTTGATGTTTTGATTTACTAGAAGCCTCCTTTCCTTGCCAAAAAGCAGACTGCTATTCAATGGTCAATAAATTCTGGTGATTACCCTCAATTTGCTTCCTGATACCAGGCGACATTTTAATATTGTCTTTTCATCCATCAAATCTCACCCATCATTTCAGGAGCCTAAACAAGTCTTCTAGTTGGAAAAGATTTCCTGGTGCGACTTCCTTGTTAATGGCGAGCTTCTCCTCGTCAGTGATTTTCATCATATTTTAATGGTGGATGGGTTTGTTGTGACATAAAATAATCAAAAGTATGTTTCAGAAGATCTCCTAGGGATTCACCAGTTCTAGTTTGCTTCTCTCCCCCACCTTCTGTTGCCTAAGTCCCGCCAAGAATTGAATGAAAACAGAGAGATTGCTATAGCCTGGACATTTTTCACTGTCCTGCCATCAATTTTTAACTGTGTCCCTAGAGTAAAATGATACAAATGCCACAAAATATAGCAGATGGACAATCCTTCAAAATACATTCTGATCTTTCCTATTTAATTTTTAATGTGTGTAATTTTTTTTCCGGCCACAAAAATGTCCATTTTTTTGCTTCCTCTGCTTGACTACACAGTAATTCTGCTTTGTCTTTTTTATATGGCTGATGATAAGATTCCATTTGTGTAAACCTGGCAACCATTCTGTTCATCTTTTATAAGAGTCGATCTTTGGTATGCAGGATTATACACCATGGCATTAGAACTAATCATTCACACATGGGTGGGATGATAGGTAAACAATTGCCAAAATGAAAGAGATGTCTCCTGAGGCTGTAAATACCAAGGACTTATGGTTTGATAATTATATGAAAATAATAGAAGCCAGTTTATGAGTTTGACGTATGCCGCAAGGCTTGTTTTTCTCTATTTTTTTCTTGTCTAAGCAGCCAAAAGAAATATTTCCCTAAATCAGATGTTATTATTTGTGCTAATTCAATATTTGCAGAGGTCTCAGCTGGGTATCATCAAAGAAGCATAAAAGGACAATTATTTCTAGACTCAATAGGGAATTAAATAATTTGATAAGATAAAATTGACAGAACTAGCGGTAGAACAGTTTCAACAGTTGGAACAGCCAGGGTTGCAGCCTTTCCTAGACTGAGTTTGCCCAAAGCTGATACCTACCCTTCTTGTTGTTTTTTAAACATTTTTTATTTATTAACATTTTCAATGATAATACAACATGTACCCCCCCCCCCTCCTCCCTCTCCCTCCTCCCTCCCTTCCCCAACCTTGTGCAGCTTCCACTAGTTACAAAATCATACTCTATGCTCATACTTCCAAAAACAACATTTGGTTCTCAAGGAGTCAGTGGTGTACATAATCATCACACAGTCAGCTATTCAGCCAGTTAGGATTACAAAAACCTTCTACCTATGTGCAAAACATACTCTTGTAATGCGTCTCCCCTCCTTAACAGGTCAAATCGCAGTGTTCTTGGCATCAAGCCAGCATTGTCACACTTTCTTAAATTTTTTGGGACATCCCCTCCTCAGGTATGTTGCTTAATAGAAAGAAAGGGCTTTATTGATTAAATCTTTCCAGAAAGACACCGTGGGTGGCCTAGGTTTTTTCCAACACAATAAGATAGCTTTGTGTGCATAAAAAAGGGAGAGTGAAATCATGGTTCTTTGCGCCCTACGTGGTGTCAACTCCTCCACCAGGCCCAGCAAACAAACTGCAACTGTTACAGGTACCGGCACTGGAAGCACTTTCTGTATAGTGTGTGTCACCCCCTTCCAGAATTCCTGTATCGGCTGGCACTGCCAGAATATATGATCAAAATCAGCACTATTAGTTGTGCAGCGCCAGCACTCAGCTGCACCTGTACCATATATACCAGCTATCCTTGCAGCTATCCTATCCTGTCCCATGCGTGAATAGTAACACGCATCGAGACAGTCAAAGATGGAGAGACCTGAGGTCCTCTGTGTACTAAGTAAAACAGACTCTCATACGATCCCATGAGGGCTGCCTCTAGTACTGTTGCTGAATCCCCATCATCCCTTGTCAGCCAGCGTCTAGCAAACACCATTTGTCCAGCTATGAAGTATTTGAATAAATCCGGTAGCGCCAGTCTACCCTGACCCAAGGGCTCCTGCAAGGTACAGAGGCTGATTCTAGGATGTGCAGCGGACCAAAGAAAGGTACTAAATAAGCTATTCACCCTCCTAAAAAAAGAACGGTGGATCTAAATTGGAGAGTTCCTTAGGAAGTACAAAAAAACTGGGAGAATCTTCATTTTCAATAAATTGACCCTGCTAATCAAGGACAATGGCAGGTGTCTCCATGCCTCTAGCTGCAGCTTAACCTTATTCAATAGGGGAAGCAAGTTTAGGGACATGAAATCCCCCACCCTAAGTGATATACATATGCCTAGATATTTGATTTCCGACACCCAGGGAATGGGAACCCTTTTGGTTGCCAAAGTCTGGGCGTCACTGTCAATAGCCATCACATTGGACTTCTCCCAGTTCACTCGCAGTCCCGAGAACGTGGCAAATTTATCTAATATTTGAAACACTGCTTCTAGTGATGACCCAGCATCTTGCAGAAAGAGGAGCATGTCATCAGCATAAAGAGCAGTGCATTCCCATATACCTCCCACCTCTAGTGCTCTCACCTCAGATGACTTCCTTAAAGCTATAGCCAGGGGTTCTATCACTAGTGCAAATAAGGATGGTGACAACGGGCATCCCTGGCGTGTGCCTCTACCCACTGAAAACTGAGGGGAAACTGAGGTACCCAATTTTATGGCAGCTTGAGGGGTACTATATAGAAGTGAGAGCCAGGTCATGAATACTTCCCAAACCCCATATGACGCACTACTGCTAACATATAATTCCAATCGACTGAGTCAAAGGCTTTGGCCATGTCGAGAGACACTACCACCCTAGTCCCTGCATTGTTATGATCAATCTGCAAGTGAGCGAACATTCTGCGTAGGTTAGTGTCCGTAGATTTTTGAGGTATGAAACCTGTCTGATCTTTGTCCACTAAGGTAGTGATAACCTGTGACAGTCTTGTGGCTAATATTTTCGTTAGAATTTTAAGATCCTGATTTAAAAGTGCTATAGGTCTGTACGAAGAGCAAGACAATGGGTCCTTGCCTGGTTTCGGTAAGAGGATTACTTGTGCCTCTAACATGGAGTTCGGTAAGCATTTGTGTTCAAAACAGTATTGAAATAAGGCTTTCAGTCTGGGAACCAAATCCTCAATATGCAACCTATACCACTCTATACAGAAACCGTCTGGTCCAGGTGATTTGTGCGGAGGGAAAGCCCTGATAGCTGTTTCAATTACTTTTTCCGTTAAGTCCGCTTCCAGAATATCCCTATCTGAATCAGACAGGACCGGGATATTCAAGGACGACAACAATGCGTCTAAATTTTGCTTGTCATACACTGGGATAGGAGTATACAAGGCCTTGTAATGTGTCCATAATATCTTTTGGATTCATGAGAATGTCTCCCTTGCAGTTTTTGATACATGGTACATTTGTCTGTATTCTCTGATCTGCTACTAGCATAGCCAGTAACTTGCCATTCTTATCACCCTGCTCAAAAATAGATTCAGCGCACTTTGCCCTAGACGTGTGCGTTAGGTCAGTGAAGTACAAAGCCAGTATGCGTCGTGCCTCTAACAAGTCTTGTAGGTTGTATCAGACTTATCATTTGCGTGTGGAAGTTCACATGTCCTTTCCTGTTCTTGTAATTCTTGTTCCTTTTTATTATGAGTCCTATGCACCTGTTTAATGGCTGAGATATAATGTCCCAGCATACAAGCCTTAAACACATCCCATACTGTGACGGGGTTAGCCGACCCTATGTTATCCTTCCAGTAACCCGTGAAATACGGCGCCACCTGAGAGGACACCCCCTCTACCTCCAACCAGCCGGGTTCAACCTCCAAGCTCCCCTCCTGCAGGCCGAGGGGATACCAATATGTACCGATAGTGGCGTATGATCTGAAAGGCCACCAGCCAAATAATTGGCTCCTCCCACTAATTGTAACATAGGTGTGTTGGCAAACGCCAAATCTATCCTTGAGGATGACCTATGTTTTTTTGATAAATGCGAGTAGCTTACTGTGGTGGGGTTTTTCCATCGCCACAGTTCTGTCAGGGAGACCGTAGCCGCCCAGGCAGAAAGGTCGGCAGATGCCACCCTGTGTACATTTGACGAATCTAGATTAGCAGATAGAATGGCATTAAAATCCCCCGCTATAATAAGAGGAAGATGCATATACAGGGTTAATTTTCCTAGGAGATCATATAGTATCTGGCCCTGAAAAGGTGGAGGTATATAAACATTAACTAAAACAATTTTACATGTACTAATATCAGCTATGACGATTAGGAAACAGCCACCCAGATCTGAGCTAGCATGATGTATGGTACAGGGTACTGCCTTACTGATCAGGATTGACACTCCCCTAGCATAGGTAGAGTACGTTGCATGTAGTGCCCGTTGTATCCAGGCTCTACGTAAGGTCAGCACCCTGCTGCCATCCAGATGAGTCTCTTGTAGAAACACCACATGCGGTGTGACCGTCTTTAGGTATTGGAACATCAAGACTCGACGGAATTTGTCATTTAGGCCTCTGACATTCCAAGAGACCAAATTAACTGCTGATCCTGCCATAAAACATATTGCAATTTAACATACATTACACATTGTACCATCATGTTACTAAGAAGATAAACAGGTAAACTACGTGACCCATTTGTACGTCTGAGGGTCTAAAGTGGAAAGCTGCACCGTCCAAAAAGAAAAGGCCCAAAACCCCTGTAACTCCCTGCTGCTGTGTAACAAACCAACACAAACAGCATGCGCAGCTTTTTCCCAAAACTTGTCCAAAAAAAGTCCTGGAAAACGTGGCCACAGAAAAATTTAAAATCAAACATAAAAAATGCAAAAAAGAGTACATCAGTTTGAAGACAAAGTGTCTGTGCTTTTCATGCTCCATGACTCTGCTACGGATACTCATCCATTCCTCTACAAACGTACATGTACCCCCCCTCCTTCCTCCAATATTTGCGTTGTTCCTGCGTGAGGAATATATAAGGAGCCAACTGACACAGGTTACCCCATGTGGTGGAGTCTGCAGGTATACAATCGTATGTGCGGAACAGAGCACATAGCAGAGTCCCCCAAACTCCCCCCCCAACTTGGGCAGGAAAACTCATAACAAAGTTAACAGGTACAGGGAAACCAAAACATCTTCAGCCAGAGGCTTTTGGCTCTTTTACTCACAATCTGTCGATCCAGTCACTGGCCTCCACAGGAGTATCAAAGAATCGCACGGTGCCCTTGTACGGTATCCTCAATCTGCTGGGGTATAACATGCTATACTTGATTTCCTTCTCCCGCAACCGGCGTCTCACCTCATTAAACGATCTGCGTCGTTTCTGCACCTCAGCTGAGAAATCCAGAAAAAAATATTAATTTCGTATTTTCATAAGGCAATTCCGGATGCTTCCGTGCTTCGGCCAAAATCATATCCCTGTCACGATAATTAAGGGACCTGACTAGGAATGGTCGCGGTGGGGCCCCTTCAGGACGGCAGCCCATTGGTACCCTGTGGGCTCTTTCTACCACGTACGTGGGTGGCATGTCAGGCAGGTTCAATACATTTTTAAACAGCGATTCCGCAAATATTGGTGGGCGGGAGCACTCCTCACCTTCCGGTAGTCCTACCACGCAAATATTATTTTGTCTTTGTCTGTTCTCAGCGTCGTCCACTTTATTGACTATTTACCAGGGACTGCAATTCAGTGATCTGTGAGGAGTGAGAACTCTGCTGGTCTTCCACAGTGCTTATGCAACCCTCAGCTTCAGAAAGTCTTCCCCTGATTTTGTCTAAGTCATGGCGTATGAGGGTGCATTCAGATGCCAGGTGTTCCACCTTTACCATTAGCATGGATTTAAACCCCTCTATTGCTGCCAAGATGGGCTTTGTAATTGCCTCTGGTGTTGCTTCTAGCAATAGGCGACGGGGGGCTTCTATCTCCTTATCAGGGGATGCCATTGCCACAGAAAACTGCACTGGGCTCTGCTCCTTCCTCCCCCCATGCTGTGCTCCAGAGTCAGAGCCTAAGATGGCACCCGGAGAGCCCGCCCCTTACCCGGCCTCTGTATCCTTGCGGCGGCTTGTGCTTTTCCCCAGCCCTTCGCGGACATTATTTCGCCGCTGAGGAGTTCAGGGTGTGTGGGGAAGTCTATGAGTGTCCTTTTAGCAAGAAACGAGGATTTAAAACGGGCGTATATGCAGGATTAGCACGGAGCTCTTCAGGCACACGTCCTCTCACATCCCGGCCACGCCCCCTCACCCTTCTTGTTGTTGATGAGACAATCAAAAATGGCCATATTGATATTTGTGAATGACTTTGTGATCAGTATACTTTTAACAGACCAGTATGTAGGTTTTTACAGTTATATTTTTATACTTACAGTGGGGACGGAAAGTATTCAGACCCCCTTAAATTTTTCACTCTTTGTTATATTGCAGGAATTTGCTATAATCATTTAAGTTCATTTTTTTTTTTCCTCATTAATATACACACAACACCCCATATTGACAGAAAAACACAGAATTGTTGACATGTTTGCAGATTTATTAAAAGGAAAAACTGAAATATCACCTGGTCCTAAGTATTCAGACCCTTTGCTGTGACACTCATATATTTAACTCAGGTGCTGTCCATTTCTTCTGATCATCCGTGAGATGGTTCTACACCTTCATTTGAGTCCAGCTGTGTTTGATTATACTGATTGGACTTGATTAGGAAAGCCACACACCTGTCTATATAAGACCTTACAGCTCACAGTGCATGTCAGAGCAAATGAGAATCATGAGGTCAAAGGAACTGCCTGAAGAACTCAGAGACAGAATTGTGGCAAGGCACAGATCTGGCCATAGTTACAAAAAAATTCTGCTGCACTTAAGGTTCCTAAGGGCACAGTGGCCTCCATAATCCTTAAATGGAAGACGTTTGGGACGACCAGAACCCTTCCTAGAGCTGGCCGTCCGGCCAAACTGAGCTATTGGGGGAAAAGAGCCTTGGTTAGAGAGGTAAAGAAGAACCCAAAAATCACAGTGGCTGAGCTCCAGAGATGCAGTCGGGAGATGGGAGAAAGTTGTAGAAAGTCAACCATCACTGCAGCCCTCCACCAGTCGGGGCTTTATGGCATAGTGGCCCAATGGAAGCCTCTCCTCAGTGCAAGACACATGAAAGCCCGCATGGAGTTTGCTAAAAAACACCTGAAGGACTTCAAGATGGTGAGAAATAAGATTCTTTGGTCTGATGAGACCAAGATAGAACTTTTTGGCCTTAATTCTAAGCGTTACTGCTCATCACCTGTCCAATATAGTCCCAACAGTGAAGCATGGTGGTGGCAGCATCATGCTGTGGGGGCGTTTTTCAGCTACAGGGACAGGACGACTGGTTGAAATCGAGGGAAAGATGAATGTGGCCAAGTACAGGGATATCCTGGATGAAAACCTTCTCCAGAGTGCTCAGGACCTCAGACTGGGCCGAAGGTTTACCTTCCAACAAGACAATGACCCTAAGCACACAGCTAAAATAACGAAGGAGTGGCTTCACAACAACTCTGTGACTGTTGTTGAATGGCCCAGCCAGAGGCCTGACTTAAACCCAATTAAGCATCTCTGGAGAGACCTAAAAATGGCTGTCCACCAATGTTTACCATTCAACCTGACAGAACTGGAGAGGATCTGCAAGGAGGAATGGCAGAGGATCCCCAAATCCAGGTGTGAAAAACTTGTTGCATCTTTCCCTGAGCAAAGGGTCTGAATACTTAGGACCATGTGATATTTCAGTTTTTCTTTTTTACCAGTTACCAACCGGCCCATAGTCAAATGACGGCTGCAGGGCGGTTGGATAACTCTGGGAGCACGTACTATGACGTGATCCCGGAAAACCGCTCCCGCGCCTGGGGCACAAACACGGGAACATCCGTGACCAACGGATCACGGTAAACGGCCGTCAAAATGACGGAGCGATCACATTTAAACAAACTGGCGTCATGTCATGTCACCGATCGGTACAGAGGGAGAGAGATCGGATGGCAGCAGCACTGTGGGCTGGATGTGTAGTGCATGTAGTGTAGTGTAGTGTAGTGCCCACAGTGCTGCTCTGTGACAAATACAGTCACATCCATGGATTCATCCATCCATGCTCAGCCATCCCTCCATGCTCAGCAATAACCTGCACTACTGTGCAATGCTCTGCAATACTCTGCAATACCCTGCAATACTCTGCAATACTCTGCAATACCCCGCAATACTCTGCAATACCCTGCAATACTCTGCAATACTCTGTAATACCCTGCAATACTCTGCAATACCCCGCAATACTCTGCAATACCCTGCAATACTCTGCAATACTCTGAAATACCCCGCAATATTCTGCAATACTCTGCAATACCCTGCAATACTCTGCAATACTCTGAAATACCCCGCAATACTCTGCAATACCCCACAATACCCTGCAATACTCTGCAATGCTCTGCAATACCCTGCAATACCATGCAATACCTCGCAATACCTTGCAATACCCCGCAATACTCTGCAATACTCTGCAATACCCTGCAATACTCTGCAATACCCTGCAATACCCTGCAATACCTTGCAATACCCTGCAATACCCCGCAATAATCTGCAATACTCTACAATACCCTGCAATACTCTGCAATACCCTGCATTACTCTGCAATACCCCTCAATACCCTGCAATAGTCTGCAATACCTCGCAATATTCTGCCATACTCTGCAAAATCCAGCCATACTCTGTAAAACCCAGCCATACTCTGCCATACCCAGCCATAATCTGCCATACCCAGCCATACTCTGCAATACCCAGCCATACTCTGCAATACTCGGTGATACCCAGCCATACTCTGCCATCCCCGCCATACCCAGCCATCCAGCCATGCTCAGCCATACTCTGCCATGCTCAGTCATACTCGGCTGTACTCGGCCTCTGTATGTGGCCAGGCTGTGGAAGTCTCACACATGTGGTATCGCCGTACTCAGGAGGAGAAGGAGAATCTATTTTGGGGTGTCATTTTTGGTATGTACGTGCTATGTGTTAGAAATATTGTATAAATGGACAACTTTGTGTTAAAAAAAATGCATTTTAACCACTTCCCGCCCGCCGGCAGTCATACGACGTCCTTGACTTTGTGCGGGGATATCTGAATGATGTCTGCAGCTACAGGCATCATTCAGATATCAGCTTTTTCAGCCGGCGATTCCCTACACCATAAGCATGATCATAGCAGCTGTTCCACTGCTTGATCATTCTTACAGGAGGCGAGAGGGGACGTCCCCCCTCCCGCCACCCTCAGGTGCTTCTACCGACTCACCGCTACGATCAAAGCCAGGATTTTTTTTTTTATTTCAGGTTTCCCAGCCTAGAGGTGAGATGTGGGGTCTTATTGACCCCATATCTCACTACAAAGAGGACCTGTCATGCCACATTCCTATTACATGGATGTTTACATTCCTTGTAATAGGAATAAAATAGATCAAAAAATTTATTTTTTTAACAAAAGCATCAAACTAAAATACATAAAGTAAAGTGAACAATAAAAAAATAAAAATGCAGAAGCGAACGCATACGTAAGTCCCGCCCACATATGAAAATTGTGTTCAAACCACACATGTGAGGTATTGCTGTGATCGGTAGAGCGAGAGCAATAATTTTGGCACTAGACCTCCCCTGTAACTCAAAACATGTAACCTGTAAAAAATATTAAAGCGTCGCCTATAGGGATTTTTAAGTAGCGAAGTTTGGCGCCGTTCCACGAGCGCGTGCAATTTTGAAGGGTGACATGTTAGGTATCTATTTACTCAGCATAACTTCATATTTCACATTATGCAAAAACATTGGGCTAACTTTACTGTTTTTTTTTTTTTTTTAAAGCACATAACTGTTTTTTTTTTTTTAAAAAACGCGTTCGAAAAATTGCTGCGCAAATTCCATGCGAGATAAAAAGTTGCAACGACAGCCATTGTATTCTCTAGGGTCTTTGTTAAAAAAAACATATATAATGTTTTGGGGTTCTATGTAATTTTCTAGCAAATAAATGATGATGTTTACATGTAGGAGAGAAATGTCAGAATTGGCCTGGGCACTCCAGAACGCCTGAAGGTGCTCCGTGCATGTTGGGCCTCTGTATGTGGTCACGCTGTGTAAAAGTCTCACACATGTGGTATCACCATACTCTGGAGTAATAGCAAAATGTGTTTTGGGGTGTAATTTGTGTATATGCATATGCTGTGTGTGAGAAATAACCTGCTAATATGACAATTTTGTGAAAAAAAAAATAAAAATAAAAAAAAAATCTTGTTTTGCATGTGGGAAAAAATGACAACTTCAAAAAAATCATCATGCATCTTTCTAAATACCTTGGAATGTCTTCTTTCCAAAAAGGGGTCATTTGGGGGGTATTTGTACTTTTCTGGCATGTTAGGGTCTCAAGAAATTAGATAGACCGTCAGTACTTCAGGTGTGATCAATTTTCAGATATTGGCACCATAACTTTTGGACTCTATAACTTTCACAAAGACCAAATAATATACACCAATTTGGGTTATTTTTACCAAAGAAATGTAGCGGTATAAATTTTGGCCAAAATATATATATATATATATATATATATATATATATATATATATATATATATGCAAAATTTTATAACAGAAACAAAGAAAAATGCATTTTTTTACAAAATTTGTGGTCTTTTTTCTTTTATAGTGCAAAAAATAAAGAACCCAGCGGTGATTAAATACCACCAAAAGAAAGCTCTATTTGTGTGAAAAAAGGACAAAAATTTCATATAGGTACAGTGTTGCATGACTGAGTAATTGTCATTCAAAATGTGAGAGCACCGAAAGCTGAAAATTGGTCTGGTTATTAAGGGGGTTTAAGTGCCCAGTGGTCAAGTGGTTAATAAATCTGCAAAAATGTCAACAATTCTGTGTTTTTCTGTCAATATGGGGTGCTGTGTGTACATTAATGAGGAAAAAAAATGAACTTTAATGATTTTAGACAATGGCTGCAATATAACAAAGAGTGAAAAATTTAAGGGGGTCTGGATACTTTCCATCCCCACTGTATATGTGAGCACAGACCAGGAAGCAACTTTAATTACCAGTATTTCATGTTGCTTTATGCTGTATGCCAAATGGAGGTGTTTAATTGATATTTACCTATGTGCACTTAGGAGATGGTGCACTGTTTAATGTGAGTGTGTTTTTAATGGTTTTTAACAAATGTGGTTTAAAAACAGAAAACATTATGTGGTCTGTCTCTGCTTGTTTTAAGTGATTCCTGGGGTCTAGGACACCTAGACCCCAGGAAGGGGAAATAAACAATACAAAAAGGCTTTATATGACCTCTGTAATGTGCACGTCATTCCTTTAAGGTGAAACCATATCTTGAGTGAAACACTGCAGTGGAGGAGGAGTGGTGTGACTCACTGGAAATTTTTTTGCACAGAGTGACTAGAAACAGTTTATATTATCCAGCATTTGGGTCTGATATCATTGTTTATTTTGGAATTTCACTTTGTCTATAATAATTTTGTTTGTGTGGCACTGCACATGTGAATTGGTTTAGTCACTTCAAATGTATATATGGTTTGAGTTCTTTTTTGCTTTTTGCATGATCATAGTAGTAGCGCTGCATGCCACCTGCCTTTACAAGCACATGAACTATAATGGCATTCCAGTCTTAGTCTGTAGGGTTCAGTATTGAGTTGGCTCACCCTTTGCAGCTATAGCAGCTCCAACTCTTCTGAGAAGGCTGTCCACTATGTTTAGGAGTGTGTTTATGAGAATGTTTGACCATTCTTCCAGAAGCGCATTTGTGAGGTCAGACTCTGATGTGAGCGAGAAGGCCTAGCTTGCAGTCTCCGCTCTAATTCATCCCAAAGGTGTTCTGTTGGGTCGAGGTCAGGACTCTGTGCAGGCCAGTCAAGTTCCTCCACCCCAAACTCGGTCATCCATGTCTTTATGGTCCTTGCTTTGTGCAATGGTCCAAATCATTTGGTGGAGGGGGGATTTTGGTGTGGGGTTGTTTTTCAGGGGTTGGATTTGGCCCCTTAGTTCCAGTGAAGGGAACTCTTAAAGCAGCAGCATACCAAGACATTTTGGACAATTTCATGCTCTTGACTTTGTAGGAACAGTTTGCGGATGGCCCCTTCCTGTTCCTACATGACTGCCCACCAGTGTACAAAGCAAGGTCCATAAAGACATGGATGAGCGAGGGGATGGAAGAACTTCTTGACTGGCCTGCACAGAGTCCTTTCCTCAACGTGATAGAACACCTTTGGGATGAATTAGAGCGGAGACTGCGAGCCAGGCCTTCTCGTCCACATAAGTGCCTGACGTCACAAATGTGCTTCTGGAAGAATGGTCAAACATTCCCATAGAGACACCCCTAAACCTTCTGGACAGCCTTCCCAGAAGAGTTGAAGTTGTTATAGCTGCAAAGGGTGGGCCAACTCAATATTGAACCCTACGAGCTAAGACTGGGATGCCATTAAAGTTCATGTGCGTGTAAAGGCAGGTATCCCAATACTTTTGGTAATATAGTGTGTGTGTGTATATATCTATATCTATATATATAAGACCTTGCTTGACTCTGCAGAACATGCCGTAGTTACAAATATTGGACCCCCTTTTGCCTTCAGAACTCCCCTAATTTTTCATGGCATAGATTCAACAAGGTGTTGGAAAATTCCTCAAAGATTTTGGATCATATTGACTTGATAGCATCATGCAGTTGCTGCAAATTTGTTGGCTGCACATCCATGATGCAATGATACAGGGAAGGATAAATCCATGAATCCATGTTTTTTACGCCAAATTCTGACCCTACCATCTGAATGTTGCAGCTGAAATCGAGATTCATCAGACCAGGCAACGTTTTTCCAATCTTTTATTGTACAATTTTGAGCCTTTGTGAATTGTAGCCTCAGTTTCCTGTTCTTATTTGACAGGAGTGGCACCCGGTGTGGTCTTCTGCTGCTGTAGCCCATTTGCTTCAAGGTTCGATGTGTTGTGCATTCAGAGACGGTATTCTGCATACCTTGGTTGCAATAAGTGGATATTTGAGTTAGTGTTGCCTTTCTATCATCTCAAACCTAGAGGTGGTTGTGCGTGAAAATCCCAGTAGATCAGCAATTTTTTAAATACTCAGTCTAGCCCTTTTGGCACCAACAACCATGTCACATTCAGAGTCACTTAAAATTCCCTTTCTTTCCCATTCTAATGATTAGTTTGAACTTCAGCAAGTCCTCTTCATCACATCTAGATGCCTAAATACATTGAGTTGCTGCCAGGTGATTGGCTGATTAGCAATTTGTGTTCCCAAGCAATTGAACAGGTGTACCTAATAAAGTGACTGGTGAGTCTATATATATATATATATACATTTATATATATATATATATATACATTTATATATATATATATATATATATATATATATATATACACATTGTGACATTATGAAAGGCAAGGTGATTGATGGACATTATGTTTCACCTCGCATGCGTTCATTTGCAGAGAACTAAGGTGGAATCCGGTCTGGGTTTGGCAGGGTTGGTTCCAGACCAGATTTTACAGTCCACTTGTTTCCACCAACAGGTGGTATAAATGGTATAAATAAAGCAGGACTGGAGCAAATGATTGGCCTGGAACTCAGGAAGTCAAAACCTGAGAGGGCTACTGATGGGAAGTTTTGCTTTGTGAGAGAAAGAAACCGTTTGCTTTAACTTTGTTATTTGTGGGTGACTGGAAGAAGCCTGGAAGAAGCCCTTCATCTGTGAGTAAGGAACCTGAAATGTTTAGTTAGTACCTGAATGGCAAGGATTTATTTTCTGTTTTGTTTATTGGATTTTCATGCAACCTTTTAAAAAAAACTGTCTAAAAGTCAGATTTTAAGAAATCTGCCGTTTGGTCTACCTCTTTTCCCAGAGAAGGTGATCCCCATTGAGCTAACCCCCCACATATGGTGGATTTTCAGCAGGCATTTTTCTGAACAAATGAAATGATGGAGGAGATGTTAAAAGCCCTGCTGCAGGCCACTGCAACCCAGCGGGAAACCAACCACCAACAGCAGGAGGTGAATAGCCAGGTCACTGCAACCCAGCAGGAAGCCAATTGACAGCAGCAGGAAGCCACCTGCCAGTTCGCAGAGGCCACTGCAGCCCAGCAGGAGGCGAATCAGCAGGCCATTGCAGCCCAACAGGAAATCAACCGCCAGTTTGCGGTGGCCCTGGTGGAGTTAAAGAAGGGGTCCACAGGTCCTTTGCCGGTGGAACAGAAAATAATGCATGCCAGCTATTACCTGGAGAAGATGACACCTGCAGATGATGTGGAAGCTTACCTAGCAACTTTTGAAAGAGTCGCTGTTCGAGAAGGATGGCAAAAAGAGCAGATGGACAGGACTGCTAGCACCCTTTCTGACAGGAGAGCCCCAAACGGCCTATTATGACCTGGAACCAGATGCTGCCCAGGATTATGAGACTCTGAAGGCTGAAATGCTTGCACGCCTGGACACCACCATTGCAGTCCCGGCTCAACGGATGCATTGGTGGTCATACAGTACTGATAACCCCCCCCACTCCCAGATGTTTGATTTGATACACTTCACCAAGAAGTGGCTGCAGCCAGAAACTTTGGCAGGCCCTAAGATTGTGGAGTGTGTGGTCTTGGACCGTTAATTGCGTGCGCTACCTACCACTTTGAGGAAATGGGTCAGCCATGGGGATCCTAAGATTGCAAACCAGCTGGTGGACCTGGTGGAGAGATACACTGCTGCTGAGGACATGTTGAACCCATCCGTGCCCCACCCCCAATGTGGCTAAGGGTGAAAAACCGCCTGGAGGACCCAATAAGACTGTTCCAGGGTTCAAGGGCTCGGGGAAAAAATTACAAGACTGTTGCTCCAGATTACGAGACTATGGGCTTAGGATCTGGAGACTGGCCAAATAGGTCAGGAAGGTCTCTGAGGCCATTTAGAGGACTAGGTATAGAACACATAAAATGTTATCATTGCCATGGATTAGGTCACATTGCTGCAAACTTTTCCCTAAATGATAAACCAATGCAAAGTGATAATGCTAATTTGAAAAAAACGCATTTCTCTTTTTGAACAGGTGCCATGTACAGCATCATGTCAGGGATGCATGGAAAAACAAATGTGTATGATTTCAGTTGATGGAAAGCCAGACACTGCTCTGCTAGATTCTGGTAGTGCTGTGACATTAGTCAAAGGTGATTTTGTAAAGCCTGCAAAGTTACACCCTAGCATTATTGGGGTTATTTGCATACATGGGGACACATGTGACTACTAGACTGCTGTGGTTGCGGTTGATACCCCTTGGGGCACTGTGACACATTCAGTGGGGGTGGTACCCTCACTACTTTTGGAGTTTATGGGAAAACAAAAGGAGTCAGAAGGACAGAGTGCCCCCTGCTGAGGAAACACCAGAACTCACTCCGTACCCTTTTGATTGCAAAACTGAAAGGGAAACTGTTGGTGTGTCCAACAAAGGAGTTGATCCTTTTCCTTTTTCAGTAATGGCTGGAGAGCAGGAGGAGCTGGAATCCAGCCCCCAGCTTGAGAATAAAAAAACAAGAAATTATCTCTGACTCTAATAATGAGAGTGGACAGAATGTGGTACCTGACATAGAGATCAGGAAAGATTACTTTTGTATGGAACAACTAAGAGACTCTACACTCATTAGTGCCAGAGAAAACATTAAAATGATTGATGGCAAACCTGTTGAACCTAATGTAGGGGTGTATTTTCCCTACATGGCTCTTTAAAAATAACTTGCTGTATCAAGTGGTAAAGCAAGGGGAGGAGGAGGTAGAGCAAATAGTGGTTCCCAAACCCTATTGCCGGACGGTATTAGATTTGGTCCATGGTCATTAGGGATGAGCTTCGAGTTTGAGACGAACTCATGTTCGACTCGAACATCAGCTGTTCGTAAGTTCGCCGAACAGCGAACAATTTGGGGTGTTTGTGGCAAATTCGAATGCCGCAGAACACCCTTTAAAAGTCAATGGGAGAGATCAAAAGTGCTAATTTTAAAGGCTTATATGCAAGTTATTGTCATAAAAAGTGTTTGGGGACCTGGGTCCTGCCCCAGGGGACATGGATAAATGCAAAAAAAAGTTTTAAAAATGGTCGTTTTTTCAGGAGCAGTGAAACAATAAAAGTGTAATATTCCTTTAAATTTCATAGCTGGGGGGTGTCTATAGTATGCCTGTAAAGGGGCGCATGTTTCCCGTGTTTAGAACAGTCTGACAGCAAAATGACATTTCAAAGGAAAAAAAGTCATTTAAAACTACTCGCAGCTATTGCATTGCCGGTCCGACAATACACATAGAAGTTCATTGATAAAAACGAAATGGGAATTCCCCACAGGGGAACCCCAAACCAAAATTAGGGGGGTCCCCCTAAATTCCATACCAGGCCCTTCAGGTCTGGTATGGATATTAAGGGGAACCCCGGCCAAAATTAAAAAAAAAAAATGACGTGGGTGTTCCCCCTAAATTCCATACCAGGCCCATCAGGTCTGGTATGGCTATTAAGGGGAACCCCGGACAAAATTTAAAGAAAAAAATGACTTGGGGGTCCTCCTAAATTCCATACCAGACCCTTCAGGTCTAGTATGGATATTAAGGGGAACCCCGCGCCAAAATTTAAAAAAAAAATGGCGTGGGGTCCCCCCAAAAATCCATACCAGACCCTTATCCGAGCACGTAACCTGGCAGGCCGCAGGAAAAGAGGGGGGGATGAGAGAGCGCCCCCCTCCTGAACCGTACCAGGCCACATGGCCTCAACATTGGGAGGGTGCTTTGGGGTAGCCCCCCAAAACACCTTGTCCCCATGTTGATGAGGACAAGGGCCTCATCCCCACAACCCTGGCCGGTGGTTGTGGGGGTCTGCGGGCGGGGGGCTTATCGGAATCTGGAAGGCCCCTTTAACAAGGGGACCCCCAGATCCCGGCCCTCCCCCCTGAAGGGTCTGGTATGGAATTTAGGGGGACCCCCACGTTATTTTTTTTTTTTTTAATTTTGGCCGGGGTTCCCTTTAATATCCATACCAGACCTGAAGGGCCTGGCATGGAATTTAGGGGGACCCCCCACGTCATATTTTTTTTTCTAAATTTTGGTTCGGGGTTCCCCTGTGGGGAATTCCCATGCCGTTTTTATCAATGAACTTCTATGTGTATTGTCGGACCGGCAATGCAATAGCCGCGAGTAATTTTAAATGACTTTTTTTCCTTTGAAATGTCATTTTGCTGTCAGACTGTTCTAAACACGGGAAACATGCGCCCCTTTACAGGCATACTATAGACATCCCCCAAGTACGAAATTTAAAGGGATATTACACTTTTATTGTTTGACTTTAAGCATTATTAAAATCACTGCTCCCGAAAAAACGGCCCTCTTAAAAACTTTTTTTGCATTGATCCATGTCCCCTGGGGCAGGACCCGGGTCCCCAAACACTTTTTATGACAATAACTTGCATATAAGCCTTTAAAACTAGCACTTTTGATTATTCATGTTCGTGTCCCATAGACTTTAACGGTGTTCGGGTGTTCGAAGGAACTTTTTTCCTGTTCTCATGTTCTGGTGCAAACCGAACAGGGGGGTGTTCGGCTCATCCCTAGTCAGCAGAGCCAGGTCAATACAGATAATCGGATAGCAAGCACAGGTTTCAGGACACAGTAAGCTACAGATCAAACAGAACTGCACTTGTGTAGCTGTTGTTCTTTTAAAGGCCCATTAGCGCCAAGCACAATTTTCTTGTTCTGGTGTTCTGGTGTTGTTCTCATGTTCTGGTGCGAACCGAACAGGGGGGTGTTCGGCTCATCCCTAATGGTCATATAATTAGTGGACACCTGGGTATAGAGAAAACTAAGGAGAGAATAACCCAGAGATTATTTTGGCCGGGGTTACATGCAGATGTCAAAGAATATTGTGAGTCATGCCCAGAGTGTCAGTATTCTGCACCATCGCCCTGTTTTCGCAGTCCGCTGGTACCGTTACCGATAATTGAAGTGCCATTTGAAAGAATTGGCATGGATCTGGTGGGACCAGTAGTAAAGTCTTCCCGGGGCCATCAGCACATACTGGTAATACTGGACTATGCCATACAGTATCCTGAAGCCATTCCCTTGCGTATTACTTCAGCTAAGGCTATTGCCAAAGAGCTTGTCCAGGTATTTAGTTGTGTGGGTATTCCAAAAGGTGTGTTAACGGATCAAGGCACACCATTTATGTCCAGAGTCACAAAAGAATTTTATAAGTTGTACAAAATCTCCCATCTCCGTATCTCTGTCTACCACCCCAAACTGATGGTCTTGTGAAGAGATTTAACAAAACACTCAAAAACATGTTCAAAAAGGTGGTGCGCAAAGATGGGAGAAATTGGGATTCTTGCTGCCATACCTCATGTTTGCTATACGAGAGGAACCTCAGGCATCTACAGATTATTCTCCTTTTGAACTACTGTATGGTAGACACCCCAGGGGATTGCTAGATGTCACAAAAGAAACGTGGGAGGGAGAAAACATGCCTTATAGATGCCGTCATCAAGCATATCTCACTGATGCAGGATAGAATCAAGGCTGTCATGCCGCTTGTACGGGAACATATGGAGCAAGCCCAGGACGCCCAAAGAAGGGTTTATAATCAAAGTGTCAAGACCTGAGCCTTCAACCCTGGGGATAGAGTGCTGGTATTAGTCCCCACAGTTGAGAGTAAATTCCTAGCAAAGTGGCAAGGTCCCATTGAAATTATGGAAAGAGTAGGGGAAGTAAACTACAAAGTTTACCATCCAGGGAAAAGGAAACCAGAGCAAATATACCATGTTAATCTCTTGAAACCTTGGAAGGACAGAGAGACTTTATTGGCAGTGCCAACCCCCTAAAAGGACATGGACCTCGTGACACTTGAGGTACACATAACTGAAGCCTTGTCAGTGGCCCAACAGAAGGACGTTAAAGAGTTTGTGAGTAATAATAAAGACTTTTTCTGTCACCTACCCGGACTGACAACAGTTACACAGCATGACATAATTACGGAACAAGGTGTCCACGTAAATTTAAAGCCCTATAGAATACCTGAGGCTAGGCGAGAAGCAGTTGCAAATGAAGTAAAGTACATGTTAGAGTTGGACGTGAAAGAGGAGTCCCACAGTGACTGGTCAAGTCCCATAGTGTTGGTCCCAAAGCCAGAGGGCACTATAGGGTTTTGTAATGATTTCAAGAAGTTGAATAGTGTGTCCAAATTCGATGCGTACCCAATACCTCGGATCGACAAGTTTGTTGACAGATTGGGAAGAGCCAGGTATATAACTATTTTAGATCTGACTAAAGGTTATTGGCATATCCCTAACAGAATTGGCAAAAGAGAAGATGGCCTTTTCTATTCCTGATGGGTCATTCTAGTATAAGCGGATGCCTTTTGGTTTGCATGGTGCTCCTGCCTTCCACAGAATAATGGACAAGACATTAAGACCACATCGCCAATACACAGCGGCCTATTTGGACGATGTTGTCATCCACAGCCTAGATTAGGAATCTCATTTGCCCTGGGTGCAAGCAGTAGTAGATTCCCTTAGGATAGCAGGACACACTGCCAACCCCAAAAAGTATGCCATAGATTTGGACGAGGCCAAATACCTTGGCTACATTATTGATGAAAGATGGAAACAAGAAAGACCAACATTTAAGACACCACATCCCATATAGAAATTGATATAGGAAGAAAGGGCTGTAGGCATAAAGCCTTGGGACTTTAAAGGTGTCCGTATTCAAAAATTATTTAGACAGTATTTAAACTTTATTAGAATAAAAGAGAAATTTTATTACAATTGATTTAAAAAAGCCTATTTACAGGCCATACATAGTACAATCATTTCCAAAAGATTGATTCATAAAATGCAGCAACAATTTATGATGCAGATACCACTTGTTTTCTCAACATGTTTCGCTCTGTAGAGCTTCTTCAGGAGCTCATTTGTGAGACTGAAATTTACATAAAAAAGGAAAAAGGAAAAACAATTAATACAGAATAAAATTTAAACAATTTTCATAATAGAGAGAACTCTTACAGATCAAATATCAAATTTGTAGGGTATTACATGAAATTTATATAAATCCATATTAATTTAATTTAGGTTATTTAGGTTGAATTGATGTATGAATTGATAAATTAAACAAAGATGAATATGAAAAAATAAAGTAAAAAGAAAACAAAATTCTAACCTTACCTAGAAACTAAATTTATAAAATGAGGCTGAAGATTGCCAGGTAATGAAAAGGTTAACCCTTGGGGTAGCCCCCACTCATTGAAATTCCTGGATCACAGGTTGACTTGCAGAAGTAATGCTTGTATAGTCAGAATTTTTATATAGTGTCCTAACTGAAAAAAACAGGACGAATATGATTGGAAAACTAATTGATTGTACTCAATCAAAAAATCATTATATTGAAAATATTTAATAAGTTTTACCTGTGTGTACTTTAGATGATAGAATCAATTTTGATTACATAAGACATCCTGGGTGTTTAATAGGACAGGTGCACCAACCATGGGATGTAAAAGAAAAAGACTTTAATGTGGAGGAAATGTAGGAACGGTCTGGAAAGGGAGGAATCAAGATCAGCCTACACCTAAATCCAGCACATAAACAATATAAATAGCCAAATAGATAGATGAAACTAACTTTAAATTTAATTAAGTTTAGCCAGTAGTAAGCAGAGGGATAGTGGATAAAAAAATCCAAAAATTAACAGAAAACTTGGCTACATTATTGGTCAGGGCTGATTAAGCCTCAGATCAATGGGATTAGGGGGTTCAAAAGTGGCCCCAACCTATAGATAAAAAGCAAGTTTGTGCATTTCTGGGGATCACAGGGTACTATAGGCATTTTATATCCAATGTTGCCAACATTGCAGCCCCACTAACAGATCTGACGAACGGTAGAGGCTTGGTCATGATTAAGTGGAATCCTGAGGCAGAGAAGGCATCTCAAATGTTGAAGCAAGCTCTTTGTGCACAACCTGTGCTCATGACCCCAGATTTCACAAAGGGGTTTGTGGTACAGACAGACACCTCTGATGTGGGACTGGGTGCTGTACTGTCCCAAGTCAGAGATGGGGAGGAGCACCCAGTGGTCTACCTTAGCAGAAAGCTTAACTTGACATGAGAAAAATTATGCCATTGTTGAGAAGGAATGTTTAGCTATCAAATGGGCCTTGAATGCCCTCAAATATTACCTCTTAGGGATATCATTCAAACTAGTCACTGATCATGTCCCTCTAAAATGGATGTGTGATAACAAGGAGAAAAAGAGTTGTGTGACAAGGTGGTTCCTTGCTCTTCAAGCATTTAAGTCCACAGTGGAGCATAGAGCTGGGAAACTGGATCCCCAAATTTTCCACTTCTTATTAAGTAATTGAACAGTACTGACTGGCATATTCAAGGCTTTGGATATATTTTTATATCCTTTTCCATCGTTGTAAAGTTTCATTACCTTGTTACGCAGGTCTTTTTGACTGTTCTTTTCTACCTTCTCATGGCTCAGTGTCTAGCCTGCTTAGTGCATCCATGTGAGAGCTAACAAACTCATTTACTATTTATACGCAGATACTAATTGTGATTTAAAAGGCCACAAATGTGGGAAATCTCCCTTTGATTGCCATTTTAACCTGTGTGTGCTACCTTCTGTGTCTGTACAAAGGCCAAACATTCCAGGGTATGTCAACATTTGATCAGGGCCATTTGGGTGATTTTGGGTGATTTCTGTTATCATTATGATATAAAAAGGTTCCAAAAAACTATGTGATAATAAATGGCTTTATGTGATTGCTATCCTTAAATAAAATACAGTTTTTTGGCATGATCAGTAATATTTTCAATATTAATGCCAAAGTTTCTAAATTTATGCCAGGGTATGCAAACTTTTGAGCACAGCTGTTTATATGTGTGTGTGTGTGTATATATATATATATATATATATATATATATATATATATATATATATATATATATATACACATATATTGTAAGGGATTATCTCAGTAGCAGGGTGTGCAGGACCCCCTGGATGGGTCACAGCGCAGTGAAGTAGGCACGGACAGACAGCAGGACCTTTGTGAAAACAAAACGGTTTATTTCCAAGTCTGTCGTTAAAACCAGAAAATAAACCCTTGCCACTTTGGGCGTCTAACTGCAAAACACAGGAACCTATCTACATGGTCTGGAACAGCCTACCGCTGCCCAAAAACCTCTCTGACACACAGAAAAACAGTCTTTTAGTCATACAAACTTAATATCACCACTCAGAAGAAGTTGCTCCCCAGTCATACGCAGGAATCTGTTTCCAGGGTGAAATCCCTTGTTGAAGCAACTTGGGAGTTTTATAGAGCCCTGAGTGCTTCATCTGTTACACCTGAGCTTGTTAATCCTAATTGAGCCCCAAACAGGCTCACTACCCAGCAGAAACCCAAAAGCAATCAGTGTACAGCAAAAACCTGGGGCAAATATATCTCCCATCTTGGGCACAACCCATAGATTTTCCTGGCTTCCTGTCAAAATATATATATTACATTATCTTACAAAAGTGAGGACACCTCTTACATTTTTGTAAATATTTTATTATATCTTTTCATGTGACAACACTGAAGAAATGACACTTTGCTACAATGTAAAGTAGTGAGTGTACAGCTTGTATAACAGTGTAAATTTGCTGTCCCCTCAAAATAACTCAACACACAGCCATTAATGTCTAAACCGCTGGCAAAAAAGTGAGTACACCCCTAAGTGAAAATGTCCAAATTGGGCCCAATTAGCCATTTTCCCTCCCCGGTGTCATGTGACTCGTTAGTGTCACAAGGTCTCAGGTGCGAATGGCGGACAGGTGTGTTAAATTTGGTGTTATTGCTCTCACTCATATTGGTCACTGGAAGTTCAACATGGCACCTCCTGGAATGAACTCTCTTCACATGACGTCAGAAGGGGGCAGGGTTACCCGGTTATGTCACCAGGTGGCCCCGCCCTAGCCTATATTACAGCTGTCACAGCCAAGAGACAGCAGTCGGCAGGACGCCTCCCATCGAGGTGGGGCTTTTTTAAAAAAATATTTTTCGGGTCCGTCGGGCGCCGTGATTGAAGATGGACAATTTTTTTTTAATAAAGGAATTGTCAAAAACACTTCTGAAGTTCAATTTCCACTTTTGGTGGTCTTCTTCACAAAAGCACATCTAACTTCTTTCCAGAAGCAGAAGTTTGAATGTACATCGAACTGTCTTTTTTCACTTCAGTCACTCACCTTTTTTCACATGGACATTATGATTTATGAATATGTTGTTATCAGTATCATGTTCGTATGATTCATATACACACCTTTGATTTTATTCAATTAATTTCACTTTCTTGCATTTTCATTTTTGTTTGCACATCTTAGCACTGCACTTTATATCACATATGTTGTAGTGTATTTGTATTGTGTTTTCAGACGAAGACTGTACAGATTATAGGAAAATCGTATGATTTGGTATCGTACAAGAATCATTTTTGTGCTTGGATCGGCTAATATCGGATGAACTTTCGTGATTGGCTCTCAAAAGCTCTGTACTAACGATCCGATTATCGTACGATCACTTAGAAATCTGTATTTTTTCGTGCGGTTTTGGATCGTGTGTACAAGTCATAATGCTGAAATTAGACATTAAGGCCTCATGCACACAGGGCATTAAAAAAATGAGCTGCAAAGCCAGTACTGATGCCAGGAAAAAGAGGCTGTAAAAAAGCGCTTTAAGTAGAGTTTTGCATTGGCGTTAATGCGTGTTTAGCAGCGTTACCGTTTAGCAGCATTTCTCTAGCTTCTTCTATTTTCCACTCCCAAATCCAATTACTACATCCTAAAAACGTTTGATGTGGCTTAATGCTGTATACACCATTAACACGCAGTTAGCTGCGTCAGATGTTTTTACAGCTTAACAATGATGCTCCAGAACGCCCTGACCCTGGGTTTTTTAAAGCTCGAAGTCGCTTACGCCATTTACAGCTCCTAAAAGCCTATGTGTGCATGGACACATAGAATAACACAGAGAGGTGTTTTTAAGCTGTAGACAAAAAAAAAAAAAAAAAAGCCTGACGTGCCTAATGAACTTCATTACCATAGCCAAGGGTTTTTTGAAAAAAAGAAATGCATTGCAATATGATTTACATCCAAAAAAGGAAATATGCATATTAGGTCCCATTACCGGCAGAAAGACAATGCAGCTAATTGTATATGTTTCAATCTTTGCAGTTTCTTTCAACATGTCAAATCTTCTCATATTTTGAATGGGCTAAGGGACCAGTGGAATTCAATTACCACCTGTCACTGCTATTTACATTGATTTATACATTATCCACTTTGACAAGTTCATTGTGCAACATTAATATGCCCTAATAGCTTTATTGTTTATTAATATACAGTCCAATTCCATGCCATAAATTGAATGTTAGTGTCTCACCTCATCCAGATGTCTGTAACAAAAGCTGGCTTGAAATACCTAGAGAAATTACATTATGTCCCTCTTTTTTTCTACTGGACACATACATTATGGACATTTTTAAAAGCCAAATAGCCATACACTCTTTAATGCATAACGTTTTAAAGCCTGTACATTTATAGCTGGTAATATTAGGCTCTATTTGTAGTTACCGATACATATAATTACAGTTACTAAAAGGTGACAGATGAAGAGCATTCCAGCTATAAATGTAGCCTACAGAAATTCTAAAAATTACCATGAAAGACTTAAATGTAAAAGCTATTAGGAATATTAAAATAAAATGGGAATATTTAAAAAAAAAAATCAGTCTGCATTAGATGTACTGGCTGCCATCAATGAAAACAGAAAAAATATGTATGAAGGCTTATGTAAGTCAATTAAATTCATCCTTTAGAAGGGAGTATTAAATTGATCTACAACATAACTATTTCATTTAGAAAGCAAGCTGTAGGTTGCTTGATTTGAGGTCAATATTAAGTTCTTACCTTTGAAATTTCATTGTGGTTTGCTACTTTTCTGCATTTGTTTTAATAAGAGTACTTTTTTTGTGAAGAAAACATGACTAATGTACAGAGGGGTTAAAAGCTTTGTCAAGATTCTTTTTGTTGCCCGGTTCCTCTCTAGTCAGTTTAGTGAGGAAATAATTAAAAAATTAGAATTTTCACCAGAACATGAATAGAGGGGAAATCTTCCTATGGGAACAATTGTTCCTGTGACAGCTAAGAGAGTGTTTCCCTCGCTTTGGAGAGTTTTCCTCTCACTTTATATGTCTTCAGGGCAGGAAATTCCCATTTCCAATAGGAATCAGAGGGCAATAAATAATTAAATAAAACCCAACAGGGATTTTAACCATTCCCTACTATATTCTAAAGCGGGGGTCGGCAACCCATCAATTGTGGTCCACCTGTCGTCTGCAGGCAGGTGACAGGTAGACCGCGAACAGGTTCCTGAGCGCCCAACCCCCGCCTTATTTGACCTGCTCCTTCTCTGTCGCTCCAGCCCCCAGCCTCCTCTGCCGCTGTGATCAGTGAACAGCGGAAACCAGGGGGAAGTTCAGCTCAGGACACAGGGCAGGGAGAGGAGCCGGCCAAATTAACTTTTTATGTTTAACCGCAGGTGATTGGTTGCTAGGGCAAAGGGTGGTTCCAAGCAACCAATCACCAGCTTGCTAATATGAAAAATCACTCTGCCAGCTCTGCCCCTCTGTCCAGAACTGTACTGCCTCCCAATCTCGACCGTGGAAATGGAAACAGATAGGAGACTATGCTATGTGAGGCAGAGATTACTGCTATAGGGGAAATGGAGGGGGAGAAGACATCACTGTGTGTGGGTGATGTGAAGGGGGCAAAGGACATTGTTATGGTCACCTCCATAGCAGTGTCCTCTACCACCCTTCACATCACTCTCCACCTCCCCCCTGAACTCTGCATTCTGAGCTTAACATACTCCTGAACCCTGCATTCTGAGCGCAGCCCACTCTTGATTCCTGCATTCTGAGCACAATGCACTCCTGAACCCTGCATTCTGAGCGTAATGCACTCCTGATTCCTGCATCCTGAGCGCAACGCACTCCTGATCCCTGCATTCTTAGCGCAACGCATTCCTGAACCCTGAATTCTGAGCACAATGCACTCCTGAACCCTGCATTCTGAGCGCAACAAACTCCTAAACCCTGCATTCTGAGCGCAACACACTCCTTAACCACTTGCTTACTGGACACTTAAATCCCCCTCCTATCCAGACCAATTTTCAGCTTTCAGCGCTGACGCACTTTGACAATTTCGCGGTCATACAACACTGTACCCATATGAAATTTTTATCATTTTTCACCACAAATAGAGCTTTCTTTTGGTGGTATTTGATCACCTCTGTAGTTTTTACTTTTTGTTAAAAAAATGTAAAAAAATGAATTTATAAAAAATTTAAAATAGGTCATTTTTCTCCTTCATTGATGTACGCTGATGAGGCGGCAGTGATGGGCACTGATAGGCAGCAGTGATGGGCACTGATCAGTTACACTGATAGGCAGCACTGCTAGGTGGCACTGATTGGCACTACTGGTGGGCATTGATAGGTGGTACTTGTGGGCATTGATAGGTGGCACTTGTGGGCAATGTTAGGTGGCACTGTGGGCACTGTTAGGTGGCACTGTGGGCACTGTTAGGTGGCACTGTGGGCAGTGTTAGGTGGCACTATTAGGTGGCACTGATGAGGCAGATGCGCCTCTTCCACTTCGGGACCAATGTCCCTCAAATCTGAGCTGGTGATCGGCTTTTTTTTTCTACTCCCGCTGTCAGCGGGAGTAGAAAAAAAAACGATTACCGATCTTTTGTTTACATCATGTGATCAGCTGTCATTGGCTGACAGCTGATCACATGGTAAGGGGCCGGACCGGCCCCTTCCTTAGATCGGTGATCACCCGAGTCTCAGTGACGGCCTCCCAGGAATTCAGGTCCGCACTGTGGCCGTCATTCGGCCATAGCGCGGATGCCAAGTGGTTCACTGTGCATTCTGAGCGTAACCCGCTCCTGAAGCTTGCATTCTGAGCATAACGCACTCCTGATCCCTGCATTCTGAACACAATGCACTCCTGATCCCTGCATTCTGAGTGCAACGCACTCCTGATCCCTGCATTCTGAGTGCAACGCACTCCTGATCCCTGCATTCTGAGCACAACGCACTCCTGAACCCTGCATTCTGAGCGCAACCTGCTCCTGATCACTGCATTCTGAGCACAATGCACTCCTGATCCTTGCATTCTGAGAGCAACGCACGCCTGATCCCTGCATTCTGAGCGTAATGCACTCCTGAATCCTGCATTCTGAGTGCAGCTTACTCCCGATCCTTGCATTCTGAGCTCAACGCACTCCTAAACCCTGCATTCTGAGCACAGCCCACTCCTGATCCTTGCATTCTGAGCGCACTGCACTCCTGCATTCTTTGCATAATGCACTCCTAAACCCTGCATTCTCTTGTACTACTTATTTTTGTCAAAAAAAAAAAAAAAATCATAAAAAAAAGGTCGGTCTGTCTTACTGTCTTTTTTTTTTTTTTTTTTTTTTTTGGGAGGGGGCAGACTATGCCCGGTGATCTTTGACTTCATCAGTATTGTTCAAGTAGATCTCCTCCATCCCTTGAAGGTTGCCTGCCCCTGTTCTAAAATATGTGGATGATGATGAAAACAATGGGTTTTTTTCTATGCAAAACATAGTCAAAAATGTAACAAAACTAAAAAGGAATTTTTTTCTACTTTGATTAGTCTTAGTATTATTAAATTAAGATTCTGGTACACAGCATTGTAAAGATTTTTTTACAAACTAAATAAAACAATGGGTATATTTGATTTGTTTTTTGTTTTTTAGCTTTTGTTGGATGCTCAGTGTCAAAAACTGGTTATTATCTAAAAATGTATCCCATTTTGACATGAATACATCTGGAAAGCTGTATAAATGTCAGGAACCATAAACCGGTTGGACTAATGAGGCAGGTAATGGTAACCAGGTGAGTCACTGTAGAAACAGCGAGTGGCTGTTAAATAACCGACAGCTGAGCAGCTTCTGTGCACTGAAAGAAAAGAGCTGCTCGTAAATAGCAGGAGCACAGGCCTGACACTAAATTAACATGTAGTTAATGAAATTATGTTTTGATAAGACAGTTGGGGTCAATTATACCTGTATAGGCCTAGGCAGGGAGGCTGACTTTAAAGGGGAAATTTTTAAACCTTTTGTTTTTTGCTATGTCTTAAAGGTGGTCAGTGAAGAAGAAGAAGCCATTTCCCTGGAAAAAATGGCTTGTAGTACTCAATAAACTGTGAGGGGACTGGTGAACACTCTTGTAGTTCATGGACAGACAGCTGTACTGAGCATTTGCAGGAGCCTGACACTCCACCTGCTATCTGCTGATGATGGGTATAATGCTTTGTTATAAAAAAGGTTTGTGTGACTGAGATTCATTGATACCGGGAACCTGTGTGGCATCCAACCGTTAAATCCACAGTCTCCCTTTGGAGGATAGCATTGTCCCAGTTTCCCCCTCTTGGGTCTAGGGGGACTACAGCCAAGGCAATAAAGGAAACAAATGAAGTATTAAACCTATGATATAAGTCTAATGCCCCGTACACACGGTCGGATTTTCCGATGGAAAATGTCCGATCGGAGCGTGTTGTCGGAAATTCCGACCATGTGTGGGCTCCATCGGACATTTTCCATCAGATTTTCCGACACACAAAGTTGGAGAGCAGGAGATAAAATTTTCCGACAACAAAATCCGTTGTCGGAAATTCCGATCGTGTGTACACAAATCCGACGGACAAAGTGCCACGCATGCTCAGAATAAATAAAGAGATGAAAGCTATTGGCCACTGCCCCGTTTATAGTCCCGACGTACATGTTTTACGTCACCGCGTTTAGAACGATCGGATTTTCCGACAACTTTGTGTGACCGTGTGTATGCAAGACAAGTTTGAGCCAACATCCGTCGGAAAAAGTCCTAGGATTTTGTTGTCGGAATGTCCGAACAAAGTCCGACCGTGTGTACGCCCTATAAGTGTCTTGCCATTGGCTGTGTAGTAAATATGATAGTTGACGCTTTGCCTAAACTACCAATGTAGTTTAGGCATTTACAGAGCATTTACAGAGCAAATCCATGGGCAGAAATTGCAACCGCCACATTTATGAATGCCCTTGCATTTTCTTATAGAAGTTGGAGTCGGGGAATAATGGCTGGATACCAATCTGTCACGTAGTGAGTTGGCTCGTCTAAAAGTCAGCTCAGGTCTTGGTCCATTGTGTTTCCTTAAAATAGGATCCTGATGTAATAGATGTCAATGACTGGCAAGTATACAGCTGTGCTCATAAGCTTACATACCCTGGCAGAATTTATGATTTCTTGGCCATTTTTCAGAGAATATGAATGATACCACAAAAACATTTCTTTTACTCATGGTTAGTGTTTGCCTGAAGCCATTTATTATGAATCAACTGTGTTTACTTTTTTTTAAATCATAATGGCAACAAAAACTACCCAAATGACTCTGATCAAAAGTTTACATACCCTGTTGATTTTGGCATGATAACATGCACACAAGTTGACACAAAGGGGTTTGAATGGCTGTTAAAGGTAAACATCCTCACCTGAGATCTGTTTTCTTGTAATTAGTGTGTGTGTATAAAAGGTCAATGCATTTCTGGACTCCTGACAGACTGTCAGGGCTGGGCTCAGCCCTTCCTTCTCTGAGCTGGCCACTCAGCTGTCGGATAATTGCCAGCTCCTATCTCTCCACAGTTACTCAGCTGTTGATGATATCCTGATTGTCAGTCCTGCCTACTTAAGCCGTCCAGTCCAGAGGAGCTCTGCCTTCGCCTTGGTCAACATCACAGAAACTCCTGCGATCCTGTTTAAGACTTGCTTTGCTGACATCCCTCCTGGCTCCAGATCCTGCTTGCTGTTCCACTACATTGATTCCTGACTTTTGGCTTGGCTGACTATACGTTCCAGTTACTGAACTTTGGCTATGTTTTGACTACGTTTGTTCTTTTAACTTTTATTATTAAACAAGTGTGATTTAACTGTACTTCTGTTTCGGCCTGATTTCATGATTTCTGACAGTAGGCGAAGGACATGAATTCAGAAGATGCAGTCAATTCACTTGTTGATAATATTTTTCCAGATTGGATGAACTGGATCACCACATGGATCAGTTTGCCATGGCATTACAAACGCTCCTGAGTCACACGGCTTACCTGGAATCGCCCACTGTGGCTGCACCCGGTACAACCTATGTTGCAGGTTGACCCTGCTGCTGCTCCAGTCTCTGTACAGGCACCTGCCTCGAGTATTTTCTCTATAAGAGATAAGTCTGGTTCCACTCCGCTTCCCCAGCGATTTGGGGGCGATCCAGTCCAATGCAGAGGGTTTCTCAACCAGGTTGAGATATACTTTGAGATGCTGCCCCAGGCATTTCCCACGGACAGAAGCAAAGTAGGTTTCATGATATCTTTGCTTTCTGAGAGGGCCTTGACCTGGGCAAACCCTCTATAGGAGACGCAAAAACCTGTTGTTGTCTTGAGCTACCCTGAGTTTGTGGCTTCAATGAAAAGGGTATTTGACGTTTCTGCACACTCTGCTTCTGCTGCCAAGTGCCTCATGTCCATCGAAAAGATTACGAGAACTGTTGCCGACTACGCCATTGAATTACGTACTCTGGCAGCAGAGCTTGCGTGGAACAATGAGGCCCTCATGGCTGCTTTTTCATGTGGTCTCTCGGATACCATCAAGGATGAGATAGCAGTCCGAGATATACCCACTGAGCTGGAGAAGTTGATCATGTTTGCCATCCTCATTGACTCCAGACTCAGAGAAAGATTCTCTTTTAAGGAGCGCTTGCGGAAGCCTCCTGTACGTTTGTCTCTGAGCTTTGCAGTCCCACCCGTGCCTTCCTCTCCTCCCATGCCTCCTGGTACCGAGTCGGTCAGTGAAGGTGAACCCTTGCACTTGGGTTTCACGCGTCTTTCTGCGGATGGGAGAACCTTTAGAAGGAGGGAGGGATTGTGCCTTCATTGTGACCAGGCAGGTCACTTTTTGAAGTCTTGTCCTTCCCGTCCAGGGAATGCCCGAACCTTGAGGTCCTGTCAAGGACAGACCTTAGGTGGCGTTGTTTCATCCCCAGTTATACAGAAGGATAAGCCCCTTTCTTGGGCTGAGTCGTCCTTCGAGATACAGGCTATAATCGACTCTAGGGGCGCAGGTCTGTTCATTGATGCTGCCTTTGTATCGAAGCACTTGATTTCACTGCAGCTGGTGTGACACTCCACTTGCTGATGAGGCTCTTGACAGGAGACCTCTACAGCCTGCCCATGTGACTCATGAGATGGTTCCGTTGTCCATGGCCGTAAGGGCTCTTCACCATGAGATAATTCAATTCCAAGTTATTTCCTCACCTAAGTTTCCACTGGTTATTGGTTATCCTTGGTTACAGAGGCACAACCCCTCTTTTGATTGGATCCATGCTGAGGTTCTCTCCTGGTCACCACAATGCAGTGAGACATGCTTCCACAAGGTAGCCAAGGTCCTGTGCACCTCTTCACTCCCCTCCCTGCTGGAGGAGTACTGTGATTTTTAGCGATGTCTTTGACGAGGGTCAAGCCGGTAGCTTGCCTCCACACCGGCTGTATGATTGCGCAATTGACCTTCAAGCTGGTGCCATACCCCCTCGTGGCTGGGTTTACCATTTGTCGGTCTTGGAGGATAAAGCCATGGAGGAGTATGTTGCAGACGCACTTTCTCAAGGTTTCATCCGCAAATCCTCGTCTCCTGCTGGTGCTGGTTTCTTCTTTGTGAAGAAGTGTGGTGAACTGAGACCTTGTATTGATTATAGGGGTCTCAGTCATTTCACGATTAAGAATGGCTATCAGATTCCGTTGATTATGGAATTATTTGACTGTCTCAAGGGAGCAATGGTTTTCACAAAGCTTGATTTGAGAGGGGCATACAATCTCGTAAGGATTGCATTTAATAACAGGCCATTATGAGTACCCCTAATGCCTTTTGGCTTTTGTAACACCCTGGCAATTTTCCAGGAATTTATTAACAATGTCCTCTGAGATTTGTTGCAGTTATGTGTGGTGGTTTATCTCGATGATGTCCTCATATTTTCCAAGTCCCTGGAGAGCCACCACACAGATGTCTGTTGTGTGCTTCAGAAACTAAGAGAGAACAATCTCTATTGTAAGCTGGAGAAGTGCGAGTTCCATCGTGAACAGGTTAAATTCCTGGGTTATGTCATTTCCACTGCTGGTTTTTTGATGGACCCAGAGAAACTTTCGGCAGTTATACAGTGGCCCCGACCCATGGCTTTACATCCTCTGCAGCATTTCCTGGGATTTTCCAACTATTATCGGAAGTTAATTCGTAACTTCTCATCTCTGGTCAAGCCCCTGACTGATATGACCAGAAAGGAAGGTAACCCACAGAGTTGGTCTCCGGAGTCCATTAAGGCCTTTGAAGAGTCTCAAGGCTGCCTTTGTTTCTGCTCCTGTGTTGGCACATCCTGATCCTACATTACTTTTTATCCTTGAGGTTGATGCTTCTGAGACTGGTGTTGGCACCCTTCTGTTTCAACATCCTACCTCTGAGAGCGCTATGCATCCTTGTGGTTACTTTTCCAAGAAATTGTCACTTGCAGAGTGCAATTACGAGATTGGTGACAGAGAGCTGTTGGTGTTCATTTTATTTTTTTTAATACAAACGCTTTTATTGGATAAAATAAAGAGCAGTAACAATAAGCATCAGTTACAGAGAGTGGTACAAGGAATGTAACAAGTTATATAATCCATAGTATTGAAGTACCCATTACTAGGTTAGGTGATCCGAGGACCACAAGGGGCCATTGTAGTCAGCTTCCAACTACATTGTCACATAAATTGGTCTAATGGGGGAGACGGCCCAATGAGAGGAGCCTAGAATCTTACTGAGGGTTTTGTGGGCATCCCCTTGTCACCTTGGCACTTCTACTGCAGAAATAACAGGTGAAATAAGAACAAGCCAAATACAGAACAAATCAACTATTAAACAAAATAAAAAGGCAGTTTCGGGGAACCAATATGGTAAAAGACGTTTACAATGCAGTATTATTTGGGGATTTCGCCAAGGAAGAGCAAAAGTGAACTATGTGGAATTAGGAGGACCAAGACTTCCATTTCAAATCATAGATAGGCAGTTGGCGATCATTTTAGGCCTGAAAGAATGGAGACATCTCCTCAAAGGTACCACTGTGCCAGTTCTTATTCTTACTGACCATAAGAATCTCACTGTAATGGATGTGATTAAGAGTGTTATGGTGAAATGCCTATTTCCAATATTACTGTATAGATATAAGTGCTTACTTCAGCTTCAGCTATCAACCTTAACCATATTCAATTAGATGACTGCCAGCTTACCCCCTCCCTTACTGTGGAACTGAACTGCAAGAGTTAAAGTCAAGTGAAAGAAGATTGCACCTGCTTTCAAGACTTCAAGACTACACCCAAGATAACATCAAGATTTGAGAACAAGATACCCTACTTGGCTATGATAGACTGCTATCCCCTTATATAGATATAACCCAGCTGAAAGCTTATACTTTGTCACAATAATGAATATGTATATCTTGCGGTCCGCTTGTCTTATCTGATAACGAAATATCCGGCTCACAGTATATTAGCCGGAGTACAGGAAGCAATAAACAGAAGTATCAAGCTACTGAACTGTGTCTGTCTCAGTAATTTACTTCAAGTGTGCACATTTTCTATTGAAGATTAATTAGGCCAGGGGGACAGAAACAAAAATACCGGACGGTTCTGGTTCGGTCAAAAACAGTTTGGTGCCCAACGTGGGGCTCGAGACTCGGCCCAAAGGACAGCCGAACCGGAAAGGAGACCGAAAGAGGACCAATACGGGCGGAACAGAGCCTAATCAACTCTGGAGAAAACGGTAAGACATTTTCCTTAATAATTTGTCTGCTGTTTGCTCCGCATCCGTATTTGGTTAACTTCTGTCTCCATATCGGCTTCCCACGGTCCGCAAAGACAGGTATGTATCTTGTCCCGAGCCTGTTTATATAGTATGAACCTGTAATTGTTTCTGACCCGCCTGTATTTGGCGTGTTTTGTTTTGTTGAATTGTGTCTTGTGACGGCTGTTGGGAAAGAGGGATTGATTATATAATCACGGACAGAGATTAGTGACGTGGTCAAACTCCTCCTGGGGGTATAAATAAATAATTGTACTGAGAAGTACGTGAAGACTGCGGGGGGCTTTACATATGCCCAAGGGCGTGGGGATCCCGTGAGGATCTGAACAGTCCCGTATTTCACTCCGGCCGTCACATTCATTGTTGTTGGTAATGTCATGTCCTAGGTGTGCCTGTGGATTGTTGTTTGGCATTCATGAGGAAGGTTGGGGTCTGGTCAGATCAGAAGAACCAGGTTATAAGAGATCCATTCTTGTTTACAAACCTCTACTGCCGGAGGCCCCTCAAGTAATGGTATTCAGATTGAACGTACATTATCCAGTGAAAGTTTCGGTTGGAAAGTCATTGGAAGTTATTGAGCCTGAGGCTAGAATAACCGGCCAGGGAACCAAAAGGTGCCCCTTACAACCTCAGCAACCAAAACAATACGAAGAGAAAGCTAGAGTGAGAAAATGTGGGCTTAGTGTTGGGACATGTAAATGATGTTTAAAGTGGTTCATTGAATATCAACTGCAGGTTTTTCATGTCTGCTCGTTAAGTGTCTTGCTGGAGATCTTCCCACCTCCTCATCTCCACATCACTCTCTCTCTCTCTTTCTCTCTCCCTCTCCCTCTCCCTCTCCCTCTCTCTCTCTCTCTCTCCCTCGTCCTTGTTAACCTAAGAACTGTGACATGGGACACAAGCTGGCGAAGCCCAAAGAGGGCAGTTTGGCCTATGATTTGGTATTAGAGCGGGAGGGAGAGGATGCTGTGAAAAAGGTAAAGAAATTGGCAAAAGTGTGTAGGGTTCATATGCATTTGGGTGGGAGATTAAAAGTAGACGAATGGCACACTCTCTTAAAGAGAAAAAGGGGTTTGCTATCAGATCACAGCCTACTGCGCGCAGCAGATTCCTGGCTTAAAGTTGCAAAAGCCATTCACGAAGAAGGGTGGATTGATCAAGAAACAAACCAAAATGGTTGTATTGTGTACAAGAAACCAGAAGAGGAAGTTAAGTAGTCAGCCACCGCCCTATGATGGCGTCTGGTCTTCAGGAAATAGGTACCGCCCTTCGTCTACCGCCCCTCTACCACAAGTAGCACCTCCCCCTACTGCCCCTACGCAGCAAGAAATAGATCAACAGGGGACACCTCCCCCTCCATGTTTAATGGTAGGCAAGGCACATTTGTCTTTGTACCCCTCACTCAATTGCCACCACCATGACACACCTGACTCACCCGAACCACCTGCACCACTGCCTTCACCAGAACCCACACACATATACCTGGTGATACACCAATCCTCCGGAACATATTACAAGGCCCAACTTATCCCAGTCTCTGCCCAGCCCACTCCATTGATGATGGCAAATTCCCAAGATGGTTCAATCAGTGACTCCCCTCACTCTGCCGACCACTCTGCCACTTATCACCCGGGCCCCTCACGAGACCAGACAAACCCCACTTACGAGACGAATCATACACCAACAGACCATGCTGATGCCCACTCTTCGGCAAGCCAGGAAATTCAGCAGATCAGTCCCTCTCCTCATAGTCCTGACCAAAGCCATCAGGGCCATAACAACCTACCCGCACACCCCATTGTACTGTCCGGTGATGTGCCCAACATAGACACCGACGCAACCACAGTCCCACTCCAAAGTACAGTTTGGATATCTCCACTCCAGAACACGGATCCACCGAGGGAGAATGTTGCATTTCAATTATATGACTCGCAGACCGGGATAGAACAAATCCCCTTATTCTCCTCCCCCCGTCTCCTAGTGATACCAATCTGTTCAATGACCCAGTCGAATTACCACGAAAACCCCCACCCAGAAATCTGCCCAATCCGCCCAACTGGGAATGTCAGCTTGAAAGGTTTGGCCCTTACGTTGATGTCCCCACGAGAATTCACCACCAAGATTTTGGGCCTGCGCCACCAGGAGGGAGGGGGCCAACACAACCTCCCGGGGGGCCACCCGGGGGAATAACCGCAGCACGGGGGCTCCCCTGATGTACATAACATTCACCCCTAGCCAAGCTGCATCTCTGGTTGCAAGGCTACCGGATCCAGAGAGGCAGCCCATGCCATTTTACAGAAGGATCACCCAAATCCAAAAAACATACGCAGCTGCGTGGCAGGATTTGGTGAGCCTGTGTGAAATAAAAGCAGGGGATGCCTTTTGGCCGGTGATAGAGAAATGTTTCGATGAGTATATAGGCTATAAGGATGATAGTTATAACTCTGGGTGTGAGTTTGTGGCCCAACTGAAAATATGGGCTCAAGATCGCTTGGCAGATCAAGCGACCAGTATATAAGACATTACACAAGATAAGGGTGAAACTGTTGAGAAATTTTACACCAGAATCACACAAGTATTCACTGACCTAGGTTTCAGCACATGGACCAAGGCACACGCGCAGATGCTGACTGCCGCGTTTGTTTCAGGTCTTAGAGAACCAATCCGAAAAGGTCTGCTCCTAGCACGACCAGAGTACAGAACGATGGAGCTTGACAAGTTGCTGTTAGTGGCAAAGGGTCTAGAATCTGTACAGGGCAGTAAGAAGGTAACTCCTCTCATGATGACCTCTGATACACCATATTTGGGCCGCCCACCAATACCAACTCCACGTCTCTGCTACAACTGTGGAAGACCTGGGCACTTCAAAAGGGAATGCCGAAGCCCCCGGAACCCTAACTACAACCAACCAGGCCCTAGCCGTGACCCGCATGAGGGCGCTTGGTACCAGAAACCTGACGTCCCACCTCGCCCATCACCCCACCCCACTCCGGATCACATGGACCTCCTCCGCTAGGATTCCGGCAAGCCTGTGTCACCTGTCCCCGCCGTGAAGTCTTCCGGAGATCCAGGAGGCCCTTTAGCAAAAATAACCCTCCCCATTGAAGGCCATCCCACCACATTTTTATGCGACACAGGCGCAGCCCGGTCCGTAATCATGGCAGAAGAATTACCCGATACCTCATTCCTATCAGACATTGACGTAACATGTGTGGGGGTTGATGGAATGCCCAGGAAGAACCCTTTAACTCGCCCCCTAAAAGTTGGCAACTTTCCTGACCTACTAGCAAGGTTTGTGGTCTCACCCACATGTCCCCTAAACCTACTAGGGACTGATGTCTTGTCCAGACTCCAAGCTTCCATTTCCTTCCAACCTGATGGTACTGTTCTGATCACTTCACCACTAGACATCGATGATGCCTCAGCACTCTGCTCCATTCCCCTTCTATTATCCCTGACTGCACAAAATTAAGCTGAGATCCCCCAGGAAGTTTTGGATCGAGTCCCCGCATGTCTGTGGTCTACAGGGCCCGAGGATATAGGTCATTTAAAGGTGCCACCAGTCATGGTGCAACTGAAGCCCGGGGCCCCCCTGCCCAGGAAACCACAATATCCCTTGAAGCCAGCTCAATCAACATCTATTTCATAGCAAGTTGAAGCCCTCTTGTCAAATGGAGCTCTGATACCCTGCACATCTCCCTGTAACACACCACTGTTCCCAGTAAAGAAACAAACTGCAAAAGGGGAACCAGAGAAATACAGGATGGTGCAGGACCTCAGGGCAGTGAACGAAGTCACCATATTGGAGACACCTATCATACCCAATTCCCTTACATTGTTGGCAGGAATACCACCCACAGCAAAGTACTTCACAGTGGTGGACCTGGCAAATGCTTTCTTTAGTGTCCCCCTCGACCCCTGTTGCCAGTACCTATTTGCCTTCACCCACGAGGGGCGGAGCTATACCTGGACTGTTATGCCCCAGGGGGCCCAGAACTCCCCCACCCAATTTGCTAAAGCAACGGCTCTCATCCTGGACACTTGGATGAAACTACACCCAGACATTGTGCTTCTTCAGTATGTAGATGGCCTCCTGCTGTGTGCAGATACCCTTCGCGATGCCTCAATCTTCTCTGAAAGCCTCCTCCACTACCTGGCTGAGCAAGGATGCAAGGCCTCAAAGCAAAAAGTCCAGTGGTGCAGAGAGAGAAGGTGATTTTCTTAGGCCACTGTATCTCCCAAGGTACCCGGCATCTCACTGAAGAAAGGGTTGCTGCAATCAGGGCCATCCCTTTGCCTCAAGGTCAAAAGCCCCTCCACGCCTTCCTAGGACTGATCTCCTACTGCTGTTTTTGGATTCCAGAAGCCTCTCTCCTGAAGCAACCTCTCTATGATGCCTTGAAATCTGACCCTTTCCTACTTTCCGCAGAGGCTGTGAAAAACTTCGAAACTCTGAAGGAGATCCTTTCAACAGCCCCTGCTTTGGACCTACCAGACTATGAAAAGACTTTCAAACTGTTTGTCTCAGAGAAATGCCACAGGAGTTTCAGCCCAGACCCATGGCAATAGACTCAGACCCATTGGATATTACTCCGGCCAGCTGGGCTCAGTGGCCAGGGGGAGACCCTCCTGCCTCAGGGCCATTTTTGCAGCCCAAGTTCGCTTGGACAAGACTGCGGACCTCGTGTTGGGTCATCCTCTAATCCTCCTCGCTCCTCATGACATAACTGCCATACTAAACCAAATCCAGGCACCTCAGACTCCAGTGTGCCTTGCTTCTCCCCGACAACATCACCATCCTCCGATGTGATACCCTAAACCCATCCACTTTGCTTCCTCTTCTAAAGGAGGGAACCTCTTTGGAAGATGATCCTCACCACACCACTTATGACTGCTTTGAAGTGATGAAGATGGAGACACCTACCGACAGTCAATGAAACAGCCCTTGAGAATCCTGACTTGACAATTTTTGTGGATGGTTCCAGGTATGCAGATAGATCTGGACGGTACCACACAGAATACGCAGTCACCACAGAAGATACAGTTCTCCAGGCTTCAGCATTACCCCCCTCCATGTCTGCCCAAGAAGCAGAGTGCCAGGCTCTAACCGTGGCATGCAAATTGGCAGAAGGGAAAAGAGCCAACATCTACACAGACTCAAGATATGCTCTTGGAGTGGCCTGTGATTTTGGGATCATCTGGAAGACCAGAGGGTTCCTGACAGCGGCAGGAACACCTGTAAAACACAGCACAGTTATCAAGGATTTGATGGATGCCTTACTTCTCCCAACACAAGTGGCCACACTTAAAGTAAAGGCACAGGGCAAGCTGGTTTCCCAAGAAGCACGAGGCAATCACCTGGCAGATAGCGCTGCGAAACAAGCTGCTGACAGAACGTGAGAAGTGGTCAGCAGAGTGAATGCACCCATCCTGGATGACCCAATAGACAGCCCCGAAGAGACTGCACAAACTACCATGATTCTGCAAACCCTTCCTGTGAGCAGAACCCACCTCAAGGAACAACAGGAGGCAGCTGACAAAGAAGAAAAGGAAGTGTGGATCAAGAAAGGAGCCACAGAAGCTGAAGGAATCATGGAGTTGAACAAGAGACTGTGCCTACCACAATCAATGTTTCTTGCAATGGTACAGTGGGCCCACATTGCCTCTCATCTGTCTAAAACCTTAATGAATGCCCTAATCAACAAATACTACCTGGCCTCAGGTATCACCCCACTTACCAACAACTTCTGTAAGTCATGTGCTATCTGTGCTAAATGCAATCCTGGAAGAATAGAAAAAGTACCTTTGAAACACCTAGCAAAGGCCCAATACCCCTTCCAGAGGATAAAGATCGACCACATCCAGATGCCGAAGAGTGGCCGATATGAATATGCATTGGTCAGCGTCTGCATGTACTCCGGATGGCTGGAAGCTTATCCCGTCACCAACATGATAGCAAAAACTACAGCTAAAAGACTTTTGACAGAAATAGTGTGCAGATATGGTGTCCCAGAGGTTATAGAGAGTGACCAGGGGCAGGCTTTCACGGCCTCAGTAACCAAAGAGCTATGGACAGCCTTAGGGGTCACACTAGCCTTCCACACCTCATATCATCCCTGTGCCCGAAGAAGAGGCTGAGGAGACCAAGTAGCAGCATGTTTTGAGTCACTGATTCCCATCATCACTGTAAATAAAAATAAAAATGTAGACTGGATAAATTACATCTACTATAACCAACAAAGATTTGTCAATTACACCAGAGATGCACTCCAAGGTTTAGCCGAACAGTTGGAAGCAACCTCACACATGACCTTCCAAAACCTTATGGTCTTAGACATGCTCCTAGCTGAAAAGGGGAGTGTGTGTAAAATGATCCCCGAGACAAGTACATGCTGCATCTACATCCCAGACAACACTGGCCCAAATGGTAAAGTGACTTTAGCCATCCAGAAACTTGAGGACTTGTTCAAGGAGTTAAAAAAGAATTCAGGGCTCACCAACCCTTGGGATCAGTATTTTACCTGGATAAAGGGAGGATGGCAGGGATTATTGACCCAGATAGGAATAGCTATCTTGGTAATGGCGGCTATAATCTGCTGTGTTTTCCCCTGTATCAGGAAGTGTGTGGAAAAAGCTGTCGATCAAACTACCGCCACATTTGTAAACCAAGAGATACCAGATGATGATAACAATGACTATGTAAGGCTTGCTGAAAATTATGTGTTACACTCCGTTACAGTCGCCTTCCCCCGTGATGCAACACCATAGGGCTATAGGGACAGATAGCTTGGCTGCGTTTCTCCAGGTGTATCGAGGGGGGTAGTGAGCTAGCCACTGCCTTTTCTCTACATACAGCTTAAAAGAGTTGCAGAGGAGAATGGGAGTCTCTGTACTGCCGTGCTTCAGACTTTCCATTCTCCCAAGGCTGCTGGCCACCCTGGGAAGAATCAACTCTTTTGGGCCATTTCCCGACAATTCTGGTAGCCTAGTCTACGTGCTGATGTAACTGCCTTTGCCTTTGTAGCGGTCTGTTCTATGTGTGCTCAGAGTAAAACTCCACAACACCTTCCAGTGGGCCTCCTACAACCCATACCCAATGGAGAGAGGCCCTGGACCCACCTGTCTATGGATTTCATTGTGGAGTTACCCAACTCCCAGGGCAACACAGTTATCCTTATGGTGGTTGACCGGTTTTCAAAGATGTGTCATTGCATTCCACTTAAGAAGTTGCCCACTTCTAAGGAACTGGCTTACATTTTTGCTCGGGAGATCTTTCGCTTACATTGGTTACCCAAGGTGATTGTCTCAGACAGGGGTAGTCAGTTTGTGTCTGGGCGAGCCTTTTGTGCACAGTTGGGAATTCAGCTTGCTTTCTCCTCTGCGCATCACCCGCAATCTAATGGGGCTGCAGAACGAGCCAATCAGTCCTTGGAGCAATTCCTATGTTGCTATATTTCTGACCATCATAACAACTGGTCAGACCTATTACCGTGGGTAGAGTTTGCTCACAACAGTGCCTTGATTTCTGCTTCCTGATTGTCCCCATTTATGACGAATTATGGTTTCCATCCCTCCATGTTGCCTGACCCGTTTGTTCTGCAGAATATTCCTGCGTTAGAGGAGCATCTCCGTGCTCTTCGTTCCACTTGAGCACAAGTCCAGGAGGCTTGTAACATATTAATAATAGGTACAGACTCCATGCTGACAGCAGACACCTGCCTGCGCCGTCCTACCAGGTTGGGGACAGGGCCTGGCTGGCTCGCAACCTCCGACTTCATGTTCCCTCACTGAAGTGTGATTTAACTGTACTTCTGTCTTGGCCTGATTTCATGGTTTCTGACACAGACCCTTGCATCTTTTATCCAGTGCTTCACTGACGTTTCTGGATCCTGAGTCATGGGGAAAGCAAAAGAATTGTCAAAGGATCTGCGGGAAAAGGAAGTTGAACTGTATAAAACAGGAAAGGGATATAAAAAGATACCCAAGGAATTGAGAATGCCAATCAGCGTGTTCAAACTCTATTCAAGAAGTGGAAAATGAGGGGTTCTGTTGAAACCAAACCACAGTCAGGTAGACCAACTAAAATTTCAGCAACAACTGCCAGGAAAATTTCCATTTATTATTATTATTATCATACAGGATTTATATAGCGCCAACAGTTTATGCAGCGCTTTACAATATAAAAGGGAGACAATACAGTTATAATACAATAAAATACAAGAGGATTAAGAGGGCCCTGCTCAGAAGAGCTTACAATCTAAAAGGGTGGGGAAGGTGGTACAAAAGGTTGTAACTGTGGGGAATGAGCTGATGGAAGTGGTAGGAGATTAGTTGGAGACGTGATAGGCTTTCCTGAAGAGGTGAGTTTTCAGGGATCGCCAGAAGGTAGCAAGAGTAGGGGATAGCCGGCCAGGTTGAGGTAGCGAGTTCCAGAGGATGGGAGAGGCTCTGGAGAAATCCTGGAGACGAGCATGGGAGGAGGAGACGAGAGCTTGAAAGCAGAAGGTCTTGAGAAGAGCGGAGAGGACGATTTGGGTGATATTTGGAGACAAGATTGGTGATGTAGATCGGGAAATGTAGGAAATGTAGGATGTAGGAAAACTATTCTGAATGCAAAGAAAAACCCACAAATAACTTCAGGGGAAATACAGGACTCTCTGAAAATATGTGGTGTGGCTGTTTCAAGATGCACAATAAGGAGGCACTTGAAGAAAGATGGGCTGCATGGTTGAAAAAAGCCATTACTACACAAATGCCACAAATGCCTCGTACACACGGTTGGATTCTCCAACGGAAAATGTGCGATCGCAGACTGTTTTGTCGGAAATTCCGACCGTTTGTGGGCTCCATCGGACACACAAAGTTTGAGAGCAGGCTATAAAATTTTCCGACAACAAAATCCAATCGCGTCAATTCCGACCGTGTGTGGACAATTCTGACGCACAAAGTGCCACGCATGCTCAGAAGAAATTCCGAGACGGAACAGCTCGGTCTGGTAAAATTAGCGTTCAGAATGGATAGAGCACTTTCGTCACGCTGCAATCTTTAAAACTGTTTAATACAGCGCACTCTCTTCTTCTTTATAATGCAGGAAGAACAAAGTAGTTTTTCTGCTGATATTCACACAGACTTCTCACAAACTTTTTTCTTTCTTATTTATCGTGATTCCCTCACTATATTATGATTTGTCACATCTGACCAAAAATCTATATAAATTTTTGTGTTTTTTTTGTTTTTATCAAGCCTGATGTGATTTTTTTTAAGTTTATATTTTTTTCAAGGCTGTTCTTGTTTTTTTTTTTTTTTTTAGTTATTTAACATCCAGAATATTTTTGTGTGTGTTTTGTGTGTCAAGTTACCACAACGCCATTATTATCTTGTATTATTTAATCTCAAGGAGATTGCTTGGTGTCTCTTGTTAATTTCACATTGTATTTTGAAATATACCTGCCTCCTCACAAACAGACGGTCCTTTTTGAAGGAAAATACACATAGGCCAGTATAATTGAAACCAAAAAACCTTTATTAAGGGCTCACAACCAGACAAAGAGGGAGGCAACGCTGGAGAAACAGCAGAAATTGGTGAAGCCTTTGACCCCCAGGGCACACATCAATTATTTTACTGCAAAATTGGTGGCCTGAGGAGTCCATATATAAGGGAGTGCAGTCTGGTCCAGAAGTCCCAGAGATCCTGAAAGCAGCAGATGACATGTATGTCCCCAGGCTGTGGTCATACAAGAGCCTGCATCTTTTGTCAGACCAGACTGAACCCAGGGCCTTCACTCTCTTGTCTTCCTTCCACGCTTCCTTCCACGCTGTGGCTCTGGTGGTGTAGTTGTGGCAGGAGGAGGAGGGGGGGTATTGGGTGTGATTTCGCCCCTCATCCCCTTAGTTAAGACGAAGGTCCTCACACAGCTGGCCTTGGCACTCCTGCATGCCCTGCAGTTTGGTGGTAGCCATGCAGGCAAAGGCCTCTTCAGGAGTGGGGGTGGCTCTGAGGGACGCAGAAGCCTCCTAAATCAGTCTGAGTGCTGAATCCTGCACGTGACTCCCCTTCCTGGGTCTTTTGGTTGGAAGGCGGAAGGGGAGGGACCTGCGATTCGGTCAGGCTCCTACTGGTCCCAGGCTTCTCCTGGCTGCCACTTAGCCCCGCCTCCTGGCTGCCACTAACCCCACCTCCTCCTGGCTGCCACATTCCACAGCCTCCTCCTGTGTGCCACATTCCAGAGCCTCGTCCTGGCTGAGGTCTTCCTGTCTATGAAAAAGGGAAATTGTTTTAGTTTTTTCTTCAGCAATCACACACAATTTTCATCTCATGACTGTTGCAAATTGAATGTTAATAAATATAAAAGACTATCATTCTGAGCCCAGCATTTTTCATTCTTGTCCCAATTATTTTTTTTTAAACATTTTATTTTATTGAAAAGTAAAAAATATTTGCTTACAAAGTAACAGCAGAGAACAATTGCTTGTCAGATATGTTACAATAGTAGGTAGACATTTTAAGCACAAGATGGAATTACATTAATTTTTGTGCAATTATCATCAGTATGCCATTACTTATGAAATATAGTCTAAGGAACCAAATTGAAAGTTAACTGAGTTTCCTCAATCTGTATGTTAGTTATGGTGTAAACATTTGAACCCATATCATATCCCAAGAAGGGGTAATTACCTCCTCTTAGTAACTAAACAACATACATTGCAGTAATCTACAGAGTACAATTGGTTTATCATCTTATGTAAACATCACCTTCTTCTTAATATTAACTGTTATAAAAATAGAGAGGGGAGGAGAAAAGAAAAAAAAAAAAAAAAAAAAAAAAAAATATATAAAGGGGGGGGGGGGAGTGTGGATGGGAGGTGAAAGAGGAGTCAGACCAGACTTTGTGCCAGGATTGTAGTGAAATCTTGCGAGTACTTAAAGGTGAACCAAGGTTGCCAGGTTCTATGAAATCGTTCGATGTGGCCCCTGTCCTGCGCTAGCATGTCCTCCATCTCGCAAATATCGCCAACTTTATTCAGCCATTCTGCTGTGGAAGGAACTTTCACTGAATTCCAATATAGCGGGATCAAAGATTTAGCCGCGTTTAGAAGGTGCTTAGTCAGAGAGTGCTTGTACCGCTTGAATGAAAAGTTCGTTACGTGTAAAAGGCAGCAAGCAGCCGTGAGATTTATTCTTGTTTCGGTGATTTTTTTAATCAAATTTTTTATTGTAGACCAGAAATTTGCGATAGGAGGACAGTGCCACCATATATGTGCCAATGTGCCCAACTCTCCCTGACACCTCCAACATAATTCTGACCTCTGAGAGTTCCATTTATGCAATTTGTCTGGTGTGTTGTACCAATGCATTAGTAGTTTATAGCTCGTCTCTTGTGATTTAGTGTTTATAAAACCTTTGTGAGCGAAAATACATGCATACCTCCATTGTTCATCCGAGATGTCCTCTCCAAGCTCCTCTGACCACCTCCTCCTGTGACCGCCATCATCAAAGCTCTTGGGGTGTTGCAGCCAAGCATATGCAAATGAAATGGCTCTGTTTAGAGGAGTCTTACTATGGCAGACCGACTCCAGATCCGTGAGAGGTCTAAGGAATTCCCCTTTTTGACTATGGTTGGTTAGGTAGCTTCTTAATTGAAAATAAGACCATTGCCTTAGATGTGGTAGGTTATTTTCCACCTTCAATACCGTCCAATCTTTAAATCTGTCATCTGTAAAACAGTCACCCGTCAGTAATGGAGATGCGTCCTGAGTTATGGGTTTGAACAATTTGTTTCCGAGTCCAGGGACAAAATCTGGGTTATCTGTTAGTGGAGTCAGTGGGCTTACGTCAGAAGTGATACAATGGCGATTGGCGAGTGAGTGTATAATCTCTAGCGTGACGCCAGTTATAGGGTGTTTGCGGACATTCAGCGGGTATCTAACCCAGGGGATCCATGGGTAGTATTGTAACGTAAGGGCGTTCAACTCTCCCTCCAGGGGTACCCAGTCCTTCATGTGGCCATGGCAATGCCAATCTATCACTCTGGCTAAATGTGAAGCGTAATAGTAATGTTTAAAGTTAGGGAGGTTAATCCCCCCTAAATCTTTGGGTCTTGTCAACCAGGGTAACCTAATCCTAGGTTTTTTTTGGTTCCACAGGAATCTCAGAATTATAGAGTTTAATGCACGAAAAAAGGTATGAGGGATTCTAACTGGTATGGTGCGCATTAGGTATAGAAACCTGGGTAGAATAATCATTTTTATAATAGCAGCCCGCCCAAACCAAGATAGAAAATCTAAGTGCCAGTCTTTAAGATTTTTTTCACAGCTCTTCAGGAGTGGTGGAAAATTCTTTTCAAACGTGTTCTGGAGTCGAGGAGTAAGCCAGACTCCTAAATATTTAAGTGTATTGGGGACCCACCTAAACTGTGAATTAGCGGTGGTTAGGCGGAGCAGATTATCTGGTAGCGTAATGTTGAGGGCTTCAGATTTAGAGTAATTTATTTTTAAATTTGAAATATAACTGTATGTACTAAATTCTTTAAGTAAGTTAGGTATGGAGACAGTGGGGTTCGTGAGAAAAAATAAAAGGTCATCCGCATAAGCTGCCACCTTGAACTCCCTGTCCCCAATCCGGAATCCTGCTATTGCGGTATTTTGTTTAATCGTTCTTATGAATGGTTCCAGGGTTAGTATGAACAGCAGGGGTGACAGCGGGCACCCCTGTCTAGTCCCATTCGTAATGTGTACAGGTTTAGAGAGGGTACCATTAATCTTTAATTGTGCTTTAGGGTTTTGGTATAAAGCTGATATCCAGGAGAGCATGTGCGTACCCAGTCCCACATGTTGGCACACTGCCTTCATGAAGTCCCACGCTACTCTATCGAAGGCCTTCTCCGCATCCGTGGACAGGAGAAGGCCCTCGATATCCCTCGCTTTTGCTGCATGTATAAGAAGGAGCGCTTTAGTGACATTATCTTTTGCGTCTCTTCCAGGGACGAAACCCACCTGATCCAAATCAATCAGCTCTGGCAATAGTGGGCTCAATCTCGTTGCGAGTATTTTGGCGAATAGCTTAACATCCAGATTTAGCAGGGAAATGGGTCTATAACTTGGGCATTCTAATGGGTCTTTTCCTGGTTTCGGTATCACTGTAATGTGGGCCGAGAGAAAATCTGGGGTCACCTCTCTAGGCGAGGACAGAGAGTTCAAAGCAGCCGCCAGGGGATTCTTAAGGATGCTCAAGAAGGTTTTATAATAAATGGCTGAATAACCGTCCGGTCCTGGGCTCTTGCTATTTTTTAAATGTTTAATGGCCTGGGTAATTTCTAGTGGTGTGATTGGGTCCTCTAGTAGGACGGCGTCTGACTCCTGAAGAGCTGGGAGACCGCTCCTGAGTATGTAGTCTTTTATGATTTGGATTCTATCGTCAGTCATGTTTTGTTCCCTGTGTTGTGGTGGAAGATTATAAAGTTTTGTGTAATATTTCTGAAAATGATCGGCAATCGCTTCTGTTGTTATGTCAATTTTACCTTGTGTCCCTCTGATGCCGGGAATGTTATTAGAGGTTGTGTGTTCCCTTATCGCTCTTGCTAAAAGTTTTCCTGTTTTATTTCCTGCCTCGTAATATAGTTTCTTTCTAAAGAATAGAGTTCTTTTAGCTCTAGAATCCAATATTTGTTGAAGAGTCTTTCTAGCTTCTAGTAGTTGTGTGGCAGTGGTTGTAGATAGAGACTGTTTATGCAAGGTCTCTAGGGTGTTGATTTGTGTGATCAATTTTTTAATAGTAAGTTCTTTTTCTCTTTTACGTTTGGATCCCATTTTTATCAACTCACCCCTAATCGTACATTTGTGGGCCTCCCAAATCATAAGAGGGTCTGCGTCTGGGGTGTTGTTTAAGTTGAAAAACTCAGTCAGTGTGGAAGTTAGAGTGGGAAGAAACGACGGGTCCGTCAGGAGTGATGCATTTAATCTCCATGTCGGTTGTTTCTGTGGAGGATTTAATAAATCCAGCGACAGAGAAATAGGTGCATGGTCAGAAATCGTTTGGTTTCCTATGTGTGCACCCTCCACTAACTGAAGATCTCTCTGTGAAATAAATAGGTAGTCTAGTCTCGCATATCTAGCATGTGGGATAGAAAAAAAGGTAAAATCTCTATCCTCAGGATGGAGAAAGCGCCATGTATCAACCAACTGTAGGGATTGGAGCATTGCCTTTAGTTTTTTGAGTATTCTGTAGGTGATACATGTTTTCCCGTTGGACGTGTCTGCTAGAGGGTTAAGTGGGACATTAAAATCCCCTCCGAGGATCAGGCAGCCGGAGGCAAATCCCTGCAGCTCCTTTACCATTCGTTGGCAAAACGTGACATGGGCCTTATTCGGGAAATATACGTTCGCCAGAGTTACTGGGGTGCCTCCTAGAGATCCCTTTAAAAAAATAAACCTACCTTCGGGGTCAGAGAGTTGTTCAGTTAGTTCAAAAGGTGTGTTTTTGCTTAATAAAATTGATACTCCCTTGGATCTGGAATCGTTATTTGTAGCATGGAATGCCCTTGTAAAGTGGGAATTCGTAAGTTTAGGGACACGATGCGTCCTAAAATGAGTTTCCTGCAAGTAAACAATTTGCGGCTTACCTTTTTGGAGTTCCCTTAGAAGGGAAGTACGTTTCTCAGGGACATTCAGTCCTCTTACGTTGTGTGAGATGATCAGAGGATTTTTCCCTAGCGATGAGTAGGCCATGGCGGCAGGTCAGGAGGAGGTGGCTTCGAGGACAATCTGCAAGGAGACAGCTACAAAAACCTGGTTTAAACACTTTGTTATTATCACAGACTCTCAATCTCAGTCCCAGTTGGTATGGGTCTGAGTAAGATAGAACAAAAGGTTGAGCACCAGAACAAAAAAAAAAAAAAAAAAAAAAAAAAAAAAAAAAGGGAAAAGAGAGAGAAAGATGAACGATAAGTAAATAAGGAAAGGGAAGAGAAGATTGAAGGAGCAAATAAAGTACTGGGGGGTCCCTCACCAGAGCGCGCTTTTGTCGCCCCAGAGGGGGAGCCCACTGGATATGATAGTGACCCCCGAGACCTGCAGACAGGTCACTGGATCACTTTGTGGGGGAAGAGGGAGTCGTCAACGACCAAGCGGGGGCACACCAACTAAATTAGTAAATGTGTAAGATTAGATTTGAGAGAGAACTCTATTGAGTCACACACAGCCTTAAGAAAATTAGCTGAAAAAAAGAAATAAAACTGAACCATCGTACACCCAACCCAGGTATCAGTCAAAAATTCGGGGTGAGGTGGTGGGATATCTTATAAGGCTAGGGCTGAGACCTAACATAAAATTCAAAACTAAAGCTAAAGTTCTTTAAGGACTTGTAGAAAGAGACCAAATGGTGCACTAATGGTATCATCGTCCTCTTTGTAAGAACCATGTTTCCGCCCTGTGAGAACAGCTGAACTTCAATTGTGACTTAAGATGAACATGCGGAATAAGAGCAGCTGTGAAACTGTGGGGCCTCACATTCGTGCCAAGGGTCTTGAGGTTCAAGGGTAGGTGAACAAATTGGGTCTGCTCAAAGCAGATGTAAACGAGAGTTATCAAGAAGTATCTGTAAAGCACCCGTGAACAACATAACTGTGCAAACTTTAGAAAACACTGACAACAGATTGGGATATAGGCGTCACTTCATTCATCCTCCTGGAATCTGGCTTCCTCTGCGGATCTTCTCGGGGTTCCCATTTTGGAGTTTCCAGATCTGCTGTATTTGGATTTCTTGGACAGTCTCTTGTCGGGTGTAGAGAGAGGTGAGCTCGGTGGGCTTCTTTCAATAGGTGTCCGGAGGAAATCAGCGTACCACTCTGGTAGGTCGATCTGATCCAAATCTAGAGCGCGGCAGAACTCTGGGAGGTCAGCGGGGGTGCGTAGGGTGTGTTGGTGGCCATTGTAGGAGACCAAAAGGGCAAAAGGGAATCGCCAAGAGTATCTGAGATCTTTTTCCCTTATTTTCTCCAGCAGAGGGCGCAAAGCGCGTCTGTTTTGTAAAGTGATCTGGGACAAATCTTGAAATAGCATGATCGTTGCTCCATTGAAGACAATTCTCTCATTTCTCCTTGCTTTCCTCATTATTTCGTCTTTTAACACAAAACTTTGTAGGCAGCATATTATATCCCTTGGAGGGGCTGTGTCTGGACCTTTCGGTCTGAGGGCTCTATGAGCTCTGACAAAGTCAATCTCTGTGTCCTCAGGTCTCTCTAATAAACTGTTAAACACCCTTTGCAGTGCTGGGGCTATTTGGGCCTGTTCCACTGATTCAGGTATCCCTCTCACCCTGACATTGCACCTTCTGCCTCGGTTGTCGAGGTCTTCGATATGTCTGTTCATGTTTATTAGGTGCTGGGATTGTGTCAGTGAGGCCTTTTCAAGTCTGCCTATGGCCTTATCCCTGTGTCTTCCCGCGGCCTCTGCCGCCGCCATCTTCTCATTAATAACCAGCATGCTGGTCTTAAGGTCCGTGATGGCAGCAGAGAAAGTGGCTTTGATGTCAGCCGCTATCAGGGACATATCAGCGAACGTTAAGGGGTGATCCGGTCTGTGCTTACCCCTGCCTGAATCCTCCTGAGCCGACTGGGAGTCCTCGCTGTACTCCTCCTCGTTGTGCGCCGGCGCCATCTTGGATCTCGTTTTGCTGTCGGTGAGCTGTTTAGCTTTAAAGATGTCCGGAATCGTAGAAGCCGAGTGAGGCACCGATCCACGTCTCGGGCGGGATTTAGGTGTGTAGTGTAGCTTCTTACCCGGCATCTGGTGGCTCTGGGTCGGGTATTTAGGTTGCGGATGGCTGTGTGTGCTGCGGAGCTCAGTTAGTGTGCGACCATCCTCGCCGCGCGCCAAGCCACGCCCCCTTGTCCCAATTATTTGTGCCCACTACTGTCTATTGATATGTAAAACACTTTATTAAATCAGCAATTAGTGATCAATAATAACATCTAGTAAACATAATTTGTTTATTGACCAGAAATCTGTAGAAGAATGCTATACCTGGCTCCAGCTGGGCTCCTCCACTTCTTCCTGGCTGGAAGGCCCAGGTTGGACATCGGAAGCCTCAGCTGGGGTGGAAGATAGGGTGGAAGGAAGAGTGGAAGGAAGGGTTGAGAGGGATTCCCTGACTCCAGTCTGGTCTGACAGAAATCGCAGTCTCTCATAGTACCACAGCCTGGGGACATAAATGTCATCTGCTCCTGCTCCTGATCTCTGGGAATCCGTGACATTTTTGTGCTCCCTAAGATAAGTGCTCCTCAGGCCACCAATTTTGCCTTTTAAATAGGGGATGGTTGCCGTGGGGAACACTGGCGTCACCAACTCCAGCAGTTTCTCCAGCGCTGCCTGCCTCTTTTGTTTATTATTGTATTGGGGGTGTTTGACCTGCCACAGACAGGGCTGCTCCCTGTATTTGTCTATGAACAGGGGGAGGAAGTTGTGGTCATTGAAGCCATCCATCTTATCTGCAAGACACAACACAAGACAAACTCTAATGTCAGGCAAAACTCTCCTAATCTTGTTACAATATAGGCCTCAATCTAGAAGCAGTATAGGCCCAAGTTTAGATCTTACCTTCGTTATCACGATCGGCGCCTCCGATACTCCTTCCTTCGCTCACAGATCGTACGTACTACGCACGCCTGTTACGCTTTATACACACTGCGCATGCGTGAAACTCCGCCCGCCCCTGACGTTCTTTCTATTCTATTCCCCGCCCCTTCTCGTTCGGTGCAGTGGGGGAAGAGCACATGGCGGAGACACAGCAGGTGCGTGCTAATTACAGCAACGAGGAGGAGGAGGAGGAAAGCCCGGAGCCAGAAACGCCACGATCCAGAAGGAGACGATGTAAGACATCAAATATGTCCTTTGGGGAGATGTTGGAGATGGTCGACATCCTGAAAAAGGCCGACTATGATGGGAAGTATGGACCTTACCCCAACCCCAATGTCAGAAAGGCCAAGATAATTGCAAAAGTGGTCAAGAGTCTGCACTGGAATTTCGGGGTACGACGATCGAAAGATCAGCTCAGGAAGCGGTGGTCGGACCTCAAATTAAGAGAGCACGAGAAGTACAGAAGGATCCGGAGAGTGCTGCAAAAAAGTAAGTAGTTGTGCTGTGTTCCTATTCTTTATGTTTATTACGTTCGTGCTGCTCCATGTGCTTTTCTTAACTGTTATCCAGTTTAAAATGGCAACATTCATGTTCATGGGCACATTATTAGTTCGTAGAAAACATTGTTCGTTCGGCCTAGAAAACACCATTGTTTTGGCCATATGCATTTGCCCACATTTTTTAGGGCCTACTTGTCTGAAATTAATTTGGTTGTGTAGATGGGTTTGTAACTAGAATGAAATGCTAACTAGATTCTGTGTAAGGAGAGGACACTCAGCAGTTTTCACATCTGGACTCTGGAGCACTAGTGTGGGACACAAGAACACCCTTTTTATTAGGGGGTCCCACACAGGTGCTCCAGTGTATACTATAGGGGTGTCTCCATTTGTGAAGCTTGTACAAAACAGGTAAAGCATTGAAGCTTGACAAAGGACAATAAAAATTCTACATCTTGGAACTCAGCCAAAATAGACCATTGTACCCCACTTCCAAGCAATGTTTCATATTTGTAGTTCTGCCATCAAATATCTGTGTGCTAAGTATACCTATTTTTTTTACATAGGGGAGAAAACACTCGGAGGACACCCCTCATCCGAGGAGACCACAGACCACCCACCTCTGGAAGAAGGTGAAATCTACCCAAGCCAAGCAGAGCAGAAGGAGGAAGACGTGGTGGAAATTGGCACCACAACAGGTGAGTGTCTGCGACCACAGGCTCAGGTAAGAGATGGATGCTGGCATATTTATAATACAAGGTTTTTTTTTTGTTTCTATCTTTTTAGGTGATCGTGATGTTGTGGATCCAGGGCATTTCACCTCGGAAAGTGCACAGATCCTGATTGGGGAGATCATAGGGTGTAATAGGGACTTGGAAAACATCCTGGAAAACATCAATGATGTTCAACAAAAAATGAAGAACATCATTGATGTTTTAGGGAGAGTTTAAAACCCCTCAAAATCCCTCATTTTTTGGCGCTTTTTGTGAGCTAAAAATTTTTACCATTTTTGGACATATTTGCGAAAAGCCAAATTTTGAAGAGGCACATCTGGCTATCTGCCATCACGGGAGATAAACGGACGTGTTTTGGGGGTGCAACCCCTTCCTCAATAATAAAGTAGCTGTGAGGAAGGGGTTGCACCCACAAAACACGTCCCTTGATCCCCGTGATGGCAGCTAGCACATGTTGACATGCGGCAATTGGTGTGCATCTTCAAAATTTAGCTTTTCTAGGGGTGACTTCACCCCATCTGAAACACAGTTTGTAAATACTCATGTCTGATATTGCCTTCAAGTTCTACCAAATGTGAACTTTGTAAGTTCAAGATTTGTGTCTTTCTTGTTGGTTTTAAACATGCCTGTTTTATCTTAAATGGACATTTCTACTTTTTCTAATGTGATTCAAGATTTGTGTCTTTCTTGTTGGTTTTAAACATGCCTGTTTTATCTTAAATGGACATTTCTACTTTTTCTAATGTGACCCCAAAAATTGTTATACAACAAACATGTAGGTTTGTTTTAAAAACCTTTTTCAAAATGCACATGTGATTGTGCTGGTATTAAAAAGATTGTTAATCAAGAATGTGTGGATTATTGTTTCAACGCTCCAAAACTTTTGTTGGGCTCTAATTGGTGTTTTCTGTGACAATGGGGTTATTTCCTAAGGGAAAATCCACTTTGCACTACAAGTGCAGTTTCAAGTGCATTTGTAGTGCAAAATGTCTTTGCCTTTAGTAAATAACACCCAACAGTTCTTTGTAATGTTACACAATCACGCCATTTTCAGTACTCACCACATTATTGTCAGGGTCAGCTAAAAGAAACACAAGCAGTAAGTGTCACCAAAGATTTTAGTAGTTAAATTTTTTTTTATTTGAAAAAGGTTTCAGACATTGTCTGGCATATTGATAGCCCCCCTACCCACAAAGTATTCAAGGTATCTTAGACGGACATTACGGGCACTCAGGGGGGGCAAGCCAGGATGGCCACTTTCAAGCGCCGTCAGGGTTGGTTGATTTTGAATTCCAGCCTCAGGCCCAACTGAGCCAGCATAGTTGGCAGAATGTTGCTGTAAAAAGTTGTGTAGAACACAGCATGCCAGGATGATATGATTCAGTTTGTACTCCGCCATGTGTATGGGTGTAAGAAATAGGCGGAACCGGCTGGCCATGATTCCAAATGTGTTCTCCACCACTCTTCTGGCTCTGGCCAGCCGGTAATTAAAAACCCTCTGGTCCGGGGTGAGGGTCCTCATCGGGAATTGCCGCATAAGATGGTCCCCCAGCGCAAACGCTTCATCTGCAACGAAGACATTGTCTTCTGGAGGTGGCAAGTCCAAGCTGCCATTCTGGAGATGCCTGTCGAACTCCATATGGGCGATGACTCCACCATCAGACATCCGGCCATTCTTCCCCACGTCCACATACAGGAACTCGTAAGTAGCCGACACCACCACCAACATCACAATACTATTGAACCCCTTATAGTTGAAATAGTATGACCCCGAGTTGGGTGATGGGATGATGTGGACATGTTTCCCATCAATTGCCCCAACACAGTTAGGAAAGTCCCACCGCTGGGCAAAGTGGGAGGCCACAGTCTGCCATTCCTGTGGCGTGGAAGGAAACTGTGGAGTCAAACAAGGAAAACAAATTAGTCATTTTGCACATAAACAGGGGAAGCAGATTAGACACAAACATTCTTGGCCAACATCAAGATATTATTTGAGGGAGCTTTTAAAGACCAAAGTATAAGGTACACCTATCAGATCCCCCCCTCTCATGGGCCATTTCTAACATTTTAGGGGGGGGAGCTCTTGGACAGGTAACCCTCTCCACTTCATTGAGAGATGAATGCCTAAATAATGGGTATTACTTTGGCCAGACCCTCCTTAGTTACACTATTGGCAGTCCACTGGACAGGTAACAAGTGTCATAATACAAAGATATAAATACACATTGTACACATTTAAGCACATTTGGACATTCTGCTATTACCTATCAAGATAATAATAGTATACAAAAACTTGAAACACTACCATTTAAAAGTATACAGGCAGGCCCTTGCACTACATGCATTGGGGAATTCATCCATAAATCTGACCACAAAAGAGATGGCTATAGTGTGTATGGGTTTGGCAAAGTCAGCAGATAGATGATTGAGGATAGATAGAGAATTGTTATCAGCTGACTTAGCAGTTGGGGGAAGGGACGGTTCCAAATGATTTGGGGACCCCCCAAAAAAAGCCTCTTGCACTCTGCCTGAATTTAAAGCACAAATCACATTTAAAAACATTTTAGGGGGTGTTTGGGGTAAAGCACTACTATGGAGCTGATAAAATACATTGTTAAGTGACTACACGAGGTGAATATAGGGCCAGTAGACCATGCTGGGGAGGTAAGTGAAGGCAAATATGTATGAAGGACAAAAAAAATTACATAACAATCCAGCATGCATGAGGACAAAGGGGACATTCACAGCATATTACAATCATGGTAATTAGGGAATGAGGAAAGAAATACAATATATTAGCAAACATTAAATACAATAAAATGTGATATCAAAGGATAAAAATCTTACCTTAATATACTCCTTCTGCAGGACCTGAATGATGGCAGAACAGGTCTCCGGGATAATGATACCCAGAGCCTGGGGGGAGATGCCTGTCGAGCACTTCAAGTCCTGCAGGCTTCTCCCCGTCGCCAAGTACCGCAGGGTGGCGACTAGCTTCTGCTCCAGAGTGATGGCTTGCCTCATGCAGGTATCCTGCCTGCTAATATAGGGGGTCAGCAAAGCCAACAAACTGTGAAATACGGGGTCCGTTATCTGGCAAAAGTTCCTGAAATCATCAGGATTATTCTCACGGATCTCACGGAGCAAAGGCATATGATAGAACTGGTCACTCTGAAGCAACCAATTCTTGGTCCATGAACTTCTCCCCACCCTGTTCATGGACTGGACTTGTGTCAAAGTCAGAACCCCAACACCAAGCCCCCGCACAGCACGAACTCTACGAGGAGTACGTATACGCAACATGGCTAGAAAACGGTCGGCTGCTCAGAACGAAGTAACAGAACGCACTGAAGAACAGCAAGGCCTGTGAAGCGCGACCTGAAAAACAGTAACGAATGAACAAGAACACAATGACAAGAGTCAATGGTACTCGCTGCATGCACTGAAGAGCAGATACAAACCCACAAGCATAAACTGAACAGCAGAAAACGATCTGAAAACCACGAGTCTGAAAAAGCGCAAATCGTCTCTCACCAAACTTTTACTAATACGAGATTAGCAAAAGGAGCCCAAAGGGTGCTGCGCTTGGTTCTGAACTGGCCTTTTCTAGTCTCGTCGTACGTGGTGTATGTCATCGCGTTCTTGGCAATCGGAAATTCCGACAACTTTGTGCAACAGTGTGTACGCAAAACAAGTTTGAGCCAACATCCGTCGGAAAAAATCCATGGATTTTGTTGTCGGAATGTCTGATCAATGTCTGATCGGGTGTACGGGGCAAAAGTATCCTGCTTACAATACACCAAACAGGGGGTGTATACATTAGATTTGATTGGGATGAGAATGGTGAATTGGTGCATATGCTAATAGAATCATCAGTTTCATAATTTTCGACCAGGAGCAACATCAAATTGCGGAGAGCTCGAAAGTCCTCCATGATGTAATGCTTGATACTCTTGGAGAGTTCACACTCCTGTTTGGTGCTCAGACTATCTTGATCAAACATATACCTGTAAGTCAGGTTCCTGGCAAACCTGTATATATCGTTGATCACTTCATATTTGTTCATGTTGGAGGATGGACAAAAGCTCAATACAAACTTTAAAACCTCCAACTCTTGCAAGGAAAATTGGTAGGGTGTAAGATTGAGTACATCAAGTTCTATGTTTGAGGTGGATTGGGCCCCATCACAGGAAAATTTTGGGGTTGTGTTCCTGATTGGGCAAGGTGGGGATCCAGGGTACTCTGTTTCGTGAACATCTGCAACTGAGTTATGGGCATCAAATTTAAAGGTGACTGGGGATTGGATAAAGGTGATTGTGGTATGGTGTTAAGTACCACCAGTCCAGAGGACAAGGTGGGTGCAAGAGTAGGCATCATAGCTTGTGGTGTAATGGAAGTGTGAGCTGTATTAGAAATATGTGATTGTGTATTAAGAATCTGTGCAGCCTGATAGGCCAAAGGTCCCATATATTTCGCTTGTGAAGCAATACCAACACCAGTGTGAGACAAAGCACCCATTACTTGAGTTTATTGAAACATGGCACTTTTATACATGTCTTTGTATCCACAGTACCACTCTGTGATGATACAAATAAAATCTTCTTCTGTTTGAGGATGCCCCACAGATGCTCAATGGGGTTTAGGTCTGGAGACATGCTTGTCCAGTCCATCACTTATCATGTTGAAATTCTGCCCTGTGGCCCAGTCTCCAAAGGGAAGGGATCATGCTCTGCTTCAGTATGTCACAGTACATGTTGCCATTCATGGTTCCCTCAATGAACTGTAGCTCCCCAGTCTTAGTAGCACTCATGCAGCTTCAGACCATGACACTCCCACCACCATGTTTGACTGTAGGCAAAAGGAACGACAGCTTGTAATCCAATGATTGAAACCAAAAAACCTGCATGAACGGCACTTTATACACAGTGGAAAACCTCAAGGAATCAGGATATCGGCTCATCCTGAGCATGTGTTAATCCGGACTGATGGGTAGAGGTACAGTGAAATGACCGGGATGTATGACATGGTGAGAGTGTCTTGAACTAAGTCTATTTACACAGCTGTGTTTGTTCCTGTCCCCGGTTTTTAGCCTCCCCATCTGACGGCCTTTGGAGATGTATCCACACTGTTAAAGTGACTCAATGCCTAAGGCTCGGTTCACACTGGGGCGACTTGTCAGGCGACCTAGTCGCCTGACAAGTCGCCTCCCGTTCTGTGCTATGGAACCGTTCTAATCGGAGCGACGCAAGTCGCTCCGACTTAGAAAAAGGTTCCTGTATTACTTTGGGGGCGACTTGGGGCGACTTGCATAGACTTCTATGCAGAAGTCGTCTCGCAAGTCGCCCCGGCAGTCGTTTGCAGGTCGCCTCGCTGAGGCGACCTGCAAGTCGTGCCGCCCATGTGTGAACCGAGCCTTAGCCTGCTCCTCTTGATTATCTCAGCTTCAATAAAATTACTTCCCTGCTTACCAGGTGTAATCTGTCTAGTTATTCAAAATCCAAAGGGACTGATCATAATTCATTTGTGGACAGCAATACTGACACCCTGTGTGTTTTTTGAGTACATGGCAGCTAAGAACTCACCAATTCACCTAACACCACCCACATCTATACGGGTTTTTTGACTCACTATTTTTAGTCTACAACCAAGTTGCTCTGTAACTGCATCAGTATTATAATTTTGGCTTCTGAGAATTGAGCTTTATACTACTATCAAAGTTTGCAATTACAAGTGCAAATGTTTGACTAAAGTGATTGTTTCAACTTGGGTACTGTGAATGTGGGCGTGAATGGTGTGCGCAGCTGCGATTCCCCTTCTTTTTAACATACGACAACATTGTCCTATTTTTAAACTACCTGTGTGGTAAACTGTTAGTCCCCACTTTTTCATTAATTTGTGTGTGTTTTTTCAGTATAATAAAGCGTTTTTGAATCAATCACTGTGTCCTAGAAGTAGTCCTCTTGGGAGAACTATATTCTCTCTTTTTTGTTATATGCGTCTTAGGGTCGCTAGGACTGTGTCTTTTTGGTTATAACATCTAGATGAAAGATTGATAAACTATATGTATATTTTTTCTTACTTTCATAGGCGTGCACAGGGGGTGTGCCAGGTGTGCCTGGGCACACCCTAATCACCAAGGTTGCCAACCATGTAGGGTCTGTAAAAAGCTAGAGGCTTGTTCCACATCTCTGCTGCCTCCTTAGCCCAATGATAACTACACTGCCTAGCCCCCTTCCCCAGCGTGCCTTCTTTGACTTTACAACAGAAGGCAGGAGAGGGAGAACTAAACACAGCCTGCAGTGTGGGACAGGATTCAGCCTACCAGGAGAAGCATGCATGTGTGTTTGAGCTTTGGGGTGCACACCCTTATGCAATAGGCTGTGCACACCTATGCTTACTTTAATTAATAATTAACGGTTGATCCAGGCAATCAATATATTTTTCTACTTGACTGTAAGCAAGACACACTTGTCTTTGTACTCCTCACCTGGTTGGCACCACACACGGTTAACACCATCTGAACCAAATACATTTACCTTGGTCTCATCAGACCACAGGACATAGTTCCAGTAATCTGTGTTCTTAGTCTGTTTGTCTTCAGCAAACTGTTTGCGGGATTTCTTGTGCATCATCTTTAGAAGAGGCTCCCTTCTGGGATGACAGCCATGCAGACCAATTTGATGCAGCATGTGGCATATGGTCTGAGCACTGACAGGCTGAGACCCCTTCAACCTCTGCAGCAATGCTGGCAGCACTCATATGTCTATTTCACAAAGACAACCTCTGCATATGACGCTGAGTGCGTGCACTCAACTTCTTTGGTCGACCATGGCACAAGGCCTGTTCTGAGTGGAACCTGTCCTGGTAAACTGCTGTATGGTCTTGGCCACCATGCTGCAGCTCAGTTTCAGGGTCTTGGCAATCTTCTTATAGCCTAGGCCATTTTTATGTAGAGCAACAATTCTTTTTTTCAGATCCTCAGAGAGTTCTTTGCCACCAAATTTAAATCGGAGTTCTGCTGAAAAAAAAAAGTTAGCAGCTACAAAAAGTGTAGCTGCTGACTTTTAATAATCGGACACTCACCTGTCCTATGGTCCAGCCATGCGGGTGTATGAAGCCCCACTCCTCTCCTCCTCCTGTCCACGGAACTGACATTGTTACTGTGAGCGCCCGACTGTGGCTTCACAGCCGGGCACGCACTGCACATGCGCGAGCCGTGCTGCGTGCTGTGAATGACCGGGCAATCTTCTGGGACCTGTGACATGTCCCAGAAGATTGCAAGGAGGGAGGGGGGAGAGGTGACCTTCCTTCCGGTGCCACGGAGCCCTGGGAGGAAGTGGGAGCTGGATGTCTCTAAAAAGCGGGTATCCGCTCCCCCCCCAAAAAAAATGACATGCCAAATGTAGCATGTCAAGGGGTCACCATCACGTAAAACGGAAGTTCCATTTTTGGGTGGAACTCCGCTTTAACACACCTGCTCCTCATTCACACCTGAGACCTTGTAACACTAACGAGTCACATGACACCGGGGAGGAAAAATGGCTAATTGGGCCCAATTTGGACATTTTCACTTAGGGGTGTACTCACTTTTGTTGCCAGCGGTTTAGACATTAATGGCTGTGTGTTGAGTTATTTTTAGGGGGCAGCAAGTTTACACTGTTATACAAGCTGTGCACTCATTACTTTACATTGTAGCAAAGTTTAATTTCTTCAGTGTTGTCACATGAAAAAATATAATAAAATATTTACAAAAATGTGAGGGGTGTACTCACTTTTGTGAGTTACTGTATATAAGGCTATGTTCACACATGTCTGGTGCTAAGTTCCCCTCAGTTTTCACTCCAAATTTCCAAAGCATCTGTTCAGTGGTTCAGCTGCGATTTAGATGCAGTTCAGATGCAAATTTTTGGAGCCAGCGGCTACTGATAATTTTAACATTAGCTGGTCGCTAAGAAGCAGGCCAGCAAGCCAGCCATGGCGTCCTTAACAACAGATGACTCATCAGCTGTCAGCGGGGTTCCCTGCTGACAGCTAAATGTAAAAAGAAACAAAATTGTGAAAAAAAACATAGTGGGGTCCCCCAATCTATACCAGGCCCTTTGGGGTCTGGTACGAATTTTAAGAGGAACCCTACGCCAAAATTAAAAGAAAAAAGGCATGGTATGGGTTTTGAGGGGAACCAACCAACACTCCAATTTTTTTTTTAAACGGCATGGGTTTCCCCCCAAAATCCATACTAGACCCTTATCCGAGTAGGCATCCTGGCAGGCCAGGAAAGGGGGGGGCGTGTGAGCACCCCCCCCCCTCTCCAGAAGCAAACTAGGCCACATGCCCTAAGAGAAAGTTTTCCTTTATTAAAAAAAACAAAAACAATTTCCCCCAGGTGTAGATCCATCCGTTGTAGCTAAGGGGGCTATCTAATCCGGCAAGACCTTGCACTACATAGTTGGTGGTAGAGCTAAAGGAAATTGTACAATCAGATTGCATAGTGTATGGCCAGCTTTATACAAGTACATAGGAGGGAGTTGGATAAAGACACTCAGCTGTCAAGCCCCCGTTCACATCTCTGCATGCATTTTTTGGGCAATTCTGAGCGTTTTCACTCATCACACATAGGGCAGTCTATTCACTTGAATGGGCTTCCCTATGTGCAACAATTGCTCTAAAGAAGCTTCAGAATTTTTTTTAGAGCAGAGTATGGTGTATTTTTTACCATATTTTTAGTGTGTTTGCAGCACGCTTCTGAAACGCAAGACAAAGCGTGCACTTTCTGTGAATCTGAAATGTGAATGGAGCCTGTTCTTGTGTAAACATACCAATTTCACTTTCAGGCCCCGTTCACACTTAGCGTAGTGGAAGTGCATGTTTTTTGGCGTGTTTTTCCCATGACATGCATAGGGCAACCAGTTGATTTCAATAGGCTGCGCTACAGGTGGCAAAGTAGCTCATAGGAAATTTTGGCATGTTGTGGGTTGCACATTTTTTACTGTGCATTTTGCAGTGTTTTTTGCTCATTTTTTTTAACGTGGCAAAAAAAGTGTGTTTGCTTTCCTGTTTAGGGTGCCATTAAAAATGATTGGCACAGAAAGCACAATTTATTACAATCGTAACAAGTAATTGCAATTACAATCCAATTGTACAATCTCTGTACAATTTCCTTTACATTTACCAAAACTATGGAATTATAGGACTTCTGGGGGAATTTAATGAATCCTTATGTACCTTGGGAAGGTAGTATATGATAAGGATCCTAAAAGAAGAAGGGATACAGTATTCTTTCTCTTTTGTATTGACTATACCATTCTTGTAACTAATCGTAGGATATTTCCTTAGGGGTTTTTTGAGGGGAACCAACCAACACACCAATTTTTTTTTAAACGGCATGGGTTTCCCCCCAAAATCCATACTAGACCCTTATCCGAGTAGGCATCCTGGCAGGCCAGGAAAGGGGGGGGCGTGTGAGCACCCCCCCCCCCTCTCCAGAAGCAAACTAGGCCACATGCCCTAAGAGAAAGTTTTCCTTTATTAAAAAAACAAAAACAATTTCCCCTAGGTGTAGATCCATCCGTTGTAGCTGAGGGGGCTATCTAATCCGGCAAGACCTTGCACTACATAGTTGGTGGTAGAGCTAAAGGAAATTGTACAATCAGATTGCATAGTGTATGGCCAGCTTTATACAAGTACATAGGAGGGAGTTGGATAAAGACACTCAGCTGTCAAGCCCCCGTTCACATCTCTGCATGCACTTTTTGGGCAATTCTGAGCGTTTTCACTCATCGCACATAGCGCAGTCTATTCACTTGAATGGCTGCCCTATGTGCAACAATTGCTCTAAAGAAGCTTCAGAATTTTTTTTAGAGCAGAGTATGGTGTATTTTTTACCATATTTTTAGTGTGTTTGCAGCACGCTTCTGAAACGCAAGACAAAGCGTGCACTTTCTGTGAATCTGAAATGTGAATGGAGCCTGTTCTTGTGTAAACATACCAATTTCACTTTCAGGCCCCGTTCACACATAGCTTAGTGGAAGTGCATGTTTTTTGGCGTGTTTTTCCCGTGACATGCATAGGGCAACCAGTTGATTTCAATAGGCTGCGCTACAGGTGGCAAAGTAGCTCATAGGAAATTTTGGCATGTTGTGGGTTGCACATTTTTTACTGTGCATTTTGCAGTGTTCTTTGCTCATTTTTTTTAACGTGGCAAAAAAAGTGTGTTTGCTTTCCTGTTTAGGGTGCCATTAAAAATGATTGGCACAGAAAGCACAATTTATTACAATCGTAACAAGTAATTGCAATTACAATCCAATTGTACAATCTCTGTACAATTTCCTTTACATTTACCAAAACTATGAAATTATAGGACTTCTGGGGGAATTTAATGAATCCTTATGTACCTTGGGAAGGTAGTATATGATAAGGATCCTAAAAGAAGAAGGGATACAGTATTCTTTCTCTTTCGTATTGACTATACCATTCTTGTAACTAATCGTAGGATATTTCCTTAGGGGTTTATAGGTATCAGAATCATTTAAAATGTTATACATTTCCTTAACGTAATCCTCTTGATCTAGGAGTAAAATGCTCCCCCATCAGCTGGCCTGATTCCAAAAAAAATATTTTCTAGTAAACCTTTAATCCCTGAAATAATTCTTCTATCTTCCTGTGTTGTTTTTTTTTTACCTGCATTATATATTAACTATATATAATACAGGTATATATTAAATAAAGAGTCATTCTTCAACTCTGCATGTTTATGAACTGAAGACAAACCACCATTCCTAGTTGTAGGATTTTTTTATAACATCTATAAACATTTCAAATTTGTTCAGCTTAGCACATTTTAAACCCCTATTTAAAGGTTTTAGTTCTTCCTCAAGAATACTCTTACTAAAGTTAAAGGTTCCTTTTACATTCTCCTCCTCATGGATCCACCTCCCTCCTCTCTTTTCTTCTTCTGCATTGATGCTTCTTTTCCTTGTTGGACCCCTCACTAAAAAAAAGGTTGATACCCCCAAGAAGTGCTTTGAATTTAAACATCATTATGGGTATCCCAGTCTTTCCTAGCCCTAACAAAAGAACTATTAGAAGGATTGGGATTCCAATAATTCTCATTATGCTGACACCAATCAGCTCATTCCTGAGCCAGATGATATTCTTGGAACTCATGTGGAGGTTTCTCAATATACCTATCTCCTATCTGGTCTTCTTTAAGAAGATTCAGAGACTCTGATCTATTTTATGTAAAAATGTCTTAGTTCTCGGGGGGAACATTTTTCCCGTGTTCATATCTCTCTGCATAATGCACTCTGTTCAAAGGAGACTTTTTAAACTTCTCATCTATTTCTATCTCTAAGTTTTTAATTTTTCAAACAAGACCTGTTCCTAGCAAATATCATTTCAAAGACACCTGAAGTCTTCTTTTAGAAAGACCTCAATCTTAAAGATACATTAGCTCCCAACATCATAGATCCCCAACCCAAAACTGAATTATTTTACACACTTTTATAAACGTGTAATTTGCACAGTTACTGGCACCAGGTACACCAGACCAACAAGTTTTCATTCCACAGCAACAGGTAGCGATTATGACCTAAATACATTTATCTTGTGTTACACCAGATATGTGATATACCTACTGCAGTGTGCCTGCGGGCAGCAGTATGTGGGTAAGACCACTAGGAGCTTACGAGAATGCTTGAGAGAACATATTTATAACATCAAAAAAGGTTTGAAGGTCAAAGACTCTCAGCAAATTTTAGGAAGCACCACAACAGAGATCCCATATGTATCAAATTGTGGTCCCATTGGAGGGACTGAAATTGGATCCAAGTGATCTCTAAAATGAAGATGTGGTGGGTCCATGTGTTGAGAACTGTTATATTTTAGCTATATTCAAAAAAATGAAAAAATTACAGTCTCATGGCAAAAATAAAAAAAACTGAGACATTAGTGGTCCTACTTATTACAGTCAATTTAGTTTAACCAGTTTCCGACCACTACATGCCGATGTACGTCGGCAGAATGGCACGGGTGGGCAAATGGGAGTACCTGTATGTCTCTTGTCCCCATGGGCAGGGGGTGCGATCGCGCCCCCTCCCCCCATGCCCGCAGTGGTCGGATTCATTAGAGGACCGATCAGGCCCAGGGCCAGACCAATGATTTATGGTCTGAATCAATAATATATTTAATCCTACATATCGGTTAATAGACCACAAAAATGGTAAACCGACACCTAGGCTAAATGGAAGGCGCTCAAAAACAAAACGTGTATACCTTACAGTGTACAATAATGGTGACAACCTCTTAATAGTCAATGAGTAAAACAGTGTACTTTGCAGTGTGTGATCGTGCAGTGTGTGATCGTGGTGATAACCTCTATTCGTGAGTCAATCACCTAAATACAATAGTGGTGATACCCTCTTTAGGTGGATCAATCAACTAAGTGTAACACACTGAAATACCAGTGACCCACAGAAATGTATATATATATATATATAACCTGTAAAAATAAAATAAAATATAAAATTAAAGATAAACATACAAATGTATAGTGTGACCATATACATTAATACACACTTATAAAAGTGACAGCAACTAGAAAAATGAACACGTGCAAGTTTTCCAATTCATGCTGCAAAAGTTAGAAACTTCATCTACAGTTCATGAATGAAAGCAGCCTCCAAACCAGCTGCAAGTGACAGAGGATAGTGACGATAAATTGAAAATCAAATGTCCCACACAGATGATTCCTCAGTGATATGTGTCAAATGATGAGTAACTTCGTGCTTCTTTCACCTCACCACCGTGCTAGTGAATCACACTCTCCAGACCTGCACTCACCGAAATAAAATGCCAGCACTCTCATGCAAGGCAAAACATGCTCTTTTTACCACACTCCAGGGTAAATAGTGTATACGAGGTTCACAACGATGGTTTTCAATGGATCCACATAAAAGAAAATAAATGCCCCAATAGTGTAATTCAGCAACAACAATTTATTAAAATCACTGCAATCCTCACACATAGCACTCACATTAGTGTAAAATCAAAAGGCACAAATCGTGTAGTAAACAGCAAACCTCAACTCTGTGGATATACCAATAAACAATGGTCACGGCGGACCCGAGGTGTACAGCTGCTGGGTATGTTCTCACCCCACCCTCGGGATTCCTCCGTCCCTCCGTGCGCTCGTAATCCTATCCTCCTGTGTGGCTGACAGCATGTACGTCACAACTCACAGTCACGCCCCGACATGTTTCGTCATGGATAGACTTCTTCATGGGATTGGCTGTGTTCTCTGTCACTCTCCCTTTTATCTAATCTACAATACACGCCCCCTGGGTTACGCACTGCGCATGCGCATACCTCGCGTCCCCGTGCGTCGGAAACACTAGAGTCTAATACAGCAGATGTGATAAGAAATTAGGCACATGAGAGCATTCTAATGTTGATAGACACAATCCACGGGATTTTAAACAGTCTACCAAGATAATGGATTTATATAAGTGCAAACCGCATCATTCTAAAAAAATATATATATAAAAATATCATTTAAATACCAGCCCACAATTGCCATGATTTTTCACAACCTGCTGCCTAATAACGACAGTAAATACCGGCCAGCAGTTGGAACAATTTTTTACACGGTTAACCATCTGCTTGATAGCAACGGTAATTTACATAGCAAGCCCAACCCAGGGACCAAAACTGAGATCGTATGTTACCCGATCTGGGCCCATTTATTTCCCAGTTGTACTACTAATAAAATATAATATATATAAAATATAAAATAAATAAAGATACATAAAAATACAATCCTCCTGTATATTATGAATTCAATAAAATTCAAATTGCATAAAAATGCTGAACTACGAACGAGGGGTAAAAATCCATAGAATTAATATGGATCCTCTAAAAAAAAATAAACCCTATAGTCTGATGTTGAATGCCACTTCAGGAATAAATAAAATTATAAAATGTATAGATAAGCCTCTAAAAATTTAATTAATATCTATACTGTATATATATTCTATACGGATACCAAATGAAGAATAAACTGAAATAGCCTACAATAATAGCCAACCCATCCGGTAAGTATAACGATCCATACCCCACCTATAATAGGTGTTCAGTGTTATATAAATGCCAGGGTAGTAACCTACAACTTATAACAAACATGAGGAATCTGTTTAAAAATCTGTTTCCAAATCGACTCCCCTCTCTCCCCTCCTCATAGAGACTGGTACTTTACCAAAACTTATTATATGTACAGGGTAACTCCAGACGTATAATCTGTAATAGACATATCCCTTAATCCCCCTACTGCAGTGCAAGTATAAGTGGGGGTATAACTGCGCGTGTCTATTTATAAGACATTCCCTAAAGATACACTAGCAATAAAAGAACATCATCCACACAAATATATTCTAAAATATGGCAGCAATCACAATAAAACAGATCAGAGCTCAGAAATCAAAAATCATAACCACAGGGCCCCAATACCTGTAGTAAACAATGAGCCAGGGTGACCTAATCTAAAAATTGTTAATGAAACAGTTTAGATCTAATTCTATGTTTAACCCCCTAGGGGTTAAACTCTTCAATAAATAGATCCATCTGGTTTCCCGTTGCGATAGATCCCTGACTCTGTTAGACCCTCTCCAGGAGGGGTGAACAATGTCAATCCCACAGAATTGTAGTAACGATGGATCTTGTTGATGTTTTAGTTTAAAGTGTAGGGAGACACTATGGTACTTATAGCCATTTTTTATGTTGGTAAGATGTTCCGAAATCCTAACTCTCAACATTCTCTTCGTCCTCCCCACATACAAAAGGCCACACGGGCACCACATCAGATAAACAACATGTGACGAGTTACATGTGCTAAATTCCTTAATTTCAAAGGATTCCCCATCCCTATTAGTCACATTAGTCACTCCTCTATGGTTAACTCTAACAGTCCTACAACAAATACACCTCCTGCAACTGTAGAACCCTCTGAAGTCAAATTTAAGCAAATTCCTTCCAGGTGGATCCAATATCCTCTTAACCACATGGTCACCGAAGCTCGGGGCCTTCCTATAAATGAATATTGGCCGATCCGGTAGCACCTCTCCCAGATGCCTATCCTTACATAAAATATGCCAGTATTTTCTGAAAATGTTTTCAATGTCTCTATACTGGCAATGAAATCCAGAAATAAAGCCAAATTGATGTTTATTCTCACTGGGTATATTCTCAGGTTTCTTCAGGCATTGTTCCCTGGGTACTAATGCCACCTCCTGGGTAATTTTATTTAATTCATCCTCCCGATAGCCTCTTTGTAGGAATTTACTTTTAAGAACATCTGCTTGCTCGAAGTAGTCTTCCAATTCCGTACAATTGCGGCGTACACGTAACATCTGCCCTTTTGGAATATTTCTTATCCAAGCCGGGTGATGGCCACTTCTGATTGATAACAAACGATTTCGATCAGTCGGCTTGAAATAAACTTTAGTTTTTAATGAGTGGCCCTGTCTCTCAATAGTTACATCCAGAAAATTGACCGATAGATTGCTCATCTGGTGTTCTAATTTAATGTTGTTATGGTTGTTATTAAGCTCTTGTAAAAAGTCAATGGCCGATTCCTCTGTACCCTCCCAAATGAACAAGAGGTCATCAATGAATCGCCGATAAAATAAAAGTTGAGGTCTTCTCTGGTTAAACACTTTTCTGTCTTCCCACTCTGCCATGAACAGGTTGGCGAGGCTGGGAGCATATTTAGCTCCCATCGCCACGCCAACCTGTTGGGAATAAAAATGGCCATCACACCAAAAATAATTGTGGGACATACAAAAGTCCAGTGCTTGTCCCAAAAATCTTTTCTGTACACCAGGGATGTCGTCTCTCTTACTCAAGGCCCAATTCAGGGCTAAAGCCGCATCCTTGTGTTGTATAATAGTGTATAGGGAGGCCACATCAGCCGTTACCAAATACACTGTCGACGAGGTCTCTAGTTTGACATCATTGAGTAGTGTCAGAAGGTCACCAGTGTCTTTCAAGTAGGCCCTAGTGTCCTTAACACTTGGTTGGAGAAATTTATCTAAAAATTCCCCTAATCTTGCCATAACGGAACCAATCCCGTTAACAATCGGCCGAGGCGGTGGGCACTGTATGTTCTTATGCACCTTAGGTAAGATGTATATAACAGGGATTCTGCATGCACTGGGGATTAAATACCTCTTTTCTTTAGCATTAAGGGCATCCATCCTAAAGCCCCATTCAACCAGAGCTATTAACTGCAACTTATATGCATCTGTTGGGTCGGCGGATAACTTTCTATAAGTGATTCTGTCCCCTACCAGCTCCAACAGCTGGTTCAGGTAGAATGTTTTATCCAACAAAACCACACCCCCCCTTTATCAGCTGGGCGCACTATCAGATTCTTTCTTTCTTCTAGGGATCTAATACCTTCCCTAATGTAATAGGGATTAACATCCTTACGTGGGACTAACTCCTCAATATCACTCAATACCAGGCTTTTAAACACCTCTATAAAGTGATTGCTCGGGTTTTGGGGATTAAAGATAGATTTATTCCTCAATCCCATATCTACCCTATTTGGAGGTACCCTAGACCTCTCTGAGGATTCCACCGGATGACTGAGGAAATATTTTTTAATATTCATGGTTCTAATAAATTTATGTGCATCAATATACACATCAAACTTATTCATTGCCCTTTTAGGGGCGCATTTTAAACCCAGATTCAAAATGTTAAGTTCTTTATGACTGAGTTCCACACTGCTTAGATTGTATATCCCAGTTTTTACGCATCCCTCAGTCGTTTCCTTGGATTTCTTGGATCTTCCTGCCCTGCACCCCCTCCTTCTCCTTGGGTGGGCACATTTTCTCTGTCGAATCCTGGGGGGGGGGGTACCTGTCTCCCTCCCCCTCTCTGATGGGAGCCTCTGGGGTTCCCCCTCGGTGTCCCCCCTCCCCTCCCTCGTTGTCCTAAAAAAGGAGCATATCCAGGACGCTCTTCCCTATCTAACGGTGAAAACCTATTATATAGGGGGATTTCACCATAACCTTCAGAGTATTGGTAAGGCGGAGGGTGATGTTGCCACTGCCTGTGGTCTTGTGGTAAATCATTCCTATAATTCCTAGGGGATGGGTAATTGTTAGGGTACCCTGATGTGTACCCTTCTCTCCCCTGAAACGGAGGTCTGGGGGAGTGATAATACCCTCTTCTTCCTCTTCCATGTGATGGGGGTCTAGGGGACCGATAGTGTTCCCTTTCATATTGAACACCCCCTACACTTCGCCCTCTCTCATTGGGTCTAGGGTTCATACCCTCATTTCCACCTTTGACTTTATTCATTAGATTCTTTTTACTCTCGGGTTTGGGCGGGGGAATGCTAGTCCCCCCTGCCGTGTTGATGTTGGTAGCTGGGTCAGCATTGTTGTTCTCTAATGATACCTGCCACGCATATATTCTATTAGTTTTAAAATCATTGGCATCCCTATTGTACTTTTTCACTTTCTTCTTTTGGGTATCTCTATCAATTTTTTCTAATTTCTTCTTTATATTGTTGTTAAAATCCTTCATTTGATTGGTATCCTTAATGGGTTCTAATTTGTCTTGTATATCCTTAATTTTTTCATTCAACATCTTCAACTTAATTTGTTTCCTTTTCAGGACTAATGCCTGTAATTCCTTTCCTGCTTTATTAAAAAATTCCAGCCATTCTTTCATAAATGACTGGTCATTAAGACCATCCTGTGGAGAAACCTCCCATCTTAAACTTCTAAAGATAAGGTTCTCCCTGCAATAGTGCTCAAAAGTGAACACATCCCACCAGGTTTTAGTTTGCTTCTCCAGTAGACCATCAAGGGTTTTTAGTAACACCGAAAAGTCTTCCTCATGTTCGATCATTGGTTGATCATTGGAAAAGACAGATTCGGGGCTAAGTTGTCTATTCGTTAAAAAATTAAATGCATCCATGGCTGCGAGTGGTAAATAAAGATGAAACTATAGAAAAATAGGTATCCTATATGCTAACGCCCTCCACACGAGGAACACCTCCACCGTGCCACTGATTACACAAAGAACCTGAAAAATTACTAAATAAATGTGTTACTAAATAAATAAATAACTAAATAGATAAGTATGCACCAATGAAAGTGATTAAATAATGCTCAACACTAGTGACGGTGATAGTATAGTAAAATGGTGAAAACCAAAAATGTTGAGCTGCCCCCTTCAATGTACAGTATAAATCAATAATATATTTAATCCTACATATCGGTTAATAGACCACAAAAATGGTAAACCGACACCTAGGCTAAATGGAAGGCGCTCAAAAACAAAACGTGTATACCTTACAGTGTACAATAATGGTGACAACCTCTTAATAGTCAATGAGTTGCCTAAGTAAAACAGTGTACTTTGCAGTGTGTGATCGTGGTGATAACCTCTATTCGTGAGTCAATCACCTAAATACAATAGTGGTGATACCCTCTTTAGGTGGATCAATCAACTAAGTGTAACACACTGAAATACCAGTGACCCACAGAAATGTATATATATATATATATATATAACCTGTAAAAATAAAATAAAATATAAAATTAAAGATAAACATACAAATGTATAGTGTGACCATATACATTAATACACACTTATAAAAGTGACAGCAACTAGAAAAATGAACACGTGCAAGTTTTCCAATTCATGCTGCAAAAGTTAGAAACTTCATCTACAGTTCATGAATGAAAGCAGCCTCCAAACCAGCTGCAAGTGACAGAGGATAGTGACGATAAATTGAAAATCAAATGTCCCACACAGATGATTCCTCAGTGATATGTGTCAAATGATGAGTAACTTTGTGCTTCTTTCACCTCACCACCGTGCTAGTGAATCACACTCTCCAGACCTGCACTCACCGAAATAAAATGCCAGCACTCTCATGCAAGGCAAAACATGCTCTTTTTACCACACTCCAGGGTAAATAGTGTATACGAGTATCACCACTATTGTATTTAGGTGATTGACTCACGAATAGAGGTTATCACCACGATCACACACTGCAAAGTACACTGTTTTACTTAGGCAACTCATTGACTATTAAGAGGTTGTCACCATTATTGTACACTGTAAGGTATACACGTTTTGTTTTTGAGCGCCTTCCATTTAGCCTAGGTGTCGGTTTACCATTTTTGTGGTCTATTAACCGATATGTAGGATTAAATATATTATTGATTTATACTGTACATTGAAGGGGGCAGCTCAACATTTTTGGTTTTCACCATTTTACTATACTATCACCGTCACTAGTGTTGAGTATTATTTAATCACTTTCATTGGTGCATACTTATCTATTTAGTTATTTATTTATTTAGTAACACATTTATTTAGTAATTTTTCAGGTTCTTTGTGTAATCAGTGGCGCGGTGGAGGTGTTCCTCGTGCGGAGGGCGTTAGCATATAGGATACCTATTTTTCTATAGATTTATGGTCTGAACCTGGTGATCTTAACGAATGGAAACCTTCCTACTTTTAAATGACTTTTTTCCTTTAGAAATGTCATTTTGTGCAGGGACTGTTGTAAACATGGGAAACATGCGCCACTTTACAGGCATACTATAGACACCCCCCAGGTATGAAATTTAAAGGAATATTTTACTTTTATTGTTTCACTTTAAGCATTATTAAAATCACTGTTCCCGAAAAACGGCCGTTTTTAAAACTTTTTTTGCATTGATACATGTTCTCTGGGGCAGGACCCAGGTCCCCAAACACTTTTTATGACAATAACTTGCATATAAGCCTTTAAAATTAGTACTTTTGATTTTTCATGTTCGTGTCTCATAGACTTTAACGGTGTTCGCATGTTTGAACAAATTTTTTGCCTGTTCGCATGTTCTGCTGCGAACCGAACCGGGGGTGTTCGTCTCCTTCCTACTGGTGACGCTAGTTAGCCAATTAGTTAATTAGATTCACTGTCAGGTTTTTATAGCATCAAGTACCCCCATATACTACTTAATAAGGGTTTTAACCCCCTGATTGCCCCCTAGTTAACCCTTTCACCCACTGTCACCAGTGATCACCATATTAGTGTTACAAGTGACGCTGGTTAGTTAGTTTGTTCAGGGCACCCACCCACCGTATATTACCCAATAAAGGTTTAACCCCCTGATCGCCCTGTGGGAGATATAAGTTAGGTTTTACATCAGTCAGGGTCTGCGTGGCCCCAGTCAGTGTCAGATTAGTGCCAGTAGTGCTAACACCCACGCACACACCATACACCTCCCTTAGTAGTATAGTGTCTGAACGGATCGATATCTGATCTGTTCAGATCTATACTAGCGTCCCCAGCAGTTTAGGGTTCCCAAAAATGCAGTGTTAGCAGGTTCAGCCCAGATACCTGCTAGCGCCTGCGTTTAACCCCTCCACCCAGCCCTGCCCAGCCCTGCCCAGCCCAGCCCACCCAAGTGCAGTATCAATCAATTACTGTCACTTACAAAAACACAACACACATAACTGCAGCATTTGCAGAGTCAGACCTGATCCCTGCAAACGCTAACAGTTTTTTTGGTAGCATTTGAATCAGTCACTGACAGTCAGGAGCTCTTTTTCCTGTGAGTCTCACTAGTGTACCAATAAATTTAGAGTCCACAATGTAAATCGAAGGTACACTAGTGAAGAGGCCTACACATTTCTAAACATTACAGATAGTGAAGAGGAAGTCACTCAATTGTCAGATTCAGGCTCAGAATACGATCCTGTAGACAGCAGCGGCACCCTGACAGATAGCTCTGACGATGGAGTTGTGGTCCCTGCCAAGGTCAGGCGTACCCAACCCTGTTCTTCTGCTGTCGTTGAGGTGCAAGAACCGTGGGGCTCTCGTATGGAGCAGAGAGCCAGTACTAGTGGCGCTCATCCTTCTGGTGAACTGGCAAGCACCAGCGGCCTAGTACACCCTGGTTGTAGTCAAACAAGCACTGCAGTAACACGTGGTGACGTGGCGAGTCCCATAAGTGCAGTTCAAGCTGGTGAGGTGGCTAGCATAACTAGTGTCCTGCAGCCATCAAGAAGACAAAGACAGGCTTGTGGAGCCAATAGTGCCCTTCCTGCTGCATTTGCCAATCCTAATTGGGAGCCCGCCACTTCTGCAGCACCCGTACTTCCCCCATTCACTGGCCAACCCGGAATTCAGGTGGGAACAGTTGATTTTACGTCACTTGATTTTTATTTGCTGTTTTTCACGGAAGATCTCTATAGATCTATTGTGGACCAAAGCAATTTGTATGCTGGTCAATTCATCGCTGCTAATCCCCATTTGACCCTTGCCAGAGATTGGAAACCTATTACGGTTTTCAAATTTAAGACCTTTCTGGGCCTATCCCTCTTCATGTTCATAACTAAAAAGAGTGAGTTGAGGTCATATTGGTCCACTGACACAATTCACCATATGCCCTTGTTCACTGCCTCCATGACCAGGGCAGGATACGAGCAGATCTTGTGGTTCATGCGCTTCAATGACAATGAATTCGTCTTCGGGGTGACCCTGGATACGATCGGCTCTACAAAATTCGGCCCCTTGTAAACCACTTCAACCAACAGTTTGCAGCCTTGTTTACTCCCCATCAAGTTGTCTGCATTGATGAGTCCCTGATTTAGTTTTCTGGCCGCTTGTGTTTCAAACATTATCTTCCCAGCAAGTGTGTCAGATATGGGGTCAATTTATATAAGCTCTGTGACAGGGCCACAGGCTATACATATAGTTTTATGGTTTACGAGGGAAGAGATTGTCACGTAGAGCCTGAGAACGGCCCAGATTACATAGGGAGCACCGGTAAGATTGTGTGGGACTTGGTGTCACCCTTATTCAGAAAGGGGTACCACTTGTATGTGGACAATTATTACACAAGTGTGCCACTTTTTAGCCACTTGTTTGATCACATAATTGGCACATGTGGCACCGTGCGATCTAATCTGGCTTACCCCAGAGGCTTGTAGATTCCCGTCTTAGGCTAGGGTTGAGCCTACTTGAAGTGTAATAATTTGCTAGCTGTGAAGTGGATGTCAGAATGTTTTTGTTCTGTCCTTCCTTCACGCAGACACGATGGTCCAAATTCCTATGGCGACTGGTGTTGTGGAAAAACCTCTCTATGTGTACCACGAATATAACCAAAATATGGGAGGGGTGGACCTCAACGACCAGTTGTTGGCGCCGTACCTAGTTGCCCATAAGGCTGGGCAATGGTACAAAAAAGTGTCTGTATACTTATTTCAATTGGCTCTGCTGAATGCTTATGTGCTATACTGAGCTTCAAGACAAACTGGATCCTTCCTTAAATAGCAGGAAGAAATCATCACAGCCCTTCTGTTTCCAGACGGTGCTGTGGCCCAACTTCCCAATCCAAATGCAGTAAGCCAGCTGCATGAGAGGAATTTTCCATATGTCCTCCCTGGTACCCCTACCCAATGAGCCCCTAAAGAAAATGTCGTATCTGTAGAAAGCGCAGATATAGGCGTGACACCCGCTATTATTGTCCTTCCTGTCCTGACCATCCTGGTCTTTGCATTGGTGAATGTTTTGAACGCTACCACACACTAGTGGAGTAATAGCCTAGTGTAAAGCACTGCACAGACTAGGACACACTTACACAGGGCCTCCAAAGATGCCATCGGATTTTGGGAGACCCAAACCTGAAACCGAACCATTACAACCGTTACAGTTACAAATAAAAGTGTAAAAAAAAATATATAAAAAAACAAAACAAAAATAGTTGTCATTTTATTGTTCTCTCTCTCTCTATTCTCTTTCTATTGTTCTACTCTTTTTTACTGTATTCTACAATGCTATGTTTTATTGTTACTATGTTTTTTCATGCTTTTCAGGTATGTAATTCTTTTATACCTTACTGTTTACTGTGTTTTATTGTTAACCATTTTTTTGTTTTCAGGTACGCCATTCAGCTGCATCACTGATTTATTTATCTTGACAGCAACAGTGTTTGCTCCCACAATACTTAAATCAGCGACTCCAGCGCTGTCGGAGGTGATTTCACCACCACAGTAAAAAAAAAGAGCATATATGCCGAAGCATAGGAGCATTGGTGGAGGAGCAACATTAAGGGCGGATTGCCCCATGCTTCGGCATATATTTTTTATGCACAGATTGCATTAAAAATGTTTTATTTTTACTATGTTTTATTGTATTTGCTTTGCAGTTATGGTAAGTCTTACTGTTATACTGTAATGTTACTTTGTTTTATTGTTAACCATCTATCTTGACAGCAACAGCGTTTGCTCCTACGATACGTAAATCAGCGACTCCAGTGCTGTAGGAGGTGATTTCACCACCAAAGTTAAAAAAAATGGTGCATGTATGCCCATCATTAGAAGTGGCTGGATGAAGGGCGGTATTCTAATGGTGGGCATACCCACCAATCAATCTCTTTTTTTCGTTCAACCCACAGGCTGCATGAAAAAAAGAACATTACAATGTATGCTCAACAAGGACCATCAACATACTGGTATGTTGCTGGACTTTGAGTGGTTATAGCAGAATGATGCCTGCAGGTTTAGGTATCATCTTGGTATCATTCTTTTCAGCCAGTGGTCGGCTTTCGTGTAAAAGCAATCCTAGAGGCTAATTATCCTCTAAACCACTTTTACAAGCGGTGAGAGGGAATGTCCCCCCACGTCTTCCATGGCTTTCTCAGGCTCTTCTGTTCCAACAGGGAACCCGAGAATGCAGCCAGTTGACCATAGAGCTGATCAGAGGCCAGAATGGCTCCAATCATCTCTATGGCCTAAGAAAATGGAAGCTAGGAGCATTTCATGACTTGCACATATAAACAGCGCCATTGGGAAATTGGCAAAGCATTTTATCACACCAATCATGGTGTGGTCAGATGCTTTGAGGGCAGAGGAGAGATCTAGGGTCTAATAGACCCCAATTTTTTTCAAAAAAGAGTACCTGTCACTACCTATTGCTATCATAGGGGATATTTACATTCCCTGAGATAACAATAAAAAAATGTAAGGAACAGTTTAAAAATATAATAAAAAAGCAAAATAAATAATAATAAAAAAAAGCACCCCCCCCCCCCGTGCTCACGTGCAAAGGCGAATGCAAGTGTCGGTCTGGTTGAGGATTTTAAAGGCTTTTAAAAATGTATGTAGTTTGTTTCAGTTGCACGTTTGTGCGCAATTTTAAAGCATGTTGTGTTTAGTATCCATGTACTCGACATAAGATCATCTTTTTGCAAAGATGCTGGGCAATATAGTGTGTTTTAGTGCATTAAAATTAAAAAAGTGTGTTTTTTCCCAAAAAATTGCGTTTGAAAAATCGCTGCGCAAATACTGTGTGAAAAAAAATTGCAACACCCACCATTTTAATCTGTAGGGCATTTGCTTTAAAAAAATATTTAATATTTGGGGGTTCAAAGTGACAAAGTTGTCACTAAATGATATATTGTTCAGACATGGCATGGTAATATGTGGAATTACACCCCAAAATACATTCTGCTGCTTCTCCTGAGTATGGGGATACCTCATGTGTGAGTCTTTTTGGGAGCCTAGCTGCGTACAGGACCCCAAAAACCAAGCACCGCCTTTAGGATTTCTAAGGGTGTAAAATGGTGATTTCACTTCCTCCCTACCTATCACAGTTTTGGAGGCCCTGCAATGTCAAGATAGCACAAAACCCCCACAAATGACCCCATTTTGGAAAGTAGACACCCCAAGGTATTTGTTAAGAGGCATTGTGAGTATTTTGCAGATCTCATATATTTTTGAAAATGAAGAAAGAAAAGAAAAATGTATTTTTTTTTTCTTTTTTCAATTTTCAAAACTTTGTGACAAAAAGCGAGATCTGCAAAATACTTACCATGCCTCTCAGCAAATAGCTTGGGGTGTCTACTTTCCAAAATGGGGGGGGGGTTGTGCTATCTGGGCATTTCATGGCCTCTGAAACTGTGATAGGCAGTGAGGAGTGAAATCAAAAATATACGCCCTTAGAAAGCCTGAAGGCGGTGATTGATTTTAGGGGTCCTGTACACGGTTAGACTGCCAAAAAGTCCCACACATGTGGCATCCCCATATCCCCAGGAGAAGCAGCAGAATATATTTTGGGGTGTGATTCCACATATAACCATGCCATGTTTGAACAATATATCATTTAGTGACAACTTTGTGTAAAAAATAAATAAATAAATAAATAAAATTTTAATTTTCCCTAAACTTGTGGCAAAATATAAAATATTTTGTGGACTTAATATGCCTAAATAGTGTCTTCTTTCCAAAATGAGGTCATTTGGGGGGCGGGGGTTGTGCTATCTTGTCATTTCATGGCCTCCAAAACTGTGATAGGTAGATCACCATTTTATGCCCTTAGAAAGCCTGAAAGCAGTACTTGGATTTCAGAGTCCTGTACACGGCTAGGCTCCCAAAAAGTCTCACACATGTGGTATCCTTGTACTCATGGGAAGCAACAGAATGTATTTTGGGGTGTCATTTTTTCACATATGCCCATGGCATGTTTGCGCAATAGATCATTTAGTGACAACTTTGTGCAAAAAAAAAAAAAAAATTGTCATTTTCCCGCAACTTGTGGCAAAATATAAAATATTTCATGGACTCAACATGCCTATCAGCATATAGCTTGGGGTGTCTACTTTCCAAAATGGGGTCACTTGGGGGTTTTGTGCTATTTTGGCATTTTATGGCTTTCAGTACTGTGATAGGCAGTGAGAAGTGAAATAAAAAATTTACACCCTTAGAAATCCTGAAGGTGGTGCTTGGTTTTCGGGGTCCTGTATGCAGATAGGTTCCCAAAAAGTCTCACACATGTGGTATCCTCGTACTCAGGAGAAGCAGCAGAATGTATTTTGGGGTGTAAGTCCACATATAACCATGGCATATATGAGCAATATACAGTTTAGTGACAACTTTGTGTTTTGTTTTTTTTTTTTGTCATTTTTCAATCACTTGTGACAAAAAAATAAAATATTCAATGAGCTCAACGTGCCTCTCAGCAATTTCCTTGGGGTATCTACTTTCCAAAATGGGGTCATTTGGGGGGGGGGGGTTGTATCACCCTGCCATTTTTGCACCTCAAGAAATGAGATAGGTAGTCATAAACTAAAAGCTACGTAAATTCCAGAAAATGTACCCTAGTTTGTAGATGCTATAACTTTTGCGCAAACCAATAAATATACGCTTATTGACATTTTTTTCTTACCAAAGACATGTGGCTGAATACATTTTGGCCTAAATGTATGACTAAAATTGAGTTTATTAAAAATAAAGTTTGTTAAAAATTGAGTTTATTCATTTTTTTTATAACAAAAAGTAGAAAATATCATTTTTTTTCAAAATTTTCGGTCTTTTTCCATTTATATTGCAAAAAATAAAAATCGCAGAGGCAATCAAATACCATCAAAAGAAAGCTCTAGTTGTTGGAAAATAAGGATGCAAATTTTGTTTGGGTACAGCATTGCATGACTGCGCAATTACCAGTTAAATCAGCGCAGTGCCAAATTGTAAAAGTGCTCTGGTCATTGAGCAGCCAAATCCTCCGGGGCTGAAGCGGTTATTATTGCCTGACCGTTGCAATTCAATATTGGGAAGCAAATTAAACAGTTTGAGATGTGATATACATAGAGGAGTGGGGACGCGGACAAACAATATAGGAGAGGGTAAGAGAAGACGGTGAAGCAATAATATACAGTTTCAACTCCAATGCCGCGTACACACGATCGGAAATTCGGCCAGCAAAAGACTGATGAGAGCTTTTGGTCTGAAATACGACCGTGTGTATGCTCCATCGGACTACTGCTGGCCGAATTTCCGCCAGCAAAAGATTGAGAGCATGTTCGGAAATTCCGTTCATGTGTATGCAATTCCGACGCGCAAAAAAACACGCATGCTCAGAATCAAGTACGAGACGGAGCCGCTCAGTCTGTTAAAACGTCCGTTCGTAATGGAGATGGCACATTCTTCACACTGCAAATTTTTAAATCATTCAATACAGTGCATTCTCTTCTTCTTTATAATGCTAGAAGAATGAAGTTGTTTTTCTGCTCTTATTCACACAGAGTTCTCACAAACGTATTTCTTTATTATTTCTCGTGATCTCCTGAATAATCTTTTTTGTTTTTCAAGCCAGATCTCCCTAATAACATTTAGAATTCATTTTTATAGTCATTTTAAAAAAAATTTTTAATCAAGATCTCCTGTTGTTTTTTTGTTTTTTTTAAATTATTTAATAGTGATCTCCCTTTTTGTTTTGTTTTTTTGTATGTCACGTTTCCACAACACCATTATTATCTTGTATTTGTAAATCTCAAGGAGGTTGGTTGGTGTCCCTTGTTAATTTGACATTGTATTTTTTAAATGTACCTGACTACTCACAAACAAACTGTCCTTTTTGAAGTAATACACATAAGCAAGTATTTCTGAAAACAAAATATCCTTTTATTTTGGGTCACAACAAAATAAAGAGGAAGGCAACGCTGGAGAAACTGGTGAAATTTGCGAAGCCGTTGTACCCCAGGGCAGATATCAATAATTTTACAGGCAAAATTGGTTGCCTGAGGAGTCCTTATAATGAACACAATCCGGTCCGGGACTACAAGAGATCAGGAACAGCAGCAGATGACATATCTGTCCCCAGGCTGTGGTCATACCACAGCCTGCATCTTTTGCCATACTAGACTGAACCCAGGATATCACTCTCTGGTCTTCCTTAGACGCTTCCTTCCAGGCTGTGGCTGTGGTGTTAGAGGTGTGGCAGGAGGTGGAGGAGGAGGAGCAGGACCTGGAGGAGGAGGAGGACCACAGTTCAACTCACAAATGTGGCTTTGACTTTTGAGTTGGCCCCTCAACCCCTTATTTAGGGCTTGTAACATTACTTCCTCACATAAGACGTGTTGGCCTGCCTCCATTTCCAGCATTTTGCAGGCTGTAATGTATGCAAAGTCCTCTTGAGCACTGTGGGGGGTTCTGAGGGCCGCAGTAGCCTTCATAAATAGGCCAATTGCTGCCTGCTTCACGTTACTCCTCTTCCTGCCACTTTTTGGTGGAAGGCAGAGGGGAGGGGCCTACGATTATGGCAGGCTACTGGGCCTGGCCACCTCCTGGCTGCCACTTTCCAAGGCCTGGCTGAGGCTTTCCTGTGTATGAAAAAGGGACATCGTTTTAGATTTTGGTTCATCAATCACACATAATTTTCATCTCATGACTGTTGCAAATTTAATTTTAATAAATAGAAAAGACTAAATTAGATAAATATATAAATACACAATTATAAATATATAAATATATAAAGTGTCCCTTCAGTATTGCAGCAGCGCTGTGCACCCCAGTTAAACAGGGTCTCTTTCTTAATCTATTTCAGAAAGTTCAAACACGGATCTGATAGCCAGAGTCCCACCAATAAATAATCAAGATGTATTCTGTGAGGGTAGTAATCCTTTCACCAAGCGATACACCACGTGCTGGGGTCCCCAATGAAAACTCACTCACCAGAAATCAGATCAATAAAAGCCTTGATTAATAGCAGTAAATCTGCATCAATATCCAAAGCGACCACCAGATGTCAGTATTATTCCCAGTAGTTCCAATAGGATATGTAGAAGAAACAAAAATGCTCACATAGCGTGATACTGCTAAACATCTTTATTTGAACCATCAAATAAAAGATGTTTAGCAGTATCACGCTATGTGAGCATTTTTGTTTCTTCTACATATCCTATTGGAACTACTGGGAATAATACAGATTTACTACTATTAATCAAGGCTTTTATTGATCTGATTTCTGGTGAGTGAGTTTTCATTGGGGACCCCAGCACGTGGTGTATCGCTTGGTGAAAGGATTACTACCCTCACAGAATACATCTTGATTATTTATTGGTGGGACTCTGGCTATCAGATCCGTGTTTGAACTTTCTGAAATAGATTAAGAAAGAGACCCTGTTTAATTGGGGTGCACAGCACTGCTGCAATACTGAAGGGACACTTTATATATTTATATATTTATAATTGTGTATTTATATATTTATCTAATTTAATTGATTCATTATTGCCTATATACATGTTCTACTATTTAAGCAGCTGCTACTAGTCATATAATTATATATGTGCCGCACATACACCGTTAGAATATTGTACTAAGCGCAGAACATTGATGTTTTTTTGGGACGGGCATATACAACATACATTCATTCAAAATAGAAAAGACTATCATTCTGACCCCAGCATTTTTCATTCTTGTCCCAATCATTTGTGGCCACTACTGTCTATTGATATGTAAAACACTTTGTGAAATCAGAAATTAGTGATCAAAATTAGCATATATTTCACATCATTGATTTGACAACCAGAAATATTTTGAAGATTGCTATACCTGGCTCAAGCTGGGCTCCTCCACATGTTGCTGCCTGGAAGGCCCAGGTTGGATGTCAGAAGCCTCAGCAGGGGGGGAAGGAAGCGTTGAAGGAAGACTGGAGAGTGCTGGTCTGGGTTCATTCTGGCCTGCCAGAAAATGCAGCCTGTCATAGTACCACAGCCTGGGTACATAAATGTCATCTGCTGCAGCACCTGATCTCAGGGAATCCTGGACCTTCTTGAGCTCCCTATTATAAGTGCCCCTCATGCCACCAATTAGGGCCTTCAAATAGGGGATGTCTGCCATGGGGATCACCGGCTTCACGAATTCCACCAATTGATCCAGCACTGCCTTCCTCTTTTGTATATTGTTATAAAAGGGGTGGTTTACTTGCCACAGACAGGGCAGCTCCCTGTACATATCAGTGAATATGGGCATAAAATCCTCGTCATTGAATACAGTGCCATAAAAAGCTCTGGTGCAACCAATTATCTTCTAAAGTCACATAATTAGTGAAATTATGTCCACCTGTGTGCAATCTAAGTGTCACATGATCTGCCATTACATATACACACCTTTTTGAAAGGCCCCAGAGGCTGCAACACCTAAGCAAGAGGCACCACTAACCAAACACTGCCATGAAGACCAAGGAACTCTCCAAACAAGTAAGGGACAATGTTGCTGGGAAGTACAAGTCAGGGTTAGGTTATAAAAAAAATCCAAATCTTTGATGATCCCTAGGAGCACCATCAAATCTTTCATAACCAAATAGAAAGAACAGGGCACAACAGCAAACCTTCCAAGAGACGGCCGCACACCAAAACCCACGGACCAGGCAAGGCGGGCAATAATCACAAAGGCAGCACAGAGATCCAAGGTAACCCTGGAGGAGCTGCAGAGTTCCACAGCAGAGACTGGAGTATCTGTACTTAGGACGACAATAAGCAGTACGCTCCATAGAGTTGGGCTTTATGGCCAGAAGAAACTCATTACTTTCAGCAAATAACATAATGGCACGTTTAGAGTTTGCGAAAAGGCTCGTGGGAGACTCCAAAAATGTATGGAGGAAGGTGCTCTAGTCTGATGAGACTAAAATTGAACTTTTTGGCCATCAAAGAAAACGCTATGTCTGACACAAACCCAACACATCACATCACCCAAAGAACACCATCCCCACAGTGAAACATGGTGGTGGCAGCATCATGCTGTGGGGATGTTTTTCAGCAGTCAGGACTGGGAAACTGGTCAGAGTTGAGGGAAAGCTGGATGGTGCTAAATACAGGGATATTCTTGAGCAAAAACTGTACCACTCTGTGTGTGATTTGCGGCTAGGACGGAGGTTCACCTTCCAGCAGGACAATGACTCCAAACACACTGCTAAAGCAACACTTGAGTGGTTTAAGGGGAAACATGTAAATGTGTTGGAATAGCCTAGTCAAAGCCAAGACCTCAATCCAATAGAAAATCTGTGGTCAGACTTAAAGATTGCTGTTCACAAGCGCAAACCATCCAACTTGAAGGAGCTGGAGCAGTTTTGCAAGGAGGAATGGGCAAAAATCCCAGTGGTAAGATGTGGCAAGCTCATAGAAACTTATCTAAAGCGACTTGGAGCTGTGATAGCCGCAAAAGGTGGCTCTACAAAGTATTGACTTTAGGGGGGTGAATAGTTATGCACACTGACTTTTTCTGTTATTTTGTCATATTTGTTGTTTGCTTCACAATAAAAGAAAAAAAAAAAAACATCTTCAAAGTTGTGGGCATGTTCTGTAAATTAAATAATGCAAGTCCTCAAACAATCCATGTTAATTCCAGGTTGTGATGCAACAAAACACGAAAAATGCCAAGGGGGGTGAATACTTTTGCAAGGCACTGTAGATCCATTTTCTCTGCGAGACACAGCACAAGACAAACCCTAATGTCAGGCTAAACTCTCCTAATCTTGACGCAATATACGCCTCAATCTATAAGCAGTATAGGCCAACTTAAGACTGTACCTTCGTTATAACGATCGTCACTCCCATTACTTCGTCCTCCTCTCACAGATCGTACGTATGACACCCGCGTGTTCCGCTTTATATACACTGCGCATGCGTGAAATGCCGCCCGCGCCGCCTGCCCCTGACGTTCTTTATAAAATATTCCCCTACTCGTCTCTTTCGTCGCAGTTAGAGAGGAACATGGTTGAGACATAGCAGGTGCTTAATAGCAGTAACGAGGAGGAAAGCCCGGAGCAAGAAATGTCCCGTTCCCGGAGGAGATTTAAGGCCTCAAATATGTCATTTAAAGAGATGGTGGAGATGGTGGACATATTGAAGAGGGCCGACTATGACGGGAAGTATGGACCATACCTAAACCCAAATGTGAGAAAGGCCAAAATCATGACTAAAATTGTGAAGAGTCTGCACCGGAATTTTGGGGTATGACGATCCAAGGAGCAATTGAGGAAACGCTGGTCGGGCCTCAAATTAAGGGAGCAGGATCAGTACAGAAGGATCAAGAAAGTGCTTCTAAAAAGTAAGTACTTGTCGTGTGTTCCTATTCTTATTATTACTTGCATGCTGCTCCATGTGCTTTTCTTTACTGTTGTACAGTTTAAAATTGCTACTTTCATGTTCGTGGGCACTGTAATCAGTCATAGTAAACATCGTTCGTTTGCCAACTAAATACAATGTTTTTGCCAGATACAGGGTTAAATACATTTGGTCATGATAATTTGTATAAAAAGAAGTTTAGGACATTGTTGTGTATATATGTTTGAAACTAGAATGAATTGCAAACTTGATTCAGTGTAATGTAAGGAGAGGACACTCAGCAGCTGTTTACACATCTGGACTCAGGAGCACTAGTGTGGGACACAAGAACAAACTTTTTAGGGTGTCCCACACAGCTGCTCCAGTGGATACTTGGGGTGTCTACATGTGTGAAACTTGTCCAAAAAAGGTAAGTATTCAAGATTTGGTAACGGAAAAAAATCATGTCTTCAGCTTTGAACTCTGCCAAAACAGACAATTGTACCCCACTTCCAAGCAATGTTTCATATTCCTATTTCTATAACTTCTACTAACACGAGATAAACATGAGACTAGCAGGAGCCCAAAGGGTGGCGCACTGGCTATTGAACTTCCCTTTTCTAGTCCTGTCATACGCGTTGTACGTCACCGCGTTCTTGGCGGTCAGAATTTGGTGTGAACGTATATATGCAAGACAAGCTTGAGCGGAATTCCGTCAGAAAAACCATCATAGCTTTTTCCGAGGAGAATTCCGATCGTGTGTACGCGGCATAACAGAAACATACCTTTAGCTTCACAAGTCTTGTAAAACTGTTCACAGCTTTAATGCTAGAAATAATTAAAATATATTCTTTAGGCAAATGACTATACGAGTCAATAAAGTACCAAGGTCAAGGAGTAATAACAAAGGATTAACATTGCTTACAGATTCTCTTTGGCCTTATTTAATGAAAATTCATTAGTTATTACTTTATGTTCAATTAATTTGGAAATAAAGCTGAATTTCAGGTAGACAATTAAAATAGGTTGAAATAAATGTATGTGGACACTTTCACCAGTCAAAAAAAATGTAATTGTATTATACCAGCATTGTGATCCAGGCATCTGTCAGACAGTCCTGCACTCCTTGTAACATTTGCATAATGTACTCAGTGGAGGCTCTAGACATTTTTTAATGGGTGGTAGGGTAATGTAGGTGGGTGCTAGGAGTATAAGAGGTGTTCTGGCAGGGTTACAGATTTCCCCAACCCTAATACACATCTACATTCCTCCAGAAAAAGGGTTGAAACTCTGAAGCCTCATTTTGGTTCCCTCTATGACTACAAAAAAGGAGGAAGCTGAGAGGATGCTAACTGGAGTTGGATGCTAACAACCAACAGCTCCTGGGAACCCCTTGCATCTCAACCTGCTGTGCACAGAACTGGTGCAGCCAACGGAGGCACATTTTTAACAAGGCATGCTATAGGGGTGCTTGATGAAATTTTGTGGGTGCTACAGCATCCTTCTGGTCATGCCCATGACTACACTGTAGTTTAATGATACAGACCAGTCTATGAACTAGCCTATGACAGAGGACAAGCAGCAACTAATGACATAATCTCTATTTTCTCTACTCCTCTCAGGAAGCTCCTAATGCTAGACAGATATCTCTGTGCAAAACAGTAGTGTCTAGTTGGCTTACACTGTTGATTCTCTCAGTCTGAATGATGTTGTGCAGCAGATTACAGTAAATTAACATCAAAACAGTTTTAGGTACTAATGCTAGCTCTATGTTACAACACATGTTTAACCACTTCAGCCCCGGACCATTTGGCTGCCCAAAGACCAGAGCACTTTTTGCGATTCGGCACTGCGTGGCTATAACTGACAATTGCGCGGTCGTGCGACATGCCTCCCAAACAAAATTGAGGTCTTTTTTCCCCACAAATAGAGCTTTCTTTTGGTGGTATTTGATCACCTCTGTGGTTTTTATTTTTTGCACTATAAATAAAAAAAGAGCGACAATTTTGAAAAAAAAAGCAATATTTTTTACTTTTTGCTATAATAAATATCCCCCAAAAATATATACAAAAAACTATTTTTCCCTCAGTTTAGGCTGATATGTATTCTTCTACATATTTTTGGTTAAAAAAATCGCAATAAGCGTATATTGATTGGTTTGCGCAAACGTTATAGTGTCTACAAAATAGGAGATAGTTCTATGGCTTTTTTATTATTAATTGTTTTTTACTAGTAATGGTGATATTATGGCGGACACGTCGGACAATTTTGACATATTTTTGGGACCATTGGCATTTTTACAGCGATCAATGCTATAAAATTGCATTAATTACTGTAAAAATGTCACTGGCAGTGAAGGGGTTAACCACTAAGGGGCAGTGAAGGGATAAGTGTGTCCTAGTGTGTGTTCTAACCCAAGGTGGGATGGGACTGTGCAGGGGAGATGACAGATCGCTGTTCACACTCCGTATGAACAGACGATCTGTCTGTTCTCCCCTCAGAGAACCAGAAACTGTGTGCTTACACACACAGATCCTGGTTCTCCGTGTGCCCCAAGCGATCGCGGGAGCCCGGTGGTGATTGTGACCGCCAGGCACTCGCATCAGCTCCGTGGGCGAGCAGGAGGAGCGTGCACGCCCCATAGTGGCCGTCTAACATGACGCCAATTCGCGCAGCTGAGCCATGTTGCCGCAGTATAACTGCAGCGGCTGGTCAGCAAGCGGTTAATGAATCTATTACTGAATGAAGAGATGAAGTAAAGAAAGTTGTTTTAAGTAGAACTGTTAGGAAAAACATTAACCCAATAACATTAGAAAAAAAGTGACCTTTGGAACATCCATGTTATGAAGTCATGCTTGTTTTTTGTCAGTATTAGGAAATCATGACTGTAGATTCTAGCATTTTAAAGGAACACCTTTAGAAAGAAGAGCTAATGTGTCAGGGACTTGCTGTAGCAAAATGGAGGTACGTGAGTGCACACATGTGCACACGGGTGCCAGTCCGATGAACTGGTCAACAGCGTGTGTGTGCACGAAGGCACGCGCCAGATGCGTGTGTGCGCGCATGCATGAGGGCATGCACCAGATGCATATGCGCGCGTGCTAGAAGTTGCTTGTTTGGTGCTGTTTGAGCTGCAGCTTACTGTGTCCTGAAACCTGTTCTTGCTATCTGATTACCCGTATTGACCCGGCTCTGCTGACTTACTTGATATCTCCAATCCTGACCTCGGCTTGCCTTGACCCTAAAGACTTCCTGCTTGATATCCTGTTGCCAACCACTGCCTGTTCCTCTGTCCCTGCTCCAGCTTACGGCCCTACTCTGTCTGTTTACCTGTGTTTCACCCAGCTTGTCTCAACCTGCTGCTAATCCAGCACCATCCAGCTCACTGTGTCGCTGACCTGCATTTGCCTCTGCTGTCACCTGCATTCCGGTCCTATCTGGGGGTTCATCATCCATCCATCTGTGCCAACTATCACAGATCTCACAGGCACTCCTACCTCACTGTGCTCTCAAGTCCACTGTTCCCACTCCAGTGGGTCCTGAGCTAGGGCTGTAAGAGAGGTTTCCTCCTACAAGTCAGACTCTACTACAAGGTACATAACAGTATCAAACAGCCATGTCTGAGTCTGCAGGAGGAACCTCCCCAATGGAGGAGATTTTTCAGCACCTAGCAGCCATCACGCAAGCTGTAAAATCCCTACAGGAGGGCTATGTCAAGTTGGAAGAACGGGTACAGAATTTATAGGGTCCTGGTAGTGCAGCTTCTGCATCCCCCACTGCACCTTTACAGACTGCTTCTACTCCCTCGGTGGGGATACTACCACCTGAACCCAGTGTTCCCATTCCAGAGAGATTCGCAGGGGATCGAACTAAGTTCCTGGCCTTCCGAAACGCATGTCAACTGTACTTTGCTTTACAACCCTAGACTTTCTCACTAGAATCCACCAAGGTGGGATTTGTAATATCTCTACTCCAAGGGGAACCCCAGACCTGGGCCCACCGGCTGCTCGAAGAAAACAACGTGCAAACGCATGCTATGTCATCCTTCTTTGATGCCATGGCCCAGCTTTATGAAGACCCTCAGCGGACTGCCATGGCAGAGTCTGCTCTGTTTGCGCTCCAGCAAGGCCACAGAGCGGCTGAGGAATATATTACAGACTTCAGACGCTGGAGCGCAGGCACTGAATGGAATGACACAGCTCTGCGACACCAGTTCTGCACGAGTCTCTCCAAAAACCTCAAAAATGAGCTTGCCCGAGTTGGTATACCCAACACCCTCGAAGCACTGATCACCCTGGCTATCCAGATTGATCGATGACTCCGTGAGAGTCTAGAATGGTCCGTTCAGCTGAGTTGCCCAGTATCGATAACCGCGAGAGCTTCAGTTCCTGCTTCCCGCTACCTAGCACCAGTCCATTCAAGCCCTGTCAGCTCAATACCTGACACTTCTGAACCTATGCAATTAGGATTAATGCCACCAGCCCTGTCCCCTGAAGAGCGAGCACACCGCCGACAGCACAACCTTTGCCTCTACTGTGGTGAGGCCGGCCACTACATGCCCTGATTCCTGGAGCCTGTTGTTCCTGTTCCCTGCCTGTTTCCTTGCTCTGGACCCTGAGCCTTGTATCTGACCCGTCCCTCCTGTTATCCATCCATCCTCTCTTGTCCTGTTTGTTTCCCTTCCCCAGCTGCTGACCTCCCGTTGAGGACCGTGGCCTGGCTCTGTTTATGATCTCGGTATTTCCATTACTTGTATATATTTGTTCTGTTATTATTATTATTTGTGGGGTTCTGTTTTGTATTGGTTGTGGTGCACTGAGTGATATTGGAGGTGGTTGTGTTATATTTATTCATTTACCTTTAATAAATCATTTATATTTTCACTTATACATGTCTGAGTTTCCTCTGTTGCAATCCACACAGTTCTGGTCTTATCTGGCACATGACAGAATACCAAGGCCATCCCTGACCAGAAGTGGCTGCACAGAGGAACCATCTTGGTTCTGCTGGCTTTGCTGGAATGAATCCCAATGTGATCTCATATTATGCTCTCCTGGCGTCAGAAAGTGGCGAGTATCTCCTCCAGTCACTAAAAGAGTGGACCAATGACCAGCTACTTCAGATCATCCGTTTGGCTCACTACCTGGTTGACCAGGGCTGTATGTTGTTTTGGGGATGTACAGCCTTTGATGCAAATACAGTATGTGCTGAGCTAGCCCTGTCCTGTGTTCCTAAGACCAGTGATGATTTTCCTCCCCCTTTCAGTGCTGATCAGGTGGAGTCTCTGGTGTGGCTGTTAGAGGATGATTCTGCATGCTTTTTTGAGCACTATTCCAAGCTTTTGGAGTGTATTCACTGAGTACAGACCCTTGTTAGACAGGCAGCATGTGATCCGTCCTTTGTCCAACCCATTCTCTCAGCATGGTTTAATATGTTACAACCAGCCCCAACCAACCCACAACAAACCACCTCTGCCATCAGACAACTACCTGCCCACAAGTCTGTCTCCCCATCACCAACGCCAAACTCAGTTGCAGCTCAGTATACATTGCTCCCAACTAGGGATGAGCCGAACACCCCCCTGTTCGGTTTGCACCAGAACATGCGAACAGGCAAAAAATTTGGAGAAGAAGATGAAGAGAAGAAGCTGAAGAGAAGAAGCCTCCCTCCATGCCATCATGGATGTGGAGCGGCCCGAGGAGAAGAAGGGAAGAAGACGCCGACGCCGCGGAGGAGATGCCGGATGAGAACACCAGAGGAAGAACCAGGAGAACCAGAAGAACCAGAAGAATAAGAAGATGGAGGAAGAAACCGAAGGAAGATAGAAGATAGAAGAAAGAAGAATGAAGAAAGAAGAAGCATTTAAATAAAGGAATTGTCAAAAACTGTCTCTTGTCATTTTTAACATTTTTGACAGTTTTTTAGTGAAATGGTAGGTACCCCCTTACCATTTCACACAGGGGGGAGGGCCGGGATCTGGGGGTTCCCTTGTTAAAGGGGGATTCCAAATTCCGATAAGCCCCCCACCCGCAGACCCTCACAACCACCGGCCAGGGTTGTGGGGATGAGGCCCTTGTCCTCATCAACATGGGGACAAGGTGTTTTGGGGGGCTGCCCCAAAGCACACTCTCAATGTTGAGGGCATGTGGCCTGGTACGGTTGAGGAGGCGGGACGCTCTCTCGTCCCCCCCTCTTTTCCTGCGGCCTGCCAGGTTGCGTGCTCGGATAAGGCTCTGGTATGGATTTTTGGGGGACCCTACGCAGTTTTTATTTTAATTTTGGCGCGGGGTTCCCCTTAAAATCCATACCAGACCTGAAGGGTCTGGTATAGATTTTGAGGGGGACCCCACGCCATTTTTTTTTAAATTTTGGCGCGGGTTCCCCTTAATATCCATACCAGACCTGAAGGGCCTGGTATGGAATTTAGGGGGACCCCCCACGTAATTTTTTTTTTTTTAATTTTGGCCGGGGTTCCCCTTAATATCCATACCAGACCTGAAGGGCCTGGTATTGAATTTAGGGGGACCCCCCACATCATTTCTTTTTTTACATTTTGGTTCGGGGTTCCCCTGTGGGGAATTCCCATGCCGTTTTTATCAATGAACTTCTATGTGTATTGTCGGACCGGCAATGCATTAATAGCCGCGAGTAGTTTTAAATGACTTTTTTTCCTTTGAAATGTCATTTTGCTGTCAGACTGTTCTAAACATGGAAAACATGCGCCCCTTTACAGGCATACTATAGACACCCCCCAGGTACAAAATTTAAAGGGATATTACACTTTTATTGTTTCACTTTAAGCATTATTAAAATCATTGCTCCCGAAAAAAGGCCGTTTTTAAAACTTTTTTTTGCATTGATCCATGTCCCCTGGGGCAGGACCCAGGTCCCCAAACACTTTTTATGACAATACCATGAATATAAGCCTTTAAAATTAGCACTTTTGATTTCTCCCATAGACTTTTAAAGGGTGTTCGAATTTGCCGCAAACACCCCAAATTGTTCGATGTTCGGCGAACTTGCGAACAGCCGATGTTCGAGTCGAACATGAGTTCGACTCGAACTCGAAGCTCATCCCTACTCCCAACCAGATACTCATAACCGATCTCTGCTCCCTGTTCCTATCCTGCAGTCAACCCACCTGCCTCTTCTCAGCTGCCTACTAATCCACAAAAACTTCCTTCAGCTACGGTTATCTCTTCTCCACCATATCCCAATCCTCCTTTCCAGTCTGCTGCACCCCCCACCTACAGAGCTTCAGTGACTAAACCCAAGAAAAAATGAAAGTTTTTTCCAACCCAGACGATCCTGCCAGTAACCCAACCTGCCTCTGCACCAGCTAATCCAATCCAGTCTGACGTCCCAGTGCTTGCAACCCAGTCTGACGTCCCAGTGCTTGCAACCCAGTCTGATGTCCCAGTGCTTGCAACAACGTCTGACGTCCCAGTGCTTGCAAATCAGTCTAATGTCCCAGTGCTTGCAACCCAGTCTGATGTCCCAGTGCTTGTAACAACGTCTGACATCCCAGTGCTTGCAACCCAGTCTGATGTCCCAGTGCTTGCAACCCAGTCTGATGTCCCCGTGCTTGCTATGCAGTCTGACGTCCCAGTGCCTGTTATCCAGTCTGATGTCCTGATGTCCACTTTCCAGCCTAATGTCCTGGTACCCGCCTTCTAGCCTGAGGGGCCAGTGTTCCAGCCTGAGGGGCCAGTGTTCCAGCCTGAGGTGCCAGTGTTCCAGCCGGAGGTGCCAGTGTTCCAGCCGGAGGTGTTCCAGCCTGAGGGGCCAGTGTTCCAGCCGGAGGTGTTCCAGCCTGAGGGGCCAGTGTTCCAGCGGAGGTGCCAGTGTTCCAGCCGGAGGTGTTCCAGCCTGAGGGGCCAGTGTTCCAGCCTAAGGGGCCAGTGTTCCGGCCGGAGGTGTTCCAGCAGGAGGTGCCAGTGTTCCAGCCGGAGGTGCCAGTGTTCCAGCCTGAGGGGCCAATGTTCCAGCTTGAGGGGCCAGTGTTCCAGCCTGAGGTGCCAGTGTTCCAGCTGGGGGTGCCAGTGTTCCAGCCTGAGGGGCCAGTGTTCCAGCCAGAGGTGCCAGTGTTCCAGCCGGAGGTGTTCCAGCCTGAGGGGCCAGTGTTCCAGTTGGAGGTGCCAGTGTTCCAGCCGGAGGTGTTCCAGCCTGAAGGGCCAGTGTTCCAGCCAGAGGTGCCAGTGTTCCAGCCGGAGGTGTTCCAGCCTGAGGGGCCAGTGTTCCAGTCGGAGGTGCCAGTGTTCCAGCCAGGGGAGCCAGTGTTCCAGCCAGGGGTGCCAGTGTTCCAGCCTGAGGGGCCAGTGTCCCAGCCAGAGGTGCCAGTGTTCCAGCCTGAGGGGCCAGTATTCCATCCTAAGGGGCCAGTGTTCCGGCCAGAGGTGTTCCAGCCGGAGGTGCCAGTGTTCCAGCCGGAGGTGCCAATGCCTACTTTTCAGCCTGATATGCTCGCTCTCCATCCTGATGTGCTCGCTCTCCATCCTGATGTGCCTGCTTTCCAGCCTGATGAGCCCACTTTTCAGCCTGATGAGCCCGCTTTCCAGCCTGATGTGCCCGCCTTCCAGCCTGATGTGCCCGCTCTCTAGCCCGATGAGCCTGCTTTCTAGTCTAATGTCTCATTGCCCGCTGCTCTGCTCGATGATCTGGAACCTGCTGCCCAGCCTGATGTGTTCCTGTCTGCTGCCCAGCCTGATGTGTTCCTGTCCTCTGCCCAGCCTGATGTGTACCTGTCTGCTGCCCAGCCTGATGTGTTCCTGTCTGCTGCCCAGCCTGATGTGTTCCTGTCTGCTGTCCAGCCTGATGTACCACTGCCGCTGCCCAGCTTGAGGTGCCCGCTGCCCGGCTGGACACCATGGACTGTCCCCAGCAACGGCTAGTTGGAGCGTCCGGAGGTTGCTCCTTCGAGGGGGGGTACTGTCAGGAAAGATCCTCTCCGCTGGTAATATCGATCATTTGGCATGCAGTACTGAGGTCCACCAGCAGGTGTCTCCTGGCAGTTTGGAGCTGTCAGAAGAGCTTTTCCCTGCTGGTATTTTGTCACCTTTGGGCCGCAGTACTGGTGCCCACCAGCGGAGGAATCCTGGCAGTATGGAGCAGGTATTCCCCTCTGCAGGCAGGTGTCATCTGACTTTAATTAGCAGCTGCAGTATAAATACCCGGCAAGTACACACATATCTTGTTTGGTATTTTCCTTGAGCCCTGGCCTGCAGCCTGCATCCTGTTTACCGGATTCCTAAAACCTGATTCCTGTACCTGAGACCTGATTCCTGGAGCCTGTTGTTCCTGTTCCCTGTCTGTTTCCTTGCTCTGGACCCTGAGTCTTCTATCTGACCCATCCCTTTTGTGCTCCATAAATTTTCTCTTTTCCTATTTGTTTCCCTTCCCCAGTTGCTGACCTTCCATTGACGACCGTGGCCTGGCTCTGTTTATGATCTTGGTATTTCCCTTACTTGTATATATTTGTTCTGTTATTATTATTTGTGGGGTTCGGTTTTGTATTGGTTGTGGTGCACTGAGTGATATTGGAGGTGGTTGTGTTATATGTATATGTTATTCATTTACCTTTAATAAATCCATTTATATTTTCACTTATACACGTCTGGGTTTCCTCTGTTGCAGTCCACACAGTTCTGGTCTTATCTGGTACATGACAAGGACCAAACTCTTCATCCATGTGTGGACTATCGTGAGTTAAACAAAATCACGGTCAAGAACCGCTACCCTTTTCTCCTGATGCCTGAGCTGTTTCAGAGATTAAGGTCTGCCACTATCATTACCAAGTTAGATTTGAGGGGAGCCTATAACCTGGTCTGCATCCGAGCTGGGGATAAGTGGAAGACAGCCTTTCGTACCCGATTCGGTCACTACAAATATTTGGTCATGTCATTTGGGCTCTGCAATGCCCCGCCACCTTCCAACATTTTATCAATGACATGTTTAAAGACTTTCTAGACATTTTTGTAATTGTCTAAATGGATGATATCTTAATTTTCTCCGGGTTACTTTACCGTCATTGGGAACAATGACATGTTTAAAGACTTTCTAGACATTTTTGTAATTGTCTAAATGGATGATATCTTAATTTTCTCCAGGTTACTTTACTGTCATTGGGAACATGTCTGCAGGGTGTTATGCCAGCTTCGCCAACATGGATTGTATGCGAAGGCAGAAAAATGCGAGTTTGAGCAGCAGAGCATTCAGTTCCTAGGATTAGTGATTTCCACAACTGGAATTAAGGTAGACCCCCACAAGGTGTCCGCTATATTAGATTGGCCTGTGCCCATGGACAAGAAAGGAGTGGAACGTTTTGTAGGCTTTGCAAATTTTTACAGGAAGTTCATTAAGGGGTTCTCTGCCATAATCACTCCCATCACTCAGCTGACCAATTAGAACTTACGATTCCACTGGAATTCGGAAGCCCAGGATGCTTTCGAGACACTCAAGAGAATTTTTACCTCAACCCCGATCCTCAGTCACCCTGATCCATCACTGCCCTACATCCAAATAGATGCATCTGAAATAGCAGTAGGGATGGTTATTTCTCAGCGCCAGGGTATCAAAGATTTAATGCATCCTGTGGCCTTTTTCTCACGGAAACTTTCCCCTGCGGAAAGAAATTATGACGTTGGAGATCGGGAATTACTTGCTATCAAGGTAGCATTAGAGGAGTGGAGATACTTGTTAGAGGGTGCCGTCCATCCAGTACTAATATACACTGACCATAAAAATCTAGAATACTTAAGATCTGCTAGACGGCTGAAACCACGGCAAGCTCGATGGGCCCTGTTCTTTTCATGTTTCTCCTTCCACATTACTTACCAACCTGGATCAGAGAATGTTAAACTGGATACTTTATCACACATGTACGATAAACCCAAGGATCTATCTTTTCCGGACACTATTTTACCCGCAGGTAACTTTCTGCTTCTACAAACAGATCTCCTCCCAAAGAAGACTCCACGGACATTTCATCTAAGGATGGCCTACTTTGGAAGGGGAGTCAAATCTTTGTTCCAGAAGATGTATGAGTTGGGGTGTTGAAGCTACTTCATGATCATCCGCTGGCAGGTCACTTTGGTGTCCATAAGACCCTTGAGCTGGTACAACGCACATTCTGGTGGCCTGTTATGGAGGAGTTCTGCAAAAAGTACGTAAACTCATGCCCTGTCTGCACTCAGAATAAAACAGCAAGAAATTGGGCCTGGGGGCTATTGAAAGCTTTACCTGTTCCTGATAGACCATAGAGAATGATCTCCATGGATTTTATAGTAGAGCTCCCGTGTTCTGAAGGATGTACTGCAATCTTTGTAGTTGTGGACCGATTGTCCAAAATGGCCCATTTCCTTCCACTAAGAGGCACCCCATCCGCTATGGAAATTGCACAAGTATTTGTCAAAGAAATTGTCAGACTACATGGATTCCCTGCAAACATCGTATCGGATAGAGGAGTGCAATTCACTTCACGCTTCTGGACAGCCTTATGTGAAACCCTGAAGATTGAAGTAGTTTTGTCCTCAGCCTACCATCCCCAAACCAACGGGCAGACAGAGAGCATTAATCAGACCCTCGAGCAATATATTTGATGTTTCACATCCTTTGTTCAAGACAATTGGGTGTCCTTACTGCTCCTAGCAGAATTTGCCTACAATAATGGCAGTCATTCTGCTACGGGGCAGTCCCCTTTCTTCGCTAACTATGGCTTTCACCTGTCATTTTTACCTGACTATTTTTCCAGAATCTTTAGTCCCAGCAGTCCAGAGCAGTGGACTTCCTCAGTCGCAATAATCAGATGTTACAGAAGGCAGTGACAAAGGCCCAGGCAGACAGCAAGAGAGCTTTCGATAAGAAAAGAAGAGGGGAACTGAATCTGCAGGTGGGAGACCAGGTATGGCTCTCCACGACTAACCTCAGGTTGGCATGTCCTTCAAGAAAATTGTGCTTGGCGCTAATGGGCCTTTAAAAGAACAACAGCTACACAAGTGCAGTTCTGTTTGATCTGTAGCTTACTGTGTCCTGAAACCTGTGCTTGCTATCCGATTATCTGTATTGACCTGGCTCTGCTGACTAGGGATGAGCCGAACACCCCCCTGTTCGGTTTGCACCAGAACATGTGAACAGGCAAAAAATTAGTTTGAACACACGAACACCGTTAAAGTCTATGGGACACGAACATGAATAATCAAAAGTGCTAATTTTAAAGGCTTATATGCAAGTTATTGTCATAAAAAGTGTTTGGGGACCTGGGTCCTGCCCCAGGGAAAATCGATCAATGCAAAAAAAAGTTTTAAAAATGGACGTTTTTTCGGGAGCAGTGATTTTAATAATGCTTAAAGTGAAACAATAAAAGTGTAATATCCCTTTAAATTTCGTACCTGGGGGGTATTTATAGTATGCCTGTAAAGGGGCGCATGTTTCCCGTGTTTAGAACAATCTGACAGCAGAATGACATTTCAAAGGAAAAAAAGTAATTTAAAACTACTTGCGGCTATTAATGCATTGCCGGTCCGACAATACACATAGAAGTTCATTGATAAAAACGGCATGGGAATTCCCCACAGGGGAACCCGGAACCAAAATTAAAAAAAAAAATGATGTGGGGGGTCCCCCTAAATTCCATACCAGGCCCTTCAGGTCTGGTATGGATATTAAGGGGAACCCCGCGCCAAATGTTTTTTAAAAAACGGCGTGGGGTCCCTCCAAAAATCCATACCAGACCCTTATCCGAGCACGCAACCTGACAGGCCACAGGAAAAGATGGGGGATGAGAGAGCGCCCCCCCTGAACCGTACCAGGCCACATGCCCTCAACATTGGGAGGGTGCTTTGGGGTAGCCCCCCAAAACACCTTGTCCCCATTTTGATGAGGACAAGGGCCTTATCCCCACAACCCTGGCCGGTGGTTGTGAGGGTCTGCGGGTGGGGGGCTTATTGGAATCTGGAAGCCCCCTTTAACAAGGGGACCCCCAGATCCCGGCCCTCCCCCCTGTGTGAAATGGTACCCCTACCATTTCACTAAAAAACTGTCAAAAATGTTAAAAATGACAAGAGACAGTTTTTGACAATTCCTTTATTTAAATGCTTCTTCTTTCTTCTATCTTCTATCTTCCTTCATCTTCTTCTTCTTCTGGTTCTTTTGGTTCTTGTCCAGCATCTTCTCCTCGGGCCGCTCCAGATCCATGGCATGGAGAGAGGCTCCTGCTCTTCTCTTCATCTTCATCTCTTCATCTTCTTCTCTTCATCTTCTTCTCTTCATCTTCTTGTCTTTATCTTCTTTTCAGGCCGCTCCTCATCCATGCTGGCATGGAGGGAGGCTCCCGCTGTGTGACTCTGGCAGTGGGGTATGGGGGGAATGAAGATGACAGGTGGTGGGGTGGTAGAAATCTGGCAGAGAGGTGCAGGGGGATGAAGATGACAGTGGGTGGGGTGGTAGGAAACTGGCAATGGCGTACAGATGTGATGATGATGATGGGGGTGGTAGGAAGTTGGCAGTGGGGTATGGGAGGTGTGAAAATGATAGGGGGTGGGTGGAAGGAGCTGGCAGAGATGTGCAGGGGGATGATGATGACAGGGGGTGGTAGGAAACTGGTAGTGGGGTATGAGGAGATGAAGATGAAAGGGGTGGGGTGGTATGAAACTGGCAATGGGGTATAAATGGGATGATGATGATGGGGTAGGGTGGTAGGAAACTGGCAGAGGGTACAGGGGGGTGAAGATGACAGGGGTGGGGTGATAGGAAACTGGCAGTGAAGTACAGGGGGGATGAAGATGACAGCGGTTGTGTCATAGGAAATTGGCAGTGGGGTACAGGGGGGATGAAGATGACAGGGATGTGTGATAGGAAACTGGCAGTGGGGTATGGGGGGCAGGTGATTATGTGGGTGGGGTGGTAGGAAGCTGGAAGAGGGGTACATGGGGGATGAAGATGACACGGGGTGGGGTAGTAGGATGCCAAGCACAGGGGGATTATGATGAGGATAGAGATGATGACAGAGGTAAGTTGGTAGGAAGCTGATAGTGGGAAGTATAATGACAGGAGGTAAGGATGCCAGGAACAGGGGGATGATGAGAAGGATAATGATTATGGCAGGGGATCAGTAGGTGGCATCATATGCCGGATGGCATACATATCATCAGGGCTGTGTGTGTGAGGTCAGGGGCGGCTGGTAGCAGTGATTTTCAGGGCGCCCTCTCTCAGGAGGTGACATCACCATGGGATGCTGTAGTGTCGGGCAGGACCATTAGACAGTATCTTGAGGCTGTGGCAGACTGGCTCCTCGATGACTGTCAGTCGCTAGCTCTGGCAGGTCCTCCCTTACAGAGACCGTCCATCCTAGAAGGGAGAGCAGAGAGCTGCACAGCCGCTGTGGGCATTATCTGCGCTCTGCACATGGCAGGAGATTTGCGGCAGAAGGGGAGGAGTTGGGGGGTACATGGAGCCGTCCACTGATAATGAGACTTCAGGCAGTGCTCAAGTGGTCAGTCCACCCCTGGCCAGAAAAACTAGTTGCGGGCACACAGGCTTTTGTCCCGCATTAAAGACGGCCCTGGGGACACCAACCAGGGGTTATTTCCACATACAGATTAAGCAAATTTGGTGGCCTCGAGGCCTTAGGTGATCGCCTAATTTGGCCAATTAGAGAGCTGACTCTGTGCAGCTTGTGCATGTTCTACTTTTTTTTCTGGAACTGGAATGCTCTGGAACTGACCGCACTGGTGTGATCTATGCCATTGGAAACCTTATAACCTACTTTGCATGTGTTTTTGATGCAGAAAAAAGAAAAAAAATGAACTGGACTGCATGTACTGCAAACTGGCCCTTAAAGCATTTGTAATCCCTAGTAGTTTTTGTCTTCACCCACTCCTACAAGAGTATAATAAAGGTGTCACAGATAGACCCTACAGTCACTTGTTTTTTCTACTTTGAATGTCTTCATTAGGACTCCATCTGGCTTCTTTAAATCTTGCCAGTGAAATACTACACAGATATAAAGTCAGCATATGAGTCAATCTGCCAGAATAAGACAAAACCAAATGAGTCTTTTTTTATGGATTTAACCTAACAGCATGGATACAGAGTTGTGCCTTAAGCATGACTAAAAAGAAAATGCTAAAACCAGTTGCTTTTGAACACAATTGTCATCAAACACAGACAGGTATTTTTTTTCATTCTCTATACAATGGTAATCGTTTTACTATTATTAATCTTCTGCTTTGGGGAAGATCATTTATGAAAATACAAACATGCAATAAACCCCATAAACCAGCCATTTACTTCCATTTGTTTTATCTGCACTAGTCTGATCAGTGTTTCAACACTTGCAATGGGATCCTGTCTATTTCAGCTTATATTTATAAATCAGTCAGTTGATCAACCTGCTTATGTGTGTGTGTGTGTGTGAGATGTTAACTTTTTAAATGCAAATGTTTACTTAGAAGCTAATTTTTAAAAACTAAAGATGTTGTGATTAATTGATTTGCAATTATTTTCAAAACTGCTTCTTCACCTTCCATACAGTTTCCCATATGCAAAATTAAATCTAAGATGTGTAAAACAAAGGATTCTTGAATACCCCTGAGGTTTTGATAATGCATATGAACAGCTTAAAGCAAAACTCCAGACATTAAAAAAATGGCTTTAATCCACATATGTTCCCCACAGTAATACTGTTCCACCCGTAGATGTTGAAAGTTTTCTGAGATGGCCAGCATGGGTCAATACACCTCCTATGAAAAAAACCCTAGAGTTCTGCTTTAAATTAGGAGCATTTTCAGGGCAAACTTGAAATGTGTTAGTAAACTATCACTGCTAATCAAGTAAAAAAATCTATACATTTTTCCTTTTAGTCTATCCAATATTGCATCCATATTCCAGAGTGCTACTTGTATGTGAAATGGGTGGGTTAGCTTTCTGAATTTGTGTTGTATTAAAGCTGTATTAAACTCCAAGACAAGAATGTATTCAATTGCAGCTTGCCCATTCTTAGATGTGGTGACTGCAAAACCTTTCTGTTTTTTCATGCTTCTTTCTCTTTATTTTTACCTGGTGATCCAGCTAGTAAATCTGTTATTTCTCGACATATTTTAACCACTTTCCGATAGCACTATAGCCAAATGACGGCTACAGCGCGGTTGTCTAGTTTCGGGACACCATCATATGACAGGGGGGCGCGGGGACACTGCTGATCACATATTGAGGTAAAGAATCAGGACTCCTTACCACGTGACTAGCTGTGTCCAATTGCAGCTGATCATGGATGCCAACAGAAGCCAGTTATCGGCACACTTTTCCTCATGCCAACAGCATGAGAAGAGGAGAAGAGACCCGATGACCAGCTTCTCTAAAAGGGACATTTACACTGATAATCAGGGCACTGATTATTAGTGTTCTGATTATCAGGGCAGTCCCAACAGTTCCCACCAGTGCTGCCAATCTGTGCCCACAAGTGCTGTCAATCTGTGCCCACCAGTGCTGCCAATAAGTGCCCATTGGTGCTTCCAATCAGTGCCCATCGCTGCCTCCTCATCAGTGTCACTTATCAGTGCCACCTATCAGTACCCATCAGTGCCACCTATCAGAGCCCATCCGTGCAGCCTCACCAGTGCCTCCTCATCAGTGCCCACCAATCCCGCCTCATCAGTGCCCATCAATGCCCACCAGTACCACCTCATCAGTGTCCATCAGTGCAGCCTATCAGTGCCTAGCAGTGCAGCCTCATCAGCACAAATCAGTGAAGGAGAAAAATTACCTGTTTTATAGCAAACTTTGAAAAAGTTATTTTTTCAAAATGTTCAATCTTTATCCGTTTATTTAGCTAAAAATGAAAAACACAGGAGTGATTAAATATCTCCAATGAAAGCCCTGTTTATGTGAAAAAAATGATACAAATTGTGTTTGGGTACAGTGTTGCATGACCACGCAATTGTCATTCAAAGCGTGACAGTGCTGAAAGCTGAATATTAGCCTGGGCAGGAACGGGGTAAAAGTGCCCAGTAGGCAAGTAGTCAGTAGTAGTAAACAGTAGTAAACAGAGCTGTCCAGGCAAAGTATTAGTTATAAGGTTTAGACAAACCATTTACCACTGAAAGAGGTGCTTAATCTATGTAAAACATTTATTCGAAAAGAAAAAAAAAACCTGTTTGCTGTAACTGGAGTTCAGTTTTACATTGTGAGTCAAGTCCATTTAAATCTGTTAGTTCATCTAACACTATCCTCTCTCCAGATTTAAAATGTTGCTATCCAAAAATGTCTGCTTTGCTATTTCATCCAGAATCCAGACACCCTATAACAGTAACTGTGTTACTGGCTGGATCACCCGGTGAAATAAAGGAAAAAAGCCTAAAAAATAGAAAACTAATACAGCCACATCACATCTAATGGTTGGTAAGATGCAATATATTACATGTTATGTCTTGCACTTAATATTACTTTAATAATAATTCTCTGCTTTATATGATGCATTTGGTGTCTGGAGTCCAGCAGTTATAGTTTTTTTTTTTTTAACAAAAGCCCTACTCTTAAATCTGTCACACTCACCCTTTCTGTAATGCAAACCCTAAGACTAGCAGTTTAACTATCATTAACCTCATTTATGTATTTGGGTATTAAAATCAGCTTATCCATCAGCTGCTGTTGCTGGCTTCTGCAGCTTACCTTTCTCTATTACTGACTTACCATGCCTTGTTCTGTGTCTCTGTGTGAAGATCTGTCATCCTGGTAGAGACAGGTGTTTGCTTCCACATGTCAAAGCCTCCAGAAGATAAAACAATGAGCATCACAGCAGGGAAATTACCAATTCTCCCTCCAGATGTATTGAGACTGGTGAGTCAGAGGCAGCAGTGCCTGAGATCCCACAATGCAAATATACAGGTATAAGGCTGTAGGCAAAAGAGTGTCTGGGCACATTCTCATAAGAGGAAATGCACCATTATTTTCCAAGAGGCATTCCAGACAAAATATACATTTTTTTTCAGAGTACTGCTTAACCACTTTAGCTCCGGAAGCTTTTACTCCCCTCAATACCAGGCCATGTTTTGCTATTTAGCAGTAAGCTACTTTAACTTTTAATTGTGTGGCCATGCAATGCTATACCCCCCAAAAAATGTAAATCATTTTTTCATACAAATAGAGCTTTCTTTTGGTGGCATTTGATCACCGCTGTTTTTTTTTTTTTTTTAAATGTATTATTATATTAACAAAAAAAAGACCAAAAAAATGAAAAAAAAAAAAACAATATTTTATACTTTCTGCTATAAAACATATCCAATTCCAAATAAAAAAAAAAATTCTAATTTATTAATAAATTTAGGCCAAAATGTATTCTGCTACATGGTTTGTGTGAAAGTTATAGTGTCTACAAACTATAGTACATATACTGGATTTTTTTTTTATGCTACTAAAGGCGACATTCAGCGACTTATAGTGGGACTGTGATAGTGCGGAGGCCAATCTGTCAATAACTGACACTGAGTAGAAACTGACTAACTGCCACAGAAATTACCAGTAAAACTTAGGCCCTTTTTACAGTGGGGCATCGGCGCCGTCGGTGGTAAAGCACCGCTATTTTTAGCGGCGCTTTACCGTTGTCTTTGCGGGGGTTTTTGGCCACTAGCAGGGCACTTTTAACCCCCACTATCGGCCGAAAAAGGGTTAAAACAACCCGCAAAGCGGCGCTACAGCGCCGCTTTGCCGGCAGTTCGGCAGCGGTGCCCATTCATTTCAATGGGCAGGAGAAGTGTAGGAGCGATGTATACACCGCTCCTTCACCGCTCCAAAGATGCTGCTTGCAGGAGTTTTTTTAACGTCCTGCCAGCACATCGCCTCAGTGTGAAAGCCCTCCGGCTTTCACACTGAGACTGCAGGGGAGCCGTTTTTCAGGCACTTTACGGGTGCTATTTTTAGCCCAAAAGCGCCTGAAAAATGCCTTAGTGGGAAAGGGGTCTAATACAGTGATTAGTGATAATGCTATAGACTGTCATTGAACTAATGACACTGGCTGGGAAGGGGTTAACATCTAGGGTGATCAAAGGGTTAACTGTGTGCCTAACAATGTGTAATATGTGCTGCTTTTTACTAATAATCTCTTTGTTTCTTATCCCTGCTATCTCATCCTAAACCTGGAAATAGGCAGCGATGTACCAGTACGTCTATTTGCCTGTACGGGCCACCAGTCTGCAGTACATTGCGAGTGGTTAGGTCCTCAAATAGTTAAGCACACTTTTTAGATGTTTTTTATAACATTGAAAAAAAAATCACTTTTGAAGTTCAGATATATATATATATATATATATATATATATATATACTGCGGCAGGGCAGCCCTATTGCGCAAAATGATGTTGTTTCATGCACGAGACACAGCGGCACGCACACCCATTGCACAGCAGGGGAGCCAATGCGCGGGTCCGCTGGCCAACCGCGATCGCTCATCAGAGAGGCAGAACAGGGATCTTCCTATGTAAACAAAGCAAGTCCCCATTTGACAAGGAGTACAGAGAGATCATCTGTTCCTAGTGATCAGGAACAGCGATCTCTCTGTACTCCCAGTCAGTCCACTCCCCCCTACAGTTAGAAAGCACCTCCCTAGGACACACTTAACCCCTTGATCGCCCCCTAGTGTTAACCCTGTTCCCTGCCAGTGTCATTTATACAGTGATCAATGCATATTTTTAGCTCTGATCACTGTAATAATGTCACTGGTCCCAAAAACGTGTCAAAAATGTCCGCTCTGTCTGCCGCAATGTCGTAGTTCCACTAAAAATCGCTGATCACCGCCATTACTAGAAAAAAAAATAATAAAAATGCCATAAATCTTTTCCCTAGTTTGATAAATAAATTATTTTTTTTTTATTTTTTTATTGGTTATGTAGTATAGCAAAATGTAAAAAATATTGTTTTTTTTATTTTTGTTATATCGCAAAAAAATATGAACCGTAGAGGTGATCAAATACCACCAAAATAAAGCTCTATTTGTGGGAAAAAAGGACATCAATTTTATTTGGGTACAGAGCTGCACGCCCACGCAATTGTCAGTTAAATTAACACGGTGCCGTATCACAAAAAATGGCCTGGTTATTAAGAGGGTAAATCCTTCCAGGGCTGTGTATTTTAGCTGTCTGTGTCACATTGAGATTTCTCTTCACTTCCTGTCTCATAGCCAAAAAAGAGAGATGAATTCTCTGCAAATTAAAGGAATCTCTTGGGCCCTCCCAGTCACCAGAACTAGTGTCCTTATTGGAAGATCTCCCCTCTATTACAGTTCTGGGGACAGCCCAAAATGTGGGATTTTCTTTTACTTTCATTTTCAATGATAATGATAATTAGGACAAATAGAGAGGGTAAATCTCCCTAACAGGGTCAGAAATAGCAATAAAAACCTGACAGGTATTCTAATCCATCTCCACTATGTTTAAAACAAAAAAAAAGTTTTGCCTTTAGTTATACTTTAATACCAGGATTTTAACATTTACAAATTTCATCCCTCTGCATGTCTGCAAACCAGTGTCCCCAAATTGCAGAAATCTGTATTGTTTGTCTTTGGTTTGTGATTTGCAGAATTGGTAAGTCTGGTGTATGCATGCATTATCAGGGAAAGCAAGGGCACAGGGGTAGTTTTTTTAATATGTGTTCTAATGATAAATATAATTTTTACATTTGACTATTATCTGGACAGACTTGACAAGACACGCTAACTTATTTTAGTAGTAAATTGCTACATGTTTAAAAGCTCTTTTCTCAGCAACAAATACACAGGCAATGCTGCTTTAATGTGTTACTAAACCCATGACCCTGTATTCACAATATCTGGTCTCACACAGTACACAAAACACGGAAAGGCAATTATTTTAGTAAATATTAACTGCTAAATACCTTTTCTTATCCGCAGTTAAAGCAGTCTTGTGACTTCTATCAGTGTTCAGCCAAGCACCGGTTAAAGCTTGTAGGGGGTGTTTTCTGACTGACTTATGAGACTGCAAGACCCCCTGACCCTCTGTCTGGACAGTGCTGATTGGCCCTGTGCTGATCACATGCACCCTCCCAAGAAAAAAAAAAAAAAACCTCTCTAACAATACATGTAGAAAAAGGGTTTAGCCCCAAGGATATTGTGAACACAATGTAGGGTGAAAACTATTGCTTTAGTAAATCAGACCTACTGCATGGTTACTTTCAAAAGCAGTGAGTAATAGACTACCTTTGCAGCCTAACAGGTTTTCTTTATTAGAAATAAAAATAGCTCTGGGAATAAACACATTAGCTATGTTCTGTATTTTTACAGTGCTAGTAATAAAAAAAATATTCTGTAAGTATTTTACGTAGAAACGTATGCAGTGTAGTCTGCTGTATAGTACCTTGTTCCTGATTTTGTATTGCATTACAGAGTCTTCTCTGAACAGCATATAAAGTTGTGATGAGTGAATTGATTCTTAAATAACATGAATTGTAGAGTCGAATTTTTCATTCACTTAAATATATGCTTGCAGGCTCAGTTTTACAGTCAGTTAGTGAGCAGAACTAGAAGTTCTAGGAACATCTATTTTAATATTGTTATTATTATAGGAACATACAGTATATGACAAAAGTGAGTACACTCCTCACATTTTTGTAAATATTTTATTACCGTATATACTCGAGTATAAGTCGACCCGAGTATAAGTCGAGGCCCCTAACTTACCACAAAAAACTGGGAAAAACTTATTGACCCGAGTATAAGACGAGGGTGAGAAATGCAGCAGCTACTGTAAGTGGAAAAAGAGGGTCAACAATGCCCATCTGCAGCTGTATACCTCCCTGTGTCCTGTGCATGTGTCCTGTGCAGCCTACATGTGTCCTGTGCAGCCTACATGTGTCCTGTGTCCCTGTGTCCTGTACATGTGCATGTGTCCTGTGTCCTGTGTCCCTGTGTCCTGTGTTCCTGTGTCCTGTACATGTGCATGTGTCCTGTGTCCCTGTGTCCCTGTGTCCTGTGTCCTGTACATGTGCATGTGTCCTGTGTCCCTGTGCAGCCTACCTGTGTCCTGTGCAACCTCCGTGTGGCGATCTCCATCCTCCCTGTGGCGATCTCCATCCTCCGATCAGCGTGTGATAATACCATTTGGTATACCTGTATACCTCCCTGTGTCATGTGCATGTGTCCTGTGCAGCCTACATGTGTCCTGTGCAGCCTACATGTGTCCTGTGTCCCTGTGTCCTGTACATGTGCATGTGCATGTGTCCTGTGTCCTGTGTCCCTGTGTCCTGTGTTCCTGTGTCCTGTACATGTGCATGTGTCCTGTGTCCCTGTGTCCTGTACATGTGCATGTGTCCTGTGTCCCTGTGCAGCCTACCTGTATCCTTTGCAACCTCCGTGTGGCGATCTCCATCCTCCCTGTGGCGATCTCCATCCTCCGATCAGCGTGTGATAATACCATTCGGTGGCCATTCCACTGTTCAAAAGCCATGCCTCCTCCTCTTCTGTGATAGGCAGAACACTCAGCAATCAGCCTATCACGGACATTCTCTCATTCTCATACCACGGACAAGGATGAGAGAATGTCCGAGATAGGCTGTACATTGACTGCTGGGAAATGAGGAGACAAGAAGGAGACGTGGCTTTTGAAAGCTGGAATAGCCTCCAAACTGTATTATTACACGCTGGCCGCCGTCTGCCTGCATGACATGCTGATCATGTAGGCAGGCGGCGGTGACTCGAGTATAAGTCGAAGGGGGGCACTTTCAGCCCAAAAAAAAGGCTGAAAATCTCAACTTATACTCAAGTATATACGGTATATCTTTTCATGTGACAACACGGAAGAAAGGACACTTTTCTACAATGTAAAGTAGTTGAGTGTACAGCTTGTAAATTTGCTGTCCCCTCAAAAAAACTCAACACACAGCCATTAATGCCCCTAAGTGAAAATGTCCAAATTGGGCTCAATGTGTCAGTATTTTGTGTGGCCACCATTATTTTCCAGCACTGCCTTAACCCTCTTGGGCATGGAGTTCACCAGAGCTTCACAGGTTGCCACTGGAGTTCTCTTCCACACCTCCATGACGACATCACAGGGCTGGTGGATGTCAGAGACCTTGCGCTTCTCCACCTTCCATTTGAGGATGCCCCACAGATGCTCAATAGGGTTTAGGCCTGGAGACGTGCTTGGGGTCGTTATTATGTTGGAATACTGCCCTGTGGCCTAGTCTGCGAAGGGAGGGGATCATGCTCTGCTTCAGTATGTGTTGGCATTCATGGTTCCCTCAATAAACTGTAGCTCCCCAGTGTCAGCAGCACAACATGCTGCTAACCGTGAGGTGAGCAAGAAATTGGGTTTAAACTGATGTATGTTTGTTCTGGGAGTCTGAAGGTATTAAATCCTGGATAGCTAGCATTTTCAAAAGGGGTTTAGCATTGGCAGCCTACCCTAGGGTTGCCACCTCATTCCTCTAAAACACATATTAATTAAACAGGTTCTGTGGCTGATTAAGGTGGTAATTACCACTTCAGCCCCGGAAGGATTTACCCCCTAATGACTAGGCCATTTTTTGCGATACAGCACTGCAGCACTTTAACTGACAATTACGCACTCATGCATTGCTTTACCCAAACAAAATTGAAGTCCTTTTTTCCCACAAATAGAGCTTTCTTTTGGAGGTATTTGAAAACCTCTGTGGTTTTTATTTTTTGTGCTATAAACAAAAAAAGACTGATGATTTTGAAAAAAACAAAGCAAATGTATTCATCAGTTTAGAACAATATGTATTCTTCTACATATTTTTGGTAAAAACATCGCAATGAGCTTATATTGATTGGTTTGAACAAAATATAGCGTCTACAAACTATGGGATAGCTTTATGGACTTTTTTTTTTTTTTTAAAGTCCATAATCTATCCCATAGATCCCATGGACAAATCTGACCCCAAGTGACACTTTTTGGGGACCAGTGACATTATTACAGTGATCAGTGCAAAAAAAATGCATGGATCAATGTACAAATGACACTGGCAAGGAAGGGGTTAACACTAGGGGGCGAGCAAGAGGTTAACTGTGTTCCCTGGGTGTGTTCTAACTGTGTGGGGGATGGGCTTACTGGGACACAGAGATCTTTGTTCCTGATCACTAGGAACATCAGATCTCAGTATTGTCCCCTGTCAGAATGGGGATCCGCCTGGTTTACATAGGCAGATCCCCGTTCTGCCTCTCTGTACTGCGATCACGGGTGGCTGGCTGACATCGAGTCCACCAGACCTGCGGGCACTCGCGCGCCCGCTGTGTCTCTTGCACTGATCAACTTACAGGTACGTCGGTTCGCACAGCCTGGGCCAATTAGCCATTTTCCCTCTCCAGTGTCATGTGACTCATTAGTGTTACAAGATCTCAGGTGTGAATGGGGAGCAGGTGTGTTAAATTTGGTGTTATCGCTCTCATTCTCTCATACTTTTCACTGGAAGTTCAACATGGTACCTCATGGCAAAGAACTCTCTGAGGATCTGAAAAAAAGAATTGTTGCTCTACATAAAGGTGGCTTAGGCTACAAGAAGATTGCCAAGACCCCGAAACTGAGCTGCAGCACGGTGGCCAAGACCATACAGCTGTTTAACAGGACAGGTTCCACTCAGAACAGGCCTCGCCATGGTCGACCAAAGAAGTTGAGTGCATGTGCTCAGTGTCATATCCAGAGGTTATCTTTGGGAATTAGACGTATTTCACTGCAGAGGTTGAAGGGGGGGGGGGGGGTCAGCCTGTCAGTGTTTAAACCATACGCCGCACACTGCATCCAATTGGTCTGCATGTTTGTCATCCAGAAGGAAGCCTTTTCTAAAGATGATGTGCAAGATAGCCTGCAAAGAGTTTATGGAAGACAAGCAGACTAAGGACATGGATTACTGGAACCATGTCTTGTGGTCTGATGAGACCAAAATAAACGTATTTGGTTCAGATGGTGTCAAGCTTGTGTGGTGGAAACCAGGTGAGAAGTACAAAGACAAGTGTGTCTTGCCTACAGTCAAGCATGGTGGTGGGAGTGTCACGGTCTGGGGCTGCATGAATGCTGCCAGCACTGGGGAGCTACAGTTCATTGAGAGAACCATGAATGCCAACATGTACTTTGACATACTGAAGTAGAACATGATCTCCTCCCTTCGGAGACTGGGCTGCAAGGCAGTATTCCAACATGATAATGACCCCAAACATACCTCCAAGAGGACCACTGCCTTGCTAAAGAAGCTGAGGGTAAAGGTGATGGACTGACCAAGCATGTCTCCAGACCTGAACCCTATTGAGCATCTGTGGGGCATCCTCAAACAGAGGGTGGGGGAGCGCAAGGTCTCTAACATCCACCAGCTCTGTGATGTCTTCATAGAGGAGTAGAAGAGGACTCCATTGGCAATATATGAAGTTTTGGTGAACTCCATGCCCAAGAGGGTTAAGGCAGTGCTGGAAAATAATGGAGGCCACACAAAATATTGACACTTTGGGCCCAATTTGGACATTTTACTCACTTTTGTTGCCAGCGGTTTAGACATTAATGGCTGTGTGTTGAGTTATTTTGAGGGGACAACAAATTTTCACTGTTATACAAGCTGTACACTCACTACTTTACATTGTAGCAAAGTGTAATGTCTTCAGTGTTGTCACATGAAAAGATATAATAAGATATTTACAAAAATGTGAGGGGTGTACTCACTTTTGTGAGATACTGTAGCACTGCATACAGCACCTTGTTATATTACTTGGTATGTTCCATATTTCATTATCTCCAGGATTTTCCTTGAATATATATGTATTTAGCACTTTATACAGCACTTTATATTGAGCACTTACCCCTAGACATCCATCTGGGGTACACATATATTTTTTTAGCGCTGCATCTCTTTTGTCCTTTTATCTTATGCAAATAGTCTTATTGCTGATGCTGGCAGCTGTTTGACATTAGTAGCACAATTTTCCCCTATTATTCTCTACCTGTTTAGAGTTACAGGGGAAATCTAGCATTAGAATTATTGCTCTTACTCTAATGTTCGTGACGATACCTCACATGTGTGGTGCGAACACCGTCTACATATGTGTGCATGACTTACATATGCATTCGCTTCTGCGCATGAACATGAGGGATAGGGGCTTTAAACTATTATTTTTTTTCTATTTATTATACTTTTTATTTTTACACTGTCCCTTTATGAAGAGATCTGGGGTCAAAAAGACCCCAGATCTCTTCTTTACCTTTAAAAGCAGAAGATCAAAAAAACGTTTTGATCTTTTGCTTTAAAAAAAAAAAAAAAACTTGTTTACTTCCACCCTAGACTGGAAGTTACATCATGACGTTGCTCTGCTCCTCCAAGGCCATTGAGGCGATCAAAGAGGATATATTCTTTGATTGCCTGTGTGACCAGCCAGCAGCACTGTTGGATCATTTCTCAGGTGAGCCGGTGGAAATGATAAGCCCGAGAAACACCAGACTGCCCCCCCTCCCGCCGCTTCTGAAAGTGTTCCTGCGGCTTATGAGCCACCCAGAATGCTTTCAAGAGAAAGCCAAGTACAAATACCAGGGTTTTGGCAGATATCTAACAATCCCGGTAAATTATATATATATATATGTGTATTGTGGTCGACAAGTGGTTAATGTTCAGGTGACAGACCCAATATGTATTGCAATTCATGATGAGCAATTCTAACCAGGCTCAATTTGCAGGTTCGTTGAATCCTGTGTATACTCCCCAAAATCCAAGCTTAAAATTTAACTACTTTGAATTCTTGGAGGGGTGAATCTTCATACTATGTTCTGGCCATTTTCACGGATAATGGGCAAGGTATTGTAAAAAAATGGCATACAGAGCCATGCCCTGCCATGAGGGATATTTAACAAAGCAAGAATTTTTTTTTAATACTGTACAGTACAGTGGGGAGAGGGTCCTCCTCTTTTTTGCGACTTCAAGGGTGACACTTGAGAAACAACCATTCTTTAATGTATAATTAAAGGGAGTTTTGGATAGAAAGGAATGGAATTAAAACACCTGTCAGGATTTTATTGCTGTCTGTTTACTATTACCACTGAAAGTGAAAGAAAATCTTAAATTTTGGGTTGTCACCACAACAGGAATAGAGGGGGAATCTTCCAATAGGGACACTTGTTCTGGTGACCCTGAGAACAACCTCACTTTGGAGGGATTTCTTCTCACTTCTTGTTTTGGCACTTCATTTTTTAATTGTTCCCCCCAAAAAATCAAAACATATGCCACGTACACACAGTCGGAATTTCCGACAACAAATGTTCGATGTGAGCTTGTTGTTCGGAAATCCCGACTGTTTGTAGGCTCCATCAGACATTTGTTATTGGAATTTCCGACAACAAAATCCGTTGTCGGAAATTCCGATCGTGTGTATACAATTCCAATGCACAAAATTCCACGCATGCTCGGAATCAAGCAGAAGAGCCGCACTGGCTATTGAACTTCATTTTTCTCAGCTGGTCATAAGTGTTGTACGTCACTGCATTCTTGACGTTCAGAATTTCTGACAACATTTGTGCAACCGTGTGTATGCAAGACAAGTTGGAGCCAACATCCATATGAAATAAATCCAGGATTTTGTTGTCGGAATGTCCAATCGTGTGTACATGGCAATAGACTTTAAGCATGTGCTTGGTAGCACTTTGCTAGCATGAAAACAGTACACCAGTGCTTGATTAGGCAGCAAATTGGAAGTGACAAGGCAGTTTTTATCGTGTGTTAGTTATCTTTGAGTTAATAGCCAAAAATATTGTTTAGTGGTTAAACAGTATGTAAGCAACTTGGTTAGGTCACAAAATAAGAGGTAGAGAGAAGGCAGGTTTTGCCTTGAAATAGGAATTAAAGTGTATTATGTGAGAGACAATAGCCACTGATATTGAACAATGGTTGGACAGTGTAGTTTTTAATTAAAGCTGGAATATACGGAGTTGTCAAAAAAAGCTATACTATAACCACCCCAAGTCCCACAGTTTCAGCTCCACTATGTTCCACCTCTTTGCCCTGCAATCTCTAATTGAATTTTTCTGGCCTGGGCATCCCCAGAGTGGCAGATTATCATCTATCTTTCTATCATTTACTTTCTATTTTTATCTTTTTCTGTATTTTTGTGGTGGCTGGGCTGAAGAGAGAGACAAGGCATGTCTGCCTCTTTTTTGACAGCATACTCTTTTTACCTCCAGTTACTCAAAAGCCAAATGTGTGTGTAAATATTTTATTAAATCTTTTCATGTGACAACACTGAAGAAATTACACTTTGCTACAAAGTAAAGTAGTGAGTGTACAGCTTGTATAACAGTGTAAATTTGCTGTCCCCTCAAAATAAATCAACACATAGCCATTAATGTCTAAACCGCTGGCAACAAAAGTGAGTACACCCCTAAATAAAAAATGTCCAAATTGGGCCCAAAGTGTCAATATTTTGAGTGGCCACCATGATTTTCCAGCACTGCCTTAACCCTCTTGGACATGGAGTTCACCAGAGCTTCACCGTTTGCCACTGGAGGGAAAATGGCTAATTGGGCCCAATTTGAACATTTTCACTTAGGGGTGTACTCACTTTTGTTGCCAGTGGTTTAGACATTAATGGTTGTGTGTTGAGTTATTTTGAGGGGACAACAAATTTACACTGTTATACAGCTGTACACTCACTACTTTACATTGTAGCAAAGTGTAATTTCTTCAGTGTGAGGGGTGTACTCATTTTTGTGAAATACCGTATATACAGTTGTGCTCATAAGTTTACATACCCTGGCAGAATTTATGATTTCTTGGCCATTTTTCAGAGAATATGAATGATAACACAAAAACTTTTCTTTCACTCATGGTTAGTGTTTGGCTGAAGCCATTTATTATCAATCAACTGTGCTTACTCTTTTAAAATCATAATGGCAACAGAAACTAGCCAAATGACCCTGATCAAAAGTGTACATACCCCAGTTCTTAATACCGTGTATTTCCCCCTTTAACATCAATGACAGCTTGAAGTCTTTTGTAGTATTTGTGAATGAGGCTCTTTATCTTCTCAGATATTAAAGCAGCCCATTCCTTTTGGCAATAAGCCTCCAGTTCCTGTAAATGCTTGGTCTGTCTTGCATGAACTGCACATTTGAGATCTCCCCAGAGTGGCTCAATGATATTAAGGTTAGGAGACTGAGATGGCCACTCCAGAACCTTCACTTTATTCTGCTGTAGCCAATGACAGGTCGACTTGGCCTTGTGTTTTGGATCATTGTCATGTTGGAATGACCAAGTACGTCCCATGCGCAGCTTCCTGGCTGATGAATGCAAATGTTCCTCCAGTATTTTTTGATAACATTCTGTATTCACCTTGCCATTAATTTTGACCAAATTTCCTGTGCCTTTGTAGCTCACACATCCCCAAAACATCAGCGATCCACCTTCGTGTTTCACAGTAGGAATGGTGTACCTTTCATCATAGGCCTCCTTGACTCCTCTCCAAATGTAGCGTTTATGGTTGTGGCCAAAAAGCTCAATTTGTTCTCATCACTCCAAATGACTTTGTGCCAGAAGGTTTGAGGCTTGTCTCTGTGCTGTTTGGCGTATTGTAAGCGGGATACTTTGTGGAATTTTTGTATTAATGGCTTTCTTCTGGCAACTCGACCATGCAGCCCATCTTTCTTCAAGTGCCTCCTTATTGTGCATGTTGAAACAGCCACACCACATGTTTTCAGAGAGAGAAAGCAAATAGATCACAGGTGAGGATGTTAGCTTTAATAGCCATTCAAACCCCTTTGTGTCAACGTGTGTGTATGTTATCAGGCCAAAATTAATAGGGTATATAAACTTTTGATCAGGGTCATTTTGGTAGTTTCTGTTGCCATTGTGATTTAAAAAGAGTAAACACAGTTGACTGATAATAAATGGCTTCAGCCAAACACTAACCATGAGTGAAAGAAAAGTTATTGTGTTGTCATTCATATTTTCAGAAAAATGGCCAGGAAATCATAAATTCTACCAGGGTATGTAAATGCCAGGGTATGTAAACTTATAAGCACAACTGTATATAAGGTGTGTGTGTATATATATACAGTATCTCACAAAAGTGAGTACACGCCTCACATTTTTGTAAATATTTTATTATATCTTTTCATGTGACAACACTGAAGAAATTACACTTTGCTACAATATAAATTAGTGAGTGTACAGCTTATATAACTGTGTAAATTTGCAGTCCCCTCAAAATAACTCAACACACAGCTGTTAATGTCTAAACTGCTGGCACCAAAAGTGAGTACACCCCTAAGTGAAAATGTCTAAATTGAGCCCAAAGTGTGAATATTTTGTGTGGCCACCATTATTATCCACCACTGCCTTAACCCTCTTGGTCATGGAGTTCACCAGAGCTTCACAGGTTGCCACTGGAGTCCTCTTCCACTCCTCCATGATGACATCATGGAGCTGGTGGATATTAGAGACCTTGCGCTCCACCACCTTCCATTTGAGGATGCCCCACAGATGCTCAATAGGGTTTAGGTCTGGAGACATGCTTGGCCAGTCCACCACCTTTACTCTCTGCTTCTTTAGCAAGGCAATGGTCATCTTGGAGTTGTGTTTGGGGTCATTATCATGTTGGAATACTGCCCTGCGGCCCAGTCTCCAAAGGGAGGGGATCATGCTCGGCTTCAGTATGTCACAGTACATGTTGGCATTCATGGTTCCCTCAATGAACTGTAGCTCCCCAGTGCTGGCAGTACTCATGCAGCCCCAGACCGTGACACTCCCACCACCATGCATGACTGTAGGCAAGACACAATTGACTTTGTACGCCTCACCTGGTTGCTGCCACACACGCTTGACACCATCTGAACCAAATAAGTTTATCTTGTTCTCATCAGACCACAGGACATGGTTCCAGTAATCCATGTCCTTAGTCTGCTTGTCTTCAGCAAACTGTTTGCGGGCTTTCTTGTGCATCATCCTGAGAAGAGGCTTCCTTCTTGGATGGCAGCCATTCAGACCAATTTAATGCAGTGTGCGGCATATGGCCTGAGCACTGACAGGCTGACCCCCACCCCTTCAACCTCTACAGCAATGTTGGCAGCACTTATACGTCTCTTTCCCAAAGACATCCTCTGAAAAAGACACTGGGCATGGGCACTCAACTTCTTTGGTCGACCATGGCGAGGTCTCTTCTGAGTGAAACCTGTCCTGTTAAACCACTGTATGGTCTTTGCCACCATGCTGCAGCTCAGTTTCAGGGTCTTGGCAATCTTCTTATAGCCTAGGCCATCTTTAGAGCAACAATTCTTTTTTTCATATCCTCAGAGTTCTTTGCCATAAAGTGCCATGTTGAACTTCCAGTGACCAGTATGAGAGAGTGATAGCGATAACACCAAATTTAACACACCTTCTCCCCATTCACACCTTAGACCTTGTAACACTAACGAGTCACATGACACTGGGGAGGGAAAATGGCTAATTGGGCCCAATGTGGACATTTTCACTTAGGGGTTACTCACTTTTGTTGCCAGTGGTTTAGACATTAATGGCTGTGTGAGTTATTTTGAGGGGACAGCAAACTTACACTGTTATACAAGCTGTACACTCACTACTTTACATTGTAGCAAAGTGTAATTTCTTCAGTGTTGTCACATGAAATGATATAGCTCCTCTCATACCTGTGTAATTCCTTGAGCAGTGTCAAGGTGGGCTCCCAATGATTCACCAATACTTGAATAGAAGAAAAGATGGGACATGATCTCCACTGCAAAACGTTTTACTGAAGTATCTTCATAACATGTAAAATAACAGCTACTGTGCAGTTTTGAGCATGCCATGCTCTTCATCAAGCTCTGTGTAATGACTCACAACAAGCATTCTACCTATATACAAAAACCACAGGGTGTAGCCACACAGGTGTTTCCTGTAATGCCCCTCCTTTCTCAATTAACCCACTTACTTCCTAATATACATCACACTACATAAATTGCCTACCCACATCACCTGCAATTAATCCTACTTCTTCTATCATCCCTACAATTCACTAATCAACTAAACAGGATATACATTTTTACATACTACCACAATTCATCATAATTGATACATAGTTTCTTGAAATATAGTTTCTTGAAATATTGTTTCATTCCATAGTTCTTCTCAAAGGCATGCAGTATCTCTTAAACATTCTGCATGTCAGTTCACACCTAAAAAAAGAGCATAGTAACCAATCACACATATCTCCTTCTTATAGAAACAAAGATCATAATCCCTATTCATCCCATAAGGATATAAGGACTGTAATCTGTCGATCCACCATACCTCTCTCTGTTTCTGTTTCAAAATCCTGTCAAAGACAGAATTGCTCAACATCGCAGTACCATTAGGAACAAACAACCTGGGTTGCCTGTATCTAAACATTTTTTGGAAAAGGGACATAAGGATTTGGATTTAAGATTTTTTTATTTTGGAGGGACAAGAGAAGTCTTGAAAAGTATTGAGGGACAAGAGAGGTGGGGACAGGATTTTTTTTGTTGAAACTGAAACAGAAAGAGGTATGGTATCTGTCTTTGTGCTGGGAGCATGCTGCACAGTGCACTCCCAGCACAGAGACCGGGGTCTCAGCGGGAGCCCCAGGTCCCATATTAACTCCCAGTTCCAGGTCACTTGATCACTCTGAAAGCCTCTGATTGGCTGTCACAGTCATCAGTCACTGTGAAGCCTGCCCCTATGTCTCTCTCTGTGAATGGAGAAGAGAGATACATTGTATCTTCCTCTCTCCTTGCAGAGAGAGAGAAACAAACAACTGTGTGTAAAAAAATAAAAAAACAAAATACAAAATGTAAAAAAAAATACATAGATCAAGGTTTGATCAAGTAAGGGTCAAAGGTCAAGGGTCAGTATAGATTTTTTTTTTAACCGCTTGCCGACCAGCCTCTGTCATTATACAGCGGCAGGCTGGCACCTTCCCGCGAGCTGTCGTAGCTATATGTTGGCTCCTTTAAGTGGGATAGCAGGCACGTGCACTGCGGGGGTGTCAATGCTTGTGGCCGATGGTCACAATGACCGCCGGCCACGAGCGATCACGGGCATGAGAGGCAGAACAGGGACATGTGTGTGTAAACCCCTGTCCCTGTTCTGTTCTTTGAGGAGAGACAGATCGTGAGTTCCTAATAGCTAGGAACCACGATCTGTCATCCCCTCTAGTCAGTCCCCTCCCTCTACAGTTAAAAAACACAGTCAGGGAAAACAGTTAACCCCTTGATCGCCCCCTAGTGTTAACCCCTTCCCTGCCCCTGACATTTATACAGTAATCAGTGCATTTTTATAGCACTGATCGCTGTATAATTGTCAATCGTCCCAAAAATATGTCAAAAGTGTCCAATGTGTCTGCCATAATGTCGCAGTACTGATAAAAGTCACAGATCACCGCCATTACTAGTAAAAAAAAATAATAATAAAAATGCTATAAATTTATCCCCTATTTTGTAGACGCTATAACTTTTTATGCAAACCAATCATATACACTTATTGTGATTTTTATTACCAAAAATATGTAGAAGAATATATATCAGCCTAAACTAAGAAAAATGTAGCTTTTTTAAAAAAAAAATGGGGATATTTATTATAGCAAAAAGTACAAAATATTGTTTTTTTCTAAATTGTCGCTCTTTTTTTGCTTATAGCACAAAAAATAAAAACTGCAGAGATGATTAAATACCACCAAAAGAAAGCTCTATTTGTGGGGAAAAAAAAGGCATCAATTTTGTTTGGGTGTAGCAACGCATAACCGCGCAATTGTCAGTTAAAGCAAAACAGTGTCGAATCGCAAAAAATGGCCTGGTCATTCAGCAGCCAAATCTTCCGGGGCTGAAGTGGTTAATTAGTATCAGTTAGTGTCTCTGTGTTTTAGGTAGGATTAATTAAAAAACAAATAACATACACATCTGTGGTATCACTGTGATTGTCTGGAGCAGGAGAATTTATTTTGGCTTGTTCTTTGGTTTTAGGTTATGGTAGTAACAAAAAAATATACAGCTAAATTAAAAAAAATGTTTTTGTTACTATTTTGGACCAGTTTTCCTTTGATAATAAAAAAATTAGGAGATATCTATTACCATTTACAATCAAATGAAAGCCCATGTTGTCCTGAAAAAAAACAAGGTATAATCCACCTGGATGCACAAAGTAGTTGTGATGATATGTAAGCTTTTACTAACACATGTCAAAGTTACAAAATTGTGCTTAGGTGTTAACATTTGTTTTACCCTTAGTGGTGGTGTTAACTGTAAATATTCTGAGCCATAAACTGGCAATGTGCGTAGTCATTCATGCAGTGCACCTGCATGTACATTTTTTCTGTAAGAATTGGGCAAAAATTGATGTTTTCTTGGCTATTTTCTCTTCTGAATGAATTTTCTTTTATTATGTTTAGTGAGGTGCTGCACTATCCCTGTGTTTGGTTCGAGCAGGGTCAGCAAAGTTCAGATGCTGGACCTAATCTATTGAAATCTATGTGAGTCAAATCTGTCAAATTACAATGCCCATTGTATAGACCTTGATTACATACTAATGAGGATAAGGGTCTCTTTTCCACATCCCTTGTGGTTTTGGGGGGGTTGCAGTAAAGGGACCCTTATTTAAGAATAAGGGGCCCACCCTATGTGAATGAGTATGCGGAACATATTACCCCTAGTCATTCACCAAAAAATAAGGAAGTATAACCTAGAAATGAGGACATTTAACCGGTTCAATACAGGGCATTTTCACACCCCTCCTTCCCAGACCAATTTTTAGTTTTCAGCGCTGTCGCACTTTAAACGACAATTGCGTGGTCCTGCGATGTTGTACCCAAACAAAATTGAAGTCCTTTTTTCCCCACAAATAGAGCTTTCTTATTTGATCACCTCTGCATTTTTTTTTTTGCGCTATAAACAAAAGAAGAGCGACAATTTTGAAAAAAACACAATATTTTTTACTTGTTGCTATAATAAATATCCCAATTAAAAAAAAAAAAAAAAACACATTTTTTCCTCAGTTTCGGCAGATACGTATTCTTCTACATATTTTTGGTAAAAAAAATCACAATAAGCGTATATTGATTGGTTTGCGCAAAAGTTATAGTGTCTACAAAATACGGGATAGATTTATGGCATTTTAAAAAAAAAATTATTTATTTTTTTTTTACTAGTAATAGCGGCGATCGCAATTTTTTTTCGTGACTGCGACATTATGGCGGACACATCGGACACGTTTGACACAGTTTTTGGGACCATTCACATTTATACAGTGATCAATGCTATAAAATTGCATTGATTACTGTATAAATGTGACAGGCAGGGAAGGGGTTAACCACCAGTGGGAGATGAGGGGTTAAATGTTTCCTAGGGGAGTGTTTCTAACTGTAGGGGGAGGGGACGCACAAGGGGAGGAGACCGATCTGTGTTCCTCTGTACTGGGAACACAGATCGGTCTCCTCTCAGCTGACAGGACGTGGATCTGTATGTTTACACACACAGATCCACGGTCCGGCCCGGTTAACGGGCAATCGCGGGTGCCCGGCGGATATCGCGGCCGCCGGGCACACGCAGCAGGTCCCGAGCAACGCGGCGGGCGTGCGTGCGCGCCCGCCCCCTAGACGGCCGGGGAGCCCAGGCCGTCATATGACGTCCACCCAGGATGGGAGATCCCATCTGTGGATGTCATATTACTATGGCCGGGTAGGGAAGTGGTTAAACATTTCACAAGTCCTTTATAAAAAAATTAAAAAAAACACCAAAAAGTCTTTTGTATATCCATCAATTGCGATGCTGGGCACCCAGCCAAAGTTTTAGTGTTTGTCTGAATGTTGACTCATCCCCAATTTTGGGCAGCAGTAAAATACTGTATTATGTTTACTAGGTAGAGCTAAGGAGCATAAGAAAGACATTTGGCTTTGTAACAAGCGATTCAATGGGGGTTATTTATGAAAGGCAAATCCACTTTGCACTGCAAGTGCACTTGGAAGTGCAGTCCCTGTAGATCTGAGGGGAAGATCTGAAATGAGGGGAAGCTCTGCTGATTTTATCATCCAATCATGTGCAAGCTAAAATGCTGTTTTTTTATTGTCCTTGCATGTCCCCCTTAGAGCTACATCTAGATCTATTTGCCTTTCATAAATAATCCCCGATGTACCATTTCTAATGAAGGCTAGAGGGAAATATATAAATATAATTGTTATTGGGAAATTCTCTCCATACGTCTCTAAAATGTAACTTTTTTTTGAAAAGTATGCTATAAATTTACATTGGAGGGAGAATGGCTTATTCTCTACTTTCAGTCCTTGTGAAAATGGTTCATAAGTTACTATTAAAATTAACGCTGGATCAGAATCAAATGTAATTTGTATTGTTGGATTTTCCAGTTATCCAGGTTCTTCTGAATAATTTGAATAATATTAGTGATGCTGAACATATACTGTATAACCTATTAGAGCTTTTAGGTAGAGCAATGCCTAAATGCTTTAAAAAAATCTTTGTTTCACTTGAACTGGAAATGATGTGCCCATGGGGGCTATACGTTATTTTCCTGTTTCGATACAAAGCTGAGGAGTTTTTTAGGTCAATATTTCAGCCAATTATAGTCCTGAATAAGGTTATACATTAAATGATATGGGGTAGAATATTCTGTATTCCTAGTCTGTGGATATGCATTTATATGCAGGGAAAAGAAAGGTCTACAGATTTTGAGTTACCATTTATAAATCAGTAGCCTGATAACTATGCTGAGTTACAAAAGACCATCCATGTTTGTAAAATTGTATAAAATATATTTGTACATCTTTTGAAGTGGAGATATAATTTGGATTCCTTTTGCACTCTTCAATAGTGTGAACATTCAGTAACATCTAAAACCTGGATATCAACTTTCTAGGGATAGAATGATGCAGAATAATGCATTGGTACATTTGTCTATTTTCACATGTATCCAGAAGACATATTTACCACCCCCACTCCCAATTGTCTGGTGTTTTGTGATGCGTTACTGCACACACAACAATTAGAACTCTTTTACTTTAGCAGTGCACCCCAATTCATCAATGTGATGTATTGAAAAGCATGTGCATTGAGGCGCATTGGAGAGCCATTCAAAATGAATGGCGCCACAAATCCTGAGCACATGCTATAGGCCACTGTGGTAATGTAAAGTAAAACAAACCCCTGTGTGTTACTGCAAGGCATACCCAGCCCTAGGGTTTACAGTTGGAGGGAAACCAATGTCATCATGTGGGAAACTTGTCATCTGCAGCATTATAGCACACATTAACCACTTCAGCCCCAGAAGGATTTGCCCCCTTCCTGACCAGGCAATTTTTTGCGATACGGCACTGTGTCGCTTTAACTGACAATTACCCAGTCATGCAATGTTATACCCAAACAAAATGTATGTCCTTTTTTTCCCCACAAATAGAGCTTTCTTTTGGTGGTATTTGATCACCTCTGTGTTTTTTATTTTTTGCGCTATACAGTAAACCAAAAAATAGCGACAATTTTGAAAAAAACAATATTTTGTACTTTTTGCTACAATAAATATCCAAAAAATAAATAAAATAATAATTTCTTCATCAGTTTAGGCCAACATGTATTCTTCTACATATTTTTGGAAAAAAGATCGCAATAAGCGTATATTGATTGGTATGCGCAAGTTATAGCTACAAAAATAGGAGATAGATTTATGGCATTTTTATTATTATTATTTTTTTTTACTAGTAATGGCGGTGATCTGCGATTTCTATCAGGACTGCAACATTGTGACGGACACATCGGACATTTTTTCCCTTTTTTGGGACCACTGATACTTATACAGCGATCAGAGCTAAAAATATCCACCGATTACTGTATAAATGTCACTGGCAGGGAAGGGGTCAACACTAGGGGTTAATTGTGTTCCCCATGTGTGTTTCTAACTGTGGGGGGGATGTGGCTGACTAGAGGAGGAGAGAGATCAGTGTTCCTACTTAGTAGGAACACACAATCTGTCTTCTCTCCCCTGACAGAACCAGGATTTGTGTGTTTACACACACAGATCCCGATTCTCGCTCTGTCACAAGCAATCGCGGGTGCCCGGCGGTCATCGTGCCTACCGGGCGCGCGCATCGCTCCGGGGACGCGCTACGTGCGTGCCTCCTACAGCATCTTAAAGAGCCGATGTACAGCTACGACTGCACGTGCAGCTGTGCCAACCTGCCGCAGTATAACTGCGGCGGCTGGTTGGGAAGTGGTTAAGAACAAAAACACAAAAGTGCTCAACTGTTGGAAAAATTAGAGGTAGATATGTGTTATGTACTTCCTGAATGTACTTATATTCTTAGTATACATTTTATTAAAAAAAAAACTTACCAGAACAATTTTTTAACCTGTTTATATATTGCCTCTTTATTCATAACTTTCGACTATGGGTAAGCTTAGAGATGTAAAGATGTAAAAATCTTTATTCTGAAAGACTGGATAATAGTTACAGAGTTAGGCTGAAAAAAAAGACACAAGTCTATCAAGTTCAATCAATAGAAAAAACAATAATAGATATAGTTTTAACACATTATGATTCCCATGCTCCATCCCCTATGCTGTAATTGGGCCTTTTATTTACAGATTAGAAAAACTAAAAAGTTAAAAAGTTTCCTATTAATAAATTAATCAACCAATCAGAGCTCAGCAAATGGTGTAAGGGGATATTCTATAATTATAATTATTAGTATAAGTATATTATTATTATCAATAATAATAAGAAGAAGAAGAATACTCTGCTTTTGACTTACCAGTAAAATCCATTTGCTGGAGTGCAGTACAGAAAACAGGCTTCATTAAATCATTACAAATGAGTTAAATGCAAATACCTTTAAGTGATTGGACACTGGACATTCCTTTTTACTCTTAGTTAGCCTATGTTTTTTAACATGCAATATGGACATACAGTATACTAGCAATACTTTTGTTTGGTTTGTACAGCGCTACACCAGGCACCCACCAATAAGACAACTAAGTTTTGCTATACTTCCATCCACCCCAGCAAAACTGAAATCCTACAACATACCACCGGAAGGGTGAACAGCGGTGTTATCTAACCCCAAATGGACAATAACTGGGACCCTGGGATAAATGTTTAAAGGGCTTCCACCCTGTACTCACCACGACAGTAGCAGGAATAAGGAAGATTTAACCCCTTCCTGACCCCTCCCTTCCTCCAGTACCATCCACAATGGGCATACCTCTTCAAAAACTGGGCATTGCACCAGGCAAACCATAGCTCTCGATCTGTAAGGCACACTGCAACTAACACAACAAGTTGCACTATGTGCCAATGGAAATGCGAATAGCAGGATCCAGTGCAAAGCAACATTACAGGCTGGCTCAGCATCCTCCACTGGGAAGGGTCCAGGTACGCTCCCCTCAAGGCTCTGTCAAGTAGTTCACCGATCTGGAAGCTGCATGAAGAACCGCAGTGGCTATGGTGCATCTAAGTGATGATGGAATCATCTTGGAAAGAATTCATCCAGAAAGGGGAATTGAAAAACCTCTATAGAAGAAGGTAGACTTCTTTCAGTAGAATGAAGAGGTCTATCACCTAAGGACACTAGAAAAAAATGGGCTAACTGGGAGTGGTAGGGGTTATATAGGGGGTGTCTCTGCAGCTTCCCCTTTTTGCCAGTGTCAAGCCACCTGAAGGTAGCTGCATATAACCCAGGTAGATGCATATAACTCAGTCATATCTTTAAAATCCAGGCACATCTTTAAAAGAAGCCAGTGTCCAGTACTGTATGATAAAGTTATGATTTTTATTTTTTTTGTGTACATCACAAAAGTTTTCAAATAAAACATCAATCAGTGTATTGAGTAAGCACAAAATAAGTGTGATTTTTTTAATTGTTACATGATGCATATTTTTTCATTTTCATGTTTACATTCTGGCTTTCTGATGTGTGTCCATTCTTCTTCTTTTTTTCTATTGTTATTGCTTTTATTAGAATTATTACTATCAATAAATATGTATATTTTAATAATAAAAATTCCATTGATTTGGCACAGTTTTATATAATATTGCTCTGTTAGACATTCAGAATAAGCTGCATTTGATTTGCATTATGTATTTATGTAAATATTGCACATGTTTCCATTTAAATGTATTTATGCACTTTTATTGATATTTGAAAGCAATTTCCTTCAATGTTTATTTTTCCTCCAAGCATTTGATATGCTATTAATATACTTTAAACATGCATTTTCTGAATTCCAGCTCAGCATTTAGGGTCATACAAACACATTTTAATTCTAAAATGTAAGCAAGGAAGTTGGCTGTGACATGTTCATACTTTCTGATTCACTACGATAAGCGAATTAGGCAGATGTGTCTACTTTCAATGATGAAATGTGATCTGTTTTAATCAATGGTATCCACTTTCACCCTGTCCAGCATCTCAGCTGCAAGTGCATAATGACAAGTTATTACACAGATAGAATCATTTTAAGTTTTTCGACAGTGGAAGCTTTCCCAGAATCCATTACAGCTTGATTAAATTACCCAGATTTCGGCGTGTGAAGGTTTTGTACAGCAGCATGTAATCCGCAAGAGTAACTAATCATATCATATTGATTTAGATGCTCCTAGAATGGGAAATCTAATTGTAATACTATGAAAGCTTCTCGGGGAATCTGTACTAATGATTGCATTTGTAATCCCATTTGCAGGTGAAAGTTCTGAAATGAATTCGTGATATGAATGTCAAAATTCACCTTGCAGGATAGTATATGTGTGCTGGAGCCAGGTAACAAATGGATAAGCCTTTGTACCACGTAGGTGACTTAATGTGCTCAAAGCTTTCCATTTGGCTTAAGCGCTATTATTCTGCAGACTATTATAGTACTTTATTAGGTATTTGCTGAAAACTGGGGAATATCATTGATATGACCTTCAAGTAAAGGCAAGTCTTAGCTGTTGCTAAAGGGTAAAGAGTCTGCACTTTGATGTGTGCTTTGAAAATAAAGAGAAAAAAGTATTGCTGTGCATTTTTGCTACCATCTCTTTTCCTCTTTCCAAGATAACACACATTTAAAAAAAAATCAAAAAAAGCTTTGCATTTATGGCCCACTAGCATATTATTTTTATCATTGCTCACTGCTGTGATTTAGTCCTTTTGCTGTTATCCAAAAGCAAAATTATTCACCACTTTGAGCTTATTGGCAAGGAAATAAACTAGGCCATTTTTTTTTTTGTAAATAGTTAAAATGCACTAGGCCCAGCAAATGAATGTATGAAAATAACCTCTATCAGGTACTGTTGTATTTTACTTGGCTCTGCATGGTTTATTTTATTGCTCTATAGATTAGTGCATTATGCAAGTTTTTGTTATGCTGTTTTAATCAGTGTTGTACTTGCAAGATAAATTCCCATTCCAGAACTTCAAAAGACATTAAACAGCGTGATACTAGTACTTTGTAAAATCAGGAGACTTTGTTACTGGTTCATTGGTTTTACAATTTTTAACCATACTAACATGCATAATTAAACAATTCAAGCAACTAACATTTTAATCACAAAACTTTTAGGAAAATTTAGCTCAGATATTTTGTGGTTATAAATTGCTATAAGTAGATTTGCTAAGGATTAAACCCGAGAGGAAGAATTATTCAAGATATCCAGCTTAAAAGTTGAAGTACAATATGCATCTAAATAGTTGGCATAAAGACATCTAAAATGCATGCTTTGCCATTCATTTAGCTATTTAAAGAGATCAAAGGCCACAAAAACATTTATTAGCTTGGTTTTAGCTGTCTTATTACACAAATAATAAATAGAGATGAATAGAATATGACTATGGTGTGTTTATTATGCTAAGCTTTTACACACTCTGTAATAAGTACATTTTGATGGCTTTAGAAATTATCGACGGATATTTGGTGCCATGAAAGTTTGTTTACTTTTTCTGGTAATCAGTAGCTGGATGCTTTAACCAAAGCTTCCATCTGTCGCTATTTTTATGGTACAGCTCCAATTTTCAAAACTTATAAGGTAACTTTTGCAAAATGCATGTTGTCTAGTCTAAATGTGGGCACAGTTGGGTGGTTAGGTAAGATTTTTGCTTAAAGTGATATTAGGCAGAGTTAAAAAAAAAGAAAATACATATACTTACCTGCTTTGTGCAGTGGTTTTGTACAGAGCATCCCCAATCTTCTTCCTCTTCTTGAGTGCCCCAGTGGCGCTCCAGGCCCCTCCCTCCTGCTGAGTTTCCCCAAAGCAAGCAGCTTGTTATGGAGGAACCCAAACAGGCTTGCTACCGACCCATTACTCTGTGTGTCCATTCACACATGGAGCGCAGCTCAGCCCTGCCCCTGCTCTCTTAATTGGCTCACTGGCTGTGATTGACAGTAGTGGGAACCAATGCCTCCTGCTGCTGCCTCATCCAATGAGGAGGAAGAGACCCAGGAGAGCTGCTGCTCGTGCGCACATCGCTGGATCACAATGGGACTCAGGTAAGTATTAGGGGGGCTGGGTGCTGCTTCACACAGAAGGTTTTTACCTTTATGCATAGAATGCATAAAAGTAAAAGAACCTTCAGCCTTTACAACCACGTGTTGAGAAAGAACCTGTGTGCTTTACACAGGGCTTTTTTTCAGCGGGAACGTGGGGGAACGCAGTTCCGGCACCTTCAGCACTGAATGTATGTAATGGCAAGGGATGCTGGATTGTGTTACAGTGTCTATTGATGCTGGCTGCTGGGGAATCTATTGTTAGTGGAGGTGCTATTTTTTTGCAGGGGTTTATTGTTGCTGGGGAGGTCTATTGTTGCTGCTGGGGGACCTATTGTGACTGAAAGCAATCTATTTTTGCAGGGGGGAGGTCTGTTGTTGCTGGCAGGGGATCTATTGTTGCTGGCAGGGATCTATTGTTGCTGGGGGGGGGTCAGTTGTTGTTGAGGGGAATTACTTTTGAGGGAGCAGTCTATTGTGCCTGGCTACTGGAGGGTCTATTGATGTTGTCTGTGGGGGGGGGTCTGTTGTTGCTGCCGGGGGTCTATTGTTGCTGGAGGGGGGTATTTTTTGCAGGTGGTCCATTGTTGCTGGGGGGGAGAAGGGGTCTATTGTTGGCTACAGGGGATCTTTTTTATACTGCTTTTCTTGTTATCATTAACAAATTTCATACAAATTACTTAGTAAAACAAATGTTACTTGGTTCTGTATTTTCTAAAAGGGGCAGTATTGGGAGGTGGATAGGGGGTAGAACCAAGTAATGGTACTCAGAGGTGGGAGTTCCTGCACCTATTGTCTGAGCCCTGGTTTTACATAGTTCTTGTTTCTTTCAAACTTTTTTCTTTTCAACTTACAATATTGCTAATACACATACTTGTGAATCTGAGGCAGCTTCAACTGTGAAATCACAACACTCCGATTTCAAGGAAATCTTGACAAAGAAAGATAATTCTTTTGAAAGTGTTGCTATAACTTTGGTTAGAAGAACTGTGTTTTTACTTATCTGGTATATGAACAATAAAACTGGTTACGTTATAATGAACTCTGGTGAAGGATTTATATACTTATTTATATGCTTCATGGAAAGTGTTATTTTACAAACTTTTTAATATTAAGGTGTAGGTGGAAAAAGAGGGAGTAAATGCACACAAATACATTTTCTATACGTGTGGATGCTCAAAGTTTCCAACACTGTGGGCACATTTGTTTGTAGAACAGGAAACAAAAAGGTTCTAAGTTGCAGATGTAGTGAGTGAGTTTCTACATAGCTGAAGTAGGCAGAATTAAAAAAATATGATAAAATGCAGCACATGGATTTGTAACTGAAAATAATAACAAAATATAAAGTTTGTTTATCTTTGCATAGATTCTTAGTGACCAATGGCCCTATTCCTCAACAGTTTTTTGATGAATTTGCTGTGAAAATACCATCACGCTTTCATAAAAGTGATGGAAAAATTAATTGTCACAGCCAGGGGTCAAGCTTGGAGATCAGTTGCTATAGCAGTAGAGAATCTCCCACTGACCAGCTGGATAAGTATACAAGCATGTAACCCTGGGGGATGACAGGGGCTCATCTGAGGTGTGGTGTATACGCACTAACTAATATTCACCAGAGCTCTGATTTTGCTGTGTGGTAGTACCAGTTCACAGTCCTCAGGCTCACCCCACCAGTAGGTGAGCATTCTGGGGTCCAGTACAGAGGCGTATCTAGTGAAAATGGCGCCTATGGCAACCACTGAAACTGCACCCCTGTCAAAACATTTGAAACACCATCTTTCAGATACTGCGGATAGGACATGGTCAGAGGCTGTGGACATGGTAGTTTCCTACTCTGTCCCCCCTTAATATTACCATACCTTTCCACATCAGTCAGTGTCCGTCTTCTGTTCTGTCACTGTGTACCGTTCACCTCTCCAGTCAGGCACTGTGTACTGTCCTCCTCTGCTGGGCTGGCTTCCCCCCCCAGTAATGTCCTCCTGAGTCCTCCTGTGGTCTGTGCCTCCTCTGCACTGTTGCGCTGCTGTGGCACCACAGAGAATGAATGCCTTCCATTTAAAAATGGCGCCAGGCGGCGACATTACGTTACTGCACATGCGCTGCCCGGTCGAGCCTTTACGATCTTTCCTGAGCCCTGCAGGCTTTGAAACCGTTGCATGGCCAGCCCATGGCCATCTTTCTTACAGGAACTGCTGCCCGTAACAGGCTTTTACAGGCAGAAGAGACCATACCTCCCAACTTTTGAACTTCAGAATGAGGGACACTTGAGGGAGGAAGTGTCCGACGGCACGCTACGTGCACTGTGGCAAAAGTGGATGTGGTCAAACTCTTAACAGTGGGGGGGGCTTAATGGGCCTGGCTAAAACCCAGGTTTCCTTGCACCTCTAAAATATGCTTTGATTGCTGTGCCACAAGATAAAGTCTCATGGACACATACAAACCCCTATCATTAAAAAAAAAAAAAAAAAAGAAAAAGCTTCCATTACAAATGGTTTTGTATAAACTATGAAAGTGTGCGTTACACAAAGTGTGGAAGGATTCAGGAATGCATTATGTACAGAGTTCAGGGTTCAGAAGTGTGCTATGAACAGAGTGCCTTGTTCAGGAGTGTGATATGCACAGGGAGTAGATTTCTGGAGTGCTTTATTTACAGAGTGCAAGGCTCGGGAGAGCACTAGGTACAGACTGCAGGTTTCTGGAGTGCCTTTTGCACAGAGTGCAGGGTTCAGGAGAGTTCTAGATACAGAGTGCAGGTCATCCATCCACATCTCACTATTGCCCCTCTCCTCTGCACTTATCTCCCCATCCCCTCCCCAAAGCTCCACCATCTTCAACTTGTTTATCTTTGTAAAAGCAGCTCCTTTCTGTAGATGGCTCTTCTATCCACTGCAGCCAGAGCTTCTATCCACCTTTCAGTGCACTGGGTGCACACTCATTTTCAGCTGAGAGAGATCAGAGACTTCATCTGTCAGATCCAAGCTGTGGTGTTGGATATGGGCGGGACTGCTACTTAGACCCGCCCCTCTGTCAAACAACCAGTGTAATTAAAGAGTCGCCAAAAGCTATCAGTTTTTTTTCATTCAGCCTGCTGGTTGAATGAGAAAAAATAAACAGTGTATACCCAATTCGATTTTCAGGTAAATGTCAGCTTTAGGCTACTTTCACACTGAAGCATTGCGGGCGCCGGTGGTAAAGTGGCGCTATATTTAGCGCCGTATTACTGTCGTTTTAGCGGCACTATTCGGCCACTAGCGGGGCATTTTTAACCCCCGCTAGCGGCCAAAAATGGGTTAAAAACGCCCGCTGCAGCGGGGCTGCAGCGGGGCTGCAGCGGCGCTTTGCAGGCGGGTTTGGAGCGCTGCCTCATTGTTTTCAATGGGAAGGGGTGCTTTAGGAGCAGTAAATACACCGCTCCTATAGCGCTCCAAAGATGCGGCTTGCAGGACTTTTTAGACCGCCCTGCAAGCGCACCGCTCCAGTGTGAAAGCCCTCGGAGCTTTCACATTGGATTGCATTGAGCGGCTCTTTCAGGGCGCTTTGCAGGCGCTATTTTTAGCACTTTAGCGCCTGCAAAGTGTGAAAGGGGCCTATATGTCTCCCCACATCAGGGATCGGCCTTGGCACAGAGCAAAGCATTCACCAAGTCCCTTACAGACAGACAGATGGCAGGAGAGTGCAGGGATGGTGTCAGCAATGGAGGCACCCAGCTGTAGTACTTATCTTTTAGACCCCTTTCACACTGAGGCGTTTTTCAGGTGCTATAGCATTAAAAATAGCGCCTGCAAAGCGCCCTGAAAAAACGGCTCATTCACTCCAATGTGAAAGCCCGAGTGCTTTTACACTGGAGCGGTGTGCTGGCAGGGCGTCAGAAAAAGTCCTGCCAGTAGCTTCTTTGGAGCGGTGAAGGAGTGGTGAACTCACCGCTCCTCCCCATTGAAATCAATGGGGCAGCGCTGCTATATCACCGGCAAAACACCGCTGTGGCGGCATTTTGCGGGCGGATTTAACCCCTTTTCGGCCGCTAGTGGGGGTTAAAACCACCCCGATAGTGGCCGAATAGCGCCGCTATAATGACGGTAAAGCGGCTCTAAAAATAGTGCCGCATTACCGCTGACGCCCGGGCGGCACAGAGTGAAAGGGGTCTTACTTTGATCTGAATGGACGATGACAAGTTCTCTTTACTGCCTGACACTCCTAGGTGCCTGATCCCCCTCTCAGATCTCCTGTAGGGGGCCCCGGAGCCCACACACTGGACAGATCCAATCTCCAGAGAGATATAGTATCTGCAAAACGAGAGATCCCACCAGAACATACAGACAGCTGAGGGGGAGACCAGCCTGACACATCATTCCCCCCCACCAGCACAGTGAGTGGATGGAACATCACACAGCATGTAATACAAAGGATGTGATGTCCTCAGCACTGTACATAGTGATGGAATAACAACAAACCTCCCCAGAAAGCAGCTGACATGCTGGGACCTGAAGTCCCTCCTGTTCATGTCTGATACCCCACTGTCCAATCAGAGCTCAGCCTCCTCTCACTATACACTCACCTTACATTCACCTACAGTGTTCTCCCTGTGTATACTAACAGAAGCTTCTCATGCTGGAAAGGACGTAGGGAGAGGGGCGGGGCTTAGATACAACCTGCTAGAGGGGAGGGGCTGCTGTGCTCTGTGTAAGGGAGGAGGGGGAGGAGCATTACATGTAATGACGTACCATGTGAGTCGGCTCTTTCATTACACTGGTTGTTTGATAGAGGGGCAGGTCTGAGTAGCAGTCCCGCCCATACCCCACATCACATCTTGGATCTGACAGGTGAAGTCTTTCATCGGAACTGCACAGTGAACATCCAGCTGGCTTGCTCACCAATCCCTGGATGTGCTGGATGTTCACACTGCTGCAGGTCCTATTCAGCCACAAGTTGACATATAAGCAACATAATTATGCAGGACAAAGCCTTGCTGCCCAGCCACTCAGCAGTGCCCACTTCATATTGCGCCCATGGCACTTGCCATATGTGCCATACCCTGGATACGCCACTGGTCCAGTAGCAGATATAGCAGGTAGGGATCAAGCAGAAGCATAGTCAGTAAACAAGCATTAGGTCTGTAACAAGTGGTTGCAGGTTGGGATCAAGCTGATGCATAGTTAAGGAATAATCCAAAGGTTGGTAACGATTAGTAGTGGGAAATAGGAAGTGCAGAGACGTGGATTACATCAGAAAGTTCATGGGAGGAGCAAAGAGTTCAAGGTTCACCAGAAACGAGAGACAAGGCAAGATTGTTCTAAGAGATCAGAGAGGGAGCTGTCCAGCATCTCAGGTGGCTGAATGCAAAGAGCTACTGCCATGTACAGCAGAGGTTGTGGGTTCAGACCCTGGTCCTGACATGAATACTCATTCACAGAAGACTTCAAATTTTATTAAAAGATATTATATAATGTTTTTAAAGACAGCACAGTGGATTAGTGGTTATCACCTCTGCCTGGCAGCACTAGAGTCATTAGTTTGAATCCCAACCATGACACTACCTGCCCGGAGTTTGCATGTTCTTTCCATGCCTATGTGGACGTACTCTGGTTTCCTCACACTCCAAAAACATGCTGGTAGGTTAATTGGCTCCTGTCTGATTTGGCCCTAGTGTATATATGTATGAATGTGAGTTAGGGACCTTACCTTGTAATCTTCTCAGGGCAGGGACTGATGTGAATGTACAATATATATGTAATTTGTCGGAGCTATTTAAATACCACTAATAAAAAATAGCTCAGAAGCATTAGAGTTGTTTTTTCAACCCCTGCCAGAGATAATTGGTGAGTGTATGACCAGTGTTGATCTGTAATACTAAAGATCCCAGATAAGGTATACACTGTAGGCATCAACAATTTATGAGCTTAATTAAAATCCACTCCAGGGGGCGTGGCCTGACGCATGGAGTGAGAGGACGTGCTGAGCTCCAGCTCCCAGATCCCTCGGCTCTACAGGGCATTTCTACACCGATTTCGGCTGTCCAAACGACCACCATGGGGAAAGCTAAGTACAGAGACCAGCAGGGAACAGGGGGTTCTCGTCCTCGAGGGGATTTGGGGAACTTTTTTACACGATCCTTGGCCGCGGTCCAGCGCCGGCCGGGATCCAAGATGGCGCCGGCTCCTCCATCCCAGGCCCGCTCTGAGTCAGCCCTGGACTCTATGGCCTGCTCCCAGGCATCCCCCCCTATCCCAGCTACACAGGATTCTCCCCCCAGACTCTCCAGAAGCCGCTGTAATGCATCCTTAGGCTCTGAGGATGGATGGGATCTGGAAACACAGATGAGATCCCTGCACAGCTACATGCGGTCTCTCCCTACAAAGGCTGACTTTGAACAATGTGCATAGAGAAAACTTACAAGCAGGAGATCTCTGAGCTTAAAAGGGACATTGGTGTTCGTTTTGAGGATGTAGAAGACACTACTGAGACCCTCCATGCTACGGTACAGATGCATGAGGAAATACTCAACTCTCACACAGTCATGCTGCAACATCTTGCGTACCAGCAAGATGACAGAAACAGGCGTAATAATATCCGTATCCGCGGCATTCCTGAATCTGTGGAACCCAAGGACTTGAAAGCGGCAGTGACGGACATTTTTAACCAGCTTTTACAATTGCCCAAAGATAATCCACTTGAGCTTGACCGGGTTCAGAGGACCTCTGGCCCCAGGAACTCTGACCCCTCATTTGTTTGTGATACGCTCTGCAGAGTGCATTTCTATAACATTAAGGAATCCATCATGCGTGCCGCCAGCACGCAGGACTCTATTCTTTTCAATACCACCCCCGTGATGTTGTTGCACAGATCCTAACGATTGATGTCCTCTAGACCGGCTGGTCGTTCATCTTCTTCTTTACGAAAGCAGGAACACCTCCTGCGTTACCTTGGAACCCTTGAAGATTTACCTCTCCGAGACTTCCATGTTGTTCTTCTCTCAACTACATACCTTCCAGCTAGTTGTTCCTGTTAACCATTTTCCTCAATTGGAAGGTTTTATTCTTTTTTCATTATTGTTACCCACGTTGGGTTTTTTCTTCGGAAGACACCAGGTTCCTCAGGCTACAGCTGGAATGATGGATGCAAGTTAAACAAGGAAGAACTTACCCTGAATCACCAATCTTGCCTTTTGCAGCCATTATCTTCCTCACCTGCCGTGATGCCGGTCCCGAAGTGCATCCAACTCCATAATGCTGGAGGTTTTCACCAACTGACCTTAAACTTTTATTTTCTCTTTCTCCAGGGACAAGTGCGCCTGTTTGCATATCACTATTGCACTCACGGCAAACACAAATGTTTTTAGTATTTTGTTAACTCATGTTTTAACCCCAGTGTGATAATTTAATACTTATACCCTCTACTCTTACCCATACAGCCTAGCTTAATTACATATATTACCTGCCCGTTGGGCCCTGGGGCTCCGGGAGCCCTCCCATGCTAAACACTAACCCCACCTTAGGAATATTCGGTGCTCTTAGCTGGCACTGTACCCTGGTTTATAGATGTTCCCTATTATACAGTTTAATGTATTTTGTTTTTCTATATATTTGATTACATGGCACCACCTAGTATAATGTCCTGTATGCATTTGTCAGGGTCCCAGCCTCCTACTTCTGTTCTCCACAGAACATATAGCTTTACCACTTTACTAGAGTTGGTTTCTGGGACCCTTCTTTTTCTTTCTCTCCCCTTTTTCTCTCTCTCCTTGTCCTTTCCTGCTACTACCCCTCTGTCTTACATGTCTCCTTCTATTTGTTACCTTGCCTCTCCCCCTCTCCCTCCCCGGCCCCCCTCTCCTCCCCCCCTCCTGCTGGCTGGAGATGTCTCATGAGGGACTCTTGTTTAATTTTCCTCCCCATTCCCAATACACCCTCCCTAAAATGGCTGCAACTCCACCTCTTAGTCTAGCTTCCTACAATTGTAGAGGTTTTAACACCCCAGAGAAACGCAGCCAGATCCTCTATCACTTTCACAAACAAAGAACCAACATCCTCTTCCTACAGGAAACCCACTTCCGGTCTGGTTCAACTCCCACGATTCGTAATCATTACTACACTTCCTGGTTCCACAGCACCAAACCGATTGCGAAATCCAAAGGGGTCTCTATTGCATTTCATAGGTCCTTTCACCCTGAAGTTCTTGACTCGTGTATTGATGACCATGGTCGCTTTGTGTTTCTCAAACTAAAATTTAATAATTTTCTTTTTACAGTTGCCAATATATACGCCCCTAACACTGACCAGGCACGTTTCCTATCATCCACTCTCACCAGACTAGCTTTTTTTGGAAGTCCCTGTGTTATCGTTGGAGGTGACTTCAATGTGGCTCTTTCCCCGTCTGCTGACACTTCTACAGGTAAGTCTTCCATAACCACGACCTCAATCTCCCACATGAGATCTCTTCTACATTCCCATCACTTAGTGGACATGTGGCGCATACACCATCCTTCAGACAGAGATTTCACCTACTTCTCCATAGCTCACAACTCGTATAGTAGATTAGACTATTTCCTCATTTCCCAATCCCTCTTAGACACACCATTACAAACCTCGTTGGGGCATGCCCTTTGGTCTGACCACTCTCCAGTTTACCTATCCTTTGCCTGACCCCCACAATCACGTAGAGGGAATTCTTGGCGTCTCAACGACAATCTTCTACGAGACTCAGTGTGTGTCGCTGAAGTCACTAAAGCGATCCAAAATTTTCGATCTGACCATATAGCGGATACCACCTCTCCACTTAATCAATGGGAGGCCCTGAAGTGTGTGGTCAGGGGTGTCCTTATACAAAACGGCTCTTGTCTGAAAAAAATTAGATCTGATGACATCAGGCGCCTCCTGACCACCATTTCAGATCTGGAATCCCTTCACAAACAAACTTTGGACCCCTCTACTTTTGTTACTCTTTCTAATTCCCGCCGTGATCTCCTCCAACTACTAGACTCCCATTCTCTCATAGCCAGGGACTGTGCCCGCAAATCTTATTATTCAATAGCTAACAAATGTGGTCAACACCTAACATGGGTCATCCATCCCAGAGCACCACGTAGCCCCAGTCCCTTCATCACTAAGTCAGACCAGACCAAAGTCTTTGATTGCAAAGGCATATCCACTGCATTTAAAGACTTCTATTCTCAACTATACAACCTCCCGCAAACATCTCCACCCAGTCCTGTGCCTCCCTCCCAGGATCCAGTGCAGGCGTATATAATAGAGACGGCGCTGCCCATGATCGATCCCCAGGAATCCGCAGACCTGGATGGCCCCCTGTTGGAGCCGGAATTCCTGGACGTCATCAAGGGACTAAAACCGGGCAAGTGTCCAGGCCCCGATGGCTACACCCCGAGGTTTTACTAAACCTTTGCGCCTTTGCTGTTCCCGTTCCTAACCAAGGCCTTTAATTTCATTGACGATACTACTCTCCCCTCCAAAGAGCTATTATCAGCTAATGTTTCCATTATACTGAAACCTAATAAAGATCCCTCCCAATGCAGCAGTTATCGCCCTATCTCATTATTAAATATTGGTCTTAAACTTTTTGCCAAAATCCTTGCTAACCGTCTCTCTCCCTCTCTCCCCAGGATCATACATAGAGATCAGGTTGGCTTTGTTCCAGGCAGGGAGGCACGGGACAATACTACCAAAACTATTCACCTCATCTCATATTCCCAACCCCATCATCAACAGGTCTGCCTTCTCTCCTTTGATGCCGAGAAGGCATTCTACCGGGTCAGGTGGCGCTTCTTGATACTTTTAGTTGAACAAATCGGGTTGGGGTCCTCCTTCATTTCCAAAATCATGTCACTTTACTCTCACCCCTCTGCTTCGGTCTTGGTTAATGGTACCTCATCAGCAGCGTTTGATATATCCAACGGGACTCGCCAGGGCTGCCCCCTTTCCCCCCTTCTTTTTGTAATTGTAATGGTGCATTTAGCATGCGCCATTTACCAAAATGATTCCATACAAGGCATACACACGCCATCCGCACACCATAAGCTTTCATTGTATGTCGATGACTTACTCATCTATGCTCGCCAGCCCCATATAACCCTCCCTTCACTTCTCTTGGAATTCCAACGCTTTGGAAAACTAAGTAATTTTAAACTCAATATCTCCAAGACTGAGGCCCTCAACATCTCTCTTCCTGCATCTACCATGTCCTCCCTCCGATCCAACTACTCTTTTCACTGGCAGCCCAAGGGCATCACTTACCTGGGAGTAATAATACCGGTTAACCTTTCCAATCTTTTTACATTGAACTATATTCCCCTCCTCTCCGCAAAGACCTAGCTGCCTGGGGGGACAAAACTATTCCTTGGTTTGGACGCATAAATACCCTCAAGATGGACACTCTACCCAAACTGCTTTACCTATACCAGACCATACCGGTCATCATACCCAAATCCTTTTTCTCTACCCTGCGCTCTCTCTCCATTCGCTTCTTGTGGAATAAAGGATTATCTAGAATCAAATTTAAATTACTCACACGGCCAAAACTGCAAGTACAGGCTTGCCAGATTTTGAGCTATATTACAAAGCCACATTAATGGCACGTATCCTTGAATGGTTCCCACGACCCTTTCAAAAAGCCTCGGTCATGGTTGAACAGGATATCTCCCCCGTTGATCTTAGGGCATTACTTTGGGGTTATAGGAGCAATTTACCGGCTTTGGCCAACTCTTCTCCTCTAACTACAGCTGCCCTTGTGCTCTGGTACAGGAGAGGACTATATGAGATTCTGTCTTCAGATCCATCTCCCTTATCACCACTTTTTGATAATCCAGCCTTTTCACAAGGTATAGGCTCTTTTCTCCGCACCTCCTGGCCACAAGCTCATTCCTTCCTTCATGCGGACAATGGAACCCCAAATATTCCAACGGGAAACCAGGACTGGCTCACCTCCCTGCACCTCACTACCTTCACCCTTTTCGGTTCCTCTCAGATCCATCGCCCCCTGACTGAATTTGAACACCTAAGTTCCCTTCAAGAATTACCTAGACATTTACTCTCACACATTTACAGTCTGATTCAAGCTCTCATACTAATTGACTTACCCACTTACACTAGAATGTGGTCGGCAGACTTGGGAAAGACCATCTCGAGAGCGGAATGGCAAACTGCATTCCATTTCACACACAAGTCCTCAATCTTTTGCTATTCACAAGAGAAGAATTTTAAGGTTTTGTCGAGGTGGTACAGGGACCCTGCCACTCTACGGAAAATATTCCCCTCCACTCCGTCTACCTGCTGGCGATGTTCTACTGCAACAGGATCCTACCTGCATGTCTGGTGGAAGTGTGATCGGATCCGTCCCTTCTGGAAACAGGTATCCCAGGTTTACGAAAAAATTTATGACGATCCTTTGCAATTGACCCCTGAAATAGCCCTTCTCTCTATCCTGCCAGGATCGATAACCTCTCAAAAACGCAGTCTCCTACGCCTGTCTGCGGCTCGCCAACTTATACCTCTTTTTTGGAAGACGACGACTATCTCCTCGTTAGTCCTTTGGACCTCCACTATGAATGATATCATGCGTATGGAGGAGATGTTAGCGCTAGACAATGATACCTACGAGAAATTCACAATATTATGGTCTGTTTGGCGACGCTTCTCCTCCTCAGACATGCTGGTTACTTTGCTCCCTGTCACCCCGACTCCAACCTCTTCCATAAATTTGAATGCCCCCTGATCCCTGATTTATCCATTTATCCTTGCAACCGATAAACTAGAGTCCTTCCTCTCCGTTTCCAGCCAGCAGACCCCCCCCCTTCTACTCCTTCCCCTTTTCTTACCCCTTTTCTTCCTTCTATCTTTTATCCTACCTCTCCCCCTTTCTTCTTCCCTCTTTCCATTTCACCATCTTGTTGTTTGACATAATCTATTTATATGATCTACTATCAATAGCTGCCAGCATTGCTGTGGGCGATAGTCATTTGGCATGCTGGTTGTCCTTTTACAGTATAATATTTTATGTCAACTGTATTATTTTCTTTTGTTTCTTCATACCAATGAAAACATTTTCAACTCTAAAATCCACTCCAGTACAAAACATATTGGTTTCAATTTATAACAGAAGTAGTTCCTATTAACACATATGGCACATTGTTGAAGTTTAGCATTATAAATTATAATTTCTATTTCTGTGTTAAATATTGTAAGGAGGTTCATAGTAGGGTACATCGTTTACATTTTGTTCTTGCATAAAGTAATATCTTGTTTTCACACATTCCAGAGAATGTTTGTTCCCTTGGTATGAAAAGCAAAGAAAGACTTATATCTTTGAATATCAAATAACTATACGCTCTTTTTATACATGATTAAACTCCTTGTAAGAGAGTACTGCACTGTGCACCTGTATGGCTCCTTCATTATTTTTTCAATATGTTGCTTTACCTAGAAATATATGATTGATAATGGATGGGCACCAGAATGGTATTTTTTAGCAGTAGCCAGAAATAATAAAAGAAAACTATAAAATGTTTGAGTTTTCCAACATAACATAATATGCATACATGATCCTGTATAAGTGCTACTTACTATCTTAATGCATGGGGTAAGGGTTTTCACATCATCTCAGAAATCAAATAAAAATAAAAGGGCATGCAAACCTGTACTGGAAAGTTCAAATTATTTAGGATTTACATTTGGCAGTTACTTAGAAATGTCTTAATTCTCAAGTAGCATATTACATATACCAATTATTATGAAATATTTGTATTGCGTTTTAACAGAATAAAGTCTGTCTAAAGCAGGGGTCTCAAACTGGCGGCCCTCCAGCTGTTGCAAGGCAGACAGTTACAAGCATGACTCCCACAGGCAGAGGCATGATGGGACTTGTAGTTTCGCAACAGCTGGAGGGCCGCCAGTTTGAAACCTTTGATCTAAAGCCTCTAGTTTTTTCCTCCCAGAGTGATAAACAGGCATTTTCTATGCAAGTTGGCCCGCTAAATACAGTATCTTAAACAAAATGTGTGTTGCTTCCTTTTTAATGGTAAATGCTGGGAAGTTGCATTTCACCAGTACCCTACTTGTCAATGTAGGAGGGGGTGAGAGGTACAGTGCAGGGTTTTTATAACACTTCCCAAAGTCCCTTCAGATAGAGCAATCTGCTGTCAATCCTAAAGTCTGAGGGTGCAGCTATTTACTGATAGGGTGATCTATGGTGCAATAGCTAAGCAGCTAAAGCAGCTGCGAGTTTAACAATGCTTCAGGGATTTCACTGAAGAAGGAAGAGTGTTGTCACCCTATCAAAGGAAGATCCTAATCAATGGTTCTACTGGTAGAATCAACAGGTATTTCCAAAATGTTACAGTAGACACTTAAAAAAAAAATCCTGGTGTTATGGGCAGCCTTCTTCACATTTGTAATTTTTTTGATAGTTCTATTTTTAGTTGTCATTGGCTGCAGCGATAAGGCTGACTATACAGTAGATAAGGCAGATCTGAATCTCTAATCTGTGTTTTTTTAAGAATATTCTTTATCAATATAATCATACACCATTGAACTGTAACAAATGTCCAATTGTTTAATGCAACTGGTACAATGTTAGGGTAGTTTAGAGAGCAGATCTCTTTCAGACTTTGAGTTTCAAGTGTAATAAATGTTTATTTCAGCAAACTGGAAAATTGTTTTGACTGATACCTTCCGTTATATCTACCATCAGAGATAATTTTTTTTGTTCAATCCTACTTTATTAAACATTTGTAATACGAAAGTTTCAAGAGGTATAAAGATTACAAAAATAGTGAATACGGAAATAGCAAAATAAAGCTCCACCAAAGTTTGGTAAATTGCATAGCAAAAATTTACATGAAGATACATACATCAATATTGACAAATAGACAGCGACGAAACCATCATCAGAAAGCATAATGAGAGGTAGTGCATTTTAAACAGGAAAGTTGTCAAGTGGTACACTGGAAATAAAAAGAATGGGGTAGAGAGATTGCTGATGGGTAACTGGTAGCAATAGAAGGATAAGGAGGAAATAGAAAAGCGAAAAGGGGTATAGAAGGAGGGGTAGGGGTGAGGGCACTCCATCATGGCTGAAGGGGGACTGAGTTAGCATCTTCCTTGACCCAATCCAGATATCCGGAAGAACAATGAAACATAGATCAAGCGGTCAAAGTTTGGAGTTTTCTGCGACAACAGATGTTCCAGGTCCCTAATGGAATTGAGTTTGGTCGGCCATTGCACAAGGGAGGGTGTAGAGATTGATTTCCAGTACCAGGGTATGACCATCCTGGCCACGGCAAGAAAGTGCCTAAGGACATCTTTTTTCATAGATTTAAAGGCTCCAGAGATCATGAATGAAAGAGCTATCATAAGTCAAGCCTGGACAGAAGTCACCTTGAGTTTAAAATAGAGGTCAAAGATCCACATCCAGAATGTCCAGATGGGAGGGCAGTCCCACCAATAATAGAACATGGTGCCATTAGAAGCGTGACACTGCCAGCAAGCATCAGAGAGCATACGGTTAAAGTTATTGAGGATAGAGGGGCACCTATACCACCTAGTTACAAGTTTAAACCCTTTTTCAAGGGTATTTGTGGCCAATGATAGTTTATGGGTCAGAACAAACAACTTTTGCCAGTCCAATGGGGAAACAGCTGAAGTTCTTTTTCCCAAGTCTGTGTGTAAGAGGGAAGGTCTGGATGAGCAGTGGCTAAAATAATATAATATGGTTGAGAGATAACGTGTCAGTGAAGTTAGAGATTCAAAAGCGTTCGGTTTAGCAAGAATATCTGGTAGCAAAGAAATAGATCAGATGTAAGATAAGCCCTGTTGTCTCTGCAACCAATGTGTAGGGATGTGAAGGGGATTGTCGGATGAGTTAGGTGTGGTCAGTGTTGGATACGACTGAAGGACCTGGCAGAGTTGTATTTGGCCCTGCTTGTTCCAGGGTCTGAACCTAGTGGATTGAAGAGCTGGCGGGAAATCCGGAGTACCAAAGAAAGGGATCATGGGCCCAAGTAGTTGGATAAATGAAGGTAAGGAAGTGTGTGGTTCTAGATGTGAAACGTCTGTTGTGTGAGGTCAGTTGGAGTATCATGTACCTGGTAGAAGAGCCTGATACGATGAGGAAGGGATCTCTTACACCTCTGGCTCGGGTCCCTGATAGTGTAGACAGGAGGCACAGGAGTGCCTGTAAATCTTGCTACCAGTAAGGCAGGTGTCCACGCTGGGCAGGTAAAGTCATCAGATGGATCCAGTAAGCAGGTGAGCAGGTGTGCAGCTGGTACTGGCAACAGCAAGCAGAGTAGTAGAGTCAGGTGGGCTGGGTCATACACAGACAGGATAGATCGAGTACAGGGCCCAGGTTGGAGTGTGGTCAGGAAACAAGCCGGGCCTGGAACCAATCAGTAAAGCAGGAGCCAATGGAGAAGACAGAAGTGGAGGTCAGGGGACAAGCTGAGGTCAGTGCAGGTGTAGTGCAGAGAGTGGTCAGGACAATATGGATCAGCAACTGAAATCAGGATATCACAGGATAGGATATCATAGCATCACAGGGTCACAGGATACACAGGCTGAAGACAAAGCAGCGCTGATCCTCAGCACTGGCTGAGTTTAAATAGCCTGTTGCCAAAATCTGTCACAGGTGCACGCGAGCACCAGCACGCACAAGAATGTGGGAGGGCAGGTGTGCACACATGAGTATGCACATGCTCATATGCATTAGCCAGTTCCTGCAAGCACGAAAGGAAACATATATTAGCCTGTGCTCAGAAGTCTATCCAGAGGAGTCATCTTGTCTATTGGCAAGCTTTTCCTTACAGGAAGGCAGAAGGCCCCTGTGAGATGCAGGTGGGATCCAGAGAAGGGTGCAAAGGTCTGCAGAGTTCATATGGCTTTCCAACTGAAATGTACAGGGAAGAAAATGTCCATATGAGGTGCACATCTCTGCAAATCTGAGGTAAGAAAGTATAACAGCCCGGGACCCATACAGGCCACACTCCCAATGTGTTTCACTCCACCCCTGAAATCCCCATGATTAAGCTTTGGGGGAAGAGTGAAACATGTTGGGAGAGTGGCATGGCTGGAGCCCAGGCTGAGACTGTCATACTTTTTTACCTGGGGTTTGCAGAAATGTGCAGCTCATATACGAGCTCAGTCCTAGCCTGCACTCACAGTGGTTGGCTTCATTTATTTGAATTCTTACAGCCTGAGTGGCATTCAAAATTTTGGTCTGGGCTTTCCAACTGAACCCACAAGAGAAAGAGTGGTGAAACCAATTCAGAATTCTGGTGACAACCACTGGATTCTGGTAAAGGGAGGTGTCCAGTACCCCTGCCCCAAGCTCAGGTAGAGTCAACATCCCAAAATGGAGTCTAGAACTTGCTGCATTCCAGATACGATGGAGTTTCTAAAAGTAGCCTGCAGCTGCAGGCATCATTCAGATTTTTTTTTTCTGCCGGCAATTCCCTGCACCATAAGAACAATCAAAGTGGCTGTTCAGCAACTTGATTGTTTGTACAGGCAGCGGGAGGGGACGTCCCACCCCTCCCACCGCCCTCCGGTGCTTCCTCCGGTGCTTCCTCCGGCTCACCCGTGCGATCGGCGAGCCAGAGAAGGAATCTGCCAGTGCGGGCCAGATGGTCCCTGGCAATCTCTATGGCCTTCGGAGGTCGGGGGTGACGTTATGACCTCACATCGTGCCCGTCAGATGTAAACACTGCCATGTGCTAGGCTGGAAGGAATCTGCCAGTGGCGGAGGTTTACAATATAGATTACTGCGGGCCAGATGGTCCCTGGCAATCTCTATGACCTTCGGAGGCCGGGATGAGGTTATGACTGCCCGACAGATGTAAACACTGCCATGTGCTAGGCTGGAAAGGCTGAGACCGCTTTTTTTTATCTCAGTTTTTCCAGGCTAGAGGAGAGGTGTGGGGTCTTATAGACCCCACATCTCTCCATAAAGAGGACCTGTCATGCCCTATTCCTATTACAAGGGATGTTTACACTCCTTGTAATAGGCATAAAAGTGAACAGAAAAAAAAATGTTTTAAGGGAAAGTGTAAAAATCAAAAATAAAACTAAAATAAACAATAATAAATAATGTTTTAGAGCCCCCCCGTCCCCGCGGTTCACAAGCAGAAGCAAACTCATGCATACATCATGCCCACATTTGTAAACGTGTTCAAACTACATATGTAAGGTAGCGCCGTGAAAGTTAGTGCAAGAGCAACAATTGTAGCCCAGGACCGCCTCTGTAACTCTAAACTGGTAACCTGTAAAAAAAAATTAAATGACGCCTATGGAGCATTTTAAGTACCGAAGTTTGGCGCCATTGCACGAGTGTGCGCAATTTTAAAGCGTGACATGTTAGGTATCTATTTAAACAACCTCATCTTTCACATTATACAAAAAAATTGGGCTTACTTTAGTGTTTTTTTTTTCCCCAAAAAAAACGAGTTTGAAAAATTGCTGCTCAAATACTGTATGACATAAAAAGTTGTAACAAACGTCATTTTATTCCTAGGGTCTCTGCTAAAAACATATATAATGTTTGGGGGTTCTGAGTAATTTTCTAGCAAAAAAATCATGTATTTTACATATAGGAGAGACGTGTCAAAATAGGCCAGGTATCGAAGTGGTTTTTAAGGACATTGACCCTCCCGAGTTACAAGAAGTGTTTGGACCTATAGGTGGCTAGATCTGCCCGGGTCTTGTGGAGTAGTGGAATACATTTTAAAGAATATAGCTGAGAAGCCTCTGTTGGTACTCAGATGCCAAGGTAATGTATAGATGTGGAGCAAGTCTTAAATGGAGATATGTGCGACAGTTGTCTCATGTCTGTGTGGGTTAAAGAGATATTGAGATGTTCATATTTAGTATAGTTGACCTTAAAGTTGCTAATCTTCCCCAGACACAGTCAGAAAGCACTCCCTAGGGAGATAATTGCCCCCGATGTTAACCCCTTCCTTGCCAGTGTAATTAGTACAGCGACAGTGCATATTTTCTAGCACTGATCACTGTATTAGTGTCACTGATTCCCAAAAAAGTGTCAAAAGTGTCACTTAGTGTCCTATTTGTCTGCCGCAATGTCGCAATCCTGTCATAAGTCGCTGATCGCCGCCATTACTAGTAAAAAATAAAAATAAATTAAAATTCCATAAAAATATTCCATAGTTTGTAAACGCTATAACTTTTGTGCAAATCAATCAATATACGCTTATTGGGATTTTTTTTTGTACCAAAAATATGTAGCAGAATACATATTGGCCTACATTAATGAAGAAATTAGATTTTTTAAATTTTTTTTATTGGATATGTTTTATAGCCGAAAGTAAAAAATATTGTTTTTTTTTTCAAAATTGTCTGTATTTTTTTGTTTATAGTGCAAAAAATAAAATCCGCAGAGGTGATCAAATACCACCAAAAGAAAGCTCTATTTGTGGAAAAAAAGGACATCAGTTTCATTTGTGTACAGCATCGCACGGCTGCACAATTGTTAGTTAAATTAATGCAGTGCTGTATTACAGAAAATGGCCTGGTCAGGAAGGGGTGTAAACCTTCCAGAGCTAAGGTGGTTAAGGTATTTTTTGATATGCTAAATGTTTTGTCACTCGCTACGGTTTCTATATTTGATGTACAACTTGTAAGTTATCGATACCAAGTAATTATCTGTATATCTGATTGCAGTCGCACGTTGTATTTTTTAAAACTTTTCAATAAAAATTTATTGAAAGAGAAAAATAAACTATTAACATTTTTTTTTCTGAAAGTATTCCTAATTCATAGCATTTGTTTCATACCTGCCTAAAACTTTTGCACAGTACTGTATATATCTACACTATATTGTCAAAAGTATTGGGACACCTGCCTTTACCGTTACCGAACTTTAATGAGATCCCAGTCTTTGTCCGTAGGGTTCAATATTGAGTTGGCCCACCCTTTGCAGCTATAACAGCTTCAACTCTTCCCAGAAGGCTGTTCACAAGGTTTAGGAGTGTGTCTATGAGAATGTTTGACCATCCTTCTCGTCCAAAATCAGTGCGTGACCTCACAAATGCGCTTCTGGAAGAATGGTCATACATTACCATAGACACACTCATAAACCTTGTGGAAAGCCTTCCCAGAAGAGTTGAAGCTGTTATAGCTGCAAAGGCTGGACCAATTCAATATTGACCCCTACGGACTAAGACTGGGATGTCATTAAAGTTCATGTGCGTGTAAAGGCAGGTGTCACAATACTTTTGAAAATATAGTGTGTGTGTATATATATATATATATATATATATATATATATATATATATATATATATATATATATATATGTATATATATATATATAAAATGTATTGTTATTTACATTGGTAGTAGTGTCCCCATTCTTACTTATAAGTTGTGTGTCTGAGTAACTAACAACTATAAAACATGACGTGAAACATTTACAAATTCTAAAATGTGACATGCATCAGATCCAGAAATAGCATACATCACTATGCTATGCAAACTACATACGGTATGTTGTTTGTCTGGATATATTAGATATATTTCTCTTTATGAAGATTTTGCAGACACTAGCAGTCATGATACACCAGGACAGATCCTACGCTACAAAAACATTTCACTGTGAAAGAGGAAGTGACTTAGGTTGCATGAAATGGATGAGGATCACATTGATAAAAAGAATCTAGGAATTAATCCCATAACAAGAAGCTGTGTACAAATAAACTTCACTGAAGTCAAATTTATAACAAGTGTGGAAAACATCATAACCAAGTTCACAGGAGTAATCCATAAACTCTTAGATGATGGAACTTGAAAGAAGCCACCAATGTTGTCACGGTAGGAATAAAGCATATTAAACATTACAAAGAAAAACGTCAACTGATACTGCAAATAGAGTGTATTATACCAAAGGGCATGCAAGCACATACTGATTTAGCAGTGTTTATACAGAGCACTGAGAGCAATGTTTTTTATTCTTTGCTAGACAGCTTTTTCTACGTTTTATTGTTTAAGTAAACTCACACATAATCATCTATACACTATACCCTATTGTCAAACAAAAATCTAAGCTATGAGCTATATCAATAATGTCATGCATTCCTTGCCATGGTATTAAATGTAAACGCCTTTAAAAAAAAATTTGCTTACAAAATTATGCATTTTAGTAAACTATATTTCAAAGAAGGCGGATGAAAGAGTATAATTGATGATTCATCACCTTTTATATTCTCATAAGTAAATATGTCGAGGCTGAAAAATAGGCAATATAGGAATTCAAACTTGGTGACTCATAAATTGTAGGACTCATATATACTACCATGCAAAAGCTTTAGGCATGGGTGAAAAAAAAACTATAAATTAAGAATGCTTTCAGAAATAGAAGTGTTAAAAATTATATTTATCAGTTAACAAAATGGAAAGTAAATGAACAGAATAGAAATCCAAATCAAATCAATATTTGGTGTGACCACTTTTTGCCTTCATAACAGCATCAATTCATCTAGGTACAATTGCACACAGGTTTTGAAACAACTTGTCAGGCAGGTTCTTCTGAACATTTTAGAGAACTAACCCCAGGTCTTTTGTGGATAAAGTCTGCCTCAATTCCTTCTCAGTTATGACAGACTTAACTGATGTTGATCACAGGTCTCCGTGGAGGCCAAACCATCACTTCCAGGACTCCTTGTTCTTCTTTACGCTGAAGATAGTTCTTAATGACACTGACTGTAAGTTTGAGGTCCTTGTCCTGCTGCAAAATAAAGCTGGGGCCAATCACATGCCTCCCTGATGCTATGGCATTATGGTTAAGTATCTACCTGACCACATCTTCAACCCCATTTGCAGAAATGCAGCCCCAAACGTGCAAGAAACCTTCGCCATGCTTTACTGTTGCACGTAGACATTTATTATTGTATCGCTCTCCAGCCCTTGGCAAACAAACAGCCTCCTGCTACAGCCAAATATTTAAAATTTTGACTCACCAGTCCAGAGCACTTGCTGCCATTTTACTGCATCCCAGCTTCGCCTTGTTTCCACGTCAAATGTTTGTTTTGTTTTTTCCATGAAGACCACTTCTGGCATGAATTCTCTGGACAGTAGATGGGTGTATCTGGCACTGCTGGACATCTCCTGATGTTGACAGGAAGTAAGCATGATGTGTCTTTCATCTGCTGCATTAAGTTTCCTTGGCAAACCACTGCATCTGTGTTCCTTAACCACTTGCTTACTGGGCACTTAAACCCCCCTCCTGCCCAGAACAATTTTCAGCTTTCAGCGCTGTCACTGTTTGAATGACAATTGCGCGGATACACAACACTGTACTCAAATTAAATTTTTATCATTTTTTTTCCCCACAAATAGAGATTTCTTTTGTTGGTATTTGATCACCTCTGGGTTTTTTATTTTTTGTTAAAAAAAAAGTTTTATATTTTGTTACAAAATTTTGCAGACAGGTAATTTTTCTCCTTCATTGATGTACGCTGATGAGGCTACACTGATGGGCACTGATAGGCTGTACTGATAGGCACTGATAGGCTGCACTGATGGGCACCGATAGGCTTCATTGATGGGCACTGATAAGGCAGCACTGGTGGGTACTGATGAGGTGGCACTGGTGGACACTGAGGGGGCACTGGTGGGCACTGACAGGTGGCACTGAGAGGAGGCACTGATGGGTGGCACTGATGGACACTGATAGGTGACACTGAAGGACATTGATAGGCGGCACTGAAGGGCAATAATAGGTGGCACTGATATCTGGCACTGATAGGTGGCAGTGATGGGCACTGATGGGTTGCAGTGATGGGCACCGGTAGGTGACACTGATAGGCAGCACTGCTAGGTGGCACTATGAGGCACTGATTGGCACCACTGGTTGGCATTGGTAGGTGGCACTCGTGGGCATTGATAGGTGGCACTGTTTGGTGGCACTGATATACACTGTGGGCACTGACAGGTGGCACTGGCAGGCGGCACTGGTGGTCACAGATGAAGTGGCTGTGGCTCTTCCTCTTCGGGACCGATGTCCCTTACACAGAAGCCGGCTTTTTTTCTCCTTACGCTGTCAGCGGAGGAGAAAAAAAAATGATTACTGATCTTCTGTTTACATCACTTGATCAGCTGTCATTGGCTGACAGCTGATTACGTGGTAAGGGGTCGGGATCAATCTCTGTGATCACCCAAGTCTCACTGACTCAGTGATCACAGAGCGCACCGCATGCACCCTGCAGGGGGTGCGCGGGGAGCGTGCAAAGGGGAGGATGTCTATTGATGCCCTCCCGGAAATGTAGTTCTGCGCTGTAGCCGTCATTCAGCTATATCACGGATGGGAAGGGGTTAAAGAGGTTGTAAACCTCAGAAAAAAAAACTAACCCTGCAAGACAAAGGCATAACGAGCTAGTATGCATCGCATTCTAGCTCATTATAAAATACTTACCTCAGAATGATGCCCTGAATCGGCGTTGGCACTCTGAGTACTCGGCCAACATCTTCCACCGGAGTTCCTTCCCGGTTCACTGCTCCGGCGCTCTAATTGTCCAGAGCCGCGATGACATCACTCCCGGGCATGCACGTGGGAGCTACCGGCCATGGCATGGCTACTGAAGAAATGGCACCAGCGGCCCGTTTCTTCAGTGCACATGCGCAGATGACGTCGGCAGCAGCGCATATACCGAATATCTCCTAAACTGTGCAAGTTTAGGAGATATTAACGGTACCTACAGGTAAGCCTTGCTTGCTGTAGGTAAAAGTGGTGTAACAAGGTTTACAACCACTTTAACATTGCCCGTTTCTTTGTGCTTCTTCAAAAGAGCTTTAACAGCACATCTTGAAACCCCAGTCTGCATTGAGATCTTTGACTGGAAGAGATCTTGGCGATGCAGTATAACTACCTTGCGTCCTATTACTGTGCTGTATGACCTGTGACAAGAAACTGTCTTCTACAACCTCACCTTAGTAGCAGAATTTGTCTGTTCCTCATCCAGTTTTAAGCCTCCTACACTGTTTCTGTTTCAAGCTTTTTCTGTTACAGTTAATGACTGTGTTTCAACCTACGTTTGAAATTGACGGCCATTAGCACCTGCTTGGTATAATTGGCTAATCGTATATCTGACTCTAATCCTACAAAATCCCTGACTGTGCAAGTGTACAAAGTGTGCAGGCATCAGAATTGATGCTGATTTAAAGCCAAAGGGTAGTCACACCAAATATTGATTTTATTTTTATCTTTTTTTTCTGTTTACTCACTTTGTATTTTGTAAATTGATTTAAATAATCAATTAAAATATAAATTTTTGAAAGCATTCTTATTTTACAGCATTTCTTGACACCTGTCTAAAACTTTTGCACAGCACTGTATACCCTGGAGAAAAAAAACTTTCTCAGTTCAAATATTTTATAAAGCAATATGCCATAAAATGCCAATATGTATGTTTTCCAACATGAGAGCAAAACTAAACATTTATCAGGGTGCAAGCAGTCATCACTCCAGCAGGCCTCTATTTGAAAACTGAAATAGATATCTAGCCATTCCTTTGTAAATTCAGTCATAAAATGCAACAGTAAAAATTCATCCACTGTTTAATGATCAAATACCCCCTTCCTCAGGGTTCAGACAGAACAAAACTAAGTAAGGAAAATAAGCCTTCAAGTGGAACAACAAAAATGGCAGGGGTATATTTCAAGAAACTGAATTTGTTCGTCACCAGTCACCACAGCTGACAGTAAATAGAGAAGATAAACACAAAATCATGTAGGTTTCATTATATCCAACTGGTTTGAAAGTTTTACCAACTATATAGCTGTGACAGATAATGTACATGGTCTATGCCTGTTGTTATTTCAATAAAAAATGGAAAACAAAAGATTCCTATGGTAATCTACTGGTGGTAATGAGGCTGACTGTGTGTTTCAAAAAAGCTCTGTGTTTCAGCTCATTTTCCTTACTGCCATCCTTCACTGTAGCAGATGACAGTACAATTATTTGCTGAAAGAAGACACCATGAGTGACAGTAGCAGTAGCTGTTGATTATAACTTAGTTTGACTTTTCAAAGGGGACTGTATTGAAAGTAAAGGCATTTCGGTAATAGGATAATGTGGTAGTATCTTCTATGCTGTATAGGAATAAAAGTTCCCCGTTGTTTGCTTGGAAGACTACAGTTTGGTCCTTGCTTATATATGCGGCACATAATAAAGCATAAATTATCGAAAATGTAATGTGTCCAGGCTGGAGATCATTGTACAACACCAATGGCTACCCAAACTCCTATCATCACAGCTTGCCCTGATATCATGTGTGGAGAATGCAAAAATTTCATCTAAGGCAGGCCATACATGGGTCGAATTTCGAAAGAATTTTCTTTCGAAAATCTTATCTAAGAATTTTCGTTCGTATTTCGCACCATTAGTGGGCTGCAGCAACAGCCGATTTTCGTGCGGCCATCGAATTTGAGTAATAGGACACATTGGAAATTTTTTGAAAAACTAACGATTTTCTAATCAATGATGGGAGAATCGTGCGAGAAATGTCATCGAAAAAGAAATGCACATGTGCGAGAAAAGGAAAATTCCCGGAAAGAAAAGAAGATTCCCAGCCACGAAAATTATTTTCTTTAGCAACATGAGGTGAAATTGAAGGTTTGGTTGGTTGAATTTCGAAATCAATGGTGGTATCATCGGATCACAAAACGCACAAATTTTCTGATTTCCAAAAGAAAATTCTTTTGAAATTCGACCATGTATGCCCAGCCTTAGTTTTTTTTAAGATTCCAAGTTTTTCCTACTGACTCCTCTGGATCATTTTTAGCAGGGTATTGAACCTGATTATTTTTTCAGTGCTATTCTTCTTTTTGTTCAGTGCAACCCTTCTCCCTTAAAGTGTCCACTAATCATTTTACTGTTTCTGTCCTGTAAAAGAGCTTATACCAATGCTTTTTTTCTAAAACAATAGGTGCTGGAACTCAACCACGACCCCCCAAGACCCCTCCTCCCACACACACCCTCCAAATCACACCAAATAGTGGGTGTGATCAGTCAAATTTCACGAACAATAGGAGGGTCTTAAAGGGGCATTAAATACCAGGATTGCATTACATACAGAGTGCAGAGTTCATGGGGGTTACACACAGAGTGCAGAGCTGTCACTAGTAAATACAGAAACGGGACTTCTGTGTTTGCAAGTGATTGTGATGAGCACCCCCCCCCCCCCAAGGGTCTGAGCCAGAGGTGGTGGTTCCACCAAGTTCCCCCTGAAAAAAAGCCCTGGCTTATACCAATATGTAACCAGACTAATATGATTGCATGCAGACATATTATTCTATTAGTTGAAGATAGAATACAAAAATGTAATGAAATTTAACTGACCTTAAATCCATGATGTCTAGCCACGATGACAATATTTAAATTAAAGCATGAACAAATCTTAGAGATTAGTGGTAACTTACCCTCTCCCTTCATGCAATAATTTTTTTTTTCAGTTTTGCCGTTTTAACCTTGCCAGCAGGAGACTTCCAATCCTAGGGTAACAATGATGACAGAGTCCATGCCTCTACAGAAGCAACATTTTCATCTCAGGAAACACAGACTTCTGGTTGATTTGCACTGGTATGTCTGTGCTACCAATAGTGCATCTTTCAGAATCTGTACGGGCTACTGCTATGACATACTGTATGTGCTCATAGTGAAATGTGGAGCACAGAGCTGGTTTTCATAGGCAAATGAGTTAATTAGTTAATAAAATTGGTAGAGTTAAGTAAAAAAAAATATATAATCAATACTAAGATAACTAGGAATCTACTATATTGGTGTCACATTCTGCACGAAACCAAGTTGCAGCAAAAGTACAGCTTGCTTTTCTTTTTTTTTCTTTTTTGGCCGCTTGTCTAATTTTCTGCAGTAAAGTAAGGAAACTATCCAGTAGTATAATAACTTCTTGCCGACCACATAACATATTAATGTGGTGGCATGGAAGGTGGGCTTTAACACCCATCTGCTGCACATACACTATATTGTCAAAAGTATTGGGACGCCTGCCTTTACACACACATGAACTTTATTTAATGACATCCCCGTCTTAATTCGTAGGGTTCAATATTGAGTTGGCCCACTCTTTGCAGCTATAACAGCTTTAACTCTTCTGGGAAGACTGTCCACAAGGTTTAGGAGTGTGTCTATGGGAATGTTTGACTATTCTTCCAGAAGCGCATTTGTAAAGTCAGGCACTGATATGGACAAGAAGGCCTGGCTCGCAGTCTCTGCTCTAGTGCATCCCAAAGGTGTTTCATCTGTTTGAGATCAGGACTCTGTGCAGGCCAGTCAAGTTATTATACCCCAAACTTGCTTATCCATGTCTTTATGGACCTTGCTTTGTACACTGGTGTGCAGTCATGGTGAAACAGGAAGGGGCTGTCCCCAAACTGTTCCCACAATGTTAGGAGCATGAAATTGTCCAAAATGTCTTGGTATGCTGGTGGCTTAAGAGTTCCCCTCACTGGAACTAAGGGGCCAAACCCAACTCCTGAAAAACAGCCCCATACCATTATCCCCCCTCCATCAAATGATTTGGATCAGTGCACAAAAGCAAGATCCACAAAGACATTGATGAGCGAGTTTGGGGTGGAGGAACTTGACTGTTTTGCACAGAGTCCTGACCTCAACCCGATAGAACACCATTGGGACAAATTAGAGTGAAGACTGCGAGGCAGGCCTTCTTGTCCAACATCAGTGCGTGCCCTTATAAATGCGCTTCTGGAAGAATGGTCAAACATTCCCATAGACACACTCCTAAATCTTGTGGACAGCCTTCCCTAAAAAGTTGAAGCTGTTATAGCTGCAAAGAGTGGGCCAACTTAATATTGAACCCTACCGACTAAAACTGGGGTGCTATTAAAGTGCATGTACGTGTAAAGACAGGTGTCCCAATACTTTTGACAGTATAGTGTATGTGTCCATGGAAGCCTTACTGTCCCAGTACACTGACTGAGCTGTCACCGACAGCTCTCAGTCAAGGCTTTTGTTTGGGAGCCATCGAGATGGGCTTCTGATCATGTGACCACTGTGAGAGTCACTTACATTGCTCATATAATAAAGAAGCTGTGCTGCCTTCTGGCCATGAAAGACTACTTATGTACAGTTACAGTAAAACAATACAAGGCATACATTTTGCAATAAATTTGCATACATGCACGCACTGTCCATCTCACCTATGCAAATGAACATTTCTAGTTGTCTTCATGCAATTGGGGATCCACTAAAAGTCGCTTTTCTTCCAATTACAATTTTCTTAATGAATTAAGGCCCTAACACTAAGCTGTCACAGAAATTAAGCAGGCATTAAGCGCTCGCAGTTGACAAAAGAAAATAAACACACACATCCACACCACAGAAAAAAAAAGCCCCATAATATAAATCCAACATCAATCTTGTTCCCCAGCGATGTGGATCCATCGTCAATCACAATGAACGATGCCCCAATGATCTCCTGACACAAACTTTCACCACAAACAATAGCTCCGAGACCAGCTGCTGATTGCCAACAAGCTGGCAAGTAGTGATGGCTGATGTCATTGATCACATATGGTGTTGGCATGCTCATTCATATGTTGCTTTCTCCTCCTGATATGTCCTGATTACTTGTGGGTCTATCGGCCAAGTTCAACTTCAACATGGACATTCAAGTTGTCAGATCTTTAAAGACCGTCTACCCGATAGCATAGAAAGTGATATGGAAATAAAAATCTCCCTGAAAAGTCACTACTACTACAGCTTTCAGTGCTGCATAGTGGCTGGATCTTCCCATTTCAAGCTCCTACATGACTGTCGGTAATTGGGTTATAGGATGCTGCTCTCCACTGACACCCTGATGGGATGACTGTGGATGAAGTGTCAATGAACCAAGCTGACTCTTCCTCATCCTCCAACAGAGACTCTTGAATGGGGGTGGGGGGTGACTGCAGCACATCTTTTTCTGGCTGGGTGTTGGTAAAAGTGACAAGCCCTGCCAGTGGTTTTGAAGTGTCTTTGACAACCCTTTCTTCAATACTGTCTCACTTCTGAAGGTACCACTTCCATTCCAACCCAGTGGGCTGAATGGAAAAAAAAAGTTAGGGAGCTTGGGAGGAACTCGCTATACTAACTATACAATGTAGTACAGCGATCTCCCCTCCAGAACACACCAGTCAACAGTGACCATTGGCTGAGAGCGCTGAGCAGATGACAATCAGCAGATGTTTTTCTAGCAAGCCGTACATACGAGCCAAATGTCGGACAGTTTCTGTTGAACCAGCTGATACTGGCAGATATTTGATCTGTTTGTACCAGGCTTACGTTCACTTTTTCAGGCAGATTTTTATTTTTAATGATAAATAGAAGCCTTTCATAATATCATTTCTGCCCCAGCCATCCCAGTGTGCTTATCTCTCACTCACTACATCTATATCAGCTTTGAAATTTCATCTGTTAATTTCAGTGTTTGAAAAATGTTTTTTGCTTCCATCACTTCCTGTAGATCATGTGACATTCAGGAAGCTTTGAATCCCATCATGCACTGGCTTGCTGCATTACAGAACAGGGGGCGTGATAGGGCATGTTCACCACTCTGGACCACACCGCCCTCATTACTATACCACCTTCCACTCACTTCCATTCTGATTGTACAATCTCCTTTAAATCTACATCAGCTATGTAGTGCAAGGTCCTGTCCGATTTGATACAAATTGAATGGATTGTTCAAGTGGGTCCATATATTCCAAAATATACAATGTACAATCAGATGGCATAGTGCATGACCATCTTTATACAAGTACATAGGAGGGACTGGATGCTGATACTCAGCTCTCAGGCCTCATTTACATCTCCGAATAGTGGGAATTCGTGTTCTTGCATGTGTTTTTTTGGAGCGTTTTTGCTTGTCACACATATGGCAACTCATTCACCTGGGCTGCCCTATGAGTGACAATCACCCCAAAAATCGCCCTCCAGTACATTTTTTTGGAGCGGAGCATGGTGTATTTTTTACTGCACTTTTTGGTGCATTTGCATCCCGTGTCCCGTGGCAAACGCACACCCACGCTTAGCATTAATATTTAACAGCAATGCAAGTGTGATATGCATTTGCAATGTGTTTGCAAAACACACAGCAAAGCATGCATTTTCTATACGGTTTTCTGTGTGTTCAGAAGTGTGCAGATGTGAATGAAGCCTCATTGTTCCTGTGTAAACACACCAATTTCGCTTTCAGGTCACCTTCAAACCTAGTGCAGTGGGAGCGCACTTTTTGGTAAATTTTTCCCACAACATGCATATGGAGCTCCTAGATTTCAATGGGCTGCCCTACACGTTGCAAAGTAGCTGATGGGATATTTTGGCATGTTGTGGGTTGCACTTTTTTTACTGTGCATTTTGCTGCATTTGCTGCTTGTTATTCATGTGGCTTAATGTGTGTTTGCTTCTGCGTTTGGTGAATGTGACTGTGATTTGGAAAAGTATGACTAGTTAATGTTAGGTATATGAAGGTGACCACACACTATACAATCTGGTTGTACAATCTCTGTACAATCTCCTTTAGATTTACCAAACCTATATAATAGGTGACACACCTTGTCTGCAATCACTCTGTATCAAATCGGGTAGGCATAGTTGATGGTATATCTAAAGGTGATTGTACAATCAGATTGTTTAATGCGTGGTGGGTTTTACTTATTTCCAAGACACACTTCTGTTTTCAATACTACAGCTCTATCCACATAGGCTATTATCTGATCACTCAGCACCTGCACAATCTGCCAAAAGAATGATCTATGCAAGATGAAGGTAAGGTGGGAAAAAACTCCTTCCTGTGTCTTAGAAGTCAGCTGCTGAACTCCTACCTGTGCCTAAGGCCACGTACACACGGGCAGACTTTTCGACCGGACTTGTCCGACAGACTTTCCAGCGGACTTTCGACGGACTTCGGACAGACTTTTTAAAGACTTTTTAACAGACCAGTGATTTAGCCGTCAGAATGTATTACACTATGGCCAGTTTCTTTGTATCTACATGCCTGTGAGACGAGAGTTTGGGGTCCTTGCTATATCCTCCTAGCCATGCTGTATACAGTCTAAGTACACCAGCTGGATTTCCCACACCAGGACGAAATACAGGCTGCTTTTTGCTTGCCTTGCGGTAAGCGCAATATTTGTGTGGTGGTGGATCACTGAGTGTGGTGTCTCTCTCATCTTCACCACTGAGTTTGGTTGTGTCTATTCAAGGGTTTCTCTCTTGCTGTATTTTAATTTACTTATGTAAGTTTTCTACCTTCTTTCATTAAATCATCTTGCCAGTATTACACTATGGCCAGTTTCTTTTTATTTACATGTCTGTGAGACGAGAGTTTGGGGTCCTTGCTATATCCTCTTAGCCACGCTGTATGCAGTCAAAGTACACCAGCTGGATTAACCATATCGGGACAGAATATAGGCTGTTTTTGCTTGCCTTGCGGTAAGCGCAATATTTGTGTGGTGGCAGATCACTGAGTGTGGTGTCTCTTTCATCTTTACCACCGAGTTTGGTTGTGTCTACTCAAGGGTTTCTCTCTTGGACTCATTTTGGTTAATCATTTCATATAAGGATTCCCATCCACTACACATGGACATTACTTTTTGATTTATAGATATATGTATGGACTTATGTATATTTTTTTGATCATCGCAATGCTTTATACACACATATATAATTTTTACAGAAGTTTTCAAGATTATTTCACATGTCTCACTAATATTTAGCGCGGTTATTTCTTTTTTCTGTTTGTTTTTTTGGTGCACATCTCACTGTTTAACTTCTGCTTTTTGGGGGGTATATTATCTAGTGGTAGCGCAGTATATCTTTTTGTTTTTTAAAGAACGGACTTGCCTACACACAATCACACCAAAGTCTGACGGATTCGTACGTGATGACGTACACTGGACTAAAATAAGGAAGTTGATAGCCAGTTGCCAATAGCTGCCCTAGTGTCGGTTTTTGTCCGTCGGACTAGCATACAGACAAGCGAATTTCTGGGTCCGGTGGAGTTATGACATAAAGATTTGAAGCATGTTCCAAATCTAACATCCGTCAGATTTGCAACTGGAAAAGTTTGCTGAAGGTCCGGTGAAGCCCACACACTATCGGATTGTTCGCTGAAATTGGTCCGTCGGCGTCCGTCAGACAAGTCTGGTCGAAAAGTCCGACCGTGTGTACGCTGCATTACTGGTTTGCACAACCTAAGGTCCATCCAGGAAGTAATGTAAAGGTTTTCCATACAGTAAACTGGACACTGAGGTAAGGGCTGTGTAGGATACATAGAAAGTTTTTTTCTTTTTTGCAAAAGAAGTACATTAATGCTATATTGGTACATAGGAAAGCTGGAATATAGGAACAAAAAAAAAAGTCCAGTGCTGCACTAAAAAGATCCTCAACATACCACTAAGTAAGAGGCTGCAACATGCAGGTAAGTTTTGAACCTAAAAAAAGCATTTGGGGCATGTTGTATGAAATTCTTATGAAATCCGATGAAAATCTATGTTTCACTACAGCCCGCATCACTGGTCATCCCACAGAGATTCGCTGAATGGAAGGTCAAGAGGTCATGGTAGTTCTAAACAAATACTCCACAATTCCCGGAGGTCTTCTCATCATACCTCCAGCAGACCTACCCCTCCACACAGATCCACCCATCCCAGAGGAAAGCCTGCTGGGTTTGCGGAGGACAGGCCCTTCCGGAAAAATTTGTATGTGAAGGTTGTCCCTTAGAGGCCACTGACCCCTCCCTCCTATCGAGTGCCCCCACAATCAACCGCTTCCTATGGGGGCACTGGAGCCAAGTCACAGCTCCATGTGTCCATTCAGACATGGAGCCCCACCCCGGCCCCACCCCCTCTCCCCTAATTGGCTGACTGACTTTGATTGACAGCCACGGGAGCCAATGGCACCGCTGCTGTGTCTCAGCTAGTCAGGAGGAGTGCCCCGGACAGCTTAGAAATTTGTGGACATCGCTGGAGAGAGATGGGGCTCAGGAAAGTAATTAGGGGGTGCTGGGTGGCTGCTACACACAAAAGGTTTTTGTATGTTTTTGCATAGAATTTACGATAAAAAACCTTCTGCCTTTACAACTACTTTAACCGTTTGCCAAACGGCTCGGGTGGCACAGGTGCACAAAACAATGTAACCATACGTCGCTGCCTCATTCGCAGCAAGAGGGCACGCACATGCCGCGCGACTGCGGATCCCGTGGCTTCAATGTCCACCCGCGATCGTGGCATGGAGAGGCAGAATGGGGAGATGCCTATGTAAAAAAGACTCCCAGTGATCAGGAGCAGTGTTTTCTGTCATGTTCTAGTGAGCCCACCCCCCCTACAGTTAGAACATGCTGAGGGAACACAGTTAACCCCTTGATCGCCTCCTAGTGTTTAACCCCTTCCCTGCCAGTGACATTTACACAGTAATCAGTGCATTTTATAACACTGATCGCTGTATAAATGCCAATGGTCCCAAAATAGTGTCAAAAGTGTCTGATCTGTCTGTCGCAACGTCGCAGTCATGATAAAAATCACAGATCGCCGCCATTACTAATAAAAAAATATAAATTAAAGTGACCTGCGCTATTAAAGTGAACTAAAACTCAAAATGATCCGTAAATGCTGCAAAATCAAACAGTGATCACAGATCAATCAAATAAATATAAAGAATTATATGTGATCTTGCGCATGACCTTAATAGCTAAAATGTTCAAACAATAGTGACAAACATCTAAAAAATCAAATACAATAAGAATGATAGTGATGAAAATATTGAACACTAAATAGTCCACGTGCTGCTCCAATCAGGCTGGTAAAACCTTCCAAAAAAAACCTTATGTCACTGGCTGGAAGGTTTTACCAGCCTGTTTGGAGCAGCACGTGGACTATTTAGTGTTCAATATTTTCATCACTATCATTCTTATTGTATTTGATTTTTTAGATGTTTATCACTATTGTTTGAACATTTTAGCTATTAAGGTCATGCGCAAGATCACATATAATTCTTTATATTAATAAAAAAAATATATTAATAAAAGTGCCATAAATCTATCCCCTATTTTGTAGACGTGATAACTTTTGCGCAAACCAATCAATATACGCTTATTGTAATTTTTTTTACCAAAAATATGAAGAATCATACATATTGGCCTAAACTGTGGAAGAAATTTGTTTTTTTATATATTTTGGGGATATTTATTATAGCAAAAAGTAAAAAATATTGCTTTTTTTTCAAAATTGTCGCTCTTTTTTTGTTTATAGCGCAAAAAATAAAAACCGCAGAGGTGATCAAATATTCTAATATAAGCTTTATTTGTGGGAAAAAAAGGATGCCAATTTTGTTTGGGTATAACGTCGTATGACTGCGCAATTGTCAGCTGAAGCGACACAGTGCCGTATCTCAAAAAAGGGCTTGGTCAGGAAGGGGGTAAATCCTTCCGGGGCTGAAGTGGTTAAGCGCCCACAGAAAATGGGATCTTAATCTTAGTAGTCTCTTTCTCTCTTGTAGTGAAGCTTTAGGGTTGCCATCTGCAGTCCTTTTTTTTTAGCTTTGGACACAAGCCCTTTATCCATAAATTTTCTAATGCTTCCCAGGTGGGCATAGCCCTTTTCTCACTTAGCTCCCCCTTCAGTTTCTATAAGGGAAGCACTGTTGTTTGAAAATCTAGATGGCAGAACAGTGCCATAAATGCCATAGGACAGTTATGTCAGAGTGGACAAACAATTTTTCATTCTTATTTATACAGCTGCCAAGGTTAGTGTCCAGCATCCAAACATAGTTCCTTTACACAAGAGGAACAGCTAAAGTATGCGTATATGCCAACAAAATGTACACATTCACCAATCTTATTTTCCTAGTGTTTAAAACATGAGTGGATTTGTACTTAATTTAACAGTTTGCAAATATTCCCATGAGAAAGCTGAAGCTTGTTGTCCTTGAAAATTAGTGTGTGTGTCTGAAAACCATTTCAGTACCAGACACTTTCACCCTTTTCCTACCCAGGCCAATTTTCAGCTTTCAGCACTGTCCCAATTTGAATGACAATTGCGTGGTCATGCAACACTGTAACTAAACTAAACTTTTATTGTTTTGTTCACAAAAATTAAGCTTTCTTTTGGTGGTATTTAATCACCACTGTTTTTGAAAAAAGAATGAACATTTAGAAAAAATAGAAAGCGTTTTTCTTTGTTTTTTTCTTTTTGTTTCTGTTACAAAATTTTGCAAATAAATAATTGTTAATAAATTTGGGCCAAAATGTATTCTGCTATATCTCTTTGGTGAAAATAGTCCAAATCCGTGTATATTATGTAGTCTGTAGCCCACTAACTATGGTATATATTTGTATATCTGAAAAAGGATTCAATCCTGATATGTACTGACACCCTCATTTCTTGAGGCCCAAAAATGCCAGGACAGTAAAAATACTCCCAAATGACCAATTTTTGCAAAGTAGGCAGTCCAAGGTATTTAGTAAGAGGCATTGTGAGTTTTTTGAAGGTGAATTTTTTTGTCACAATTATCTGGTGAATGAAAAAATAAAAAATATATATGTTTTTAACATACTCTCACCAGTGCAGTATACAGCATTATCAAATAACTGGCGTGGCGGTGATCAGGGACACTGACTGGTGGTGAACTTGATTCCGAGCATGCGTGGACTTTTGTCCGACGCACTTGTGTACACACGATCGGAAAGTCCGACAACAAACATTTGTTGGCGGAAAATTTGAGAACCTGCTAGCCAACATTTATTGGCGGAAAGTCTGACAACAAATGTTCTATGGAGCATACACACGGTCAGACTTTCTGCCAACAAGCTCACATCCAACATTTGTTGAAAATCCAATCGTGTGTACGTGGCATAGGAGTGACAGGCCACCACAGCAGGCTGTTACAATGTGAGGGAAGTGGAAAGCATCAAATCTACAATGAATGAATTTAGCATTTAGCCTCATCACCTGTATTGTGTGATTGTCATGATGATAATGATGATATAAAACGACATTGACATTCATCTTTGGGCCTCATTCACATAGGGCATGCTGCAGACATGCATCTTTCATGCATGTATGTCTTTTACTGGCTTAGGGATGCATAAAGTGTTGCATGCATCCCCATGCTGGCATCCCATTTACTGTATCTCTACTGGGACACACAACTGTGGTCCCAGTATGACATGCGTGCGGGTGTGGGTCTCAGAATGCATGCAGGGTGCGTTCGGGGACTTGCACCAACATGTCATGTTGGCACATAGCGGCTGTGTCAGTGCAACAGAAAAAAAAGGGACACCGACATAGGGATGCACGCAATAGTTAATGCATCCCCATGCCAGTAAAAGACAGCCCTACATGAGAATGGGCCCCTACACTTGTGTGTGGGAAGGGGGGGTGGTAAATATGCTTGGCTCATCTGTGTTTTACCACCCCCAACCTCTCTCCCTAATGCCCTGTACACACGGTTGAATTTTCCAATTGAAAATGTGCAATCGGAGCTTGTTGTCGGAAATTCCGACCATGTGTGGGCTCCATCAGACTTTTTCCATCGGATTTTCCAACACACAAAGTTTGAGAGCAGGATATAAAATTTTCCGACAACAAAATCCGATCGCGTCAATTCCGACCGTGTGTGGACAATTCCGACGCACAAAGTGCCTCGCATGCTCAGAATAAATTCCGAGACGGAACTGCTCGGTCCGGTAAAATTAGCGTTCGGAATGGATATAGCACTTTCGTCAGGCTGCAATGTTTTAAATTGTTTAATGCAGCGCATTCTCTTCTTCTTTATAATGCTAGAAGAATGAAGTAGTTTTGCTGCTCATATTTACACAGAGTTCTCACAAACTTCTTTCTTTATTATTTCTTGTGATTTCATCAATATGATATTTTTATTTGTCACATCTCCCGAAAAAATACTATTTTTGGGATGTTTTTAGATTAAATTTTTTTTTTTTTGATTTTTTAAAATCCTGATCTTATGTTTTATTCTTAATTTTTATTTCATTTTTTGCTCCAGAATAGTTTGGTGTGTGTTTTGTGGCCTGAGGAGTCCTTATCTAAGGGAGTTCAATCTGGTCCAGAAGTCCAAGAGAATCATGAACAGCAGCAGATGACATATCTGTCCCCAGGCTGTGGTCATACAAGAGCCTGCATCTTTTGTCAGACCAGACTGAACCCAGGTCATCACTCTCTGGTCTTCCTTCCACGCTTCCTTCCATGCTGTGTCTGTGGTGGTGGAGTTGTTGCAGGAGGAGGAGGAGGAGAATGATGTAACTCACTCAGGTGGGTATTGGGTGTGATTTCGCCCCTCAACCCCTTATTTAACGTTTGATAAATGAGTTCCTCACACATGAGGCGTTGGCCCTCCTGCATGTCCTGCAGTTTGGTGGCAGCCATGGAGGCAAAGGCCTCTTCACGAGTGGGGGTGGCTCTCAGGGACGCAGAAGCCTCCTGAATCAGCCTGAGCGCTGAATCCTGCACGTTACTCCCCTTCCTGGGTCTTTTGTTTGGAAGGTGGAGGGGAGGGACCTGCGATTCTGTCAGGCTCCTACTGGGCCCGGCCTTCTCCTGGCTGCCACGTAGCCCTGCCTCCTCCTGACTGCCACTAACCCCCGCCTCCTCCTGTGTGCCACATTCCACAGCCTCCTCCTTGCTGCCACATTCCACAGCCTCCTCCTGGCTGAGGTCTTCCTATGTATGAAAAAGGGACATAGTTTTAGTTTTTTCTTCATTAATCACACACAATTTTCACCTCATGACTGTTGCAAATTGAATGTTAACAAATATAACAGATTATCATTCTGAGCCCAGTATTTTTCATTCTTGTCCCAATTATTTTTGCCCACTACTGTCTATTGATATGTAAAACACTTTTTTAAATCAGCTATTAGTGATCAATAATAACATCTAATAAACATCATTTATTTGTTGACCAGAAATCTGTAGAACAATGCTATACCTGGCTCCAGCTAGGCTCCTCCACTTCTTCCTGGCTGGAAGTCCAAGGTTGGAAATCGGAAGCCTCAGCTGGGGTGGAAGATAGGGTGGAAGGAAGAGTGGAAGGAAGGGTTGAGAGGGATTCCCTGACTTCAGTCTGGTCTGACAGAAAACGAAGTTTCTCATAGTACCACAGCCTGGGGACATAAACGTCATCTGCTGCAGCTCCGGATCTCTGGGAATCCTGGACCTTCTTGCGCTCCCTAAGATAAGTGCTCCTCAGGCCACCAATTTTGGCTTTTAAATAGGGGATGGTTGCTGTGGGGACCACCGGCTTCACCAACTCCAGCAGTTTCTCCAGCGCTGCCTGCCTCTTTTGTTTATGATTATAATGTGGATGTTTCACCTGCCACAGACAGGGCAGCTCCCTGTACTTGTCTATGAACAGGGGGAGGAAGTTGTGGTCATTGAAGCCATCCATTTTATCTGCAATACACAAGACAAACCCTAATGTCAGGCTAAAGTCTCCTAATCTTGTCCCAATATAGGCCTCAATCTATAAGCAGTATAGGCCCAAGTTTAAATGTTACCTTCCTTATCACGATCGGTGCTTCCGATACTCCTTCCTCTGCTCACAGATCGTTCGTACTACGCACACGTGTTACGCTTAATATACACTGCGCATGCGTGAAACTCCGCCCGCCCCTGATGTCCTTTCTAGTCTATTCCCCGCCCCTTCTCGTTCGGCGCAGTGGGGAAGAGCACATGGCGGAGACAGAGGAGGTGCGTGCTAATTACAACAACGAGGAGGAGGAGGAAAGCCCAGAGCCAGAAATGTCAGGATCCCGGAGGAGACGATTTAAGGCCTCAAATATGTCCTTTGTGGAGATGGTGGACATCCCGACTATGACGGGAAGTATGGACCTTACCCAAACCCCAATGTCAGAAAGACCAAGATCATGGTGAAAGTTGTGAAGAGTCTGCACAGAAATTTTGGGGTACGACGATCCAAGGATCAACTCAGGAATCGGTGGTTGGACCTTAAATTAAGGGAGCACGATCAGTATAGAAGGATCAGGAGAGTGCTGCAAAAAAGTAAGTAGATGTCCTGTGTTCCTATTCTTTATTTTTATTTAGTTCGTGCTGCTCCATGTGCTTTTCTTTACAGTTGTACAGATTAAAATGGCAACTTTCATGTTCATGGACACATTATTCGTTTGTAGGAAACATTGTTCGTTCGGCCTATAAAACACCATGTTTTGTCCAGATGCAGTTTAATACATTTTTTCTGACCTACTTCTCTTAAAATAATTTTGGTGTCTAGACGGGTTTGTAACTAGAATGAAATGCAAACTAGATTCTGTGTAAGGAGAGGACACTCAGCAGCTGTTTACACATCTGGACACTGTAGCACTGTGACGCTTGTACAAAACAGGTAAGTATTCAAGCTTGACAAAGGAAAACAATATTTCTTCATCTTGGAACTCTGCCAAAACAGACAATTGTACCCCACTTCCAAGCAATGTTTCATATTCCTATTTCTGCCATCAAATATCTGTGTGCTAAGTATACCTATTTTTTTTTACATAGGGGAGAAAAGACTCAGAGGACACCACTCATCAGAGGAGACCACAGACCCCCACCTCAAGAAGAAGGGGAAATCCCTCAAAGCCAAGCAGAGGAGGAGGAGGGAGAGGTGGTGGAAATAGTCAAAACAACAGGTGAGTGTCTGCGACCACAGGCTCAGGTAAGAGATGGATGTCTGCATATTTATAATACATGGTGTTCTTTTGTTTCTATATTTTTAGGTGATCGTGATGTTGTGGAAGAAGATCATTTCACCAGTGAAAGTGCCCAGATCCTGATCGGAGAGATCATGGGGTGTAATAGGGACTTGGAAAACATAAAGCAAAACATTAATGATGTTCAACACAAAATGAAGAACATCATTGATGTTTTAGGGAAAATTTTAAACCCCTCGAAATCCCAAATTATTTCAGTTTTTTTGTCCGGAAAATTTTTTGAACTTTTTTTGACATATTCTCGAAAAGCCAAATTTTGAAGATGCACACAGTGTGTCAACATGTGCTATCTGCCATCATGGGAGATCAATGTATGCGTTTTGTGGGTGCAACCCTTTCCTCAATAATAAAGTAGCTGAGAGGAATGGGTTGCACCCACAAAACACATCCCTTGATCCCCCATGGTCCTCCTCACAGTGTTTAGCTAAAGCTACAAGTTAGTATAGTATGACCTCTGCACAGTGCTCAGCTAAAACTACAAGTTAGCATAGTGCGTCCTCTGAACAGTGTTCAGCTAAAGCTACAAGTTAATGTAGTGCACAGTGTTCAGCTAAAGCTACAAGTTAGTGTAGTGCATCCTCTGAACAGTGTTCAGCTAAAGCTACAAGTTAGTGTAGTACGACCTCTGCAGTGTTCAGCTAAAGCTACCTGTAAAAGGTTGGTGGTGTTTTCCTGATCCTATCACTACCGCAGGCAGCTACATTATTTTAACGTTTGCGTAGTGCGCCCTCTTCACAGTGTTCAGCTAAAGCTACCTGTAGAAGGTTGGTGGTGTTTTCCTCATCCTATCACTACCGCAGGCAGCTACATTATTTTAACATTAGTGTAGTGCGTCCTCTGCACAGTGTTCAGCTAAAGCTATCTGTAGAAGGTTGGTGGTGTTTTCCTGATCCTATCACTACCGCAGGCAGCTACATTATTTTAACATTAGTGTAGTGCGTCCTCTGCACAGTGTTCAGCTAAAGCTACCTGTAGAAGGTTGGTGGTGTTTTCCTGATCCTATCACTACCGCAGGCAGCTACATTATTTTAACGTTAGTGTAGTGTGTACTCTTCACAGTGTTCAACTACAGCTACCTGTAGAATGTTGGTGGTGTTTTCCTGATCCTATCACTACCGCAGGCAGCTACATTATTTTAACGTTAGTGTAGTGCGTCCTCTGCACAGTGTTCAGCTAAAGCTATCTGTAGAAGGTTGGTGGTGTTTTCCTGATTCTATCACTACCGCAGGCAGCTACATTATTTACACATTAGTGTAGTGCGACCTCTGCACAGTGTTCAGCTAAAGCTACCTGTAGAAGGTTGGTGGTGTTTTCCTGATCCTATCACTAACGCAGGCAGCTACATTATTTTAACGTTGGTGTAGTGCGTCCTCTGCACAGTGGTCAGCTAAAGCTACAAGTTAGTGTAGTGCGACCTCTGCACAGTGTTCAGCTAAAGCTAAAAGTTAGTGTAGTGTGTCATCTGAACAGTGTTCAGCTAAAGCTACAAGTTGGTGTAGTGCGACCTCTGCACAGTGTCCAGCTAAAGCTACCTGTAAAAGGCTGGTGGTGTTTTCCTGATCCTATCACTACCGCAGGCAGCTACATTATTTTAACGTTAATGTAGTGCATCCTCTTCACAGTGTGAAGCTAAAGCTACCTGTAGAAGGTTGGTGGTGTTTTCCTGATCCTATCACTACCGCAGTCAGCTACATTATTTTAACATTAGTGTAGTGTGTCCTCTTCACAGTGTTCAGCTAAAGCTACCTGTAGAAGGTTGGTGGTGTTTTCCTGATCCTATCACTACCGCAGGCAGCTACATTATTTTAACGTTAGTATAGTGCGTCCTCTGCACAGTGTTCAGCTAAAGCTACCTGTAGAAGGTTGGTTGTGTTTTCCTGATCCTATCACTACCGCAGGCAGTAGGGATGAGCCGAACACCCCCCTGTTCGGTTCGCACCAGAACATGCGAACAGGAAAAAAGTTCGTTCGAACACGCGAACACCGTTAAAGTCTATGGGACACGAACATGAATAATCAAAAGTGCTAATTTTAAAGGCTAATATGCAAGTTATTGTCATAAAAAGTGTTTGGGGACCTGGGTCCTGCCCCAGGGGACATGGATCAATGCAAAAAGAAGTTTTAAAAACGGCCGTTTTTTCAGGAGCAGTGATTTTAATAATGCTTAAAGTCAAACAATAAAAGTGTAATATCCCTTTAAATTTCGTACCTGGGGGGTGTCTATAGTATGCCTGTAAAGGGGCGCATGTTTCCTGTGTTTAGAACAGTCTGACAGCAAAATGACATTTTGAAGGAAAAAACTCATTTAAAACTACCCGCGGCTATTGCATTGCCGACAATACACATAGAAGTTCATTGATAAAAACGGCATGGGAATTCCCCAAAGGGGAACCCCGAACCAAAATTTAAAAAAAAAATGACGTGGGAGTCCCCCTAAATTCCATACCAGGCCCTTCAGGTCTGGTATGGATATTAAGGGAAACCCCGGCCAAAATTTAAAAAAAAAAATGACGTGGGGTTCCCCCTAAATTGGATTTTAAGGGGAACCCCGCGCCAAAAAAAAAAAAAAAAAAACGGCGTGGGGTCCCCCCAAAAATCCATACCAGACCCTTATCTGAGCACGCAACCTGGCAGGCAGCAGGAAAAGAGGGGGGGACGAGAGTGCGGCCCCCCCCTCCTGAACCGTACCAGGCCACATGCCCTCAACATTGGGAGGGTGCTTTGGGGTAGCCCCCCAAAACACCTTGTCCCCATGTTGATGAGGACAAGGGCCTCATCCCCACAACCCTGGCCGGTGGTTGTGGGGGTCTGCGGGCGGGGGGCTTATCGGAATCTGGAAGCCCCCTTTAACAAGGGCACCCCCAGATCCCGGCCCCCCCCGTGTGAAATGGTAAGGGGGTACAAAAGTACCCCTACCATTTCACTAAAAAACTGTCAAAAATGTTAAAAATGACAAGAGACAGTTTTTGACAATTCCTTTATTTAAATACTTCTTCTTTCTTCTATCTTCCTTCATCTTCTGGTTCTTCTGGCTCTTCTGGTTCTTCCTCCGGCGTTCTCGTCCAGCATCTCCTCCGCGGTGTCTTCTATCTTCTTCTCCTCGGGCCGCTCCGCACCCATGGCATGGGGGGAGGCTCCCGCTCTTCTCTTCTTCTTCATCTTCTTCTCTTCTTCTTTTCTTCTCTTCTTTATTTTCTTCTCCGGGCCGCTCCGCACCCATGCTGGCATGGAGGGAGGCTCCCGCTGTGTGACGGCGCTCCTCGTCTGACAGTTCTTAAATAACGGGGGGCGGGGCCACCCGGTGACCCCGCCCCCCTCTGACGCACGGGACATGACGGAACTTCCCTGTGGCATTCCCCGTGACGTCACAGGGAAGTCCCGTCAAGTCACCGTGCGTCAGAGGGGGCGGGGTCACCGGGTGGCCCCGCCCCCCGTTATTTAAGAACTGTCAGATGAGGAGCGTCGTCACACAGCGGGAGCCTCCCTCCATGCCAGCATGGGTGCGGAGCGGCCCGGAGAAGAAAATGAAGAAGAGAAGAAAAGAAGAAGAGAAGAAGATGAAGAAGAAGAGAAGAGCGGGAGCCTCCCCCCATGCCATGGGTGCGGAGCGGCCCGAGGAGAAGAAGATAGAAGACGCCGCGGAGGAGATGCTGGACGAGAACGCCGGAGGAAGAACCAGAAGAGCCAGAAGAACCAGAAGAACCAGAAGATGAAGGAAGATAGAAGAAAGAAGAAGTATTTAAATAAAGGAATTGTCAAAAACTGTCTCTTGTCGTTTTTAACATTTTTGACAGTTTTTTAGTGAAATGGTAGGGGTACTTTTGTACCCCCTTACCATTTCACACAGGGGGGGGCCTGGGATCTGGGGGTCCCCTTGTTAAAGGGGGCTTCCAGATTCCGATAAGCCCCCCGCCCGCAGACCCCCACAACCACCGGCCAGGGTTGTGGGGATGAGGCCCTTGTCCTCATCAACATGGGGACAAGGTGTTTTGGGGGGCTACCCCAAAGCACCCTCCCAATGTTGAGGGCATGTGGCCTGGTACGGTTCAGGAGGGGGGGGCCGCACTCTCGTCTCCCCCTCTTTTCCTGCGGCCTGCCAGGTTGCGTGCTCGGATAAGGGTCTGGTATGGATTTTTGGGGGGACCCCACGCCGTTTTTTTTTTTTTTTTTTGGCGCGGGGTTCCCCTTAAAATCCATACCAGACCTGAAGGGTCTGGTATGGAATTTAGGGGGAACCCCACGTCATTTTTTTTTTAAAATTTTGGCCGGGGTTCCCCTTAATATCTATATCAGACCTGAAGGGCCTGGTATGGAATTTAGGGGGACTCCCACGTCATTTTTTTTTTTTAATTTTGGTTCGGGGTTCCCCTTTGGGGAATTCCCATGCCGTTTTTATCAATGAACTTCTATGTGTATTGTTGGCAATGCAATAGCCGCGGGTAGTTTTAAATGAGTTTTTTCCTTCAAAATGTAATTTTGCTGTCAGACTGTTCTAAACACGGGAAACATGCGCCCCTTTACAGGCATACTATAGACACCCCCCAGGTACGAAATTTAAAGGGATATTACACTTTTATTGTTTGACTTCAAGCATTATTAAAATCACTGCTCCTGAAAAAACGTCCGTTTTTAAAACTTTTTTTTGCATTGATCCATGTCCCCTGGGGCAGGACCTGGGTCCCCAAACACTTTTTATGACAATAACTTGCATATTAGCTTTTAAAATTAGCACTTTTGATTTCTCCCATAGACTTTTAAAGGGTGTTCCGCGGCATTCGAATTTGCCGCGAACACCCCAAATTGTTCGCTGTTCGACGAACTTGCGAACAGCCAATGTTCGAGTCGAACATGACTTCAACTCGAACTCGAAGCTCATCCCTAGCAGGCAGCTACATTATTTACACATTAGTGTAGTCTGACCTCTGCACAGTGTTCAGCTAAAGCTAACTGTAGAAGGTTGGTGGTTTTTTCCTGATCCTATCACTAACGCAGGCAGCTACATTATTTTAACGTTGGTGTAGTGCGTCCTCTGCACAGTGGTCAGCTAAAGCTACAAGTTAGTGTAGTGCGACCTCTGCACAGTGTTCAGCTAAAGCTACAAGTTAGTGTAGTGCGTCCTCTGAACAGTGTTCAGCTAAAGCTACAAGTTAGTGTAGCGCGACCTCTGCACAGTGTTCAGCTAAAGCTACCTGTAAAAGGTTGGTGGTGTTTTCCTGATCCTATCACTACCGCAGGCAGCTACATTATTTTAACGTTAGTGTAGTGCATCCTCTGCACAGTGTTCAGCTAAAGCTATCTGTAGAAGGTTGGTGGTGTTTTCCTGTTTCTTTCACTACCGCAGGCAGCTACATTATTTTAACGTTAGTGTAGTGCATCCTCTTCACAGTGTTCAGCTAAAGCTACCTGTAGAAGGTTGGTGGTGTTTTCCTGATCCTATCACTACCGCAGGCAGCTACATTATTTTAACGTTAGTGTAGTGCGTCCTCTGCACAGTGTTCAGCTAAAGCTACCTGTAGAATGTTGGTGGTGTTTTCCTGATCCTATCACTAACGCAGGCAGCTACATTATTTTAACGTTGGTTTAGTGCATCCTCTGCACAGTGGTCAGCTAAAGCTACAAGTTAGTGTAGTGTGACCTCTGCACAGTGTTCAGCTAAAGCTACAAGTTAGTGTAGTGCGTCCTTTGAACAGTGTTCAGCTAAAGCCACAAGTTAGTGTAGTGCGACCTCTGCACAGTGCTCAGCTAAAGCTACCTGTAAAAGGTTGGTGGTGTTTTCCTGATCCTATCACTACCGCAGGCAGATACATTATTTTAACGTTAGTGTAGTGCATCCTCTTCACAGTGTTCAGCTAAAGCTACCTGTAGAAGGTTGGTGGTGTTTTCCTGATCCTATCACTACCGCAGGCAGCTACATTATTTTAACGTTAGTGTAGTGTGTCCTCTGCACAGTGTTCAGCTAAAGCTATCTGTAGAAGGTTGGTGTTTTTTTCCTGATAATATCACTACCGCCGGCAGCTACATTATTTTAATGTTAGTGTAGTGCGTCCTCTTCACAGTGTTCAGCTAAAGCTACCTGTAGAAGGTTGGTGGTGTTTTCCTGATCCTATCACTACCGCAGGCAGCTACATTATTTTAACGTTAGTGTTATGCGTCCTCTGCACAGTGTTCAGCTAAAGCTATCTGTAGAAGGTTGGTGGTGTTCTCCTGATCCTATCACTGCCGCAGGCAGCTACATTACTTACATGTTAGTGTAGTGCGACCTCTGCACAGTGTTCAGCTAAAGCTACCTGTATAAGGTTGGTGGTGTTTTCCTGATCCTATCACTAACGCAGGCAGCTACATTATTTTAACGTTGGTGTAGTGCGCCCTCAGCACAGTGGTCAGCTAAAGCTACAAGTTAGTGTAGTGTGACCTCTGCACAGTGTTCAGCTAAAGTTACAAGTTAGTGTAGTGCGTCCTCTGAACAGTGTTCAGCTAAAGCTACAAGTTAGTGTAGTGCGACCTCTGCACAGTGTTCAACTAAAGCTACCTGTAAAAGGTTGGTGGTGTTTTCTTGATCCTATCACTACCACAGGCAGCTACATTATTTTAACGTTAGTGTAGTGAGTCCTCTGCACAGTGTTCAGCTAAAGCTACCTGTAGAAGGTTGGTGGTGTTTTCCTGATCCTATCACTACCGCAGGCAGCTACATTATTTTAACGTTAGTGTATTGCGTCCTCTGCACAGTGTTCAGCTAAAGCTACCTGTAGAAGGTTGGTGGTGTTTTCCTGATCCTATAACTACCGCAGGCAGCTACATTGTTTTAACGTTGGTGTAGTGTGTCCTCTGCACAGTGGTCAGCTAAAGCTACAAGTTAGTGTAGTGCGACCTCTGCACAGTGTTCAGCTAAAGCTACCTGTAGAAGATTGGTGGTGTTCTCATACTGCAGGCAGGCAGTTGATTTTGCTAGCTGCAATGTCAGTATATATATATATATATATATATATATATATATATATCCCAGCTTAGTGCAGCTACATCTCACTGCAGGCCATTAATATGTCTGGAAGACCAACAAGGAGAGGCAGACAGTCACAAGCCAATAAAAGATTGCAAGCAGGCTCTGTGTCTAGAGGCAACAGTGCTGGTCGTGGAGACGGTGCATCCTCATCAGCACGTGGCCGTGGGACACGCTTGGCCTTTTTTTTGGCAGCTGGCCGTGTTGAGTCGCAACAAGACTTGGTCGAGTGGATGACCAAGCCGTCCTCATCCTCCTCATCCTCTCTCACCCATGCTCAGGGTACTTTGTCTGGCAAAACAGCTGCCAACGCGGCCTCTTCCCTCGGCTCAATTTCATCAGTGACTCCTTCCGTAGCCCCACCATGTCCTCCTGAGGAGTCCCTCAAACTGTTTGATCACAGTGTTGGGTACATGCTCCAGGAGGTTGCCCAACGTTTAGAAGGCTCTGATGATAATGCTGAGCTAGATGAAGGCAGTAACGTGAGCACGGACAGAGGGGTGCCCAAGAAGGACAGCAATCTGGCAGTCATGCTCCCCCTGTTGCAGCATACTGCCAGGTTTGCTCCAGTGATGAGGAGGGAGGGGATGATGAGGTCACTGACTCAACGTGGGTGCCTGATAGGAGAGAGGAGGAGGAGGAGGCACATCACCAACGAGGCAGGATGCCCTCCAGGGGCCAGCCTAAGGGCATCACACCGCAAAGCTCCGCATGTTCAGGGCGCTGCTGTCTCTGCGCGTTATTCCAAAAGTTCTTTGGTGTTGGCCTTTTTTGAGACGAGTGCATCAGATCGTACTGCTGCTATTTGCAACATATGTCTCAAGCGTATCTCGCGTGGCCAAAACATCTCCCGCTTGGGCACCACATGCTTGACCAGACATATGTTGACCTGCCATGCAGTTCGTTGGCAAGCGTATCTAAAAGACCCACACCAAAGAACAAAGAGGACCTCTCCTTGCTCCTCATCAGCTGAGATCTCCAACCCCACTATACCTTCAGTCCTCTCTGAGACCTGCACTGAGAGGAATGAAGGTGTAGAATTAGGTGTGTCACCACCAAGTACTTGTGGGCAATCTGCTTTCGGTACACTGACGTCAGATTGTACCGGGCAAATTTCCCTGCCCCAGCTGCTGCACCGCCGAAAGAAGTTCTCTCCCAGCCATCCACATGCCCAGCGGTTGAATGCTAGCTTGTCAAAATTGCTAGCACTTCAACTGCTACCTTTTCAGTTGGTAGACTCTGCCCCCTTCCGTGAGTTTGTGGAATGTGCGGTTCCTCAGTGGCAGGTACCCAAACGCCACTTTTTCTCACGGAAGGTAATTCCGGCTCTCTACCGGCATGTGGAAGGCAATGTCCATGCCTCGCTGGACAGGGGGCGGTCAGCGGTAAGATGCATATTACCGCTGACTCATGGTCCAGCAGGCATGGACAGGGACGTTACCTAAGTTTCATGGTGCATTGGGTGACTCTGCTGGCAGCTGGGAAGGATGCAGGACAAAGTGCAGTAGTGTTGGAGGTTGTTCCACCACCACGCCTCCAAAATGCCACTACTAATGATTCTGACACACCTCTCTCCTCCACCCCCTCCTCTTCTTCTTCCTACATGGCCTCTTCCTGTGCTTTGTCCTCAGAACCAGTGGTGCTCCGTAGGCGTTCAAGGGGCTACTCAAGTATGCAGGCCAAAAGATGCCATGCGGTGCTTGAGCTGGTGTGCTTGGGGGACAGGGGACAGGAGCCACACTGGGGCAGAGGTTCTGTCAGCTCTGCAGGGGCAGGTTCAGAGGTGGATGACGCCACACCAACTTAAGGCAGGAATGGTGGTTTGCGACAATGGCACCAACCTCCTCTCCGCCCTCCGACAGGGACAAATGACCCATGTGCCCTGTTTGGCTCACGTCCTTAACTTGGTGGTGCAGCGGTTCTTGGGCAGGTACCCGGGCTTACAGGATGTCTGAGGCAGACAAGGAAAGTCTGTGTTCATTTCTGCCGATCATATAATGCTAGTGCTCGGCTGGCAGACCTCCAAAAGGAATTTAACCTGCCCAAGAACCGCCTAATCTGTGACATGCATACCAGGTGGAACTCAACGTCGGGAATGCTGCAGCGGCTGCACACGCAGCAGAGGGCCATCAATGAGTACCTGTGCGAATATGGCACCAGGACAGGGTCAGGGGAGCTTGTTTTTTTTTTCCCACGCCAGTGGGCCATGATCCTGGATGCATGCACTGTCCTGTCACCGTTTGAGGAGGCCATGAGGATGGTGAGCAGAGACAATGCATGCATCAGTGACACTTTCCCCCTTGTCCACCTGTTGGAGCACACACTGTGGAATAATGAACAGGGCACTTGAGGCAGAACAGAGGCAGGAAGAGGAGGACTCCCTTAGCTCTCAAGGCCCCCTTTATCCAGACAGTGTTCCTGCGTGCCCGCCGGAAGGAAGAGGATGAGGAGGATTGTGTCAGTATGCAGGTGGAGCTTCAGCAGCAGTCTTTAAGGGATCATTTACAGTCCCAAGAAACACATGGACTTGTACGTGGCTGGGAGGAGGTGGCTGTAGATCATGTCGTCCTTAGTGACCCAGAGGATTCCGGACCGAATGCCTCAGCAAACCTACGCTGCATGGCCTCCCTGATCCTGCAAAGCCTGCGGAAGGATCCTCGTATTCGTGGTATCAAGGAGGGGGATCATTACTGGCTGGCAACCCTCCCTGATCCACGTTACAATGGTAAGGTTGCGGACCTTATCTTGCCATCGTAGAGGGAGCAGAGGATGAAACATCTTCGGGAGGCCTTGCAGAAAGGTCTGTGCAATGCGTTCCCAGAGACTGGGAGGTTACAAACTCCTGTTTCTGGACAACGTGTTGCTGAGGCTTCGGTCAGTCAAAGAAGGAGCGGTGGAGAAGGTGGCTGTCTGACCGATGCGTTCAGACAATTTTTTAGTCCGCAGCCCCAAGGTATGATCGGTTCCAGCAACCATCGCCAGCGTCTGTTTTACATGGTGCAGGAATACCTAGGGGCAAGATCTGACTTGGACACCTTTCCAACCGAAAATCCTCTGGGTTACTGGGTCTTGAGGATGGATCACTGGCCAGAGCTTGCACAGTATGCAATTGAGCTACTAGCCTGTCCTGCATCCAGTGTTCTTTCGGAACGCACATTCAGTGCTGCTGGAGGCTTTGTAACCGATCACAGGGTGCGTCTGTCCACCGACTCAGTCGATCGACTGACCTTCATAAAAATGAATCAGTCTTGGATCACCACCAGCTACCAAGCACCTGATGCTGATGTAACCGAATACATTTTTTTGAAATGTCAGATCCCTTCAAAGACTGCCTATGCTGATGCTGAGTGACTATCCTGTTATCCTGTTATACTGAGTAATTATCCTCTTCCTCCTCAATGATCATGCTGATAGCTTGTAAGAACATTTTTGGTTCTGGGCGCCGCCAGTCCCGCCACCAGTGCCTAAAACCTAATGTTTCAGCCCCTGTTTAAAAGGGGCATGTAATTACAATTTTTCATGCAATTCTTTGAAGCAGGGCTAGTTCCTGCGCTCCAACGAAAGTATCTGTGAGGGGTTGCAGTGTTGTGGCACCAGCACCAGTGCCTAAGGCCCAATTTTTCAGCCCCTGTTTAACAGGGGCGTGTAATTACAATTTTTAATGCAATTCTTTGCAGCAGGGCTAGTTCCTGCGCTCCAACTAGAGTATCTGTGAGGGGTTTCAGTGTTGTGGCACCAGCACCAGTGCCTAAGGCCCAATTTTTCAGCCCCTGTTCAACAGGGACATGTAATTAGAATTCTTGATCTAATATTTCACAGCAGGGTCCGTTTCTGCGCCCACCAAGAGTATCTGTGAGGACTTACAGTGTTGTGGCACCAGCACCACCACCACCAAAGGCCCAATTTTTCTGCCCCTGTTCAACAGGGGCATGTAATTACAATTCTTGATCTAATATTTCACAGCAGGGCCCTGTGAGGGCTTACAGTGTTGTGGCCACAACAACACCTAAGGCCCAAATTTCTGCAGAGTACATAGGGCAGGCCTCTACTTTCAAACATCCAACTTACAAACGACTCCTACTTGCAAACGAAAGGAGAAAACAGGAAGTGACATGAAATCTACCCCATAGGAAGGGAAATTCTCTCCTGTAAGAGTTAATATGGGAAAAACTTTTCTCCTTTCCACTGATGCTTTATCACCAATCCTTGTTTCACAAAAAACCCAAATTTTCAAAAAACATTTGTCATTGGGACAAAAAGTGAGGGGAAATCTTCTGAAGAGGAGCACAGACAGCAAAACAAATGTCACAGGGGTGATAACCCTTCCCTAGGTTTTCCAAAAAGCTTAAAATAGATTTTTTGGCTGGAGCTAAAAACGTTAAAAATGTACCAGTTCAAAATTACAAACAGATTCTACTTAACAACAAACCTACAGTCCCTGTCTTGTTTGCACCTCCTGTATACTGCTGTTTAGAGTATATAGGGCCTGGGGGCCCCACACCTTTCCTCTTTTAATTTGGGTGCGGGGTTCCCCTTAATATCAATACAAGACCCAAAGGGCCTGGTAATGGACTTGGGGGTACCCATGCCGTTTGTCTCACTGATTTTCATCCATATTGCCAGGACCCGATATTACATTAAAGCCGCAAGCAGTTTTAAATGACTTTTTTTCCTTTAAAAATGAGATTTTGTGCAGGGACTGTTCTAAGCACGGAAAACATGCACCAGTTTACAGGCATACTATAGACACCCCCCAGGTACGATATTTAAAGGAATATTTCACTTTTTTTTTTTACTTTAAGCTTTATTAAAATCACTGCTCCCGAAAAAACTGCCATTTTTAAAACTTTTTTTTGCATTGATACATGTCCCCTGGGGCAGGACCCGGGTCCCCAAACCCTTTTTAGGACAATACCATGCAAATTAGCCTTTAAAATGAGCACTTTTGATTTCGAAACGTTTGAGTCCCATAGACGTCAATGGGGTTCTAACATTCGTGCAAATTTTCGGTCTGTTCGCAGGTTCTGGTGCAATCCGAACCGGGGGGTTGTCGGCTCATCCCTAAGGGCAATATACTGCAAAGTAGCTGAGGGGGGATAATTTACTGTAGGCTGTGGTCATGATGCTTTTTGTACAGCAAAAAGTATCCCCCATGTTGTGTTCAGCCATTGCCCATCTCTGTTTCCCCCTCGCGATCGCTTCTAGCCAATGAGAATCTTCCTTTGCTGCTGTATGCTAAACAGCAGCAAAGGAAATGATGTCATCTCTCCTCGGCTCGGTATTTTCCGTTCCGGTGCCGAGGAGAGAAGACATCACTGTGAGTGTAAAACACACACACAGTAGAACATGCCAGGCACACATTACACCCCTGATCCCCCCCGATCGCCCCCCGATCACCCCCCAATCACCCCTCCCCCGTCACACTGACACCAAGCAGTTTTTTTTTTTCTGATTACTGCATGGTGTCAGTTTGTGACAGTTAGTGTGTTAGGGCAGTTAGGGTTAGCCCCCTTTAGGTCTAGGATACCCCCCTAACCCCCCCTAATAATGTTTTAACCCCTTGATCCCCCCCGTCGCCAGTGTCACTAAGCGATCATTTTTCTGATCACTGTATTAGTGTCGCTGGTGACGCTAGTTAGGGAGCTAAATATTTAGGTTCGCCGTCAGCGTTTTATAGCGACAGGGACCCCATATACTATCTAATAAAGGTTTTAACCCCTTGATTGCCCCCTAGTTAACCCTTTCACCACTGATCACCATATATGTGTTACGGGTGACGCTGGTTAGTTCGTTTATTTTTTATAGTGTCAGGGCACCCGCCGTTTTTTTTACTGAATAAAGGTTTAGCCCCCTGATAGCCCGGCGGTGATATGCGTTGCCCCAGGCAGCGTCAGATTAGCGCCAGTACCGCTAACACCCACGCATGCAGCATACGCCTCCCTTAGTGGTATAGTATCTGAACGGATCAATATCTGATCCGATCAGATCTATACTAGCGTCCCCAGCAGTTTAGGGTTCCCAAAAACGCAGTGTTAGCGGGATCAGCCCAGATACCTGCTAGCACCTGTGTTTTGCCCCTCCGCCCGGCCCAGCCCAACCCACTCTAGTGAAGTATCGATCGATCACTGTCACTTACAAAACACTAAACGCATAACTGCAGCGTTCGCAGAGTCAGGCCTGATCCCTGCGATCGCTAACAGTTTTTTTGGTAGCATTTTGGTGAACTGCCAAGCACCAGCCCCAGGCAGCGTCAGGTTAGCACCAGTACCACTAACACCCACGCACGCACCGTACACCTCCCTTAGTGGTATAGTATCTGCACGGATCAATATCTGATCCGATCAGATTTATACTAGCGTCCCCAGCAGTTTAGAGTTCCCAAAAACGCAGTGTTAGCGGGATCAGCCCAGATACCTGCTAGCACCTGCATTTTGCCCCTCCGCCTGGCCCAGCCCACCCAAGTGCAGTATCGATCGATCACTCACTTACAAAACACTAAACGCATAACTGCAGCGTTCGCAGAGTCAGGCCTGATCCTTGCGATCGCTAACAGTTTTTTTGGTAGCGTTTTGGTGAACTGGCAAACACTAGCCCCAAGCAGCTTCAGGTTAGCGCCAGTACCGCTAACACCCACGCACGCACCGTACACCTCCCTTAGTGGTATAGTATCTGAACGGATCAATATCTGATCCGATCAAATTTATACTAGCGTCCCCAGCAGTTTAGGGTTCCCAAAAACGCAGCGTTAGCGGGATCAGCCCAGATACCTGCTAGCACCTGCGTTTTGCCCCTCCCCCCGGCCCAGCCCAGCCCACCCAAGTGCAGTATCGATCGATCACTGTCACTTACAAAACTCTAAACGCATAACTGCAGCGTTCGCAGAGTCAGGCCTGATCCCTGCGATCGCTAACAGTTTTTTTGGTAGCATTTTGGTGAACTGGCAAGCACCAGCGGCCTAGTACACCCCGGTCGTAGTCAAACCAGCACTGCAGTAACACTTGGTGACGTGGTGAGTCCCATAAGTGCAGTTCAAGCTGGTGAGGTGGCAAGCACAAGTAGTGTCCCGCTGCCACCAAGAAGAAGACAAACAGGCCCGTCGTGCCCATAATGCCCTTCCTGCTGCATTCACCAATCCTAATTGGGAACCCACCGCTTCTGCAGCACCCGTACTTCCCCCATTCACATCCCCAACCAAATGCAGTCGGCTGCATGAGAGGCATTTTTATGTCCTCCCGAGTACCCCTACCCAACGAACCCCCCCAAAAAAGATGTTGTGTCTGCAGCAAGCGCGGATATAGGCGTGACACCCGCTATTATTTTCCCTCCTGTCCTGACATTCCTGGTCTTTGCATTGGTGAATGTTTTGAACGCTACCATTCACTAGTTGAGTATTAGCGTAGGGTACAGCATTGCACAGACTAGGCAAATTTTCACAGGGTCTCCCAAGATGCCAGTGCATTTTGAGAGACCCGAACCTGGAACCGGTTAAAGTTGTAAAAGTTAGTTACAAAAGAAAGTGTAAAAAAAAAAAAACACAAACAAAAATATAAAATAAAAAAAAAAATAGTTGTCGTTTTATTGTTCTCTCTCTCTCTATTCTCTCTCTATTGTTCTGCTCTTTTTTACTGTATTCTATTCTGCAATGTTTTATTGTTATTATGTTTTATCATGTTTGCTTTTCAGGTATGCAATTTTTTATACTTTACCGTTTACTGTGCTTTATTGTTAACCATTTTTTTGTGTTCAGGTACGCCATTCACGATTTTGAGTGGTTATACCAGAATGATGCCTGCAGGTTTAGGTATCATCTTGGTATCATTCTTTTCAGCCAGCGGTCGGCTTTCATGTAAAATCAATCCTAGTGGCTAATTAGCCTCTAGACTGCTTTTGCAAGCAGTGGGAGGGAATGCCCCCTCCCCCACCGTCTTCCATGTTTTTCTCTGGCTCTCCTGTCTCAACAGGGAACCTGAGAATGCAGCCGGTGATTCAGCCAGCTGACCATAGAGCTGATCAGAGATCAGAGTGGCTCCAAACATCTCTATGGCCTAAGAAACCGGAAGCTATGAGCATTTTATGACTTAGATTTAAACAGCGCCATTGGGAAATTGGGGAAGCATTTTATCACACCGATCTTGGTGTGGTCAGATGCTTTGAGGGCAGAGGAGAAATCTAGGGTCTAATAGACCCAAATTTTTTCAAAAAAGAGTACCTGTCACTACCTATTGCTATCATAGGGGATATTTACATTGCCTGAGATAACAATAAAAATGATTTAAAAAAAAAAAAAATGAAAGGAACAGTTTAAAAATAAGATAAAAAAGAAAAAAAATATTAAAGAAAAAAAAAAAAAAAAGCACCCCTGCCCCCCCCCTGCTCTCGCGCTAAGGCGATCGCAATCGTCGATCTGGCGTCAAATGTAAACAGCAATTGCACCATGCATGTGAGCTATCACCGCGAAGGTCAGATCAAGGGCAGTAATTTTAGCAGTAGACCTCCTCTGTAAATCTAAAGTGGTAACCTGTAAAGGCTTTTAAAGGCTTTTAAAAATGTATTTAATTTGTTGCCACTGCACGTTTGTGCGCAATTTTAAAGCATGTCATGTTTGGTATCCATGTACTCGGCCTAAGATCATCTTTTTTATTTCATCAAACATTTGGGCAATATCATGTGTTTTAGTGCATTCAAATTTTTAAAAGTGTGTTTTTTCCCCAAAAAATGCCTTTGAAAAATCACTGCGCAAAAAAATGAAACACCCACCATTTTAATCTGTAGGGCATTTGCTTTAAAAAAATATATAATGTTTGGGGGTTCAAAGTAATTTTCTTGCAAAAAAAAATAATTTTTTCATGTAAACAAAAAGTGTCAGAAAGGGCTTTGTCTTCAAATAGTTAGAAGAGTGGGTGATGTGTGACATAAGCTTCTAAATGTTGTGCATAAAATGCCAGGACAGTTCAAATGACCCCATTTTGGAAAGTAGACACCCCAACCTATTTGCTGAGAGGCATGTCGAGTGCATGGAATATTTTATATTGTGACACAAGTTGCAGGAGAGAGTCAAATTTTTATTTTTTTTGCACAAAGTTGTCACTAAATGATATATTGCTCAAACATGCCATGCGAATATGTGAAATTACACCCCAAAATACATTTTGTTGCTTCTCCTGAGTATGGGGATACTACATGTGTGAGACTTTTTTTGGAGCCTAGCCTCGTACGGGACCCCGAAAACCAAGCACCGCCTTCAGGCTTTCTAAGGGCGTAAATTTTTGATTTCACTCTTCACTGCCTATTACAGTTTCGGAGGCCATGGAATGCCCAGGTGGCACAAAACCCCCCAAATGACCCCATTTTGGAAAGTAGACACTCCAAGCTATTTGCTGCAGGAGTTCATTCATTTCAGCACTGAGGTGTGTTAATAATGTACACTGAACTACATACATTCTAAAGACGGTTGTCAACAGGTAGGTAAATTTGTTTTATTGCAGAAGAGATATAGGATATAATCTACTCATAGTATGTTTTTTTTTCAGTGTAGTTCTGCTTTAACCGGTAATCCACTGTGCTGCCAATGCTTACCAGGAAGAAAATATAACATAACCATTTTAGAATCAATTGCTACACCTTGCATGTCATTATGATCTATATTAAATCCCAGTTTTGGCAACTTGGTTAGCTCATGTATCTTTCCATCTTCCCATTTTCAGGGTATGTTTGGTCATATAAAAAGCTGGCAATGGTTGGACTGAGACTGATTTTTACACGCATTCACTAACAGTGCTGTTGCTCATATACAACTTGGAATTATAACCCATTTTCCTATGCCAGTAACTAATTTATATTATTCCAGATTCAAAATGTCGTCATAGGCTGGGCTTTTGGCTAATTTCCCATGAAAGCATTTATTATTGTTAATGGACAAGCAATAGTATAAATACGCATTGTGAAACTGCTTCTTACCCTCTGTGATGCACTGTGAAGAAATCCTTCACCTTCATCCACAATTATAGTAAAACCTTTGCTTAAGATAAATCCTACCTTCAGCAGTATGGCCTGGTCATCAATTTTCCTTAATCTGTGCTGTAAGCAAGATGTTCCTGGCTACTATTAAATCATGTTGTTTGCAGATTGCAGTACAGCTCTGTTTGGAGCTGAATGTCTTCCAGGAGCAGACTTCCCAGAACATGGCAGGATCAACTCAAAGACAGAAGGCTGCAGGCTATATTGCCAAATGCAAGACTTTTCTTACCCCTTTCCTACTCATTACCCAGCATTGTGGAAATGATGCCACTATCTTGGATTTGGAGCCAGATGTGACTTCCTAATGTCTTACAGCTGCCTTCCTACATTGCATGCGTGGGATCATGCAGTGCAAGCAGACAGATCCTGCAGCCTCCATGTGGTATTATCCCAAATGGGCTGTGGGCAGTATGAGATAATGTAATCCTCTCCTAGGCAAAAATTGAGTAAGTATGAGTGGGTATCAACAAAAAAGATACTTGCCCCAGCTCCACCTCCGTTAAAAATGCTACTTGGAGGCTGGAGAAGAGGGAGGGAATGAGCTGTACTTCACTTTTTGGGTGGAGTTTCACTTTAAAGTAACCCATCATGTTTTCAGAAGCTGTTGGAACAAATAGGAATGGCTAAGCCCCAGTCATATTTTAATATCTTGTGTTAGGTTTGTTTAAATTGATATGTCTTTCGTCATATTTGCTTGCCTTTTACAGATATGCTTTCACTGTGTTTATTTCTCTTACCAAAACACTTTTTTAATGACATGAGCAGCTAGTTTTTTTGAGACCTGATATACAGTAGAAGAAAGATGCAGCTGTGGGGAATTCTCTTTCCCCAGAGAACAAATGGATCTGCAGTAGAATCTAGAATGTGAAGGGATGGAAGAGTTATTGGAGCAGAAATACATAAATGAAGTACTCTGTGTCCTGTCATTTTAGTTTGGTTCTACCTAATAAAATACTCCACTGGTAAAAAGATCAATTTTTATATTTGTCATGATCTTGTTTTTCGGAAAACCTGGAACTTCCCATGATGCCAACACATTGTTTATACTTTCTTCTTTCCTGGGCTTTTTTTAATTATTTTACTAACCCTTTTCCGGTTCTTATGTATGTATTGTCAAAATATGCCTTTGTTAAGCAAGATGTTTATAACTGCATGCATAATTTAACCATGTTGTGCTGTGCACAGGGACAGAATTAACACAAGACAGAGCTTCTATTGGCTGGTTTTAAAAGGTCTAAATGAAATGCATTTAAAAAAAGAAAAAAATGATCCTCTTCTAAAGTAAATGACTGTGGTGCCCACTGTCTAACATCCTACTTACCAAGCTTATATCATAGGCTCAAGCTGTGATGTTCCCAGCTTCACTTGTGTGTCTACTTACTTTTTATCTCTCAGTCAGCACATTACATTCCGCTTGAGAAGAATTATTCCAGCAATCAGATTAGTACTGCATTTACAGTCACCATGATGTACAGTTTAACTTAGTTTATTATTCAGTTTACAATAAATGTGAAAGATAAATCTTTAGCTGCAGAGAAAAGAGACAGAGTAATTGCTACATTCCGCTTCTAAATATTTTTCTTTGCATCTTGCTAAAGGAGAACAAAGGGCTGAATGATTCTCATGGCAATATGCAATTTCAGTAACCATACTCAAACCACATATGGCCATTCCTACTGCAAAAGATCTTCTTAGCTATTCTTCCTTTGAATTAAAATAAGCACAGCAAAAGTTTCTTTGTAAAGCCTCGTTTACCTGTTTACCTGAGCTGCCAGTTCCTACTTAAAGAACAGTGTATTAAATGCGGAATTTAAAAATGGTGTAGTTTACATAGTTAATTATATATATATATATATATATATATATATATATATATATATATATATATATATATATATATATATATATATATATATATATACACATACAGTGGGGACGGAAAGTATTTTGTTCACTCTTTGTTATATTGCAGCCATTTGCTAAAATCATTTAAGTTCATTTTTTTCCTCATTAATGTACACACAGCACCCCATATTGACAGAAAAACACAGAATTGTTGACATTTTTGCAGATTTATTAAAAAAGAAAAACTGAAATATCACATGGTCCTAAGTATTCAGACCCTTTGCTGTGACACTCGTATTTAACTCAGGTGCTGTCCATTTCTTCTGATCATTCGTGAGATGGTTCTACACCTTCATTTGAGTCCAGCTGTGTTTGATTATACTGATTGGACTTGATTAGGAAAGCCACACACCTGTCTATATAAGACCTTGCAGCTCACAGTGCATGCCAAAGCAAATGAGAATCATGAGGTCAAAAGAACTGCCTGAAGAGCTCAGAGACAGAATTGTGGCAAGGCACAGATCTGGCCAAGGTTACAAAAAAATTCTGCTGCACTTAAGGTTCCTAAGAGCACAGTGGCCTCCATAATCCTTAAATGGAAGACGTTTGGGATGACCAGAACCCTTCCTAGTGCTGGCCGTCTGGCCAAACTGAGCTATCGGGGGAGAAGAGCCTTGGTGAGAGAGGTAAAGAAGAACCCAAATATCACTGTGGCTGAGCTCCAGAGATGCAGTCGGGAGATGGGAGAAAGTTGTAGAAAGTCAACCATCACTGCAGCCCTCCACCAGTCGGGGCTTTATGGCAGAGTGGCCCAACGGAAGCCTCTCCTTAGTGTAAGACACATGAGAGCCCACATGGAGTTTTCTAAAAAACACCTGAAGGACTCCAAGATGGTGAGAAATAAGATTCTTTGGTCTGATGAGACCAAGATAGAACTTTTTGGCCTTAATTCTAAGCGGTATGTGTGAAGAAAACCAGGCACTGCTCGTCACCTGTCCAATACAGTCCCAACAGTGAAGCATGGTGGTGGCAGCATCATGCTGTGGGGGTGTTTTTCAGCTGCAGGGACAGGATGACTGGTTGCAGGGAAAGATGAATGCGGCCAAGTACAGGGATATCCTGGACGAAAACCTTCTCCAGAGTGCTCAGGACCTCAGACTGGGCCGAAGGTTTACCTTTCAACAAGACAATGACCCTAAGCACACAGCTAAAATAACGAAGGAGTGGCTTCACAACAACTCCGTGACTGTTCTTGAATGGCCCAGCCAGAGCCCTGACTTAAACCCAATTGAACATCTCTGGAGAGACCTAAAAATGGCTGTCCACCCACGTTTACCATCCAACCTGACAGAACTGGAGAGGGTCTGCAAGGAGGAATAGCAGAGGATCCCCAAATCCAGGTGTGAAAAACTTGTTGCATCTTTTCCAAAAAAACTCATGGCTGTATTAAATCAAAAGGGTGCTTCTACTAAATACTGAGCAAAGGGTCTGAATATTTAGAACCATGTGATATTTCAGTTTTTCTTTTTTAATAAATCTGCAAAAATGTCAACAATTCTGCGTTTTTCTGTCAATATGGGGTGCTGTGTGTATATTAATGAGGAAAAAAAATTAACTTAAATGATTTTAGCAAATGGCTGCAATATAACAAAGAGTGAAAAATGTAAGGGGGTCTGAATACTTTCTGTCCCCACTGTACATATATACATATACACGCACACATGGTACATGCTTCTACATGCAGTTTATTGCATTGAAATCAAGTTCATGCATTTTTTGGTTAATTTGTTTTGTAGCAAACACCTGTGAGCTGATGTTAAAGTGCCAGTCCACTTGAAACCCATATATTAGTTGTCAGTAGATGCTGCAGAATTAAAGCACCTAATGCATTAATGCATTCCAATATTTTCTGGTGACTCTAATGCAGCATTCACACGATCGGATTTGCCAACAACAAAATCCATGTTTTTTTTCCGACGGATGTTGGCTCAAACTTGTCTTGCATACACACGGTCGCACAAACCTTGTCGGAAATTCCAAACTTCAAGAACGCGGTGACCTACAACACGTATGACGAGCTGAGAAAAATGAAATTCAATAGCCAGTGCAGCTCTTCTGCTTGATTCCCAGCATGTGCGGAACTTTTTCGTTGGAATTGTGTACACACGATTGGAATTTACGAGAACGGATTTAGTTGTCGGAAAATTTAAGGTCCAGATCTCAAATTTTGTTTGTCGGAAATTCAGACGAAAAATGTCCGATGGAGCCTAAACACGAATTGAATTGAATGGAGCCTACACAGAATTTCCAACAACAAGCTCCCTTTGAACATTTGTTGTAGGAAAATCCGATCGTGTGTACACAGCATAACAGTGATTTTTTTGGTGCTTGTGTTCCAAGATCCAATCCTCAGCCAAAGTCATTATATGGGGTCCTATGCGCTCTCTTTGAATTTAATTTATTTTCTAGAGAATAGCATGAGAATAATAAAAGGTAGGTTTGAATGTCTAGCATCTCAAGGTAGGCAGAGACTAAACTATAAGAAAAAGACATATAGGAAGCAAGGGTGTGGCTTATTCTACATTATTAAACATATATAAATACATGCAAACCAATGCAAGTAACTAATGTTTTAGTACATTAATACATGTAAAATCTCATCGACCAAGGTATGAAAATGTTTAAAAGTTAAGGTCTACTGTATTAACACTTACATTTTTTTACTTCTACATGCTGAGTAAAACTGTTTTTGAGTGAATGAGGTCTAATAGAACCATATGAATGACATCAGCAACATAAGAAACATCTGCCTTGCATCAATTCAGATGTACCCAGAAAAATTATAGCTGCACAAATTTCACCCAACTACATGCGACATGTGCTTACAATGTAACCAACACTCCGGCAGGCTATTACATGTCTTGTGGGCGTGCCCGCTCCTCCAACCCTTTTGGAAAGAAGTCCACAGCATAATATCTCAGATGACCACATATACTCTGGATTACTCTCCAGCAGAATTCCTATTACATCACATGTCTCTTTCTCACAAGACCTGCTTTAAGTCAGTTGCTATGCACATGGTAAATGCTGCTAAGCTTTGTATCCTCCTGGTGCACTGGGGTAAGACCCATGCACCATGAGTGTCAGAATTGTTCACTTCCATACTTAAAATCATGGAAATGGAGGAGTTGTGTTACAAATAACCCCTTCTAAATTCTCCAAAACGTGGGCCTGCTGGCTTCATTTTCAAACGCCTGATAGCTACAAGTGTCAGCTTGGCTTATCCATATAATCACTGACAATGCCTGGAGACCCTAATTTTTTATGAGCACCCTTCCCTCATGGAATCCCTTGTCTCTGTAGTAGGCCACTCCCAGGCTTGTAGAGCCGGAACATTGAGGCCCCATGCCTGGCAGGGCCTAGCAGGGCATATATTGTCCCCGTCCCCTTTTTTTTGCACCTTTTGATTCTAGCCGCTTATCCAGTTGCATGCCATGCAGGGATCAAGGTAGACCCCCTCTCTACCCTGTCCTCCCTTATACCCTCCCATAATTTCCCCCACCCTTTTTTTTTCCCTTTATTTCTCCCCCTTTCTTCCTTTCACTGGGCCTCAACTCCTGGGATCCTCAGCTGCTGGGTGGCTAGCTGGGCATTTGATAACAGTTCTTACACAACAAATATATCTTCCGGGGCCTACCTAGCTTCCCGTGTTCTCTTATGCACTTTCCTATTTCCCGAAGAAAAATTATAGCTTGCAGAATGCTAAAAATACAAAGCATCTTTTAGAACTCAAGGCAGAAATAAGACACAAATATTGCAGCTCCATAATCATTAATACATCATTAAAGTATTTTGTAAATGCAAGCAGTTTAAGTATTTGGATGTGAATTAGTATTAGCCCTGTGAATCTTCTATACAACAAAGCCCAGGCTAACAAGGGATATGCTGATAGAAGGAGAGCGCAGAGTGACAGAGAGATGAGCTCATCAGTCTGCTGCTTTTCCTTTCACTGTACAGTCACAGTCTGGGGGAGGGAAAATTCATGTAAATGTTACATAACTGTAACAGAAAATTCTGGTCTTCTGCCCTGCCAGACAGAGCTGTGCTGTGTGCCAGAGCTATGTAATCTCAGGACTGGATGAACAGGTACAGTGGGGCAAAAAGTATTTAGTCAGCCACCAATTGTGCAAGTTCTCCCTCTTAAAAAGATGAGAGAGGCCTGTAATTGTCATCATAGGTATACCTCAACTATGAGAGACAAAATGTGGAAACAAATCCAAACAATCACATTGTCTGATTTTTGAAAGAATTTATTTGCAAATTACGGTGGAAAATAAGTCTTTGGTCACCTACAAACAAGCAAGATTTCTGGCTCTCACAGACCTGTATCTTCTTCTTTAAGAGATTCCTCTGTCCTCCACTCATTACCTGTATTAATGGCACCCGTTTGAACTTGTTATCAGTATAAAAGACACCTGTCCACAACCTCAAACAGTCACACCCCAAACTCCACTATGGTGAAGACCAAAGAGCTGTTGAAGGACACCAGAAACAAATTTGTAGACCTGCACCAGGCTGGGAAGACTGAATCTGCAATAGGCAAGCAGCTTGGTGTGAAGAAATAAACTGTGGGAGCAATAATTAAAAAATGGAAGACATACAAGACCACTGATAATCTCCCTCGATCTGGGGCTCCACGCAAGATCTCACCCCATGAGGTCAAAATGATCACAAGAACAGTGAGCAAAAATCCCAGAACCACACGGGGGGACCTAGTGAATGACCTGCAGAGAGCTGGAACCAACGTAACAAAGGCAACCATCAGTAACACACTACACCGCCAGGGACTCAGATCCTGCATTGCTAGACGTGTCCCCCTGCTTAAGCCAGTACATGTCCGGGCCCGTCTGAGGTTTGCTAGAGAGCATTTGGATGAACCAGAAGAGGACTGGGAGAATGTCATATGGTCAGATGAAACCAAAGTAGAACTGTTTGTAGAAAAACAACTCGTTGTGTTTGGAGGAGAGAGAATGCTGAGTTGCAACCAAAGAACACCATACCTACTGTGAAGCATGCGGGTGGCAACATCATGCTTTGGGGCTGTTTCTCTGCAAAGGGAACAGGACGACTGATCCATGTTCATGAAAGAATTAATGGGGCCATATATAGTGAGATTTTGAGTGCGAACCTCCTCCCATCAGCAAGGGCATTGAAGATGAAATGTGGCTGGGTCTTTCAGCATGACAATGATCCCAAACACACCGCCCGGGCAACGAAGAAGTGGCTTCGTAAAAAGCATTTCAAGGTCCTGGAGTGGCCTAGCCAGTCTCCAGATCTTAACCCCATAGAAAACCTTTGGAGAGAGTTGAAAGTCCATGTTGCCCAGCGACAGCCCCAACATCACTGCTCTAGAGGAGATCTGCATGGAGGAATGGGCCAACATACCAGTAACAGTGTGTAATAACCTTGTGAAGACTTACAGAAAATCATTCTGGATAAAGAAAGGGAAGGTTATAACCCCTGTGAGTTTTTTTTCCATTTGTGTCCCATAAGGGAGAATTTGGAAGTGGGTTGAAATCCCTCGAAAGTGAGAGAATCCCAGGGTGTCACCCTTGTCACATAGTTACAAAGTTACATAGTCAGGCCGAAAAAAGACACAAGTTTATACAGTACAGTTCAACCAAAAAAAATAAATAAAAAAACATTCAATCCCATATACACAATCCTTCACCCACAGTTGATCCAGAGCAAGGTGAAAAATCCCAGCAAAGCATGATCCAATTTGCTACAGCAGGGGAAAAAATTCCTTGCTGATCCCTCGAGAGGCAATCGTATTTTCCCTGGATCAACTTTACCTATAAATGTTAGTCCCCAGTTATATTATGTACATTTAGGAAAGAATCCAGGTCTTTTTTAAAGCAACCTACTGAGCTGGCCAGAATCACCTCTGGAGGGAGTCTATTCCACATGTTCACAGCTCTTACTGTGAAGAAACCTTTCCGTATTTGGAGATTAAATCTTTTTTTCTCTAGACATAAAGAGTGCCCCCTTTGTCCTCTGTGATGACCTTAAAGTGAATAATCCAGTGATAGCGAACCTTGGCACCCCTGATGTTTTGGAACTACATTTCCCATGATGCTCAACAACACTGCAGAGTACATGAGCATCATGGGAAAAGTAGTTCCAAAACATCTGGGGTGCCAAGGTTCACTATCACTGCTCTAACCTTTCCTCCATGCCTCTTATCAGTTTGGTTACCCTTCTCTGCACCTTCTCCAGTTCCCGATATCGTTTTTGAGAACTGGTGCCCAAAACTGAACTGCATATTCCAGATGAGGTCTTACTAATGATTTGTACAGGGGCAAAATGATATCTCTCTCTCTGGAGTCCATAACTCTCTTAATACAAGAAAGCACTTTGCTCGCTTTGGAAAGTGCAGCTTGGCATTGCATGCTATTATTAAGCTTATGATCTACCAAAACCCCCAGATCTTTCTCCACTATGGATTCCTCCAGTTGTACTCCCCCTAATATGTGTGATGCAAGCATATTCTTAGCCCCCAAGTGCTAAACTTTACATTTATCAACATTAAGCCTCATTTGCCACACAGTTGCCCAATTAAACAGTGCAATGAGGTCAGCTTGTAAGTTGGAGACATCCTGTAAGGACGTTATTCTACTGCATAGCTTGGTGTCATCTGCAAAGACTGAAATGGTACCTTTAATCCCAGACCATATATCATTTATAAATATATTAAAAAGTAAGGGTCCCAACACTGAACCTTGGAGTACACCACTGATAACCTTAGACCATTCAGAGTAAAGCCCCATACACACGATAGGACTTTGTACAAACTTTCCCTTGGATTTTTGTACGAAGGGCGTTGGCTAGAAGTTTGTCTTGTACAGTACCTGACCGCGAGATTGTGTTTCCAGCGCGATACCATCGCGCTGGTTCTCGGTGACAGGGTACTGTGAATGTCGCGCTGGCTCGCTCATCGGGAAAGGAAAACGTTGTTTTCCTCCCGCGATGAGTGACAGGCAGTGCTGACAGCTGTCTAGTATGAATCCTGAGGCGGGAACACCGCGCCAAATTTTAAATGAAAAAACCAACGTGGGTTCCCCCCTCGGGGGCATACCAGGCCCTTAGGTCTGGCATGGATTGTAAGGGGAACCCCCTATGCCGAAAAATCGGCGTGGGGGTCCCCCCCAAATCCATACCAGACCCTTATCCGAGCACGCAGCCCGGCCGGCCAGGAAGGGGGGTGGGGACGGGCGAGCGCCCCCCCCTCCTGAGCCGTACCAGGCCGCACACCCTCAACATGGGGGGGTGGGTGCCTTGGGGGAGGGGGGCGCCCTGCGGCCCCCCCACCCCAAAGCACCTTGTCCCCATGTTGATGAGGACAAGGGCCTCTTCCCGACAACCCTGGCCGTTGGTTGTCGGGGTCTGCGGGCGGGGGGCTTATCGGAATCCGGGAGACCCCCCTTAATAAGGGGGCCCCCAGATCCCGGCCCCCCACCCTATGTGAATGAGTATGGGGTACATGGTACCCCTACCCATTCACCTAGGCAAAAGCGTCAATATAAAAAAAACACACTACACAGGTTTTAAGAATAATTTATTAGTCAGCTCCGGGGTCTTCTTCCGACTTCGGGGGTCTCCTTCCGACTTCTCCCGGTGTTCGGCCTCTTCTCCCGGGCCCCGCCGCTATCTTCTTCCAGCTCTATTGCCAGCGAGGGGCCCGGTCTGCTGCCGCTGTCTTGTCGCCGCTGTCTCTCCGCTTCTTCTCTTCTTCCCCGATGTTGACACGACGCTCTCTCCGGCTGGAATGCTGTGTGCGAGCTGCGGAGCCATTTATATAGGCGGTAACCCCGCCCCCTTACGACGTCATGGTCCCAGCATGCGCAGGGACTCTGGGGCCACGCCCCCTTATGACGCCAGAGTCCCTGCGCATGCTGGGACCATGACGTCGTAAGGGGGCGGGGTTACCGCCTATATAAATGGCTCCGCAGCTCGCACACAGCATTCCAGCCGGAGAGAGCGTCGTGTCAACATCGGGGAAGAAGAAAAGAAGAGAAGAAGCGGAGAGACAGCGGCGGCGACAAGACAGCGGCAGCAGACCGGGCCCCTCGCTGGCAATAGAGCTGGAAGAAGATAGCGGCAGGGCCCGGGAGAAGAGGCCGAACACCGGGAGAAGTCGGAAGGAGACCCCCCGAAGTCGGAAGAAGACCCCGGAGCTGACTAATAAATTATTCTTAAAACCTGTGTAGTGTGTTTTTTTTATATTGACACTTTTGCCTAGGTGAATGGGTAGGGGTACCATGTACCCCATACTCATTCACATAGGGTGGGGGGCCGGGATCTGGGGGCCCCCTTATTAAGGGGGGCTCCCGGATTCCGATAAGCCCCCCGCCCGCAGACCCCGACAACCAACGGCCAGGGTTGTCGGGAAGAGGCCCTTGTCCTCATCAACATGGGGACAAGGTGCTTTGGGGTGGGGGGGCCGCAGGGCGCCCCCCTCCCCCAAGGCACCCACCCCCCCATGTTGAGGGCGTGCGGCCTGGTACGGCTCAGGAGGGGGGGCGCTCGCTCGTCCCCACCCCCCTTCCTGGCCGGCCGGGCTGCGTGCTCGGATAAGGGTCTGGTATGGATTTGGGGGGGACCCCCACGCCGATTTTTCGGCATAGGGGGTTCCCCTTACAATCCATGCCAGACCTAAGGGCCTGGTATGCCCCCGAGGGGGGAACCCACGCCGGTTTTTTCATTTAAAATTTGGCGCGGTGTTCCCGCCTCAGGATTCATACTAGACAGCTGTCAGCGCTGCCTGTCACTCATCGCGGGAGGAAAACAACGTTTTCCTTTCCCGATGAGTGAGCCATCTCGGCGCTGGCTCCTGCGACGGGGCTCGTAGGTGTCAAATCTCGCCGAGAAGTGCGGCGAGATTGACACAATATCGCGGTCACCTACTGTATACAGACGATAGGACTTTTCCAGCCAACTTTCACCAAATCACGTGGTTTTTCAGCTCTTTACCACCACCCTTAGGTCAACTTCTATATTGTTGTCTGATATTGTGTCAATCTCGCCACTTTTATTGGCGAGATTGACACCTTGCGAGCCAGGTTCACACTGGTGTGGGGATCCTACTTGGATCCCCGCCAATGCCAGGCACTGTGTTTGGTATGAATCTTGAGTGGGAACTCCACGCCAAATTTTAAATAAAAAACCGGCATGGGTTCCCCTCCAGGGGCATACCAGGCCCTTAGATCTGGTATGAATTTTAAGGGGAACCCCTACGCCGAAAAAACAGCGTGGGGGTCCCCCCCAAATCAATACCAGACCCTTATCCGAGTACGCAACTCAGCCGGTCAGGAAAGGGGGTGGGGACAAGCGAGCACCCCCCCTCCTGAGCCGTACCAGGCCACATGCCCTCAACATGGGGGGTGGGTGCTTGGGGGGAGGGGGCGCCCTGCGGCCCCCCCACCCCAAAGCACCTCATCCCCATGTTGATGAGGACAAGGGGCTCTTCCCGATAACCCTGGCCGTTGGTTGTCGGGGTCTGCGGGCGGGGGGGCTTATCGGAATCCGGGCCCCCCACCCTTTGTGAATGAGTATGGGGTACATGGTACCCCTACCCATTCACCTAGGGAAAAAAGTGTCAATAAATAAAACACACTATACAAGTTTTAAAATTAATTTATTAGCCAGCTCCTGGGTCTTCTTCCAACTTCGGGAGTCTTCTCCTGACTTTGGGGGTCTCTCCGGCGTCTTATCCCTCTCTCCGGTGTCGTCTCCGCGCTCTCTGGTTCTTCTCAGGAGCCTTCTTCCTTCTGCTGGGCTCCTCCGCTATCTTCTGCTCTTGTGCCGCTCTTTTGCTAGCAGAAGAGCCCGGACATCTGGCTCGTCTTCTTCCCTCTTCTCTTCCAGAGATGTTGACATGACGCTCTCTCCGGCTGTAATGCTGTCTGTGCTCTCTGCTATGACTTATATAGGCGGTGACCCCGCCCCCCTTTGACATCACAGTCCCGGGGCATGCTGGGACTGTGAGGTCATAGGGGGGCGTGGTCATAGGATGACATGACCACACCCCTTATGACCACAGCCCCAGCATGCCCCGGGACTGTGATGTCATAGAGGGGTGGGGTCTATACACTAGCCATGTCCCCATTGGAAATTTTCAATTACTGTTCCTATGTCAACCCAAAATTTGTGATTTTCTTTTACTTTCACTTTCAATGATAACTGTAAACCCTTTTATTAGTTTTCACAAAGTACTTTCTAGTGTGTATCAGTTTTTCATAAAAATCCCTGGTACCTTTTTTTTGCATGTACCCCAAAAATGAATGAAAATGTGTAGATCACAATCTACACAAGATTTGCATGTATGAGTGCAATACTTTGAATTATTTCAAGATTTAAAAAGAGTCCTACACCTGGAGTTGATTTACTAAAACTGGAAAAATCTGGTGAAGCTGTGCATGGTAGGCATTCAGCTTCTAACTTCAGCTTGTTCAATTAAGCTTTGACAAAAAAACCTGGAATCTGATTGGTCAACACAAAGAAAATCGAAGTGATGCACCAGCCAGCTCCGAAAGCCAAACACCAAAAGCCCACCATCACATTGAAGGGACAAAAGCTGCAAGCAATGGACCAATTTACATACCTTGGCAGCACCCTCTCCCATGCAGTGACGATTGACATTGAGGTCAACTGCAGAATCACCAAGGCAAGCTCTGCATTCGGCAGACTGTGTCTTGCTACAAAGCTTAAAGTCTACTGGGCAGTAGTGCTAACTACCCTGATCTATGCCAGTGAGACTTGGACTGTATACAGGAGGCACACTAGGCAACTGAACCACTTCCACATGACTTGCCTATGCAGACTTCTCAGGATCTGGTGGCAGGACAAGGTGCCAGACACAGAAGTCCTCTCCAGAGCAGGCCAGCCATCAGTTCGCACCCTGCTAATTTAAGCCCAGACATGCTGGGCAGGCAATGTTGCAAGGATGCCAGACCACCGCATCCCCAAACAGCTCCTCTATGTTGAGCTATCTCAAGGAAAGCAATAGCGCAGGGGACAAAAGAAGCTATACAAAGACACGCTGAAAGCATCTCTCAAGTCCCTGGATATCGACACCACCTCCTGGGAAACCCTGGCACATGACCAATTGACATGGTGTACGCTGATCCACCAAGGCTGTCAGACATCTCAGTCCAGTAGGACAACCATAGCACAAGAGAAGCGAGCACTCCGTAAAGCCAGAGCTGCAATGCTGCAACAGTGATGCCCACACATGTCTGCCCGGTATCTGGCAGAACATTCCGTGCCCGTATCGGTCTTGACAGCCACCTGCGGACACAACGTGGACAGCCAACAAGCTGTTAGATATCAAGGTCCGCTTTGAAAATGATGGACAAAAGTCATCATGTGCTAAACTACCAGTAATAATATAAAATTAATAAATAAAAAACAAACAAAAAAAAACAATAAAAATAATTTTCAACATAACGGTTGCTGCTTACACTGTCAAGTGTCCTCCCACACCCTCGAAAGTGTCAGATAGAAAACGTGTCATGCAACACAATAATGGTTCAAATATCAACAACAATGGCTCTCGCCGTGGTTTGCTGGAGTCCCAAAGCCTTTAAAATGGCTTTGGGTGCCACTGTCAGAATACAATGCTCCAGTGGGTGGATGTAGTAGCTTGTCTTTTTTGATTTTATTCAGCCCCCTGGCTAAATGAAAAATAAACAATAGTGTATAGCCAGCTTAAAATGTTAGATATTGATTTGCTTTCTATCTCTGTAACAAGGGTCACCAGGAGACCAAATTGACTATTATTAACATCGGGAAAAGAATAATTATTTTATTAATTTCTAAACAAATTCAAGAACTGATGAGAAACAAAATAACTGACATGTATCAGTCTGGAAAGGGTTCACAAAGCCATTTTAAAGGCTTTGGGACTCCAGCAAACCACGGTGAGAGCCATTATACACAAATGGAGAAAACTTGGAATAGTGGTGAACCCTTCCAGGAGTGGCCAGCCTACCAAAACTACTCCAAGAGCACAACGACGACTCATCCAGTAGGTCATAAAAGAACCCAGAACAACAGCTAGAGAACTGCAGACCTCACTTGCCTCAGTTAAGTTTAGTTTTCATGATTCAACAATAAGAAAGAGACTGGGCAAAAATGGCATCCATGAGAGAGTTCATGGTAGTAGTGAAAGCCACTACTGATCACAAAGGCTTGTTTCACATTTGCCAAGAAACATCTGGATTACCCCCCAGACTGTTGAGCAAATATTCTGTGGACTGATGAGACAAAAGTTTAACTTTTTTGAAGGTGTGCATCCTGTTACATCAGTTGTAAAACTAACACAGCATTTCATAAAAAGAACATCATACCAGTCACACATAGTGGTGGCAGTGTGATGGTCTGTGGCTGCTTTGCAGCTTCAGGACCTGGACAACTTTCCATAATTGATGGAAACATGTCTGCACTCTACCAGAAAATCCTGAAGGACATGTCTACACTCTACCAGAAAATCCTTAAGGCCAACCATAAGTTTGTGACCTCAAGCTCAAGCGCACTTTGCACTTTGCAGCAGGACAATGATGCAAAACACATCAGCAAGTCCACCTCTGAATGGCTCAAGTAAATAAATTAAGGTTTTGGAGTGGCCTAATCAACATCCAGACTTAAATCCGATTGAGATGCTGTGGCATGACCTTAAACATGCTTGAAAACCCCCCATTGTGGCTGAAGTAAAACAATTCTGCAAAGAAGAGTGCGCCAAATTTACTCCACAGCGATGTGAAAGACTCATTGCCAGTTGTACAAACGCTTGATTGCAGTTGTTGCCACCAAGTGTGGCACGACTAGTTATTAGATTTAGGGGACAATTACTTTTTCCCACAGGGCCAGGCAGGTTTGGACAGCTTTTTTCCCTTAATAAATTAAGTCCTCATTTTAAAGCTGCATTTAGAATTTACTCAATTATCTTTGTGTAATATCAAAATGTATTTGATTGGAACCAATTAAGTGTGAGAATTATGCAAAAAAATAAAAAATCAGGAAGGGGGCAAAAACTCTTTCACTCTTTCGCTGAGAGGCTAAGATGGGTATCAGTCCAGGCACCTGGTGGATCCATACTTTATTGTCATGATGACGTGGTGCCTGTACTGACTCCAATGACATCAGCAGAGAGTGGACTTCAGTCTGCTCTCTGCTGAAAACGGGTCACAGGAGTGCAAAACGAATTGCACTCCTGTGATCCATCGGAGAAGCCCAGCCAAACGAGCTTTGGCTGGACTTCTCCTTTAAACTTTATTGGAGTTTTTTTTTTTTTCAAATATATATTTTATTAGTTTTCAATAGAAAAGAGAGGGGCAGAGCCCACAACATACCACAGTGGTATATAACAAAAGGGGGTCGCAGCCTCCCGACATTGCATCATAGTAGTTAGGAGTTAGAATCCTAGTATGATATGAGAGTATAAATATCCTAGTCAGGAGGCAGCCACCAGAGAAAAAAAAAAAGAGATAGAAGAAAAAGTAATAGATAGGGGGAAAAGAAGTAAGAAGAAGAAACAAGAGGGGGGGTAAGACAAGGGGGGGTATTAGGCGTTCAGATACGTGAATCTCTGTTTACGATGATTACTGTAGGTTGTCGATCAGTATGAAATGGTAGAGTTTTAGCTCCTAAGGAGGGATTTACCCTCTTCTGAATACTTGAATATATTCCAATGAGTCCATGTTTTCCGATAGGTTTCCTGTCTATCTTGAGCTGTCATTATCAAGTCTTCCATTTTATTTGTCTTCTACTTTTCTCAACCACATTGCTGTGGTTGGTGGGGATTGCTGTTTCCACAACATGGGAATACAGGATTTGGCTGCATTTGTTAAGTGTCTCAGTAAAGATTTCTTATAGGTTTTGATTGGTATGGAAGAAATGTGGAGTAGAAAAAATGCCGGGTCATTTGGGATTTGGAAGTCAGTGAATTTTTGGGAAATGGTACGAACTGCAGTCCAGAAAGTTGTCAACATAGGACATGACCAAAACATGTGTAGAAGCGTTCCCTCTTCCTGGTGACAACGCCAGCAATACTTTGAAGTGTCAGGAAAAATGATATGTAATCGACTTGGTGTTAGGTACCACCTTGTCAGGATCTTATAATTCATCTCTTGGACTTTAGTGCATATTGAGGACTTAAGGGAGAGGCTAATCATGTTTTGTTTCTGGACTGTTGTAAAAGTGCATTGGAGGTCTGTTTCCCACTTCATAATGCATGGTAATCTGGGTGGCTGGGGTGGGGTGTTCAATAGGCTGTACATCTTGGATAGGGTCTGCGGCAATGGCTCTGTGTCTTTACAACATTCTTCAAATGTGGTCAAAGGCCTGGTGTAACTTTGAGGGTTTGGGAAGGTCTGGAGAAAGTGGTGAATTCGTGCTGCATCCCAAAACAGAAGTTTAAACGGACCTACTGGGTCCATTAGTTCTGAGATGGAGGGCCATTTATTTTGTTGCACAAATTGTGACGCTAAAACACAATTGGATCTTCTCAAGGTCTGAAATTGCGAGGAGGAGAGTCCAGAAAAGAACTTGGGGTTACCTAGAATCAGGGTTAAAGGTGATGTTTTGGTAGTTAGAGAGGTGTGTAAGGTAGCTTGAATGCACTGTCTTATGGTGTTTCCGATGATAGGGTGGGATTTCAATTCTGCAGGGAGAGAGTCACTACACCATATCGCAGATCGTAGGGGTATAGTGGTTTGGTGTTGTTCTAATTGTGCCCACAACTTATAGTCCCTATGACGGCACCAATCAAGAACTCTACCTAGGTGAGTAGCTTGGTAGTATTTCCTTACGTCTGGTAGCGCTAGGCCGCCGCAATGTTTTGGTGTGCATAGTTGAGATCTTGGGATGCAAAGCTTTTTATGAGCCCAAACAAAATGGGTGAAAAGGGCTTGTATTTGTTTGAAATATATGGGAGGTATCTTAATCGGTAGGGCCTGGAAGAGGTATAAAAATTTTGGGAGTATACTTATTTTGAGTAAATTGCACCTCCCAAACCAGGAGTGTAACCCTTCATTCCAATTTTCTAGCAATTTCCTGGTCTTAGCTAGGAGGGGGGGAAGTTGCTCTCATAGATGTAAGACAGATCTGGTGGTATTTTCGTGCCTAAATAAGTCAGGGCGGAAGACGTCCATTTAAATTTAAAATTCGATTGTAAATTTAGAAGAATATGGGCCTGTAGTGATATCCCCATTGCTTCCGATTTGGAAAAATTTATTTTAAGGTTTGATACTTTCCCGTATGTCTCGAATTCTGCGAGTAGATTCGGTAGGGACACTCCTGGGTTGGTTAGCGAAAAGAGCAGGTCGTCTGCATAGGCCGAGATCTTGTGTTGCATGGGACCAATTGTTATCCCCTGAATGTCGGGGTTCAATCTAATTTTGGATAGAAAGGGTTCCAGGGAGAGAGCAAATAGGAGCGGGGAAAGTGGGCATCCCTGTCTCGTCCCATTTGTTATTGGGAAGGGATCCGATAGGACTCCGTTGGCCTTTACTCGGGCTGTTGGGTTTGAATATATTCTGGCTATTCGGCTAAGCATCACCTCCCCCAGGCCGATGTGTCTGAGCACCGCAAACATAAATGGCCAGCTTACCCGGTCAAACGCTTTTTCAGCGTCTGTATTGAGAAAAATACATGGGATTTTCTGAGACTTAGCGACATAAAGTAGATTTAGCACCTTTGTAGTGCTCTCTCTGGCCTCCCGAGACGGGATGAAGCCTACCTGGTCTAGGTGTATGATTTGCTGGAGGTGCTGTGCTAGCCGAACAGCCAGAATTTTAGTGAATATCTTTAAGTCAAGATTTAATAATGATATGGGTGGGTCTGTAACTGCTACATGCTGCCAGGTCTTTTCCTTCCTTATGAATTACTGAAATATGAGCACCTAGTGTTTCTCTAGCAAATGCTCCGTCAACACCGACCCTGTTGAATAGTGTAACTAAACGAGGTCCTAGTATCGGGAGAAGAGTTTTATAATATTGTAGTGTATAACCGTCGGGGCCCGGGGCTTTACCTGGCTTCATTGTCCCTATAGCTTTTTGAATTTCTATCAAAGTTATAGGGGAGTCTAAATCTTCCTTAATTTCCTGGGTAAGGGATGGCATTTGAGATGATGTGATGTAGTTCTCTATCTCAGGCAAGGGGGAAACTACTTGTGGCAGGTTGTATAGATTGGAGTAAAAATGGTTAAACTCTTTTGTGATTAGTGCTGGCAGGACTTCTTTTTTCCCTCTCGTCGTGACGATATGTGGGATGTATGTAGATGATTTGTGGTCTCTAACCATCTTTGCTAAAAGTTTCCCACACTTATCTCCTGACTCATATGTCTGTTTGCAACAAAACTGTAAGGCCACTTTAGGTCTATAGAGTAAGAGATCAGTGATTTGTCATCTGAGAACTGTCAGAGCAGTCTCTTTGGACTGCGTGGGGACATGTTTGTGTCTGGCTTCAGAAATATTGAGATCCTCTAGAAGTTGGGATAGTTGTTTATTTCTTTCTTGCTTAATTCTTGCACCATGTGTGATGAGGATTCCTCTGATAACTACTTTGTGGGCTTCCCACAAAATCCCAGGGTCACAGTATGGTTGGTCGTTTTCCTGAAAGTATAAATTTAGCGCTCTGGTCACGTCTGTCAGCACTTCTGGGTCTTGCAAGAGACTTTCATTAAGACGCCAGAAATGGTGTCTTGGAGAAGAAATGTCCGACAAAGTGTAGTTCAGGAAGATAGGCGCATGGTCAGACCACGTTCTATTGCCTATGGAGGTCTGTTCTACTGCATGTAGCTGACTGTGTGGGATCAAGAAATAATCTATTCTGGTATATACCTGGTGCAAGTGTGAATAAAATGTGTAGTCGCGTTCTCCCGAGTGCTGTAAGCGCCAGATATCGATGAATTGTGATTTGCGTAACGTTTTTGCTATTTTTTTGAGTTGATTTGGTTGGATCGAAGATTTACCAGTCGAGGTGTCTACAGATGGGATCAATGGGGTGTTAAAGTCTCCTCCCATAATTAGCTGTCCTTCCTTAAAGTCGTCTAGTTTCTCCAAAGTGTCTCGGATAAATTTGGCCTACTGCTCATTAGGGGCATATAGTGCTGCTAGCGTTACTTTTACAGTACCTATGAGGCCTTTAAGGAAAACATATCTTCCTGATGGGTCTATTATAGAGCTCAGAAGGTGCCATGGGGTTTTACTGGATATTAATATGGACACTCCTTTGGATTTGGCAGTCGGGTTTGTAGAGTGATAAGTCATCGGGAATAGTTTACATTGTAAATACGTAATTTGTTTGTTTTAAAGTGCGTCTCTTGAATAAAGGCTATGTCTGTGCGGACGCACGCTTGCTGTGTCACTTCCTGCAGACTAGTGGGAGGAACGTAGCACATCTCCAGCTGATCGCTGCTTCCCCCAAGTCTGTACCCACTTTGAGGACAGTGACTGAGCACAACATCCAAACAAACACTGGAGCGTCAACCCCCCCCCCCCCCCCCCCCAGTGGTCATTGGGTGGGTGAAGGAGAGCTCATTTTTTGGACTTGTGCGTTCTTTCAAGTAATTTTTTGAACTTTATTTTTACATTTCTTATTTTATGGCTTTGGATTTTAAATTATTTTAAATAAAAATATTTTTTTGGGACTGTATCACACTATGGAAGCCCTTTTTCTTTATTCTCTGACATATAAGGAGTAATTGCAGCATGCAAATTGGAAATACTTGGAACATAGCAGCAACCAGCAGCAAAGCCCTTGTGTAACAGTACAGGCCTGATACCCCTGTAGGGGTTCCGACATCTGGTGAGCGAGCAATTTAAGGGGGGATCACAGAAGTCACCGTTCAACCCTGTATACACGAAAGTCACTCCGAAAAATATGTGTCTGATTGTCGCATGAACTGCATGGGACTTTGCTACATACTCCTATTATTACCACGATTTATGAACTGTATGAATATTGAGATCCCTAGATACACCCACTGTGCATGTAATCCTTTTCCCTTACAGGAATTAATTTATTGGGTTTCTATATGTTTTTTTTTTTTTTGCTATACATATTATGCTTCTAATGTGGAAACAGTGGTAATGTATTTTGTGGCTTTGGAGAAAGCATACGGACTCCTTAGGACTATATGGGATGCATAATGGGTTTCTTCTGATATACCACCACTCATGTAGGAGGCATACAAGTATAAACTGACCCATACGCATACACCCCAACCATTGAACTGCAATTCTTACAGTTCCTAGTATTTTATATCAGGAGGTATAACACTGAATCTCTTCTGTACACCAACTTGAAGATCTGGGTGATAATAAAAAAATAACGTTTGCATAACGTTCCCCTGTATAGGCTGAGCCAAACAGGTTTTCCGGTAGCGCCGTTTTTCCCTAATATTTCTTAGTATCATTATGTCTGTGCGAGTCCACTTCAGGTCATCTATCAGTATGCGTCTCTTCTCAGGCGTATTAAGCCCCTTTGCATTGAGAGACATCACTTTGATATTATTGAACGCCATGTTGTTACGGGACAGGAAGGGAGGGAAGGGTAGGTTCGGGTATGAGGAAAAAAAAAAGGGGGGGGGGGAGTAGAGAAAGAGAAGTAAGTAAAGGAAGAAGATACTTAGTAGAGGGATACGAGGTAGAGGCAAGGCCTAATGTCTCGCCCAACTCGACTCCCTTTTATGTTTCTGGTATTGTCCTTTGCATAAGACTCCCAGGGGGCAGAGTTACGCCCTCTAAGAGGATATGCTGACCTAATTGGGAGAGGGATAGGACACGGCTCAAAAGGTGAATCTCCCGTCCTCTCTCCCGTCCCAGCACATCTGGAATGCGTAGAAAGAATATTTTGTATAACTTTATAAGTAAAATAATAAACCAACAATAACATAACTTGAATGGGTATGTATTTGCGAACCTCATGTGCTAGTTTCTTGAGCACCACCCCCTACTTCTCTGACTGAGTGTACATTCTGCTATTCTTAAGAGCATTCTGAGAAGTGGACCCCTTACTGTGGTGTCAGGTCATGTTTAGCGAAGTAGCACATCTCCAAACCTCGGCATCTCAGCAAGTGTGGTATGATAAAACTGAAAACCCAACAGCTTAACAGATATATTTAAACCGAACATAACAATACCGTGCACCCCACTTCAAAAATTATGGCATGTCTTTCAAACCTAGTTAGTATGTCTTCAGATCAGTCTCGCCGGGTTCCACCAAACAGGAATTAACAGATCTGTCAGGTAATGTATCTGGGCTAGGCTCTATGGTATGCGGCTTCAGCTGATTTCCACAAAAGGAGAAGGTACAAAACACTCCACACTTGACGTCTCCACTACCCCATCTCCTGTTTCTGTAGTGTGTCCTCTGATAAAGGTTTCCAGGGTAGTATCTGGAGTAGCCGTGAATTATCTGTTAAAGTGAAAAAGAGAAACCTAACTATGTGGGACTTTAGATGAGGACATTTGAAAAGATGTACCTCCATCCCTAATTTGTATATAACAAAAATGAAGAGGGGCGGTTTTTGGGACTTTAGATGAGGCATGCAGCCGGGAAGGTAACACAACAAAATAGTAATGGTGAGAAAATGGATACACCATGCATGCGACCACATCGTATTGCATAAAAACAGGTTGTAAACAATAGATTAAAATAAATCATGGAGACTTTATTTCATAGTGATGTACATAGAAAAAACATCATAAAACAGCATGATAGCATAGCAGCATGTTATAGTCATAATGATACCATAATAAAAAATCATCAGACACTTTATTGCATGTGACTGCATCATAGTAACAATAGTGTCTGGTGATTGGACCACATCAATGACCAAATAGCCTGCGTATAATAACATATATACAGAATAGTATAATAAAGCATATGAGTAAAAGTTCCATAAATCTGATCATAATAACATAGTAACCTAGCAAAATAGCAGCACGATGTGAATCGCAATGGTGAAGTAAAAAACTCAAACTTATAGTTGTGTGTCTTCACTGTAACATAGTAACCGTGGGTGGGATCCAAACGGCATAATTTAGTAGAAGTATACATAGGTTATTGGTGTGAATAGCATCTAAAAGCTCGACGCGTTTCATGGATCTTTCCAATCTTCAGGAGCAGATGCGATATAGCTATCTATAAAAATGTATAAGGAGATTTTAGGGACTGACCCCAGGACATGCATGAAAAATTATAATTAGATCTTAAAGTAGTAATGGTAACTAAAGGCCATAATATAATACTTACAATGAACCTATGTGGATTGGTGGAGGGCACCGAGGGTGTATACCCGCCAGGGATATAGGTCAACAATCCCGGGAACTGAAGCGGCACCCAGAGGGGCAACTGGTAGGAACCCCGAAGGGGGACTAGTGTTTGTGAAGAGCTTAAAGCATAATAACCACATAATCATGACCTATAAAAATAAATATAAAAATATTGAAGGTGACTATCAAATAGTACGTAGATAAAGTAGAATGGTTGTAATTGTAAATACTTATGTGTACGTACCCACACATAAGTATTTACAATTACAACCATTCTACTTTATCTACGTACTATTTGATAGTCACCTTTAATATTTTTATATTTATTTTTATAGGTCATGATTATGTGGTTATTATGCTTTAAGCTCTTCACAAACACTAGTCCCCCTTCGGGGTTCCTACCAGTTGCCCCTCTGGGTGCCGCTTCAGTTCCCGGGATTGTTGACCTATATCCCTGGCGGGTATACACCCTCGGTGCCCTCCACCAATCCACATAGGTTCATTGTAAGTATTATATTATGGCCTTTAGTTACCATTACTACTTTAAGATCTAATTATAATTTTTCATGCATGTCCTGGGGTCAGTCCCTAAAATCTCCTTATACATTTTTATAGATAGCTATATCGCATCTGCTCCTGAAGATTGGAAAGATCCATGAAACGCGTCGAGCTTTTAGATGCTATTCACACCAATAACCTATGTATACTTCTACTAAATTATGCCGTTTGGATCCCACCCACGGTTACTATGTTACAGTGAAGACACACAACTATAAGTTTGAGTTTTTTACTTCACCATTGCGATTCACATCGTGCTGCTATTTTGCTAGGTTACTATGTTATTATGATCAGATTTATGGAACTTTTACTCATATGCTTTATATACTATTCTGTATATATGTTATTATACGCAGGCTATTTGGTCATTGATGTGGTCCAATCACCAGACACTATTGTTACTATGATGCAGTCACATGCAATAAAGTGTCTGATGATTTTTTATTATGGTACCATTATGACTATAACATGCTGCTATGCTATCATGCTGTTTTATGATGTTTTTTCTATGTACATCACTATGAAATAAAGTCTCCATGATTTATTTTAATCTATTGTTTACAACCTGTTTTTATGCAATACGATGTGGTCGCATGCATGGTGTATCCATTTTCTCACCATTACTATTTTGTTGTGTTACCTTCCCGGCTGCATGCCTCATCTAAAGTCCCAAAAACCGCCCCTCTTCATTTTTGTTATATCTGTTAAAGTGGATGGATAGAAACCCCTGAGGTTTCCATTCTAGAGAGTACCTGTGGTTGAGAGAGATCTCCTGGGTATATACCGTCTCTTTCTCCAGTTTACATCTCAAATTATATTGACCGCTTTAAGTGCATCATGCGGGTTAATCATGAGTGGTCACTGCACTGATAAGGACGGAAGTCTTGCTAATTGGTGCAAAGAGTGACCTCTTTCTTTATGCAGTAGAGTTCAGAAAATCCCTATTCCTTCCGACAATACAGAGGGGCAAGTGATGTCGGGTGAACGGCATTAGTAGTCTAAGCAAAAACGAGGCAAATATCACCACTTTGGGCATTATTCAGCCTGAATCAAATTCGTCTTAAGGGATGCATACTTCAAGACTCACGTGCATCTTCTTGTGATGGTGCTCTGGGTCGACGACGATTCCTCTGTTGTCTGGGCGGCAGGTTCCCCTCCGGTCTCTGTGTATTCATGCGTCCTGGTGGTCACTGCAGGGGGGAAAGCCAGTTGGGCACATCAATAGGATCCGTGTCAAGGAAGGAGAACAGGGCTGGCAAAGCATCTGGTTTACGTAATGTGAAGAATCTCTGTTCCTTCCTGAATGTAACCGAAAGGGGATATCCCCAGCGATAAGTGGTTCCTCTGTGCCGGGCTAGATCCAGTAAAGGTTTCATGATCGCTCGTCTCTGCAGGGTAGCGCGGGAGAGGTCAGGAAATATTTTAACAGTTTTATTGGAGTTTTTCTATCTGGAAAGCCTCCCTGTATACACTTTCTGGCAGAAAAGGCATTGATGATGGTGTTAATGTGTTCATATGGAATTGTGTATTTGGAATTTTAAGTAGTTGAATATTTGTCATTATTTTTTTCTATTGTGGGAGTGTTTAACCACTTCTATACCAGGCCCTTTTGCCCCTTCCTGCCCAAGCCATTTTTTAGCTTTCAGCGCTGTCACACTTTGAATGACAATTGCTAGGTCATGTTACACTGTAACCAAACACATTTTTTATCATTTTGTTCCCACAAATAGAGCTTTCTTTTGGTGGTATTTGATCACCTCTGCGTTTTTTATTTTTTGAGCAACAAATAAAAAAAAGATCGAAAATTTAGGAAAAAAAGTTTTTCTTTGTTTCTTATAAAACTTTGTATATAAGTACGTTTTCTCCTTCACTGATGGGCACTGATGAGGCTGCACTGACGGGCACTGATAAGGTGGCACAGATGGGCACTGATGAGGTGGCACTGATGATGGGCACTGATAGGCAGCACTTATGGGCACTGATAGGTGGCACTGGTATGCAGTACTGATAGACATTTATAAGTGGCACTGATGGGCACTCATAGGCGACAGTGATAGGTTGCACTGATGGGCACTAATAGGCAGCACTGATGGGTACTTATGGGTGGCACTGAGGTGGCATGAATGGGCACTGATAGGTGGGCACTGATGGGCACTGGTAGGTGGCACTGATGGATACTGATGGGTGGCACTTGTGGACACTGATAAGTGGCACTGCTGGGCATCACTGATGAGGAGACATCTGGCAGAATTCATAGTGGGCACTGACTGGCACCATTTGTGGGCACTGATTGGCATCTTGGCACCTGATTGACTGCAACGGTCCGTTGCAGTCTGCAGGATGCTTTCGGCCTGAGCAGATGTCCAGCTGTCTGATGTTAAAATTATTTAAGATATACCAAGCCAGTATCAGTTATCTTTAATATACCCCTTTGAACCATCTACGGTAGTATTATCATGATCCGCCTTTGGCCTCAGTGGAGCTCCAGGTCTTCAAACCCCTTTATGGCCTTTCCTCAATTTTTGAGGAACTAAATTACCCATCCACACATACATGAAAAAAATCTTCATTGCTATGCATGAAGTAACAACACCTTGAATACGTTTAACTAACCTCTACCTACCACAATCAGGAATACATTGAATAGACAGACAGTGTCAGTGCCTTTGTTTTTAATTGTTCTGGAATGCCAAGTCAGCGTACACAGTGTCAATAAATCTCTGTTAACTTGTATCCACCCCCGAGGAAGGAGGCTAATTAACTCCGAAACGCGTCTGGTGCAAGTATATTGGTACCAACATCCTATCTGTGTACAAGTACATGAATTGCATTCCTTATAATGTTCGTTATATTGCTGCTCAATGTTTTTACTATGTCTTGAAATGAATAAACTATTGTTTATATACTATATACTCTCCTCACACTTCTCTACATGTGCCTTTAAAGTCCACCATTAGGGGAATTTTCTCTTTGTTTATTGGTATATTTTAGGATGTGGCACAATTTTGCAGTTAATTGCCGACCTACAACTTTTGCTGTCAGGAGAGCCACCGATTGGCTTTCCTCTACTTGCGTCTGTCAGACGCGAGTGAGAAAAAGCCGATAAACGTCTCTTTCTGTTTATACTGTGATCAGCCGTGATTGGACACAGCTGATTACTTGGTAAAGAGCCTCTGTCAGAAGCTCTTTGCTGAGATTGGTGTGGCAGTGTATCAGACTGACATGCCGCACCACCAATCACAGCGCTGCGTGCCCCCACAGGCGCATGCTGGCAGTTATCCTGCTGGACATCATATGACGCCCAGTCAGTATAACTGAACCACTGCCTGGCCATCATTTTGCTACAGGCCGGGTGGGAAGTACCAGTGCTGCATAATAATTTAATATGTCTTTTCCAGGATTGATATACTGTATATTGGTCTCATTGCTAGCAGCCAGTCATTTTTGTAAGAAGACCAATGCAGGCATTTTTTTGGTAGAGGATTTAACACCTCGCCAGTATCCAGAAACTAAAAAGAAAGTTTGCCTTCACTTTAATAGCTTATAAAAAAATGAATACATGTTGCAATGATTCAGTTTTAAAGGTGATTCATAAAGGAACCAAATACAAAGATTCTGCAAGGTATTAGATTATAGAATTTAAATGAAGCAAATCCCCAGTAAAAACATAGGTCTAGAAAGTTTATGATTGGTAAAAAAAGTTTTAAGGCAGTGGAAAAGAACAGCATTCTACAGAGACGCTTCATGGCACTGGCCGCTGGCAGCAGTCAGGTTAATAAAGTGTACCTCATGAATAAAATGCATCCATGCAGCCCAGCTAAAGCTAGAAAAACTGCTGTCACGTTAAAATAATTGTCCATAGTAAGGAAGCTCAGACACAGCTGGGCAACATTCCTGTTGTCTTTATAGTCCTCAAAATGTACACTGAATGCCTCAGCCTCTTTAATTATGTTCAATAATCCTTCATCCACATTGTCAGCAATATCACAAAATTGACATGTGACAGCATCCCTGCTAAGCTGCATATTTTTGATCTGTCTGGAAATGCCTGCTTTTTCTAAAAAAAATCTTTGTACAGAATGGCAGCAGATGCCAAAAAATATACTTTAGCGGATTCAGAAGAAAAGCTTTTTAAGTTTTTACAAGTGATAAAAGCAGAGCAACTGGATAAAGTTACCATAATCCTTTCAGGCATCGCGGTACCCATCAGATATTTTATTGTTCTTTTGGAAATCAGATGATGATGATTCTTGTTTGTGGACCCTGAATGATTTTAATGTATATAAACTACTGTATATAATGCATCACACAATATGAATATTAAATGTAGAAATAATATTGCCATAGATGTGCACAGCCTATTGCATTAAGGTGTGCACTCCAAAGCTCAAACACACGTGTGTGTGTGTGTATATGATGTCAGTAGAGCAGTAGATGTGTCTGTAGGGCAGAGGACGGTGTCAGTAGGGCAGAGGACGGTGTCAGTAAAGCAGTGGATCAGTAGGGCAGAGATTGGTGTCAGTAGTTTTATATTTTTAATAATTTATTTTTGTATTATTTTTTACTAATTCTTTCTTACAGAACAATTTTTTTTTAGGATCCCAGTTGGGGGGCTTTTGTGAAATATCAGGGGTCTAAACAGATCCCTGATGTCTCGCTTTTAAGATAAAGAAAGGGACTGAGAACAGAGATTCCCTAATCTCTTTCTCTGCAGCCTCAGACAGTAAATTAATGGAAAGTGCTCTGTGCTGAGTGGCTTCCTGTTCATTCACAAACCGAAGCATAGCAAACACAGTTTACTATGCTTCAGTTATGAATGAACACAGTGAGCGATTAGGACCAATCACTCACTGTGTTCTTTCAGAAAAAAAGGGCCCAGTAAATGACATATTTACCAGGTCCTTCCCTACTCTCCATCCTGAAACAATCCCCTGCAGCAGGAGAGGAGGGAAAGCCAGCAGTGTTGTGGGGGGAGAGACAAGGGAAGCACACAGAGAAGCACCTGTGGTAGCTGAATGGGAGGGAGAGGAGGAGAACCTTACTTTCAGCTGCTGCAGGAGGAAAATGCAGATCAGTTCCAGTGGATTTCACCCCTGTCGCCCCCCTCCTGTTCAAGTTTTGGGGGCCAGCAAGGAAGGATTGCGGTCTGTCACCTGCCCATGCCTATGAATATTGCCTACATTTATGTAAAACTTGACATCTTTCTGCTGCCTTGGTGTCTTCTAGGTATAGATATGTGAAGATGAAGGTTATGCTTTCTGATAAGAATTACACAGGACCTTACGTACATTCTCATGAAGTGTGTGCTCAGTGCAATTATGTACATAGTTTTCTCTATAGCGGAGCAGGGAAATGTCATCTGAATTTTGATTGTCATTGTTCATTGCAGCTCCTAATTAACCGTTTGATTACCCGGGACTTTATTCTCCCAAAATATTCTTGAGTTCCAGAATGTTTTTCTTGTTTCTGTTTTTTTTTTTTGTTCTGCACATTGTACCTTTTAGCATCTGTAGTTTACCTTAACTACTTGGCGCCCGCGCTATAGCCAAAAGACATCTGCAGCGCGGGCCTTAATTGCTGGGAGGGCGTCCATGGATGTCCTCCTAAGCAAGCGCAGTCTGTGACCCTGCGGGTTGCGCGCAGCACACTCTGTGATCACCGAGTTTATGAGACTCGGCTGATCACAGATCCGAGTAAGGGGTTGATCCCGACCCCTTACCACATGATCAGCTTTCAGCCAATGACGGCTGATCACGTGATGTAAGCAGAAGCTCGGTAATCGGTATTTTGTTTTCCGAAAAAAAGCTGATCACCGCCTTCTGTCAAAGGGACATCGGTCCCTCACTCAGAAAGCCGTTGCTGTGCCCACTATTGTCATCCTGCCAGTGCCCACTGTGCCACCTACCAATGCCCACAGTGACACCTACTAGTGCCCACCAGTGCTCTCAATCGATGCCCATCATTGTATAATAATCAGTGCCACAGATTAGTGCTGTCTATCAGTTTCACCTACCAGTGCCTACCAGTGCCCATCCTTGCCACCCATCAGTGCCAACCATCAGTGCCAACCATCAGTGCCACCTATCAGTGCCGCCTCATCAGTGCTTATTAGTGCCACCTATCAGTGCCCATTAGTGCCGCCTTATCAGTGCCTATCAGTGCCCATCAGTGCCGCCTATCAGTGCCCATCAGCACAGCCTATCAGTGCCTATCAGTGCAGCCTCATCAGCACGCATCAGTGAAGGAGAAAAATTACCTGTTTTCAAAATTTTATAACAAACTATGAAACAGTTTTGTTATTTTTTTCACAATTTCGGTCCCTTTTTGTTTTATTTAGCAAAAAATTAAAAACCCAGCAGCAATTAAATATCACCAAAAGAAAGCTCTTTCTGTGTGAAAAAAATTATAAAAATTTCATTTGGGTAAACTGTAGCATTACCGCGCAATTGTCATTCAAAGAGTGACAGCTCTGAAAGCTGAAAATTGGTCTGGGCAGGAGGGGGGTTTAAGTGCCCAGTAAGCAAGTGGTTAATGTATTATGCTTAGGGTAAGATATATACAGTATGTTTTTTTGGGGGGGACAGATAAGGCTTTAATTTGGTAGCAGATTTTAATTCTTTGTTTTTTATTAGGATTAAAGTAAAACTTTAGAAAAAATGCATTTGCCTGTATTTTTCCTTAACGCAACATCTACTTAATTTGCTCATCTCCATTAATTTACCACAAAATATAATCAACAAAGTTTGCTGGTTAAAATGATATCACATTGGTGTGACTTGTAATGTAATGTAGTAGAATAGTAAAGCTCAAAGTAAAGTTTGAATTTTACTTTAGGATAGCATAATTCCTCTTCTGATGCTACATTGTGATGCTCAAAAGGAAAAACAGTTTGCATAAATTGATATTCTACTATATAGATAAGATCAAACTGGGTTGGCAAGGGCACAAATTAGCACAAGACTTTCACAGCTTTGTGATCACTAAAAATCCAAATGACATTTGATGCTAGTTCAATGAATGCAAATTTACCCAGATCATCCAATGTTGGGACCCGAGGGAATAATTTTTCTTTTTCATACAAATTTTATATACATTTATTTTATACTGTATGTTTTGTTTCATTCATAAATTTCACATGGCGTATTCATTTTTTCACATGAAAATGCAGATTTGTCATTTGGAAAAAGTAAGTATACTCCTATGTTTGCCACCACTTCAAATACATGAAATTAGAATCTGGTGTTCTAGCTTAGGAGCCAATTATTAGAAAAAACGTGTAAAGCCTCATACACACGATAGGACTTTGTACAAACTTTCCCGTGGATTTTTGTACAAAGGTCGTTGGCTTTAAACTAATTAAGCATACACACGGCAGGACTTTTTCATCCAACTTTCACCAAATCATGTGGTTTTTCAGCTCTTTACTGCCACATTTTGGTCAACTTCTGTATCAGCGAGATTTGAAACCTGCGAGCCCTGTCTCGGGAGCCAGTGCTGAGCTGGCTCGCTCATCGGGAAAGGAAAAATGTATTTTTTCCTTTCCCGATGAACAAGCATTGCCGACAGGTGTTTGGTATGAATCATGAGGGGGAACTCCACGCCAAATTTTAAATAAAAAACCAGCATGGGTTCTCCTCCAGGGGCATACCAGGCCCTTGAGTCTGGTATGGATTTTAAGGGGAACCCCCTACGCTGAAAAAACGGCGTGGGGGTCCCCCCAAAATCCATACCAGACCCTTATCTGAGCACACAGTCTGGCCGGTCAGGAAAGGGGGTGGGGATGAGCGAGTGGCCCCCCTCCTGAGCTGTACCAGGCTGCATGCCCTCAACATGGGGGGTGGGCGCTTTGGGGCAGGGGGGTGCCCTGCAGCCCCCCCACCCCAAAGCACCCTGTCCCCACGTTAATGAGGGTCCCTCTTCCCGACAACCCTGGCCGTTGGTTGTCGGGGTCTGTGGGCAGAAGGCTTATCGGAATCTGGGAGCCCCCTTAATAAGGGGGCCCCCAGATCCCGGCCCCCCACCCTATGTGAATGAGTATGGGGTACATCGTACTCCTACCCATTCACCTAGGAAAAAAAGTGTCAATAAAAAAACACACTACACAAGTTTTTAAAATAATTTATTAGGCAGCTCCGGGGATCTTCTGCCGACTTCGGGGGCCTTCTTCCGACTTCTCCGCTCTCTCCGGCCTCTTTTCCCGGTGTCCGGTTCTTCTCCCACTCTCCAGTTCTTCTGCCAGGCTCCTCCGCTATCTTCTGCTCTTTTGCCGCTCTTTTGCTAGCGGTGCCCAGTCTTTTCCATCGTCTTCTATCCTCTTCTCTTCTTCTGATGTTGGCAGGTCACTCTCTCCCACTGTAATGCCGTGTGAGCGGTGTGCGATGACTTATATAGGCACGGGGCGTGGTCACCGGGTGATGTCACCCAGTGACCCCGCCCCCTTATGACGTCACAGTCCCATCATGCAGCGGGAGAGAGCGTCATGTCAACATCGGAAGAAGAGAAGAGGATAGAAGACGACGGAGAAGACCGGTCCACCGCTAGCAAAAGAGCGGCAAAAGAGCAGAAGATAGCGGAGGAGCCCGGCAGCAGAACCGGCGAGCGGGAGAAAAACCGGACACCGGAAGAAGAGGCCTGGAGAGCGGAGAAGTCGGAAGAAGACCCCCGAAGTCAGAAGACGACTCCCAGAGCTGCCTAATAAATTACTTAAAAAACTTGTGTAATGTTTTTTTTTAATTGACACTTTTTTTCTAGGTGAACTGGTAGGGGTACCCCTTATTAAAGGAGGCTCCCGGATTCCGATAAGCCCTCCGCAGACCCCGACAACCAATGGCCAGGGTTGTCGGGAAGAGGCCCTTGTCCTCATCAACATGGGGACAAGGTGCTTTGGGGTGGGGGGGCCGCAGGGCGCCCCCCTGCCCCAAAGCGCCCACCCCCATGTTGAGGGCATGCGGCCTCGTACGGCTCAGGAGGGGGGGCGCTCGCTCGTCCCCACCCCCTTTCCTGACCGGCTGGGCTGCGTGCTCAGATAAGGGTCTGGTATGGATTTTGGGGGGACCCCCAGGCCTTTTTTTTGGCGTAGGGGGTTCCCCTTAAAATCCAAACTAGACCCAAGGGCCTGGTATTCCCCCAGAGGGGAATCCCTCCCACACTCGATGCAATAGGAAAATGTGTTTTTCTTATTGCAGCCAGTGCTAGCTGTACAGCACCCTGCCGCCAAGAACCATTCTCGCGGGCAAGTACTGTAGTTTGTACAAAAGTCCGATGGCTTTGCATACACACGATCAAACTTTGCTCTATCAGACTTTTGTTGCCAGAAAGTTTCTTCATTTGCACAGCCAACAAAAGTCAGATGAAAAAGTTTGTCCGATGGAGCGTACACACGGTCGGATGTTGCCCCAAAACAGCTCATTTGCATGTTTGTTGTAAAAAAGTCCGATCGTGTGTACAGGCCTTTAGAGAGTATGCAGGTGGAACCTTTTCTATTTAAACCTCAGATATGTAGGTTCTGGTGTTCTCTTTAATATCGACGTGTGTGGTGCCATCATGGTATCATTGTTTCAAGATCAATAGAGGTAAATTTTCTAAAGTGAGCAATACCAGTTTCTGATGCCAAGGGTGTACTTAAGTTTTTCCACAGTACACTATTGTTTATTTATTACAGGTACCTATATAGCACTGTCAATTTATGTAGCTCTTTACATATACAGTGGGGACGGAAAGTATTCAGACCCCCTTAAATTTTTCACTCTTTGTTATATTGCAGCCATTTGCTAAAATCATTTAAGTTCATGTTGGGTGGGTGTTGGGTGTTTTTCAGCTGCAGGGACAAGACGACTGTTTGCAATCGAGGGAAAGATGAATGCGGCCAAGTACAGGGATATTCTGGATGAAAGCCTTCTCCAGAGTGCTGAGGACCTCAGACTGGGCCGAAGGTTTGCCCTCCAACAAGACAATGACCCTAAGCCCACAGCTAAAATAACGAAGGAGTGGCTTCACAACAACTTTGTGACTGTTCTTGAATGGCCCAGCCAGAGCCCTGACTTAAACCCAATTGAGCATCTCTGGAGAGACCTAAAAATGGCTGTCCACCAGGGGCGTTGCTAGGTCTGCAAAGGATCTGGGGCTAGAGCCCAAAACAGCGGTCACCAACCTTTTTGCAGGCCAGGCGGGGGCGCTTCAATCATCAGGGTACCATGGTTGTTATGGTGTCAGGGTGATTGAAGTGCATGATTTCTATTGTTACATTGTAATATTAAATCACTCACAGCTGGGTGGTGGGTAGAGGCAGAGCCATGACGGTAACCGCCGCTGACACCTGCAATGATAAGGTTACAATTTGGAGTTACTTCTCAGCCAGCAAAAAACTTTCACAAACGAAAAAGGAGAAAAAAATGTAAATAAATAAAAAATATTTAACCACTTCAATACAGGGCACTTATACACCTTCCTGCCCAGACCAATTTTCAGCTTTCAGTGCAGTTTGAATGACAATTGCGCGGTCATGCTACACTGTACCCAAACTAAATTTTTATCATTTTGTTCCCACAAATAGAGCTTTCTTTTGGTGGTATTTGATCACCTCTGCGGTTTTTATTTTTTGCTAAACAAATAAAAAAAGACCAAAAATTTTGAGAAAAATAAGTTTTGCTTTTGTTTCTGTTAAAAATTTTTGTAAATAAGTACGTTTTCTCTTTCACTGATGGGCACTGATAAGGTGGCACAGACAGGCACTGATAAGAAGGCACTGATGAGGTGGCACGAATGAGCGGGCACTGACAGGCACTGATGATGGGCACTGATATGCGGCACTGATGGGCACTGGTAGGCGGCACTGATGGGTGGCACTGATACGCAGCACGGATGGGCATTGATAGGCGGCACTGATGGGCACTCATGGGTGGCACTGGGTGGCACTGGTGGGCACTGATGGGCACTGATAGGCAACACTGATGGGCACTGAAAGGCTGCAAAGATGGGTTCTTATGGGTGGCACTGATAGGCGGCACTGCTGGGCACTGCTGAGCACTGATAAGCGGCACTGCTGGGCACTGATACGTGGCACTGATGGGCACTGATACACGGCACTGATATGAGGCACTGATAGGCATCCCTGGTGGCACTGGCAGTGGTAGGCATTGTGAGTGGGCACTGAATGGAAGCTGCCTGGGCATTGATTGGCAGCTGCCTGGGCACAGATTAGTATTTCCCTGGGGATCTAGGGGGCATACCTGGTGGTCCAGTGTGGATGACCATCCTGGTGGTCCTGGGCGGCTTCCCTGGTGGTCCTGGGTGGGATCCGAGGGGGGCTGTGCTGATAAACAATCAGCACAGACCCCCCCGTCAGGAGAGCAGCCGATCGGCTCTCCTCTATTCGCGTCTGTCAAACGCGAGTGAGGAAAATCCGATCACCGGCTCTTCCTATTTACATCGTGATCAGCCATGATTGGACACGGCTGATCACGTGGTAAAGAGTCTCCTTCACAGACTCTTTACCTAGATCAGTGTTGCGGGGTGTCAGACTGACACCCCGCAACAACGATTGCCGCGATGCACGCCCCCGGGGGCACACAGCGGCTCAATATCCTGAGGACGTCATATGACGCCCAGTCAGGATATTGAAACCACTTTGCCGCCGTCATTCTGCTATATGGCGGGCGGCAAGTGGTTAAAAAATATTTTATTTATTATAAATAAAAAAACAAAAAAAATAAAAAAATACATACAATAAATCAATTAAATTGAATTGATGACAATTAAATAGATAAATAAATAATTAAATAAATAAAATTAAATCAGATTGAATTAAATTAAATTAAATCATTCTAAATTGAAAGTCCATGAATAACACCACTGAAATGTTACAGTTCGCAAATTCATGTAAAAAAGGCATTTGTCACTGCAAGCAGTCAACCCAGTGTGTCCCAGAGAGTCCACATCATATATTGAGCTTTTACTGGAACTGCAAGCAGAAAGAGCAAGGTAACCAAAGTTCAAATAAATAAAAAAATATATATATTAAAAAAAAAAAAAAAAAGAAGAAGAAGAGAATTCACTTTATTAAAAACAATGATAGTCCAATATCATATTTAGGTTGCTCTTATGTGTGTGCAGAACTTAGGATCCCCAGATGGATGGCTCAGCAGGTCTCCTGGCACTGAGACAGAGAGCCACACTGAACACACCAGGGATGCCAGGCCCAGGGAATCTGAGTGTGTGAGGTAGAATACCTGTTAGCAGTCGCCAGATCAACGTCAGGAGCCACCATATCCCGCTTATCCACGAAGGGCTCCACTGAAGAATGGACTGAAGAAACCATCAGGGGAGGATCACAAGCAGCCGTCACAGGACACTTGGTTGCTGGGAGACCGTTTATGCGAGGAAAGCTCCGCTAATGGATAGACCAGATGGGACACGTCAGTTCTGAGTAAGGGCAGGAGAGTGGTGATACGGGGGGGGCAGGTGGAGAGAGATGTCATCTCTGCTCGCCCACCTGCTCGCTTCTCTCATCGGCTTGCCTTGCTCTCTCATGCAGCCCATCCACCACATGTGCGGCCAGGCTGCAGAGAGGCCACAGCCCGCTGGTTAGGCAGGGACCCCTGGGGCAAGAGACTCGGGGCTACAGGCCCCAGATTCGGGGCTATAGCCCCAATAGCCACCCCCTAATGACACCTCTGCTGTCCACCAACCTTTACTATCCAACCTGACAAAACTGGAGAGGATCTGCAAGATGATCTGCAAGGAGGAATGGCAGAGGATCCCCAAATCCAGGTGTGAAAAACTTGTTGCATCTTTCCCCAAAAGTCTCATGGCTGTATTAGATCAAAAGGGTGCTTCTACTAAATACTGAGCAAAGGGTCTGAATACTTAGGACCATGTGATATTTCAGTTTTTCTTTTTTAATAAATCTGCAAATCTGTGTTTTTCTGTCAATATGGGGTGCTGTGTGTACATTAATGAGGAAAAAAAATGAACTTAAATGATTTTAGCAAATGGCTGCAATATAACAAAGAGTGAAAAATTTAAGGGGTTCTGAATACTTTCTGTCCCCACTGTACTTACAATCTAAGATCTCTAACACACATTCATACATAAATGCACTGGGGCCAATTCAGACAGGTGACAATTAACCTACCTGCATGTCTTTAGAGTGTGGGAGGAAACCCACGCAGGCTCAGGGAGAACATACAAACTCAGTGCAGGTAGTGCCATGGTTGAGATTCAAACCGATCACCCTAGTGCTGCTAAGCAGAAATGCTAGCCACTCGGTCACTGTGCTGGCTGTGACATCTATTGATATTTTTATTGAATAAATGAGTGAAAAGGCACATTTTCTCTTTTTTTATTCAAGTAAATCACCTTTGTCTGTAATCACCAAAAAAAATATTGCCACTGATCCCACAAATGACATTGGATGATCTGCATGACATTTCCATTTATTATGCAAGTGAATACAATGTCATTTGGATTGTTTGCAAGCTGCAATTAGAAACCTGTGAAAAAGTCTTTGTTGTGCTACTTTTTGCCCTTGCCAATGCAACATGAACTTATCCTAATGCTATGCAAAGCAATTTTTTTCCTGTGCGCATCATAATGTAGTGTTGAAAGGCGAAAAAAATTCTGCTAAAGTAGATCACAAATGTTCATTTTGAACCTTTATCTATTTTAACATGTTTTACCTTTTTTTTTTTTTAGCCCCCAGTGCACTTATATCCATTGCACCTGAAGTTTTACTTACAGAAACTTAGTGGGAACTTCCTGTCCAGTCCTTTATTTTTATTTTTTTTGTTTTTTTTTTAGCTTTTCTTTTACACCTTTTTAAACCTCATATAAGTACTGGATCTGACCAGTGGATACCTTATCCAGATCCCCTATGTAGCTGCATAGCAACAGACAACTTACAATAGGGACCAGTATCAATAAATCATAAAGCAGAGCTAACCTCAAAAATTAAATGAAAAAATATGAATTACTTTGCAACTATGCAAAACCACATGCCCATTCTACATATAAACAGCTTGCCCATATACCATATGATGCCCAAAAAGTGCTATAATTAAAACAAATCCACAAAACATATAGTGTCCATGCACAGCACTTTAAGGTTGAATAATAATAGTCCAACAACAGAGATATTGAATCATAAATTGTGCTCCACTTAAATGTCAAAAAATTCATGCCAAAGTGCTCAGTGCCCCCTTAGGTGATAGTAACTCACCAGCCACAGTTGAGCCCTTATGTATATAAGAAGATCAACATGCGCCTAGGGTTATATCAGGGTTGCTTTCTTTTTGGGGATTTGGGGACCCGGGTCCTACCCCAGGGGACATGCATCAATGCAAAAAAAACTTTTAAAAACGGCCGTTTTTTCGGGAGCAGTGATTTTAATGATGGTTAACCACTTGCCGACCGCCGCACGACGATGTACGTCGACAGAGCGGCACAGGCAGGCAAAAGGACTTACATGTACGTCCTTGCCTGCCCGCGGGTGGGGGGTCTGATCGGACCCCCCTGGTGCCTGCGGCGGTCGGCAAATCTCCCCCGGCGATCGGTGGTGAGGGGGAGGCCATCCATTCGTGGCCCCCCCCTCGCGATCGCTCCCAGCCAATGGGATCATTTCCCTGCCTCTGTAGTGTACACAGAGGCAGAGGAAATGATGTCATCTCTCCTCGGCTCGGTAATTTCCGTTCCGGCCCGAGGAGAGAAGACAGGTATGTGAGTGCAGCAACACTACACAGACAGTAGAACATGCCAGGCACACAAAACACCCCGATCCCCCCCCCGATCGCCCCCCGATCCCCCCCCCAATCACCCCCCCCGTCACAAACTGACACCAAGCAGGTTTTTTTTTTTTTTTTCTGATTACTGTATTGGTGTCAGTTTGTGACAGTTACAGTGTTAGGGCAGTGAGTGTTAGGCCCCCTTTAGGTCTAGGATACCCCCCTAACCCCCCCTAATAAAGTTTTAACCCCTTGATCACCCCCCGTCACCAGTGTCGCTAAGCGATCATTTTTCTGATCGCTGTATTAGTGTCGCTGGTGACGCTAGTTAGGGACGTAAATATTTAGGTTCGCCGTCAGCGTTTTATAGCGACAGGGACCCCCATATACTATCTAATAAATGTTTTAACCCCTTGATTGCCCCCTAGTTAACCCTTTCACCACTGATCACCGTATAACCGTTACGGGTGACGCTGGTTAGTTCGTTTATTTTTTATAGTGTCAGGGCATCCGCCGTTTATTACCGAATAAAGGTTTAGCCCCCTGATCGCCCGGCGGTGATATGCGTCGCCCCAGGCAGCGTCAGATTAGCGCCAGTACCGCTAACACCCACGCACGCAGCATACGCCTCCCTTAGTGGTATAGTATCTGATCGCATCAATATCTGATCCGTTCAGATCTATACTAGCGTCCCCAGCAGTTTAGGGTTCCCAAAAACGCAGTGTTAGCGGGATCAGCCCAGATACCTGCTAGCACCAGCGTTTTGCCCCTCCACCCGGCCCAGCCCAGCCCACCCAAGTGCAGTATCGATCGATCACTGTCACTTACAAAACACTAAACGCATAACTGCAGCGTTCGCAGAGTCAGGCCTGATCCCTGCGATCGCTAACAGTTTTTTTGGTAGCGTTTTGGTGAACTGGCAAGCACCAGCCCCAGGCAGCGTCAGGTTAGCGCCGGTCGCGCTGACACCCACGCACGCACCGTATCCTCCCTTAGTGGTATAGTATCTGATCGGATCAATATCTGATCCGTTCAGATCTATACTAGCGTCCCCAGCAGTTTAGGGTTCCCAAAAATGCAGTGTTAGAGGGATCAGCCCAGATACCTGCTAACACCAGCGGTTTGCCCCTCCGCCCAGCCCAGCCCACCCAAGTGCAGTATCGATCGATCACTGTCACTTACAAAACACTAAACGCATAACTGCAGCGTTCGCAGAGTCAGGCCTGATCCCTGCGATCGCTAACAGTTTTTTTGGTAGCGTTTTGGTGAACTGGCAAGCACCAGCCCCAGGCAGCGTCAGGTTAGCGCCGGTCGCGCTAACACCCACGCACGCACCGTACACCTCCCTTAGTGGTATAGTATCTGAACTGATCAATATCTGATCCGATCAGATCTATACTGGCGTCCCCAGCAGTTTAGGGTTCCCAAAAACGCAGTGTTAGTGGGATCCGCCCAGATACCTGCTAGCACCTGCGTTTTGCCCCTCCGCCCGGCCCAGCCCACCCAAGTGCAGTATCGATCGATCACTGTCACTTACAAAACACTAAACGCATAACTGCAGCGTTCGCAGAGTCAGGCCTGATCTCTGCAATCGCTAACAGTTTTTTTGGTAGCGTTTTGGTGAACTTGCAAGTGCCAGCGGCCTAGTACACCCCGGTCATAGTCAAACCAGCACTGCAGTAACACTTGGTGACGTGGCGAGTCCCATAAGTGCAGTTCAAGCTGGTGAGGTGGCAAGCACAAATAGTGTCCCGCTGCCACCAAAAATACAAACACAGGCCCGTCGTGCCCATAATGCCCTTCCTGCTGCATTCGCCAATCCTAATTGGGAACCCACCACTTCTGCAGCGCCCGTACTTCCCCCATTCACATCCCCAACCAAATGCAGTCGGCTGCATGAGAGGCATTTTTATGTCCTCCCGAGTACCCCTACCCAACGAACCCCCCCAAAAAAGATGTTGTGTCTGCAGCAAACGCGGATATAGGCGTGACACCCGCTATTATTGTCCCTCCTGTCAATCCTGGTCTTTGCATTGGTGAATGTTTTGAACGCTACCATTCACTAGTTGAGTATTAGCGTAGGGTACAGCATTGCACAGACTAGGACACACTTTCACAGGGTCTCCCAAGATGCCATCGCATTTTGAGAGACCCGAACCTGGAACCGGTTACAGTTATAAAAGTTACAGTTACAAAAAAAGTGTAAAAAAAAAAAAACACAAACAAAAATATAAAATAAAAAATAATAGTTGTCGTTTTATTGTTCTCTCTCTATTCTCTCTCTCTCTATTCTCTCTCTCTATTGTTCTGCTCTTTTTTACTGTATTCTATTCTGCAATGTTTTATTGTTATTATGTTTTATCATGTTTGCTTTTCAGGTATGCAATTTTTTTATACTTTACCGTTTACTGTGCTTTATTGTTAACCATTTTTTTGTCTTCAGGTACACCATTCACGACTTTGAGTGGTTATACCAGAATGATGCTTGCAGGTTTAGGTATCATCTTGGTATCATTCTTTTCAGCCAGCGGTCGGCTTTCATGTAAAAGCAATCCTAGAGGCTAATTAGCCTCTAGACTGCTTTTACAAGCAGTGGGAGAGAATGCCCCCCCCCCCCACCGTCTTCCGTGTTTTTCTCTGGCTCTCCTGTCTCAACAGGAAACCTGAGAATGCAGCCGGTGATTCAGCCAGCTGACCATAGAGCTGATCAGAGACCAGAGTGGCTCCAAACATCTCTATGGCCTAAGAAACCGGAAGCTACGAGCATTTTATGACTTAGATTTCGCCGGATGTAAATAGCGCCATTGGGAAATTGGGGAAGCATTTTATCACACCGATCTTGGTGTGGTCAGATGCTTTGAGGGCAGAGGAGAAATCTAGGGTCTAATAGACCCCAATTTTTTCAAAAAAGAGTACCTGTCACTACCTATTGCTATCATAGGGGATATTTACATTCCCTGAGATAACAATAAAAATGATTAAAAAAAAAAAAAAAAATGAAAGGAACAGTTTTAAAATAAGATAAAAAAGCAAAAAAATAATAAAGAAAAAAAAAAAAAAAAAAGCACCCCTGTCCCCCCTGCTCTCGCGCTAAGGCGATCGCAAGCGTCGGTCTGGCGTCAAATGTAAACAGCAATTGCACCATGCATGTGAGGTATCACCGCGACGGTCAGATCGAGGGCAGTAATTTTAGCAGTAGACCTCCTCTGTAAATCTAAACTGGTAACCTGTAAAGGCTTTTAAAGGCTTTTAAAAATGTATTTATTTTGTTGCCACTGCACGTTTGTGCGCAATTGTAAAGCATGTCATGTTTGGTATCCATGTAGTCGGCCTAAGATCATCTTTTTTATTTCATCAAACATTTGGGCAATATAGTTGTTTTAGTGCATTAAAATGTAAAAAAGTGTGTTTTTTCCCCAAAAAATGCGTTTGAAAAATCGCTGCGCAGATACTGTGTGAAAAAAAAAATGAAACACCCACCATTTTAATCTGTAGGGCATTTGCTTTAAAAAAATATATAATGTGTGGGGGTTCAAAGTAATTTTCTTGCAAAAAAAAATAATAATTGTTTCATGTAATCAAAAAGTGTCAGAAAGGGCTTTGTCTTCAAGTGGTTAGAAGAGTGGGTGATGTGTGACATAAGCTTCTAAATGTTGTGCATAAAATGCCAGGACAGTTCAAACCCCCCCCAAATGACCCCATTTTGGAAAGTAGACACCCCAAGCTATTTGCTGAGAGGCATGTCGAGTCCATGGAATATTTTATATTGTGACACAAGTTGCGGGAAAGAGACAAATTTTTTTTTTTTTTTTGCACAAAGTTGTCACTAAATGATATATTGCTCAAACATGCCATGGGAATATGTGAAATTACACCCCAAAATACATTCTGTTGCTTCTCCTGAGTACGGGGATACCACATGTGTGAGACTTCTTGGGAGCCTAGCCGCGTATGGGACCCCGAAAACCAAGCACCGCCTTCAGGCTTTCTAAGGGCGTAAATTTTTGATTTCACTCTTCACTGCCTATCACAGTCTCGGAGGCCATGGAATGCCCAGGTGGCACAAAACCCCCCCCCAAATGACCCCATTTTGGAAAGTAGACACCCAAAGCTATTTGCTGAGAGGTATAGTGAGTATTTTGCAGACCTCACTTTTTGTCACAAAGTTTTGAAAATTAAAAAAAGAAAATAAAAATTTTTTTTTTTTGTCTTTCTTCATTTTCAAAAACAAATGAGAGCTGCAAAATACTCACCATGCCTCTCAGCAAATAGCTTGGGGTGTCTACTTTCCAAAATGGGGTCATTTGGGGGGGGTTTGTGCCACTTGGGCATTCCATGACCTCCGAAACTGTGATAGGCAGTGAAGAGTGAAATCAAAAATGTACACCCTTAGAAATCCTGAAGGCGGTGATTGGTTTTCGGGGGCCCGTACGCAGCTAGGCTCCTAAAAAGTCCCACACATGTGGTATCCCCGTACTCAAGAGAAGCAGCAGAATGTATTTTGGGGTGCAATTCCACATATGCCCATGACCTGTGTGAGCAATATATCATTTAGTGACAACTTTGTGCAAAAAAAAAAAAAATAATTAAATAAATTGTCACATTCCCGCAACTTGTGTCAAAATATAAAATATTCCATGGACTCAACATGCCTCTCAGCAAATAGCTTGGGGTGTCTACTTTCCAAAATGGGGTCATTTGGGGGGGGTTTGTGCCATCTGGGCATTTTATGGCCTTCAAAACTGTGATAGGTAGTGAGGAGTAAAATCAAAAATGTACGCCCTTAGAAATCCTGAAGGCAGTGATTGGTTTTTGGGGCCCCGTATGCGGCTAGGCTCCCAAAAAGTCCCACACATGTGGTATCCCCATACTCAGGAGAAGCAGCTAAATGTATTTTGGGGTGCAATTCCACATATGCCCATGGCCTGTGAGAGCAATATATCATTTAGTGACATCTTTTTGTAATTTTTTTTTTTTTTGTCATTATTCAATCACTTGGGACAAAAAAAATGAATATTCAATGGGCTCAACATGCCTCTCAGCAATTTCCTTGGGGTGTCTACTTTCCAAAATGGGGTCATTTGGGGGGCTTTCGTACTGCCCTGCCATTTTAGCACCTCAAGAAACGACATAGGCAGTCATAAATTAAAGGCTGTGTAAATTCCAGAAAATGTACCCTAGTTTGTAGGCGCTATAACTTTTGCGCAAACCAATAAATATACACTTATTGACATTTTTTTTACCAAAGACATGTGGCCAAATACATTTTGGCCTAAATGTATGACTAAATCTGAGTTTATTGGATTTTTTTTAGAACAAAAAGTAGAAAATATCATTTTTTTTCAAAATTTTCGGTCTTTTTCCGTGTATAGCGCAAAAAATAAAAACGGCAGAGGTGATCAAATACCATCAAAAGAAAGCTCTATTTGTGGGAAGAAAAGGACACAAATTTCGTTTGGGTACAGCATTGCATGACCGCGCAATTAGCAGTCAAAGCGACGCAGTGCCAAATTGGAAAAAGTGCTCTGGTCAGGAAGGGGGTAAATCCTTCCGGGGCTGAAGTGGTTAAAGTAAAAAAAAAAAAAGTTAAATATTCCTTTAAATATCGTACCTGGGGGGTGTCTATAGTATGCCTGTAAAGTGGCGCGTGTTTCCCGTGTTTAGAACAGTCCCTGCACCAAATGTCATTTTTAAAGGAAAAAATCTCATTTAAAACTGCTTGCGGGTTTAATGTAATGTCGGGTCCTGGCAATATGGATGAAAATCAGTGAGACAAACGGCATGGGTACCCCCCAGTCCATTACCAGGCCCTTTGGGTCTTGTATGGATATTAAGGGGAACCCCGCACCCAAATTAAAATAAGGAAAGGTGTGGGGCCACAAGGCTCTATATACTCTGAACAGCAGTATACAGGCGGTGCAAACAAGACAGGGACTGTAGGTTTGTTGTTAAGTAGAATCTGTTTGTCATTTTGAACGGGTACATTTTTAACGTGTTTAGCTCCAGCCAAAAAATCTTTTTTAAGCTTTTTGGAAAACATAGGGAAGGGTTATCACCCCTGTGACATTTGTTTTGCTGTCTTTCCTCCTCTTTAGAAGATTTCACCTCACTTTTTGTCCCAATGACAAATGTTTTTTGAAAATTTGGGTTTTTTTGTGAAACAAGGATTGGAAAGCATCAGTGGAAAGGAGAAATGTTTTTCCCATATTAACACTTACAGGAGAGAATTTCCCTTCCTAGGGGTAGATTTCATCTCACTTCCTGTTGTCTCCTTCCGTTTGCAAGTAGGAGTCGTTTGTAAGTTAGATGTTTGAAAGTAGGGGCCTGCCCTATATACTCAGCATAAATTTGGGCCTTAGGTGTTGTTGTGGCCACAACAACGTAAGCTCTCACAGGGCCCTGCTGTGAAATATTAGATCAAGAATTGTAATTACATGCCCCTGTTGAACAGGGGCAGAAAAACTGGGCCTTTGGTGGTGGTGGTGGTGGTGCTGGTGCCACAACACTGTAAGTCCTCACTCGCTCTTGGTGGGTGCAGAAATGGGCCCTGCTGTGAAATATTAGATCAAGAATTGTAATTACACGCCCCTGTTAAACAGGGGCAGAAAAATTGGGCCTTAGGCACTGGTGCTACAACACTGCAACCCCTCACAGACACTCTAGTTGGAACGCAGGAACGAGCCCTGCTGCAAAGTATTGCATCAAAAATTGTAATTACATGCCCCTGTTAAACAGGGGCAGAAAAATTGGGCCTTAGGCACTGGTGCTGGTGCTACAACACTGCAACCCCTCACAGACACTCTAGTTGGAACGCAGGAACGAGCCCTGCTGCAAAGTATTGCATCAAAAATTGTAATTACACGCCCCTGTTAAACAGGGGCAGAAAAATTGGGCCTTAGGCACTGGTGCTGGTGCCACAACACTGCAACCCCTCACAGACACTCTAGTTGGAACGCAGGAACGAGCCCTGCTGCAAAGTATTGCATCAAAAATTGTAATCACACGCCCCTGTTAAACAGGGGCTGAAAAATTGGGCCTTAGGCATTGGTGGTGGCGCCCAGAACCAAAAATGTTCTTTCAAGCTATCAGCGTGATGATTGAGGAGGAAGAGGATAATTACTCAGGGATAGTCACTCAGCATCAGCATAGGCAGTCTTTGAAGGGATCTGAGATTTTAAAAAAAATTATTCGGTTACATCAGCATCAGGTGCTTGGTAGCTGGTGGTGATCCAAGACTGATTCATTTTTATGAAGGTCAGTCGATCGCCCGAGTCGGTGGACAGACGCACCCTGTGATCGGTTACAAAGCCTCCAGCAGCACTGAATGTGCGTTCCGAAAGAACGCTGGATGCAGGACAGGCCAATAGCTCAATTGCATAGCTCTGGCCAGTGATCCATCCTCAAGACCCAGTAACCCAGAGGATTTTCGGTGGGAAAGGTGTCCAAGTCTGATCTTGCCCCTAAGTATTCCTGCACCATGTAAAACAGACGCTGGCGATGGTTGCTGGAACCGATCATACCTTGGGGCTGCGGACCAAAAAATTGTCTGAACGCATCGGTCAGACGGCCACCTTCTCCACCGCTCTTTCTTTGACTGACCGAAGCCTCAGCAACACGTTGTCCAGAAACAGGAGTTTGTAACCTCCCAGTCTCTGGGAACGTGTTGCACAGACCTTTCTGCAAGGCCTCCCGAAGATGTTTCATCCTCTGCTCCCTCTGCGATGGCAAGATAAGGTCCGCAACCTTACCCTTGTAACGTGAATCAAGGAGGGTTGCCAGCCAGTATTGGTCCTTCTCCTTGATACCACGAATACGAGGATCCTTGCGCAGGCTTTGCAGGATCAGGGAGGCCATGCAGCGTAGGTTTGCTGAGGCATTCGGTCCGGAGTCCTCTGGGTCACTAAGGACTACATGGTCCGCAGCCACCTCCTCCCAGCCACGTACAAGTCCATGTGTTTCTTGGGAATGATCCCTTAAAGACTGCTGCTGATGCTGAGTGCCAGGCTCCACCTCCATACTGACACAATCTTCCTCCTCCTCCTCCTCCTCCTCGTCCTCTTCCTGTGTGATCGGCGGGCATGCAGAAACACTGTCTGGATAAAGGGGGCCTTGAGAGCTAAGGAAGTCCTCCTCTTCCTGCCTCTGTTCTGCCTCAAGTGCCCTGTCCATTATTCCACGCAGCGTGTGCTCCAACAGGTGGACAAGGGGGACAGTGTCACTGATGCATGCACTGTCACTGCTCACCATCCTCGTGGCCTCCTCAAATGGTGACAGGACAGTGCATGCATCCCTGATCATGGCCCACTGGCGTGGGGAAAAAAAAACAAGCTCCCCTGACCCTGTCCTGGTGCCATAGTCGCACAGGTACTCATTGATGGCCCTCTGCTGCATGTGCAGCCGCTGCAGCATGGCCAACGTTGAGTTCCACCTGGTGGGCATGTCACAGATTAGGCGGTTCTTGGGCAGGTTAAACTCCTTTTGGAGGTCCGTCAGCCGAGCACTGGCATTATATGACCGGCGGAAATGCACACAGACTTTCCTGGCCTGCCTCAGGACATCCTGTAAGCCCGGGTACCTGCCCAAGAACCGCTGCACCACCAAGTTAAGGACGTGAGCCAAACAGGGCACATGGGTCATTTGTCCCTGTCGGAGGGCAGAGAGGAGGTTGGTGCCATTGTCGCAAACCACCATTCCTGCCTTAAGTTGGCGTGGCGTCAACCACCTCTGAACCTGCCCCTGCAGAGCTGACAGAACCTCTGCCCCAGTGTGGCTCCTGTCCCCCAAGCACACCAGCTCAAGCACCGCATGGCATCTTTTGGCCTGCGTACTTGCGTAGCCCCTTGAATGGCTACAGAGCACCGCTGGTTCCGAGGACAAAGCACAGGAAGAGGCCATGGAGGAAGAAGAAGAGGAGGGGGTGGAGGAGAGAGGTGTGTCACAATCATTAGCATTTTGGAGGCGTGGTGGCGGAACAACCTCCAACACTACTGCACCTTGTCCTGCATCCTTAACAGCTGCCAGCAGAGTCACCCAATGCGCCGTGAAACTTAAGTAACGTCCCTGTCCATGCCTGCTGGACCATGAGTCAGCGGTAATATGCACCTTACCGCTGACCGCCCTGTCCAGCGAGGCATGGACATTGCCTTCCACATGCCGGTAGAGAGCCGGAATCGCCTTCCGTGAGAAAAAATGGCGTTTAGGTACCTGCCACTGAGGAACCGCACATTCCACAAACTCACGGAAGGGGGCAGAGTCTACCAACTGAAAAGGCAGCAGTTGAAGTGCTAGCAATTTTGCCAAGCTAGCATTCAACCGCTGCGCATGTGGATGGCTGGGAGCAAACTTCTTTCGGCGGTGCAGCAGCTGGGGCAGGGAAATTTGCCTGGTACAATCTGACGTCGGTGTACCAAAAGCAGATTGCCCACAAGTACTTGGCTGTGACACACCTAATTCTACACCTTCATTCCTCTCAGTGCAGGTCTCAGAGAGGAATGAAGGTATAGTGGGGTTGGAGATCTCAGCTGATGAGGAGCAAGGAGAGGTCCTCTTTGTTCTTTGGTGTGGGTCTTTTAGATACGCTTGCCAACGAACTGCATGGCAGGTCAACATATGTCTGGTCAAGCATGTGGTACCCAAGCGGGAGATGTTTTGGCCACACGAGATACGCTTGAGACATATGTTGCAAATAGCAGCGGTGCGATCTGATGCACTCGTCTCAAAAAAGGCCCACACCAAAGAACTTTTTGAATAACGCGCAGCGCCCTGCACATGTGGAGCTTTGGGGTGTGATGCAGTCAATGTGCTGCCCTTAGGCTGGCCCCTGGAGGGCATCCTGCCTCGTTGGTGATGTGCCGCCTCCTCCTCCTCCTCCTCTCTCCTATCAGGCACCCACGTTGAGTCAGTGACCTCATCATCCCCTCCCTCCTCATCACTGGAGCAAACCTGGCAGTATGCTGCAGCAGGGGGAGCATGACTGCCAGATTGCTGTCCTTCTTTGGCACCCCCTCTGTCTGCGCTCATGTTACTGCCTTCATCGAGCTCAGTATCATCATCAGAGCCTTCCAAACGCTGGGCATCCTCCTGGAGCATGTGCCCAACACTGTGGTCAAACAGTTCGAGGGACTCCTCAGGAGGACATGGTGGGGCTAGGGAAGGAGTCACTGATGACATTGAGCCGAGGGAAGAGGCCGCTGCTTTGCCAGACAAAGTACCCTGGGCATGGGTGAGAGAGGATGAGGAGGATGAGGACGGCTTGGTCATCCACTCGACCAAGTCTTCCGCATGTTGTGGCTCAACACGGCCAGCTGCCGAAAAAAAGCCCAAGCGTGTCCCACGGCCACATGCTGATGAGGATGCACCGTCTCCATGACCAGCACTAGACACAGAGCCTGCTTGCCCTCTCTTATTGGCTTGTGACTGTCTGCCTCTCCTTCTTGGCCTTCCAGACATACTAATGGCCTGTAGCTGCACTAAGCTGGGATATGTATATATATATATATATATATATATATATATATATATATACTGATACTGCAGCTAGCAAAATCAACTGCCTGCCTGTAGTATGAGAACACCACCAACCTTCTACAGGTAGGTTTAGCTGAACACTGTGAGGTGGACGCACCCCACTAACTTGTAGGTTTAGCTGAACACTGTGAGCAGGACGCACCCCACCAACTTGTAGGTTTAGCTGAACACTGTGAGCAGGACGCACCCCAATAACTTGTAGGTTTAGCTGAACACTGTGAGCAGGACGCACTGCACTAACTGTAAATAGTCTAGCTGCCTGACTGTGGTACTAATAGGATCAAAAGAACACCAGTAATTTTCTTCAGGTAGCTGTATACACTGTAACAAGACAAGCCTGCCTGTCAGTAAGAAGATAACAGGAACGGATCTAGCTGAACACTGTGAGGTGGACGCACCACACTAACTTGTAGGTTTAGCTGAACACTGTGAGCAGGATGCACTGCACTAACTGTAAATAGTCTATCTGCCTGACTGTGGTACTAATAGGATCAAAAGAACACCAGTAATTTTCTTCAGGTAGCTGTATATACTGTAACAAGACAAGCCTGCCTGTCAGTAAGAAGATAACAGGAACGGATCTAGCTGAACACTGTGAGGTGGATGCACCACACTAACTTGTAGGTTTAGCTGAACACTGTGAGCAGGACGCACCCCACTAACTTGTAGGTTTAGCTGAACACTGTGAGCAGGATGCACTGCACTAACTGTAAATAGTCTAGCTGCCTGACTGTGGTACTAATAGGATCAAAAGAACACCAGTAATTTTCTTCAGGTAGCTGTATATACTGTAACAAGACAAGCCTGCCTGTCAGTAAGAAGATAACAGGAACGGATCTAGCTGAACACTGTGAGCAGGACGCACTGCACTAACTTGTAGGTTTAGCTGAACACTGTGAGGTGGACGCACCGCACTAACTTGTAGGTTTAGCTGAACACTGTGAGCAGGACGCACCCCACTAACTTGTAGGTTTAGCTGAACACTGTGAGCAGGACGCACCGCACTAACTTGAAGGTTTAGCTGAACACTGAGCAGGATGCACCCCACTAACTTTTGTAGGTTTAGCTGAACACTGTGAGCAGGACGCACTGCACTAACTGTAAATAGTCTAGCTGCCTGACTGTGGTACTAATAGGATCAAAAGAACACCAGTAATTTTCTTCAGGTAGCTGTATATACTGTAACAAGACAAGCCTGCCTGTCAGTAAGAAGATAACAGGAACGGATCTAGCTGAACACTGTGAGCAGGACGCACTGCACTAACTTGTAGGTTTAGCTGAACACTGTGAGGTGGACGCACCGCACTAACTTGTAGGTTTAGCTGAACACTGTGAGCAGGACGCACCCCACTAACTTGTAGGTTTAGCTGAACACTGTGAGCAGGACGCACCGCACTAACTTGAAGGTTTAGCTGAACACTGAGCAGGATGCACCCCACTAACTTTTGTAGGTTTAGCTGAACACTGTGGGCAGGACGCACTGCACTAACTGTAAATAGTCTAGCTGCCTGACTGTGGTACTAATAGGATCAAAAGAACACCAGTAATTTCTTCAGGTAGCTGTATATACTGTAACAAGACAAGCCTGCCTGTCAGTAGGAAGATAACAGGAACGGATCTAGCTGAACACTGTGAGCAGGACGCACCACACTAACTTGTAGGTTTAGCTGAACACTGTGAGCAGGACGCACCCCACTAACTTGTAGGTTTAGCTGAACACTGTGAGCAGGACGCACCCCACTAACTTGTAGGTTTAGCTGAACACTGTGAGCAGGACGCACTGCACTAACTGTAAATAGTCTAGCTGCCTGACTGTGGTACTAATAGGATCAAAAGAACACCAGTAATTTTCTTCAGGTAGCTGTATATACTGTAACAAGACAAGCCTGCCTGTCAGTAAGAAGATAACAGGAACGGATCTAGCTGAACACTGTGAGCAGGACGCACCGCACTAACTTGAAGGTTTAGCTGAACACTGAGCAGGACGCACCCCACTAACTTTTGTAGGTTTAGCTGAACACTGTGAGCAGGATGCACTGCACTAACTGTAAATAGTCTAGCTGCCTGACTGTGGTACTAATAGGATCAAAAGAACACCAGTAATTTCTTCAGGTAGCTGTATATACTGTAACAAGACAAGCCTGCCTGTCAGTAGGAAGATAACAGGAACGGATCTAGCTGAACACTGTGAGCAGGACGCACCACACTAACTTGTAGGTTTAGCTGAACACTGTGAGCAGGACGCACCCCACTAACTTGTAGGTTTAGCTGAACACTGTGAGCAGGACGCACCCCACTAACTTGTAGGTTTAGCTGAACACTGTGAGCAGGACGCACTGCACTAACTGTAAATAGTCTAGCTGCCTGACTGTGGTACTAATAGGATCAAAAGAACACCAGTAATTTTCTTCAGGTAGCTGTATATACTGTAACAAGACAAGCCTGCCTGTCAGTAAGAAGATAACAGGAAAGGATCTAGCTGAACACTGTGAGGTGGACGCACCACACTAACTTGTAGGTTTAGCTGAACACTGTGAGCAGGACGCACTGCACTAACTGTAAATAGTCTAGCTGCCTGACTGTGGTACTAATAGGATCAAAAGAACACCAGTAATTTTCTTCAGGTAGCTGTATATACTGTAACAAGACAAGCCTGCCTGTCAGTAAGAAGATAACAGGAACGGATCTAGCTGAACACTGTGAGCAGGACGCACTGCACTAACTGTAAATAGTCTAGCTGCCTGACTGTGGTACTAATAGGATCAAAGGAACACCAGTAATTTTCTTCAGGTAGCTGTAAATACTGTAACAAGACAAGCCTGCCTGTCAGTAGGAAGATAACGGATCTAGCTAAACTGAATACAGTGTATATATATATATGCAACACCTGGGATGCATATATATACACAATACACTGTAAGTGCAGCTAACTGACTGACTGTTCTGCCTAATCTATCTAACTCAAATCAAATGTCACTGTCTGTCTCTCTCTCTCTCTCAATGAACGCCGGAACACACACTACACAGGGCCGCCGTGCAGGCGGCCTTATATAGTGTGGGGCGTGTACTAAATCCCCTGAGCCATAATTGGCCAAAGCCTCCTTGGCTTTGGCCAATTACGGCTCTCTGTTCAGGCGGCGCTGTGATTGGCCAAGCATGCGGGTCATAGTGCATGCTTGGCCAATCATCAGCCAGCAATGCACTGCGATGCCGCAGTGAATTATGGGCCGTGACGCGCCACACGAATTTGGCGCAAACGGCCCATATCGTTCGCAATTCGACGAACGATCGAACAGCCGATGTTCGAGTCGAACATGGGTTCGACTCGAACACGAAGCTCATCCCTAGTCACCAAAAAGGAAGATATATGACCAAATACTTACTTCATGGTATCATACCATATCCACCCAGTGTGAGCATAACTGCTAAATATGGACCATTCCTCCTAAGTCAAGGTATGGATTTGTAGTTAATGGTCCTTTCAGTTGTTGGGAGGCTGGAGTTATTTCATCAGTGTGATGCCATGGAGAAAAATTACAGTAAGCATTTGCTCATCAATTTTCATATTTTTTTTGTAGAGGAGGGGAAAGCTAGAGCCATTCTCAGAGTCATTTTGCTATCTGTGTCTCTGCTGCACATTTATCCTAACGTTTTGCTTTGTAAAAAGGCTGCCAGCAGGACAGGAAGTGAGGGGAAATCTCTGTAATAATTTTCAGATAGCAGTAAAACCAAATAGGTATTCTGACCCTTCCCTACTCCATCCTCCAAAAATAAATACAAAACATTGGCTGGACTTCACATAATTAGGCAACTGTATTTTACATTTTTGCAGTATGGAAATGTTTCACTCAGATTGACAATCGGGCAACTAAAACTTACAACATTTTTAGTGGTGGCAGAATATATTTTTTGTAATGGTTCTATGTTTACCTTTTCAGTGTGACTTTTTACATGCCTGATCTTCTATATTTTTTATTGTAAGAAATATAAAGATTTGTAGATAAATCTGTAAGTTTGCAAGGCCAAAGAATTTTTATGAGTTTTGGATAAGCTGGGGGAAGTGTAAAACCCCCATCAGAATTTCATTGCTGTCTGTGACTTATATTTGCCCTATCTATTTGTTCTGTTGACCATTGTCTGTAGTGCAGAAAGTAATGAAAAACCCAAACTTTAAGTTTTCTGTTTACAAAACTTTAGCTGGACGAATGTCACAAGCATTCACCCAGCCATACTGGATTTTCCTTATATTTTATTTAGTAGGTTTATTTCCTATGATCGTTAGCTCCATCTAGTGGTCAAAATGAGGTTATGTTCCTGTTTAGGTACTTCAGGAAAATACCACATTATGGTCAGTAGATGGAATTAAAGATCATAGGTAATAAACCTGTTAGACAAAAAACAAGGATTTTTTTTATATAAATAGACCCTTTAGAGTTGCGCCAGGAACAGAAGATGAAGGGAGATCTTCCAAATGAGACACCTCTTTTAATGACTGTCTAAGCAGGGATGTTCCCTCACTCTGGAGTGATTTACTGTTTTCTATTTTGTTTCTGGAAAAAAGAGTGAAAGGAAATCTCCCCAATAGGACACAGAAAGAAAAGAAAAACCTTACAACTAGGGAGGAAATTTGACCTAAACACATGATAAGTTCACTTTTGTAAAAAAAATAATAAATGCACATTTTTTTGCAGGTAAAAAACTGTGCATTTATCATTTTTTTTTTTTGGAGCCATGTCTTTATGGACCTTGCTTTGTGCACTAGTGCACATTCATGTTAGAACAGGAAGGGGCCATCCCCAAACTGTTCCCACAAAATTAGGAGCATGAAATTGTCCAAAATGTCTTGGTATGCTGACGCTTTAAGTGTTCCCTTCACTGGAACTAAGGGGCCAAGCCCAGCTCCTGAAAGACAACCCCACAATATAACCCCCCTTCACCAAATGATTTGGAGCAGTGCACAAAGCAAGGTCCATAAAGACATGGATGAGCGAGTTTGGGGTAGAGGAACTTGACTGGCCTGCACAGAATCCTGACCTCAATCCAATAGAACACCTTTGGGATGAATTACAGCAGAGACTGCGAGCCAGGCCTTCTCGTCCAACATTAGTGCCTGACCTCACAAATCCGCTTCTTGAAGAATGGTCAAACATTCCCATAGACACATTCCTAAATAATAAAAAGGAAGGCTGTTGGGACTTTGCGTGAGGTGAGTATGCGTGGCCAAAGGATCAGTAATTTTTTTTGCAAAAACATTTATTGTAAAGATGTTGACACAATATCATAGTATATGGAATCACAACGTCAGTACAGGGACGTCACCTTTGACGTTACATGCACGATGTGGAGGTGTGGCACTGACACACAGAGGGACCAGCCCAGGAAGAAGGAGAGTGCACTCACGTGCCTCGCAGCTCCCGGGTAATAGACAACAAGGACAGCCAAACAGCCCTGGATCACACAGAATAGCCCAAACTCCACCACATGTGGGGGAATGCCAATTGCTGTATAGATTACTATATAAATGTTATATGACAAAAATTTCCCCAATAGGGGTGAATTACTACGGGTGACTGGGACTTTGCATGAGGTGAGTATGCGCAACCAAAGGATCAGTCAATTTTTTGCAAAAAAATGTATTGTAAAGATGTTGACACATTATCATAGTATATGCCCAGATAAATGGGATGAACAATATCATGATTAACAAACAGTATTGGAACACATTGGTAGCAATAGAGCAAACCATGATTTGAAATGAAGCAATGATCATACATCAGTACAAAGCACTTACAAATGCACATAGTTTGTTGGTCTTTGTATATGAAAAATTCTACTATAAAAAAGTAGGTGCATGGCGTAAATCCCCACGCGTTTCGTGTATAAAACACTCTTCAGGGGCAGGTGCACCAAAGTCTAAAAAAGATAAATGACCCACCCGTAAATAGGCCCTACCTTACTGACCTTTAGGGCAGCATGCAAGAAACTTGATCTGACCCAATCGCCTGGACCTCTGACCCTTCTAGACCAGAACCCCAATTTCCCTCCTGATCTTTCGGAGCACAACCCACGTTGCGAACCATCAATAAGAGCGGAACACTTTTTTCATAATGACAAGATGCTAACATTACCGGCCCTCTTCTCCCGATTCCCTGAACATACCAATCCGTTCTTCAAATACTTACAGATCAGACACTTCCTCCATAGTGCCAAACCCCTTGCCAAATGGTATAGAGAGTATACTCCCTTTGAAGCACTCTGTACCAGCACAGAACCCCAAAGACACTTGATATCGGCCGTAATCTCACTCCTGTTCTTTGGCTGTGATCCTAAGACAAATAAACTCAAGCCAGCAATGGGAAAGAGAACTTTCCTTGGACCTACCCAAGGAAGAATGGGAACGAATATACAACCACATCCACAAGGGATCCACTAACATATCGGCACAAGAAAATGGTTTCAAAATCTACTCTAGATGGTATAGGACACCCAAAAAGATTCTCAAATACAACCCCCATGTCTCTTCGCTATGCTGGAGATGCAACTCAGCCCTAGGCTCCCTGATACATATATGGTGGGACTGCACACTCATACAACCTTTTTGGAAAGAAGTCCACCACCTAACCTCTCAAATAACAACCTACACTCCAGACTTTGCCCCGTCTCAATACCTGCTTCACCACACATCCATACCCCACTTGGCCTACAAAAAATCTCTCACCCTCCACCTCATCAACGCTGCCAAATAATGCATCGGTGGAGGTGATCAGATACTGTCCTCTTCTTGGCATGGAGCTGAGTGAGGGGAATATGGCCCCCACCCTGCCCCATACCATTGCAGGGCGAAAGCAACGTCAAAACGTCACTTCCGTGCATAGCTCTTAAAGGAAATTTTTTTGCAAATTACTTTTTTTTTTATTGCATTTTAGTGTAAATATGAGATCTGAGGTCTTTTTGATCCCAGATCTCACATTTAAGAGGTCCTGTCATGCTTTTTTTCTATTACAAGGGATGTTTACAAGGGATTTTTACATTCCTTGTAATAGGAATAAAAGTGACACCATTTTTTTTAAAAGAACAGCTTAAAAAAAAAGTAAAATAAATAATAAAATTTTTTTTTTTAAAGCACCCAGTCCTGCCGAGCTCATGTGCAGAAGCGAACGCATACGTGAGTAGCGCTCGCATATAAAAACCACACATGTGAGGTATTACTACGATCGTTAGAGAGAGAACAATAGTTCTAGACCTAGACCTGTAGAATTTTTTAAACGTCGCCTATGGAGATTTTTAAGGGTAAAAGTTTGTCGCAGTTCCACGAGCGGGCGCAATTTTGAAGCGTGACATGTTGGGTATCAATTTACTCTGCATAACATCATCTTTCACAATATAAAAAATTGGGCTAACTTTACTGTTGTCTTATTTTTTTATTCAAAAAAGTGTATTTTTCCCAAAAAAAGTAAGCTTGTAAGACCACTGCGCAAATACAGTGTGATGGAAAGTATTGCAACGACCGCCATTTTATTCCCTGGGGGATTAGAAAAAATATATAATTTTTGGCGTTCTAAGTAATTTTCTAGCAAAAAACTGATTTTAACTTGTAAACAACAAGTTTGAAAAATGGGCCTGGTCCTTAAGTGGTTAAAGTTCATGTGCGTGTGTTCGCCCACAGACAGACTGACTATATTGGCAGGATACAATAGGGTCCCTAGAGGCTCTGGGACACAGTGGTTTAGTACTGGCTGGATCGGATGTCTGTTATGCTGATGTCAGATATGTTTAAGCCTATGTCCTTTGAAGCTATGTCCTAAAAGTGATACAAAAAAAAGTGATACAAAAAAGATGCCACTTGCTCCCATCTATAGCTGGTTATCGCAGTAAGAAGCATTGGAAGGCTAACAACAGGTGCAAACAAGGCCAAGGATAAATCCAAGGAAAAAACAAAACTTAACTTACCGACCAGCCCGCAGACTGTCTAACAGTATGCGTTAAAAACAGGGGTTTAGTCTGCACACATTTGCAAATGCATGCGTAAGCCACAGAGCCTCGTCAAGGCACCCTAATATCTGGGGTACCTAACACTAACTTATAAGTGTCCCCACAGTGGAGGCACATGCATTCATATGGATAGGTGAGAGCAGGTGGACTGAAGGGGAGCCACCCCTTCTTAAAGGTACAGGGGCACACTGAACACCCAGCATATAGCACAATGGCTGCAAAGGTGTCTGACCAAAAAACACAACAGTGATACAAAAAGACGCCACTTGCTCCCATCTATAGCTGGTTATTGCAGTAAGAAGCATTGAAAGGCTAACAACAGGTACAAACAAGGCCAAGGATAAATCCAAGGAAAAAAACAAGCTTAACTTACCGACCAGCCTGCAGACAACCAAATAACCTGTCCAAATAATATGTCCTAGTAGTGACTATTTCTGTGGCATTCACTTTTGAAACCAAGCGGAGCAAGCAGTGAATATCACTTTTATTCCTTACGAGATGTTCATTAACGATATATTAACGATATATACCCTAGCAGATTGCTGGATATCATCTTAGCACCCGCTGCCTCTGTGTGTTTATCCTACAGGCATTTACTATTACCTGAGATTCGGGACTCTGTGAGGACTTACTGTGGTTTTTTGTATTGTTACAGGACTAAGAGCTGGGCTCAATTTCAATCAGACTTTACATCTATCCCCCAGGTGCAGCCATTTGTCAGATTGCACTGCATTCTCCCATAGTGGCTTTAAGGTGCAATGCTCTCCTCTCTGCTGCTTGGGTGGATGTATGAATCCCCATTGTTTAAGTAACTATCTTTGCAGGTGTAGTCACCAGGGGTTTGTTTCATCTCTGTGAGGGGTTAGCGGCATAGCCGCACATTCTCAGCTCCTTGGGGAGATCCCGGTGAGGCAGTCCATAGGTCTAGGGGGTGAGGGAATTGCTGGGGTTTCTAGGGTTGTCTGGGAGGGAGGGATAGGACTGGGAAGTGTTTGTTACATGGTCTGTGCTGTTGTTTTATGTACTATTTTTGCGTATGATTAATAAATGTGATGAGGTAGCCTTTTGGGTATGCACAATCTTTTGTTTTTCATTTCTACATCTAGAGAACTGACCACGGTGAGCTCTCCTGCTTAGTGTGGTCAGTTTTCATTAGGAAAGCAATGAGACTTGCGGGAACACCAGGGATTTCACACAAAGGAAGCAATACAAAGAGAACAGGATACTTTTCCATACAAGTACATGGTACAGCAGACACATATCAGGAATATGAAATGTTGCGGTAACAAACACTTTAAGTATGAGTTGGGCAGAGGATGGTTTTTATCAATACAGTACACAAGTAACTGAAGAGGCAGCAAATAGAAAGTTAACAGACAGGTTTTGTTTTGCAATAAAAATTTGAATTATTATCTGAGAGGCAATAACTAACTACAATTATTATTCAGTGGCTGGATAGTACAGAAGGAGTTTGGTTAGATCACAATATAAGAGGGAGAGACAAGACAGGTTTTATCTTATAGAAATGGAAATGTAGTAATTGAGAGACAATTGTAAGCCTGGTTGATGCAAAGGTGAAGTAATATTCTATATAGTGCTTGGACGGTCCCAGTGGTGGATATTGAGACGATATGAAAAAAATGTATAGAAAATATATATAGCCTGACACCGCAATGAACACAGTGGGACAGGGACGGATCAGAAAGCGATGCACTCACTTTTTAAAAATGAGCATAGGCATCAATCTACGAACGCTGAGTTTGTATTCCCTTGTTGAAAAAACTTCAGTCCGCTCCTGCTCCCCAGTGCTCATTAGATAAACTCAGTGGATGTAGGTAAAACATGAAGAGAGAATATACATAGCATAATCCCGTATATAAAAGCCGGTTTATTAGTAAAAAGTTTAAAGACAAACTCACATGTAAGATCATATACAGAGTGAAGCATCCACGAGCGTCTGACGACAGAAGACAAGCTTGGCGCTCGTGGATGCTTCACTCTTTGTTTTTTAACTTTTTACTAATATACCGGCTTTTATATACGGACTAAAGTTTTTTCAACAAGGGCATACGAACTCGGCGTTCATGGATTGATGCCTATGCTCATTTTTAAAAAGTGAGTGCATCGCTTTCTGGTCTGTCCCTGTTCCACTATGTTCATTGTGGTGCTACGCTATATATATTTTCTATACATTTTTTTCATATGGTCTCAGTATCCACCACTGGGACTGTCCAAGCAAGATATAGGATATTACTTCACCTTTGCATCAACCAGCCTTACCTGTGATATGTGACCAGTCTATGCTGTACACCTTACAGCAGTAAGGTGAGCTGCTTACAGAGGTGTTATCACTGAAGACTACATTTGGTACACAAGTGTTTCCTGGTGGTGGGATTGATCTATTTTCACCTTATATAGACTGTTTTTTCATATGAACTTACTCTGTCATTTTTTCATTTACTCTGAGTTTTCTTGGACTTATTTTTCATATAAGCGATTATGTAGTTATATGACACATATGTTTGCTATACATTTTTTCTGTTCACACGTGGTTATTTATATATATATATATATATATATATATATATATATATATATATATATATGTAGCAATAACTCTGGGTGGAGCTGCTGGTTTAAAGCGGGCCTGTCCTCTTATCTCTTTACCCCTCTTAAATTGTTCAATCTCCTTGGCACAGCTATAGTGCAGTGTTGTAATGATATGAGTATTGACTTTAACCCACAATATACACTTATATTTATATTTACCTCTACCTGGGTGTCTGTAGCTCCACCTGCAGGAGAAATAACAACACTGCACACAAACTTCAATAATAACCAGAAATAACTTCTTTCTTTGAGTAAGTAGTATGTTTATATAAATGGGTTATTACAATGACTACACTATCACACCAACGTAGTGCAATAGTATAGCAAATAGTTATGACAATTGATAACATACTCAAATATACCTAATTGTATATATCTATACTATCTATATATATCTATACTATCCTGCTCTAAACTGTAGAGTCACTATACTAAGTAAATGAATGCCGAGCCCTGCAATAAAAAGATAGTCTTGACGTCTTCAGTCTTCGCTAGTTAAGAACTTGGAATTGTAATCCACAAGGGGTCCTCTTGGGTGTTGCGCAGTGTAAGGTAATACACTAAGGCAGTTATAATCAGGCAGACTGACTAAGTGTTCTCATATGAAGAAGACAAACATCTAGCATCCGCTCTTGAACACTCAAGTCTATGCAGATGTACTGTTTTCCAACTTAACTTGTTCTGTGGGACTACCAGTCCCACCAACACTCCGTAACAGTTCTAAGTGTGTTTGTAGTATTAAACAAACTTCCAGGTGTTACCCCTCTCACCACACAGGATCTAGGCAGATGGATGTCTCCGTTTCAGCAGTTCTCAGTCCATATGGAGGCACCACCACACTGTCATGCTGTTCCGTTCACTAACGACCAGGAGTCCTTGGTTACCTCCCCATGGGTCTCCGGAACAATCACTTCTGCTGCTCCAACACATTGTGATACGACGGCAGGATCCTGTCAGCTGCTCTGCTCCTTCTCAAAGTAGGCCGCAACCCTGTGGGACACACACACCCACAGAGTCCTGCTGGCAGGCCACGCGTCCCAGGAACAAAAGACACAAGATGGCTGCTCCTTACCCTTTTATATCCTCCCACAATGCAGTTGAGTTCTCCTCCTGTCCAGGAGCATTGTGGGTGGGTCACAGCTAAAGTTCCGAAGTAAACAATCAATCACTTCCATGTCACTTCACTTAATCATGAAACGTAAAAGTATTGTACCTTTTCAATTATCCACAAGATGGCACTATAATAACTTATGTACTGCATAACACACATATGGCTAAAAACAACAGTTGTCAGCGCTACATACTCTGCTCCTTCACAAAGGGCTCTTACCCCTTCGGGGGCAAGTTGAGTCCAATCCTCTTGGGAGCTCAGGGAACTGTGGGGTCTTCTTGACAGCGCATCTGCATCTCTGTTGCCTACTCCCGGTCGGTATTTCAGGCTGAAGTAGAATGTTGAGAGAGCAGCCAACCACCTATGGCCTGTGGCATTCAATTTTGCATTGGTAAGTAAGTATGTGAGGGGGTCGTTATCTGTTTTAACTACAAATTCGGCACCATACAGATAATCTCTCAACTTGTCTACCACGACCCACTTCAAAGCCAGAAACTCAAGCTTATGAGTTGGGTAGTTCTTCTCAGCAGGAGACAGGCTCCGGTTCACATAAGCAACAGGCCTTAAATGTCCATTATGATCTTGATAAAGTACTCCGCCCAGCCCATCTCGGCTGGCATCCAAATGCAGTTCGTAGGGCTTGGTAGGATCCGCATAAGCTAATACTGGAGCAGTTGTAAGACTTTTCTTCAGTTGACTGAATGTCTCTTCACATTCTTGAGTCCACTGATCCAGGATAGATTCCCTTTTCATCCGGGGCCCTTCTTTTTGTCTCCTGGGTTTCTCCGAATCCACATCAGCCTCCTCCTGATTCTTTAGTAGTTCTGTAAGTGGGTGGGCTATCTTTGCGAACCCCTCCACAAACCTCCGGTAGTAGGAGCAGAATCCTAGGAATGACCTGAGCTCAGTCACATTCGTGGGTCTTGGCCAAGAGGTAACAGCTTCCAATTTCTCAGGGTCAGTGGCTATCCCTTCTTCAGACACAATGTGCCCCAAATAGTTCACTGAAGATTGATAGAACTGACATTTCTCCATTGAAAGTTTCAAACCCTCTTCATGTAGCCTCTTTAGAACCATTTCCAGTCGCTCTTCATGCTCTTCAACAGTTTGGCCAAATACAGTGATATCGTCTAAGTATACTAAGACCTCAATCAAATTCATGTCGCCTACTGTCTTCTCCATGAGCCGCTGGAACGTTGATGGGGCCCCAGACAGACCTTGTGGCATCCGGATGAATTCATAGAACCCCACGGGGTGATGAAAGCAGTCTTCTCCTTATCTTCAGGACTCATGGGGATCTTATAATAGCCACTCTTCAGATCTAATACACTGAACCACTTCGCCCCTGACAGGCTCTGTAGGGCATCTTCTATACTGGGGGTAGTGTATTGATCAGGAACGGTCCGTCAGTTCAGAGTCCTGTAGTCGATACACAGCCCGGAGTGACCCAATTTTCTTCCTCACCACCACTATCGGAGAGGCGTATGGACTCCTGGACTCCTTGATAATCCCAGTCCTTTTCGGCTCAGCCAGCTGTTCTCGGAGGTCTTCAAGATCTCCCAGTGGGATCCTCCTGACCCTTTCCCATAAAGGTTTGTCTTCTTCCAACCGGATCTTGTGCTCTGCACTCTTGGCATACCCCACATCAAACTCGCTCTTTGAGAAAACTTCTTTCCATTTCATGAGCTGGGCTTTGGCCCTCTCTATCCATGCAGGCGTAAGTGAGGTGTTTTTCGGGTAAAAATTATCTATGGGAATCTCCTCTTCTGGCCCCCTTTTCACATCTCTTGGCGAAACTGGGGTTGCTTGATTCGCCTGCCCAAGTAGCATTCTTGCTGATATCTTCACAGGCAAGGCTGTCGTGTTCACACTGACTGAGACTCTCCCCCTGCTTCTCTTAAGTGCCTCAGTAGATAAGACTTTTGGGAGTATCTCCAGACCCACATCTTCTTCCTGAGTGTCTGTCTTCAAGACAATGAAAGGACCAGGTTGTCTCCAACTCAAATTGTCAGAGGCTCTCATGCATACCACTTCACCCGGTTGTAGCAGTTCTTCACCTGGGTCTAAACGCCAAACTTTTCCCACCCCTTCTGGTGGGGCCTTTTGTTTGTGTACTATGTTCCTGTACACTTGGGTTAGCATGGGATGCACCTTCATGGCCGGGGCACTTTCCTTCTGTACAAGCGGTGTCAGGAGTCTTCTGACCAGATCAGTATTCGTTCCAATGATAAGGGAACTTTTATGAGCCCCAGGGGTTTGGGGACACACAACTGCCAGGGTGTCGAAAGTCTCCGCCTTTCCAGCCACACTTGGGTCAAAGGTGAGTTTGATAGGGATATACCCCTCATAAGGAAAGTTCTGGGTACCTAGACCCCATATCTCCAATTATTCCAACTTTTGCAGGGGTAGATGCTTGAGATGCTTCATGTAGAAATCTTTGTATAATAAGGTCACTTGAGCTCCGGTATCCAATAGTGCCTTAGCGTAGATTCCTTCTACCTGGATTGGGATAATCGGAGAGGGTCCCACTAAGTTGCGGGGAAATTCACCCTGAGTTTTCGGCTTCTTCTGCCTACTAGAACACATCTTGACTCCTCGCTTCCATGGACGCTCACTCAACTTCAGTCCTCCCCTTACTCTCAAAACTTTGGGAACTTGGGTTTCGTTGGAGTTGACGACAGTTACAGGGCGCCCAGCTGACTCCTTCACTGGGGCCCTTTGAAGTTTTCCGCCGGCTTTTGACGTTGTACTGCCACCCTTGGACTTGGGCACACGTTCCCAAAGTGTCCAACCCCTCCACAGTTAAAACAAAGTCCAGATCGGTTTCTGAAGGTGGAGTCTGATACTCTCTTCAAATTTTTTGTCCCTCCATTGGGATTTGGGGGTCTCATGGTCAGCAAAGCCATCATTTCCATTAACTGAGCCACCTGAGTCTTAAGAAGCTCAATCTGGGGATCATCCTCCATCATACTAACAGTTCAGACTCCAACAGTGTGCTTTGGTTCTTGAATGTTCTCCTTTTTCCTTTCTAGGATAGCTTCTTCCTCCCTTACAATCCGAATTAGATCTGGGTACTTCAATATGCCCCCATCTTGGCAAGTTCGCAACTGGAGGGTGATGGGGTCCAAAGGCTGGGCACCCCTTAAGACTTGTTTGGCTCGAACTTCATCCTCCTTACAAGGATCTAATCCCTTCTTTAGTAATATCTGGTGAATAACCTTGTCCAGCCGTCTCATATATTCTGACAACTTCTCTCCAGTTTCCTGATGGTGTGTTCTAATTGGTAAATTGAGACTCTCAATAATCCACTGTTTCTTTTGTGTTTCAGGTATGTCCCACTCATCCAGCACCTGTGTGGTCTGTTCCAACCATTCTTCAAAGGTGTCTTCTCCTTTGGGTACAGGCCGTTGGCCTGAGAAAATGCCCAGTTTTCGGTACCCAGTCCCTGAATATGTTGGGTTCCCTTTTTGACATTGGGACACCAAATTTCCCTGGGCTGTGATGAGTTCTGGCTCAATTGCAGCTGGAGCTGACTGTGATAGAACCTTGATTTCTGCTGAACTCATCTGGGGGAAGGTGGCAAGATTCTCCCCTTCTTCCCTTGGGTGGGTCAGATAAAATTTGGTCTTGTCAGCGAGTTCACCACTTTCACCCTTGAAATTTTCTGGAACTCCCTTCCTCCACTCCAATAATGCATAGGTGTGGAATGTCTCATGATTGGGTCTTATTGTGACCACCTTGGCTCTTTGTTCTGGGGATAGTGTTTTTACCACTCGGTTAATGTGTTCTTTCTCCCAGATATCTCCCCAGAGTTCCATGGCCACGCTCGCTTCTGAGCGGATGCCTTCCACCTCACACCACTGTGCCACAGTGGGGGGATCCATTCTATGGTTCTTAAGGGGGTGCTTGATTTCAGAGTGACAGTTATCCCGGACGAGCCCCCACATGTAGCAATAATTACATAGTTACATAGTAGGTGCGGTTGAAAAAAAGACACAAGTCCATCAAGTACAACCTATGTGTGTGATTATGTGTCAGTATTACATTATATATCCCTGTATGTTGCAGTCATTCAGGTGCTTACCTAATAGTTTCTTGAAGCTATCAATGCTCCCCGCTGAGACCACTGCTTGTGGAAGGGAATTCCACATCCTTGCCGCTCTTACAGTAAAGAACCCTCTACGTAGTTTAAGGTTAAACCTCTTTTCTTCTAATTTTAATGAGTGGCTACGAGTCTTGTTAAACTCTCTTCTGTGAAAAAGTTTTATCCCTATTGTGGGGTCACCAGTACGGTATTTGTATATTGAAATCATATCCCCTCTCAAGCGTCTCTTCTCCAGAGAGAATAAGTTCAGTGCTCGCAACCTTTCCTCATAACTAAGATCCTCCAGACCCTTTATTAGCTTTGTTGCCCTTCTTTGTACTCGCTCCATTTCCAGTACATCCTTCCTGAGGACTGGTGCCCAGAACTGGACAGCATACTCCAGGTGCGGCCGGACCAGAGCCTTGTAGAGTGGGAGAATTATCGTTTTATCTCTGGAGTTGATCCCCTTTTTAATGCATGCCAATATTCTGTTTGCTTTGTTAGCAGCAGCTTGGTATTGCATGCCATTGCTGAGCCTATCATCTACTAGGACCCCCAGGTCCTTTTCCTTCCTAGATTCCCCCAGAGGTTCTCCCCCCAGTGTATAGATTGCATTCATATTTTTGCCACCCAAATGCATTATTTTACATTTTTCTACATTGAACCTCATTTGCCATGTAGTCGCCCACCCCATTAGTTTGTTCAGATCTTAATGCAAGGTTTCCACATCCTGCGGAGAAGTTATTGCCCTGCTTAGCTTAGTATCGTCTGCAAATACAGAGATTGAACTGTTTATCCCATCCTCTAGATCATTTATGAACAAATTAAATAGGATTGGTCCCAGCACAGAACCCTGGGGAACCCCACTACCCACCCCTGACCATTCTGAGTACTCCCCATTTATCACCACCCTCTGAACTCGCCCTTGTAGCCAGTTTTCAATCCATGTACTCACCCTATGGTCCATGCCAACGGACCTTACTTTGCACAGTAAACGTCTACGGGCCTTCCTTTATCTAGATGGCAACTCACCTCCTCATAGAAGGTTAATAGATTGGTTTGGCAAGAACGATTCTTCATGAATCCATGCTGATTACTGCTAATGATACCGTTCTTATTACTAAAATCTTGTATATAGTCCCTTATCATCCCCTCCAAGAGTTTACATACTATTGATGTTAGGCTAACTGGTCTGTAATTCCCAGGGATGTATTTTGGGACCTTTTTAAATATTGGTGCTACATTGGCTTTTCTCCAATCAGCTGGTACCATTCCAGTCAGTAGACTATCTGTAAAAATTAGGAATAACGGTCTGGCAATCACTTAATTGAGTTCCCTAAGTACCCTCAGATGCAAGCCATCTGGTCCCGGTGATTTATTAATGTTAAGTTTCTCAAGTCTAATTTTAATTCTGTCCTCTGTTAACCATGGAGGTGCTTCCTGTGTTGTGTCATGAGGATAAACACTGCAGTTTTGGTTACTGAAGCCCCCCGATTCACTCGTGAAGACTGAGGAGAAGAATAAATTCAATACCTTTGCCATCTCCCCATCCTTTGTAACCAGATGTCCTTCTTCATTCTTTATGGGGCCAATATGGTCTGTCCTCCCTTTTTTACTGTTTACATACTTAAAGAATTTCTTGGGATTTTTTTTGCTCTCCTCCGCTATGTGTCTTTCATGTTCTATCTTAGCTGTCCTAATTGCACCCTTATATTTCTTGTTGCATTCTTTATAAAGTCTGAATTCTGAGGATGATCCCTCAACCTTGTATTTTTTGAAGGCCTTCTCCTTTGCTTTTATATGCATTTTTACATTGGAGTTAAGCCATCCAGGACTTTTGTTCGCTCTTTTAAATTTATTACCCAATGGGATACATTGGCTAATGCCCTTATTTAATATGCTCTTAAAGCAAACCCATCTCTCCCCTGTATTCTTTGTTCCTAATATTTTATCCCAATTTATGCCTTTTAGCAAGGTTTGTAGTTTAGGGAAGTTGGCTCTTTTGAAATTCAGTGTCTTTGTATTCCCTTTATGTTTCCTATTTGTGTGATTTATACTGAAACTAATTGACCTGTGATCGCTGTTACCTAAATTGCCCCGTATTTCCACATTCGTGATCAGGTCTGTATTGTTGGTAATCAGTAGATCCAGTAATGTTTTATTTCTAGTTGGTGCGTCTACCATCTGACCCATAAAATTGTCCTGCAAGACATTAAGGAACGGGCGAGCCTTAAATGAATGCGCGCTTCCCTCCGCCCAGTCTATGTCTGGATAATTAAAATCTCCCATTATGATAACACTTCCCATCCTTGCTGCTAATCCAAATTGTGATAGGAGTCTCCACTTCCTCCCTCAGGTTAGGGGGCCTATAGCATACTCCCAGTATTATTTTCCCCTTAGCTTCATCCCTTTGGAGCTCTACCCATAAGGATTCCACCTCCTCTCTAGCTCCCTCAGTGATGTCATCTCTCATATTCACTTGTACATTATTCTTGATATATAGGCATACCCCTCCCCCTTTTTTACCCCCTCTATCCTTGCGGTATAGGGTATACCCTTGAATGTTTGCCAGCCAATCATGAGAGCTGTTGAACCAGGTCTCTGAAATTCCCACAAAATCCAAATCCTCCTCGTACAATAGTATCTCTAGTTCACCCATCTTGTCCGCCATGCTCCTGGCATTGGTGAACATGCCACATAGTTTAGACCGGTCGCATATTGTCCTCGTATTGGGTGTTTCTCTCGGTGGAGCTGCTGGTTTAAAGTGGGCCTGTCCTCTTATCTCTTTACCCCTCTTAAATTGTTCAATCCCCTTGGCACAGCTGTAGTGCAGTGTTGTAATGATATGAGTATTGACTTATTAGTATTAAACAAACTTCCGGGTGTTACCCCTCTCACCACACGGGATCCAGGCAGATGGATGTCTCATTTTCAGCAGTTCTCATTCCATATGGAGGCACCACCACACCGTCATGCTGTTCCATTCACTAACGACCAGGAGTCCTCGGTTACCTCCCCATGGGTCTCCGGAACAATCACTTCTGTTGCTCCAACACACTGTGATACGACGGCAGGATCCTTTCAGCTGCTCGGCTCCTTCTCAAAGTAGGCCGCAACCCTGTGGGACACACACACCCACAGAGTCCTGCTGGCAGGCCACGCGTCCCAGGAACACGAGACCCAAGATGGCCGCCTCTTACCCTTTTATATCTTCCCACAATGCAGTTCAGTTCTCCTCTTGTCCAGGAGCATTGTGGGTGGGTCACAGCTAAAGTTCCGAAGTAAACAATCAATCACTTCCATGTCACTTCACTTAATCATGAAACGTAAAAGTATTGTACCTTTTCAATTATCCACAAGATGGCACTATAACAACTTATGTACTGCATAACACAGATATGGCTAAAAATAACAGTTGTCAGCGCTACATATATATATATATATATATATATATATATATATATATATATATATATATATATTCTTTGGATTATCCTACTGCACCAGGTATTATTTGATATAATTTGATTTGTTTTACATGCACTTGTTTCCACCAGCACATCCTATTTTTAGCCCCTCACACATTTTCCTTTTTTATTTTTCACAGCGCAATACCATCACTATTTTACTTTTTATCTATTTTCTGTTTGGATCAGAATCATAAGTTTTTGCAGCAGTGTTCCTTAGTGCAGACCCTTTGACAGCGCGGGAGTCATCTATATATATATATTTGAGAGACAATAACCATAAATATATGGCTGGATAGCACAGCTCAAAATGGCAGCAGATATCAGTTGCTGGCTGGAACTGCAAAAACAACACAATAATCACCCTAAGTCTTACGGTCTGAACCCCACTGTGTGCTGCAACCCCACTCCTATTTAATTTAGTGGAATTTTCCTGGCCTGGGTTGCCCCAGAAAAAGAATCCCATCATCAATTTCTTTTCTTTTTTTCCCCCTGAAAACAGCACAGATAGTGCAAACAACAAACCACATTTTTTTTAAGAACAAACTCCACCCTAGATAATTAAGTCACCACTCACCTGGCGCATATCGCCCAATCAGCTTTCTCAGAAGCTTCTGAGAAAGTTTGTTGGGTGATATGCGCCAGGTGAGCGGTGATGTCATTATCCAGGGTGGAGCTAGGACACCATATTGTTGAGGTTTTTTTGTATAGTGAAAAAACCCTTTTACCCTTTCTGCCATGTGAGTGTATTTTTACAAGTTTCTTTAATAAAATAGTGGTTTGCAGTCTGCACTATCTTGCCTTTTCTTTTCTATGAGATCTATATTGGGTAGACAGATGACAAGTATGAGGAGTGACCTTGGATGCAAGCTGTGATAAATCTTTATACTTAAAAGTGAGTTTGACCTCCCTTAGTTATTGGGGTCCATCAAACCAGGTGAGTGGACACCCAGAGAGCAACTTTGGTGGTGGGCACATCGGTGCTGTTTTAATTGGTGGTAGTGTGGGGGGGTGTTAAAGTGTGTATTCCTTATAAACATGGAAGAAATGTGTTGCACTTTCTGAAGATTGTTGCTACATGAAGATTGGATTGTGTATGGGACTGTTGATATCGCTTTGGACAATTTGCACATGTTTACTTTGGGAACTGTATATTTCAAGGACTATACCTGCTATATTATACTGATTTACATTGTTTATTTGCTTTCTGGTGTTTTTGTTATATGGCACATTTTTTTGCCGAGGTAGAATTTTTATGATTCAAATAGTTTTTGTTAATAGGGAGATGATTTAATTACAGATCACTTCACTTATCGTTCTAGGTATATGCTTTTCTATTAGTGTGGTAAATACAATTTTTGTGGGAGCTGCTCTGAAAATTGTTTTTCTTTTTCATTTTTGCACTATTAATAGCATGAGGTTCTTTCATGTTATATTTGATACTTCACATGGCACTTCAAGTGGATTGAAATCCTCATATGTACCCAGAGAATTGAATAGCCTCAAACTATACACAGGGATGAAACAAATCTCCCTACATAAGTTTTACATGTATATCTGCTGTCTTTCCCTTTCTACATTCTTTAGAATTCTTACATTGTGTTAGAATTTTCACTTTCTCATTCAGCACTGAGAAAGTAGTCTTGGCTTACACTAAGAGACAGCTGATTGGAGGAAAGGCACACACCCCCCCTCCACATAGATAGACACTTTCACAGCTGTGCTGTGACAAGACGAGCTCTCTGCTAATCTATTTATAGCAACCTCCCAAGACACTAATTTCAGCTGCTTTTATCTCCTATCTAGGAGAACTTCTCAGAAGTTATCATGTTGATAACAGAGAAACAAAACAGCAGAAACACACAGGGGTTAGGGCTTTGGAGAGAGATAAGTAAACACTACAGATATATGTGTCCTGGTCAAATTTCATGAATCGTGTTTACATCTGCTTTAAGCTTCAGCATTCATGGTGCACATATTTACATTAACCACCCTGCATCCCTCTGCATACATCTCTAATCTGTTGTATATCATGAGTCCTATTACACACATTTTAGTATAAGTCTATGTCCCATAGGGTGCTGCCTATTGTGATAGGTGGGGAATGAGGTGCTAGGTTTTGTGAACTCTTCCTGTTCTTGAAATGTTAATTATGAAACCTTTCACTCCTTTATATTATTTTAAAACAGAAACTGAGGAAATGAGCGCAAAAGCTAAATCTGCCCTCCCTCTCACTCCCTGGACATGTGTAAAGTGGCAGTGGGTTGTCTAACTCTTGGCCACCTAACAGCTGAAAGCCACAAGAATGATTCATGGACACATGTTTGAGTTTTTCCTTGTCAAAAGAAGTTTATTGAGTATACAATGTTATAAAGATACATAAAGTAAGTTTACAAGGATCTATAAAGTAAGCTCATTGTTTTACAGTAGGGTTTATATAGGTAAATATCATGAAATTTCAAATATTAAACATTGGGTTCACGTAAACCTAAATTAAAGATATATATCATTTCCTTAGTTACTTTTGTAGGTATTTAAATGATTTATACCTACTATACATATTGTTTACAAGTAGAGTGTATATAGGTCAAATAAATTCTGATAATGAGCTTTAATCGTAAGGTGGAGAAAAGGAAAGAGAAAGAAGAAAAAGGGTTGAAAGGTAGAGGTATGGTCCACAAGGTTGTCCCGCTCGTCAGTTTATTATTCTTTTTAGTTCTCTTTGAAGCCTTAGAATGGGTGTCTCTGTAAGTCATTTAATCTGTTACCATGGCAACAGGACAGAGTCATTGAAATTTGACTGGAACTGTTGTTTTATCCAAGGATGCCAAAGTTTTTCAAATTTTGGAATTTGATTTTGATCGATGGCTACCATCTTAGCATGGGACATTGTATTATTCATTCTGTGAATTGTTTCTGCTAGTACCAATGTAGGAGATTTCCATGCCTTGGCCACTGTTTGTTTTGCAGCCGTTATTAGTTGGATCATAAGTTTGAATTGAGAGAGTGTTAACCATTCCGGTTTTAGATTAAGTAAAGTTAAATATGGATCTGGTTGTATTATTTTTTAAAATATTTTAGATGCAATCACGAAGACTTCCTTCCAGAAGGTTTGGATTACTGGGCACGTCCACCATATGTGTAAATAAATAAAAGAGCTGAGGTATTAGGTGAATATTTTGCCACTCTAGCGGGTACAAGGTACCAGCGAGTTAGGACTTTATAATTTGTCTCCAGTGCCAAGATGTTGGGTGAAGATGACTTAGATGTGAGCCATATATTAGACCAGTTCGTGTCTTCTAAAGTTCGTCCCAGGTCCTCCTCCCACCTCTGAACGTAAGAGGGTCTATTAAGATTTGCTACTCCATATAATTGATTATAAAGTGATGAAATTGTACCTTTAGCAAATGGATCTTTTGTACAGATTGATTCAAAAATGGATAATTGGGATAATGGTGTATCCCCCTTTAGGAATGGTGTATAGAAATTTTTGATTTGGAGATATCTAAATATCTCAGAGTTTGGTAGATCATATTTTTCTCTAAGCGATGGGAATGAAAGGAATGATTTAGATGCTATGAAGTCATTTAGTGTCTGAATGCCTGATGTTGTCCAAGCTTTAAAAGAATTTGGGTAGATCCATGCCGGATAAAAGGCCGGATTTCTGATAAAAGAAAGGAGAGGATTGTGTGGAGATTGTAACTGATATTTGGTTTTTAGTTTATCCCAGAGAGACAAGAAGTGTTTAGTTATGGGATTATGAATTTTAAAGCGGTCTTTAGGATCAAGCCATAATAAATTTGATATTAATAGAGGGTCATTTTCTGAAGCCTCTATAAATACCCATAATGGGATTTCCTGTTTTGCATGGTATTTGGACAGACTGGCCAAATGTGCTGCTCTGTAGTAGTTAGTAAAATTAGGGTATCCCAGGCCTCCTTTATTTTTGGGAAGATGTAGTGTGTGTATAGGTATACGTGGTTTAGAAGATCCCCATATAAACGAAGTTGCTCTTTTTTGTACTATTCTCAAAAAATAGGAAGGAATTGGAATAGGGAGGACTCTGAATAGATAAAGCAATTTGGGTAGAATAGTCATTTTGATTGCATTAATCTTCCCTATCCAGGATAAAGGAAGTTGCGACCATTGTTTTATTAGATTTGTGATCTGTCTTAATACAGGAGGATAATTGGTTGAGAATAAGTCAGAATGAGATGCTGTTAAATGAATTCCAAGATATGGGATTGATTTTTCTGCCCATGTGAATGGGAGTACAGCCCTAGCCGGGATCAATTCCATGTTTGTGAGTGAAATATTAAGCACTAGGCATTTCTTAGGATTAATCATAAGGCCGGATAGGGCTGCAAATCCATCAAGAGCTGGTATTAAGTTAGGACCAGAGACCTGTGGTGATGATAGAAAAAGTAATATATCGTCTGCAAATATACATAATTTGGTTTGGTTTGTTCTGATGTATTGGGCCATGGGTTCGAGTATAAGGGCAAATAATAAGGGAGATAATGGGCAACCCTGTCGGGTACCTCTTTCGATATTAAAGGCTTCAGATTTGTATCCAGCATATTTTATATAGGCTTTGGGTTTATTATATAATGCTTTGATCCATGTTAAAAAGTGGGGTCCAAAACCCCATTTTTGTAATGAATATTGCATATATTGCCAGGATACTGTGTCAAATGCCCTCTTAATATCGAGAGATAGAAAACATAAAGGGATTTTCCGTTTTTTAGCAATATGTGCCAATAACACTGCCCTGCGTATATTATCGCCTGCCTGTCTATTTGGCATGAAGCCTACTTGATCTCTATGTATTAATTTTCCTATAATGCTATTGAGGCGTTTTGCTATTATTTTTGCTAATAATTTAATATCGAGGTTTAACAGAGAGATAGGCCGATAATTCACACAGGAAGTATCATCAGAAAGGGGTTTTGGGATCATACAAACAATTGCCATTAGTGTTTCTTGCCGAAAAGAATGTCCATCTAGAAGTTTGTTAAAAGTTTCAGTGAGAATGGGAGAGAGTATTTCTGAGAATGTTTTATAGTATAAAGCCGAGTAGCCGTCTGGGCCTGGTCTTTTGTTAAGTTTTAGGTCTTTTATGGCGTTAGCAACTTCATCTATAGTTATAGGCTCATCCAAACTGCTTTTTTGATTCTGAGATAACTCAGGTAAGGTTATTTTTGAGAAGAAGGATTCAGCTTCTGTAGGATTAAATTCATTGTTTGTCTTGTATAAAGTTGCGAGATGTGAGTGAAATTTATGGACTATTTTAACTGGATTACAAGTGTAAACATTTTTTGATAATTTCAAATGTATTGGTTTGAAAGATTTGTTAGTTGAATTTAATGCCCGAGCCAAATATGTACCTGGTTTGTTTGTATTCATGTAGAAATTGTGTTTGGAGCGTTTGAGGGATTTATCAACTGACTCAGTGAGAAATAGATCGTATTCCAATCTAGATTTTTCCAGATGAGATTTTGTACTCTGAGATGGATTATCTTGAAATGATATGTAGGCTGCATTAAAATTGAGCTCTAGTTTTTTTGCTAGATTTTTGCGTTCCCGTTTAAATAGTGCCATTTGTCTTTGTATTGTACCACGCAAGACAGGCTTATGAGCTTCCCATAGTGTTATTGGGGAGATGTCTGTTGTATTATTAATTGATATGTATTCCTTTAAAGCTTGTTCAATGGCCATCTGATGTAGTGGGTGTTTGAGCATTATGTCCGGTAAGTACCACGTTGGGTCATGCGCTTTTGGTATGGCTGAGGCTATAGTAGTGTATACTGCATTATGGTCAGACCACGGAATCGGAATTATATCTGATGCAATAATTTCTGGTATCATTCCTATTGTTAGAAAAATATGATCTATTCTGGTGAAGGTTTGATGAGGGTGCGAGAAATAAGTGAATTTCTTTTTCATTGGGTTACTTTCTCTCCATGAATCTACCAGATTGTATTTGGAAAGAAGTTGAGAAAAAGGTAATCTAGAGGTTATTTTGGATGGTGTAAAAGGTGATTTATCTAGAAATGGGAGGAGGACCTGGTTCGAATCCCCACACATTATCACTGTTCCTATTTTGTGTGTATTAATCACTTGTAATATATGTGAGAGGAATGGTGTAGGTTGTTTGTTAGGAGCGTAGTAGGAAATCACCGTGATTGCTGTATCCATTATATAACCCATGAGTATCAGGTATCTACCTTCTGGGTCTTTAATTTCTGATGATAAGGTGAATGGTGTGGATCGGTGAAATGCAATTAGAGTTCCCCTTTGCTTGGTACAGGCAGAAGCCGTGTAAATTTGTTGATAAAAAGGAGAAATATATTTTGGAGTAGAATCTTTGGTGAAGTGTGTTTCTTGGAGGCATACTATGTGAGCCTTCTTGTTATGGAAAGTACGGAAGGCTTTGGTCCTTTTTTGAGGGACATTTATTCCCTGAACATTCAGGGAAAGTATATTCAGTGGTGCCATGGCAATAGATCAAATAGTTTTGACTTACTTTTTGTTATGCAGAGCTGACTGCGCAGATCAACCTGTGTGGACTGAAGAGATGAATAGATAGAAAAGAAACCAGTGAATTCTGGAGTAAAGAGTAAACAAAAAACATATGAGATTAGATGATACATTGTATAAATTATTTTTTGCAAGTAATCACAATTTACCCGTGAAAGAGAATAAATATCTCTCTCAGGGGAATAAGTGCCTTCGTCACACTCCCACATAATATGGTTGGGAGAATGAGGAGGGCTAATGGGGGTACACGGATCTTCCGCTTACAGGAGAGAGTGCTATGTCAAAAGACATCAAAATGATGTTTCATTAATTGGAGTGCAGAATATAGTTTTTGTTGAAATTATTTATTCCAGGGTGGTTGTATATGGTTAGTCTTGCCCTAGGCTAAATAATTCAGTTAGAAAGGTACTGTTAATAAATTTGGTATTGATGAAGATAGTTTGAATTATTTTGGGATTTTAACCCTTTTAGAGTAGACAATTACATATTTTATTCATATGTAACTGTTTAGATATGTTAATTCATAAAATTGAGGTTGTATTGCTTCAGATTAGAATAAACAAAAACATAATTCTAGGAACTAGTTAGGTAATAATATATTTGTTTTAAGAAAAGAAAGAAAAAGCTTCCATTACTTCTGGATTATTGAACATATTTGTCCTAAAAAGTAATAAATCTATTGTTATTACCTGATAATATATAACTGAACAAGAATTTCCTTATTTCACTTATATATTCTAAGGTTATATGAATCAGAAGTAATAAGAAATATAACTGGAATGTAACATGATCCCACACAGTGTGTGACTATCAGAATGCAGTTACATTCAGTTATAAATATAGGTTTTTTATAGAGAACCATCTCTTAGTATAATAAATGAAGAGATATCAGGAATTAGGATGTCAGTCCATTGAATCTTCTTGGTCCATGGATGATGTGGCATAACGGCCTCTTTTGTGAGAATGATGATTCCCATTTTGTTCTGAAATTTTCTGGGTGCTGCCTGAAGGTGAAGATGACGCTATTCTTCTGCGTGTGGGAGTGTTGCTGCTTGTGGGTTCTGTCAGATTTAATTTTAAAAGGGTTTGTTGTAGTTCATCTGCTGATCTGCTTCTGTAAATTGTACCTTGGTAGTTAAATCTGACTGCAAAGGGGAAGCCCCATTGATACATAATGTTGTGGCGTTGCAGTTCCATTAGTTGGGGTTTCATGGATCGTCTTTTAGTAATAGTAAGTTGGGATAGGTCAGCAAAAATTTGATAATTGTGTCCTTGAAAATTAAGTTCCTTTTTTTCTCTTGCAGCAATTAGTATTTGTTCTTTCGTTCTGTAATAATGAAATTTTGTGATTATATCACGTGGGGGTCCATCTTTCTTTTTGGCTGTGAGGGCTCTGTGTACTCTGTCCAGTTCTAAACGTTCAATAGGGATATCTGGCTTTAGTTCTTGTAATAGAGCAGTAATAGTAGATTGCAGGTCTGTCACAGTTTCAGGTATTCCCCTTATGCGCAAGTTTGAACGTCTGGCTCTATTTTCGTAATCTTCGAGCTTAGTTTGAAGTATTAAATTCTCTTTTTTTAATTGTTCCAATTCTGTTATATTTTCTTGGGTTGTAATTTCAATTTCATCCATTTTTATTTCTAAGGCTGCGGTGCGGTTTCCCAGCTCTCTTATTTCTTTGGTTAGGCTTTTTGTTATTTGGTCTGAGGTTTGTTTTAAAGCCTTATGAAGCATCTTTTCAAATTGTAATAATATTACTGGGGATACTGAGGAGGCTTGTGGAGAAGTTTGTGAGAGTATTTGTTCTGTATCTGACTCAAATGGAGAGTCTTGCTGTGACATTTTTTGTCTGTGAGAGCGCCCTGATGCTGTATCTTGTGAGGTGACTGGAGCTGCTTCAGCTGCAGTGAGTGCCTGTGAGCTCTTTGTGAGGTGATTTTTATTTCTGCCACGGTTTCCTCCCAGTACCATATTTCCTGCCCAAACTTTCACAGTTTGTTCCCTGGGGCAAAAAGGTTCAAATGGATACCTTTTGAGCCTGCAGGCTCCGCTTTGTCCTTCTCTTCTCTCCTCAGCGGTGTGGAGCTCTAACAATGCATGTCTGCTCTGCTAGGCTCCGCCTCCTGCCCTCCATGTTTGAGTTTTTCTATTGCACTTCAGGAATATGGAAGTGGACAGCACTGTTGATAGAAAAATGTCCACATAACAAGTGTTCTGACAGTAATTGATTTGCTTGAGACTGTCTGCCTAGGTCCAACTTCAGCAAGGATGTTACTTGCTGAACACCCAGTACCATGGAACCTGAAGATTAATAACACACACATTCACTTTTCTAGTGACCATTATTGCACCCACACATATCACTAAACAGCACTGCATCCATGCACTTGTCCACTGACCATCACTACACCAATGCACCTTTCCACTGACTGCCACAGGACCCAAACCTCTCCACTGACCACCATTGTGTACAATAAAATAAATTCTCCACTCACCACCACTGTGACAGCGCACATGGCATTAATTTTTACTGGCTGTCACTCCACCCACACGTCTCCATTGAGTTTTACTGCACCCATACACTTTTTCACTGATCGCTACTTTACCAGCATCTCTTTTTTTTTTTTTTTTTTACAGATATTCAGCATTTTAGCCTATTCAGTGAATGGGCATCCTTTTCTAGCATTTACCTAAATATGACTTTAAATGTGTTAATGAATTTCATGGCCCTTTTTACAGAAATACCGTATTTATCGGCATATAACACGCACAGACATATAACAATTAAATTAAATTAAATTTAAAATAAGGAACTTTGAAGCAAAATAAGGGTCAGTGCCCATCTGCAGCCTCATCATTGCCATCAATGCAGCCTGATCAATGCCCATCTGCAGCCTCACAAGTGCCATTAATGCAGTCTCATCAATCCACATCAATGCAGCCTTACCATTGCCATCAATGCAGTCTCATCAGTCCAAATCAATGCAGCCTTACCATTGCCATCAATGCAGTCTCATCAGTCCACAACAATGCAGCCTCACCATTGCCATCAATGCAGCAGCCTCATCATTGCCATCAGTGCAGCCTGATCAATGCTCATCTGCAGCCTAGAGGGGACAGGGACGAGCGCCGACAGATTAAATACAGTGAGAATCTCCTATGATAGACAGAACAATGATCCAATGGCGGCCCAGGATACGGGACTTCCTATTACAGAGGCTGCCAAGTAAACAGGAGCTTCTCACTGTATGTAATCTGACGGCGCTCGTCCCACCCCCCTCCCTGTCCCCTCTGAGGCAGCTAAAATTGAAGTATTGGTGTATAACACGCACACGCTATTTGCACCCGATTTTCATGGTGAAAAAGTGAGTGTTATATGCCAATAAATACAGTAATTCAGTTTCATGTTTTTTTGCTTTTTTTCCACTTCCCTTTTATGTCTAATTTATTTTATTCATCTTAACCTTGACCCAGAAATATTAAACTTTTTATGCTGTCTAAGGCAGGTATTTCCAATATTTTAAGTAATGATTTAATCTAGGTCACTGAGGATCTTTCAATTGATTAAGGTACTTGGTCTATTTGTCACAGGGAAAGGGATGACACAAATTCGAATCTAAAGTAATTTGCATTGCTTTGCATTGCATTTATGTCTGTAAGTACCTTTCATCAATTCTGAAAGTCTTGAAATGTACATGTGTCTGCTTGTATCTCTCTGGATATGCTGTGACTCGTAAAAGGAATATAATACTTAAGCATTTGCAGTATTGCCCTATTTGAGATTTTATTGTCTCAAATGTGTATTTAATTAACGTTTTGCTGTGTGAATCTGTTCTATAATATGATATACTTACAATATCACTCCTTACATGCCACAAATAATAAATAAACAAAATAAAGCAAAGTGTACACATGGGCTTCAATAGACAGACTTGGTGTCCTGTTATGCATCTTACATTTTTGTTTCATTACCTAGATTTCCAGCATTGCATGCAAAGTGACATAGACTTCAGATTGCTTACTGGTTTGCATATTCATTATTTTATTAAAGCAGAACTCCAGGATTTAAAAAAAAAAAAAACATTAGTACACCCCCACACACAAAACACTAAACAGTTATTACATATGTGACATTTCTTACCATTTAAGAGATATGTCTGATTGAATTTTCAGGAAGTCAGCTCTGTGATTCAAAAAATGCATCATCTTTTCTGGCAGGGTGGATCTCTTAGAACAGTGATTGCTTCATATCCTCTTCTCTCTCCCTCTAACTGTAATCAGACTATATTTCCCATGAATCCTTGGGATGGAAGTGAATGTGGGAAGTACACTAGGCTGTAAATGTGAACTCGCCCACTTCAACATAAATCACACCCCTCATTCTGCAGTCAGCAACACATACATTACACACGGTATGATTAATTTTAATATAAATGCATATTAATATAATATTAATTTAATGCATTTAATAAATAAATGTAAATGAAATCAATACATTGAATGCATTTAATATAAATGAAACCAGTGCAGCTTATCAGTGTCCACCAGTGCCGCATGTTTGGGACCACAAGTGCCGAATGTCAAGGACCATAATGTCAGGGACCACCAGTGCTGCATGTCAGGGACTACCATGTCAGGGACCACCAGTGCCATTTTCAGGGACCACCAGTGCCTCATGTCAGGGACTACCATGTCAGGGACCACCATGTCAGGGACCACCAGTGCCGCTTGTCAGGGACCACCATGTGAGGGACCACCAATGCCGCATGTCAGGGACTACCATGACAGGGACAACCATGTCAGGGACCACCAGTGCCGCTTGTCAGGGACCACCATGTCAGGGACCACCAGTGCCGCTTGTTAGGGACCACCATGTCAGGGACCACCAGTGCCGCTTGTCAGGGACCACCATGTCAGGGACCACCAGTGCCGAATATCAGGGACCACCAGTGCCGCTTATCAGGGACCACCATGCCAGGAACTACCAGTGCTGCTTTTCAGGAACCACCAGTGCCGGGGTGGTGACTGGCAGGAGCAGAGGAGGAGGAGGGAGGAGAAGGGAGAAGGACACCTCTTCCATGGGCGGCACAGACTGGGGGCTGTGAGACCCCTTCTGCCTACTACATGTCTGCTTCCTCCTGCTTGACTTTCAGAGGACTACAACTGGGCATGTCAAACTACTGGCTGAGCTTAGGAGAGGTATAGAAGCCAGCAGTCTTACAAACAGGAAGTCAGCAGGCAATAACGGTTTTTCAGCAAGTTCAGCAGCCTATTACATAAGAACTACAGAGCTCAGAAGAACATGGATGGCAACGTTGGTGAGGGTAGGAGGCAGCAACAAGGAAATGGAACCAGGAGTTCTGCTTTAAGGTTATCCGATTATACTGTGCCACCATATTCTTCTAGCTGTTAGAGATACACATTGGGGCTGATTTACTAAAGGCAAATAGACTGTGCACTTTGCAAAGTGCAGTTGATCCACAGCTTAGTAAATAAGGTAAACCTTTATTTTGCCCAAAGAATACCCAACCATGTGCAAGGAAAAAAAAAACAGCATTTTTGCTTACAGATGATTGGATGATGGAAGTCAGCAGAGTTTCTGCTCACTTACTAAGCTCTGGAGCAACTGCACTTGCAAAGTGGACAGTCTATTTTTCTTTAGTAAATCCACCCCATTGCATTCTGACAGCAGGGACTATCTGCCGTCATACACTGATCAGCAGCTACAGCCCATTGGTGTGTTGGGCAGGAAAAGATAGGCAGGTTGTGGCAAACCAGGGGGGTAATGTGCAGTATCTGGTGGCAAAGACAGTGCTCTTTGGGCATGCTGTTCCATCCCAGCAGCCAGCTATTGTACCAAGTGATTAGGGTTGTTATTGCATCCACTAACAAAAATGATGGGGGTTATTTTTGTGGCCATTGAAACCAATTCTGGGGATTATTATTGTGACAACTGACATCAATTCTTGGAGTTATTATTGCGGCCACTGACACCAATGTTGTGGGGTACTATTGCACCCACTGATACCAAATCCGTGGTTATTAATGCATCTACTGACACCCATTCTAGGGTTAATATTGTTTTCACTCACCCCAATGCTGAGGATTATTTTTGCATTCACTGACACTAATGGTGGGTGTTATTTTTTGCACCCACTGACACCAATACTGGGAGTTATTATTCCAGCCACTGACACCAATGCCAGGGGTTATTATTGCATCCACTGACACTAAGGCTGGGGGCTATTTTTGCATACACTTACACCAGTGCTTAGTGTTAATATTGTGGCCACTGACACCAATGCTGGGGGATTATATCACATCCAGTGAGGCTAATCCTGGGACATTTACTTTGTCCACTGACACAAAGCTAAAGAGCTATTATTGTGTCAGTTGACAACAATTCTGGATGTTAATATTGCATTCACCAATGTTGGGATGGTTGCAGGTCCTTGGGATTATTTTTATAGCAATTGACATCGGTGCTGGCACTATTACTGGTACTGACATTAATGCTGGGGATTATTATCATTGCCACTGACACCAACATTGGGGCTTGTTTTACTTCTACTTTTTAGGTACCACATTTTATTTTTCCATGCCCACTTTTTGTACACACCAACCAGTGTTCTGTATTCTTCCTGATCCTTTCAAGGTGCCTTCCTATTTATTATAAAGCGTTGGCAATAATTTAGCATTGCTCCTGGGCATAGCCTTTGTTAACTATGTAGAAATCCATGCCTGAGCACAAGCACAAACTACAACTCATAAGAATAGCTACCAGCCAAATCTTTCCAGCATCACTGAAATGGGTACTTACTTAGCCATCCTACATTCCAAACACCATTCTGTTACCAGTTCAACTGAGCAAACTAGGTTAGCTGGTGAACCAAACTGATTCTTTCCAGGGAGCTCTGGATCAGAGTGAAGCCTCTTAATTTGCTGCAAGTTTTGAGTTGAGTTTTTTGAGTTGCCTATCCTTACTAATATCCCTACTGTGAGCATTCTTAAAACTTTTCTAAAATGATTACATTCTAACCTACTTTATGTATGTCATGTTTTTTTCTGTGCATGCAGTTGGGGGTTATTTACTAAAGGCAAGTCCACTTTGCACTACAAGTGCAAACTGCAAGTGCAAAGTGCACTTGAAATTGCACTGAAAGCGCACTTGGAAGTGCAGTTGCTGTAGATCCGAGGAGGACATGCAAGGAAAGTAAAAAACAGCATTTTAGCTTGCACATGATTGGATAATAAAATCAGCAGAGCTTCCCCTCATTTCAGATCTACCCCTCGGATCTACAGTGACTGCACTTCCAAGTGCACTTTCAGTGCAATTTCAAGTGCACTTTGCACTTGTAGTTTGCACTTGTAGTGCAAAGTGGATTTGCTTTTTGTAAATAACCCCCACAGATTTCTTCAGAATAACAAAAGGTAGGAATCTGCACAAAGTTTGTTAAAATCCTTGTAATGTACATAGATCACACAGAGGGAAATGTTTTTTTCTCAACAAAAGTGGAGTTACACTTTAAGTATTTCTGAACCTCATTAAAATGAGACCTTGTAAGTACTTCTGCATAAACATTAGTTGCACAAATAAATTGCTGACGGTTTGTCACTTAGATCAAGGAACACCAATAATCCTAATTTAAATATGATTTTTGAAGTCAAAACACCATGCTAAAGAGTTTTCCCAATTATTGTACAAACTGTACTATTTTGGATGACATTATTCCTAATTAGATAACATATCATTGTCCACTTTTACCAGTTGGTAACTGAATGATTACAGTTGGCAAATGTATCACGCTAAACAAAGTGTTTATTTCTGCTGCTCCTCTACCTTGTTTCATTTTTCTTTGTCACTTTTCCTGTGTCCTCTTTTTCATGATCTTCTTCATACGGCATGCTGATAAGTATGTTTCACTTTTTTCCCCAGCAGGAATGCCACAATTGCTATTTTCTTCCTAGAATGTATTGTTAACCCCTGTCCTACAACTGATCATTTGAGCACTAGGTTTAAAGTCTAATCAGTCAGGAGACATTAATCAACACCTGACCCCCAACAGGGGCAACACACTCATAGGCTTGCTGGTGTTCGCAGTTATCTTTTCATCTGGTTTCTAAACAGTGCTACTCTTATTAGCTTTACATTATAACATCTCAATCCACATGAGAAAGAAATCTGTTAGCTGAAAACAAATGTAAGCTGAATTTAATAATTCAGCAGAATTTTCTGTACCTCTTCAACTAACCCCCCATGCAAATAAAATGAAATGTGCAACCAGCTCAACTCCATATTACATAAATCTAAGAACAACCTTTTTTGCTTGCTAGAACATTGGCAGCCATTTTTCTTTGAAGTGTCAGTTTAATATCTCCTCCCTAAATTGGAGAAAGCACTTGCTTAGTCATTAATACTGACTTGCTCGGGAATATTGTGTCTTTTGGACCTCTGGGCGAGTCTCTGATTACACATCTTTCCAAATGCTGGCACAGTGAAATATTGTAATCTGATTAAATGAGACTTATCTGCCCATTTTGCCTTTTATTACATTGCAAATGTTGAATGCATTCTCTCTCCTAGAACCATCCATCGACTAAAACTCGTCTGCCTCGGGCACCTGTGACTTTTACAGTAACTTATGAATCCATCATGAGCTCCCTATGGCAAAAATGGCTCTGAATTTGACCCTAATATATTAAGGAGTCCTTACTTATTAGGGAATCAGACAGCAAAAACATCTACCACCATTTAAAAGGATTTACTCAGTGAATGACAAACCCCTCCTCCCAGAAAAAGTGTAACATTACATTGTAAACATTGTAAGCACATAAAATACTCATTTACATTTCCAGTTTAGTATAAAACTCTTCTGGGCAATACAAAAATAGAATTGAATGAATATATATTGTAGCCATTGTACTTAAAAACTGACCTCCTACTTCTATAAAACAGAGATATGCTGTTATACAAACACACGTACACACACACATACGTAGGGGTGAATAAATAAAAATAAAAGTGCAAAAAAAATGCATAACAAGTTTCCCAGTGAAATTGGTCTGGATGATTGTTTGATTATTGATTTCAAATGGAAAATCTTTTTGTTTGACCACTAGATGGCACTAAATATCTTAGGAAATCCATATGATACTTTCTACCATATAATGACTATATACAGTATTTTCTGTTTTAAATCAATAAAAAACATTTGCCCAGCACAAGATATGACCTTATGGCATTTTTGTTTTTGTCCCATTTACACAGAATGAATATACATGCACTTTGCTATACACATTTTTTAAAAATACACCCCACAATTTACAAAGGAAAACGGGTATAATCCACCATGGTATTAATTCATGTCCTATTTAATGTATCAAGAGAAAAACTCACCCAAGCTCTACCGCTATATAGTATAGTTGGTGTGTAGAGTAGTCGGTGCTCTGGCTAATTAAGCTCACAAAAGATCCATAGAAATTACAGGCCGGCAACTCGACAGCTTCTCCATAGAAAATATTTATTTAAGCATTACAGCAATAACATCATCCAAAACTGACACGTTTCGGCCAAAATGCATCAGTTTTGGATGATGTTTATCCAAAACTGATACATTTTGGCCGAAACGCATCAGTTTTGGATGATGTTATTGCTGTAATGCTTAAATAAATATTTTCTATGGAGAAGCTGTCGAGTTTCCGACCTGTACTTTCTATGGACCTATTTAATGTATATCTTTAATAATGCGAAAATGTAATAAATACATCCTATTTTCAGCCATAGCTGTATGTTTATGAAAAATGCAGTTACAATATGCAGCTGTTCACAGTTTGTTGTTATAATAAGTTATACACCTTTTTTAGTTACCTGTGTGTTGGCAGCTTGGAGAGGCTCCACTAAGTGATGCAGCTGAAATTATTATTCATAAATTTAGGCCAAAATGTATTCGACTACATTTTGTTTGGTAAAAATAACCTAAGAGTATTTAGTCTGTGTAAAATGTATAGAGTCTACAATCTATGGTATGTAACAGGTATAATGTAATAGGTATGTTGTCAGCAAGACATACAGGACACCCATATATTATATGTTATATGTAAGACTATTTGTTATGCAATTTCTCCTTATGGCCACAAGATAGTGAAAGGGAGAGGCTGACCTTTCCTTTCTGAACATGGAGAGACACATGACACTGGAAAAAAAAAGTTTCAGGAAGTGTGTGAGGGGAGGTACCACCCTGGAGACTGAGGGGTGAGGAGAGCGTGATAAGGGAGAGAGGTGATAGGAGTGTGTGTGAGAGAGGAGAGAGGAAGGGAAGCTGAAGTGGCTGACAAGAGGACAGAGATACCAAGCCTCAAAAAAGCCCTTTTTGCTGTGTGACAGGGGACAGAGGACAAGAGTGGTGAGGTGACCGGACTGTGTGGTGAAACTCCACCAGAGAGGCCATGTTGTCTCCGCTGAAAGAACAGCTACTGACCCCCAAAAGCTGGAAGATGTCACCTCTTGGCCAACGCCTACCAATGTAACTGAGCTTAGGTCGTTCCTGGGATTTTGCTCATAATATGGAAGGTTTGCTAAAGGATTTGCTAAAATAGCCCGGCCCCTTAACCTCCCTGGTGGCATAATTATGTCTGATTTTTGATGCTCAAAACGGTACAATGTTTCGCATGGAAATTTGGCGTTTTATATTGTAGGCCTGTAAATCTTAGGAATAACACACTTAAATCTGTCCAAACAAGATTCTAGTAGACATCCCGGGTATGATAGAGTTTGAAACACGAAATCATAAACTATAATATAAAAAATAACTATAAATAATTATAACAAATAATAATATAATAATAATAAAATGTATTCAATAAAGTAATCAAATCAAAAACACTGAAATTTGCTCAGTTGCAGAATTGTCCCTGTCGTTACTTTCAGTGTTTGATGACAAATTTCCCCACAAATCACTATTGCTCAATTCTGCAAGTTATTCTAATTTATTATCGCTGTTTTCTAGCTGGTCTAAAACCGCTTTTGACATAAAGGGACACTTTTTGGTTGCTATGGACATTCTCCAGTTTCCAGGCAGAAAGAGCAGTATATATAATATAAAACTGCACGCAGAGCACTGGACAAAGCATTAGGGACAAAAGGGATGTGAAATAATTTGATACAGTAATGTACTGTATGTGTTTTTCACTTTTTGAATTTGGCGCTGGGCTCCGTCCCCATGTGTCACAATGCTCGCAGGGAACTGAGCACGACACTGTGATAGATCAAGTGGAGGACACAGCTTGCACACACAGTGGGTATACATCGCAGGATCCTGGGGAAAAATTAAGTAACTTTGCCTGGATCCTGCGATGCGAGTGTGGCTCAGGGTTACCGCTTTTGGTACTAAAAATTCACCCCGAGCTACGCTCGGGAATACCGCCAGGGAGGTTAATGAGTTGTTGAAGAATAAGGATGTTGATGACCCCAATTCAACAAAACCCATCAAGCAAATCAGAGGACCCAGGAAGCCTCGAGAGTCCATCAAAGACCAGTGGACCGACCAATGTGAGCAAGCCTTTTGGCAGCTGAAGTGGAGACTAACAACTGCTCCTGTTCTGGCCTATGCCAATCCAGCCAAGCTGTATGAGCTGCATTTTGATGCCAGTCGAGATGGACTGGGCAGGGTACTGTATCAGGAGCACGATGGACAACTGCGGCCTGTTGCTTATGTGAGCTGAAGTCTTGCACCTGCTGAGAAAAACTACCCTGCTCACAAGTTGGAATTCTTGGCTCTGAAGTGGGCAGTGGTGGATAAGTTGAAAGCCTACTTGTATGGTGCAGAGTTCGTGGTCAAAACTGACAACAACCTACTCACGTATATACTCACCACAGCAAAACTGGACGCCACCGGGCACAGGTGGTTGTCCACCCTATCAGGGTTCCGTTGCAGCTTAAAATACCACCCAGGAACTTGGAACAGAGATGCTAATGCCCTGTCAAGGAGACCCTATGACTTGGGGATTTCCTCTGAAGAGTGGACTCCACTGACTCCAGAAGGAATACCAGCTTTGTGTCAGGGAACGGAACATCAGGCCAGAGGAGCAAGTGGGGCGGAAGCCATTGTAGTCTCAGTGGCAGGTATCCCCAAATGCTACTGTGATTTGTCCCAGGTCTGGGATAATGGCCTACCTAAGCTTTCAGATAGGGATTGAAAGGACCAAATGGAAGATCCCTTCTGTAGTTTAACACGGAAAGCCCTGGAGGGCCAACGCTCAGATCTACTTCTGACAGACTCTCCAACAGGAGCATGACGTATACAAAAAGATTTTGATTAACTGCAGTGACGCAATGGGGTGGTCTACCGAAGGGGCCCCTCAGATTATCCTATAGATAAGTGGCAGCTATTCTTACTGAGAAAGCATAGAGAAACTGTGTTGACTGCCTTACATGACAATCATGGCCACCTAGGGCCTGAAAGGACATTCAAACTGACCGGTTCTATTGGCCTGTATGCAGGCTAAAGTTAAGGGGTATTGTCACTCCTGCATACAGTGTATACAGAGGAAGACTTTACCCCACAGAGGTGCTCAAATGGGCCATCTTCAAAGTCAAGGACCACTGGAATTGGTGTGTATTGATTTTCTGTGTTTGGAGCCTGACTCGAGTGGACAGGGAAATGTTCTGGTGGTGACCGGCATTCCCAACTAAGGACCAGCAAGCATCTACTGTGGCCAAAATTCTGGTAGAGTTCTTTGTCCACTACAGCCTACCTCAGCATAATCACTTTTACCAGGGGAGAGACTTTGAGAGTAGACTCATTAAAAGACTGTTAGACCTGTTAGGTGTTCAGAAGTCAGGAACCACTTCCTATCACCCTCAAGGAGATCCCCAGCCAGAACCCTTTAATCGCACCCTTCTGGATATGCTTGGGACTCAAAAGAAACAGCATTGGGGCAGGCACATTGCAGCTATTGTACATGCCTATAATAGCACTGAGAATGATGCCACGGGCTATTTACCATATAGGCTGATGTTCAGTAGGGAAGCTCGACTGCCGATGGACTTAGCATTTGGCATCTCTTTAGTTAGACATCAAAGAAATCCTGGACAGCAGCACTCCAAAAATGTTTGCCTTTATTCAATAAAGTGTCATCCAAAATACAGGTCACAGCAAAATGGAACAACGCTTACGCATTTCGCACTACACAAAGTGTAGTTCAGCTATGTGTAGTGCAAAACGCGTAAGTTTGTTTCACTTTGCTGTGACCTGTATTTTGGATGAAACTTTATTGAATGAAGGCAAATATTTTTGGAGTGCGGCTGTCCAGGATTTCTTTGATGTCTAACTGCTACAGCATTGCCTTCACCTGGACTTCTAGACTGAAGGAGATGCCTTTTACTTTGATCTGACCCACCTGGAGCGGTGATGCTCTCTCTCTACTTGGCATATCTTTAGATCATACCTCAATTATGTCACACAGAGGATATGTGGAGTGCCTGAGGAAGAGTCTGAAGACAGCATATGAGAAAGCCCGGGCTGCCTCAGACACCCGGGACCAGCAAAACAAGTGAAACTTTGACCTAAAAGTGAGAGTACATGATTTGCAGCCTGGTGACAGAGTGTTACTGAGGAACTTGGGCGTCCCTGGCAAACACAAACTGGCTGATCAGTGGAAGTCGCAGCCCTACATCATCTGCAAGCAGTTGCCAGGATTAACAGTATACCAGATTCGCCCAGAAGTACGCACAGGCCCAATAAAGATCTGGCACCGGAATCATCTGCTAGCTTTATCAGAAGCTTTTCGTATACCTCCTTAAACAAATTAACAGCTCACTTAAACCACCTCTCAGGAATCACCTCAAGTAACCAGGTCCCAGTCCTTGCCACCAAACATGGATGCAGAAGACAGTGAGGATGAAGAAATGGGCATGGACTGGCTGTGGCAGTCTACGCTTTCAGAGACTGCCACTCCCCTTTCTCCCAGAGAAGTAGGTGCGGGAACCCTCAGGCCTGAGGCTCCGGAGTTCATCCCACAGAGACAACCCTTGGCAAGCCAAGGAGACTTTCTGAGTTCCCAGACTGTAGAGGACATAGAAGCTCCTCAACTTTCTATAGCATCAGAGGAAGAGGCTACCATAGGCGTGCGCAGCCTATTGCATTAGGGTGTGCACCCGAAAGCTCAAGCACACATACATGCTCTCAACTTTGAGGGAACAGTTTGGGGATGACCCCTTCCAACATGACTGCGCACCAGTGCATAAAGCAAGGTCCATGGACTTAGCAGGGGTGGTGGGAAATTAACTTCAAGTGCAATAATTCACATTATAACTGTAACTAAAACATATACAATTAAGGGTAACACTCTAAAAAATAAAAAATCCAAAGTGCTATAATGGTGTGAACCTCCCAACTAAAAAGTTGTTGCACTCGAAGGTAATTTGTATTGCAATTATCTGTAGAGGGGTTTCCACCATCCCTGCTAAGGCAGCACTGATGTGCACTGATTGGCAGCACTGATGTGCACTGATTGGCAGCACTGATGGGCAGCACTTATGGGCATCTGATTGGCACTGATAGGCAGCACCGATGGGCACTGATATGCAGCACTGATAGGCAGCATTGGTTGGCACTGATAGGCAGCATTGGTTGGCACTGATAGGCAGCACTGGTTTGCACTGATAGGCAGCACTGGTTGGCACTGATAAGCAGAATTGGTTGGCACTGATAAGCAGCACTGGCACTGATAGGCAGTACTGGTTGGCACTGATAGGCAGCAATGGTTGGCACTGATAAGCAGCACTGGCACTGATAGGCAGCATTGGTTGGCACTGATAAGCAGCACTGGTTTGCACTGATAGGCAGCACTGGTTTGCAATGGTTGGCACTGATAGGCAGAATTGGTTGGCACTGATAAGCAGCACTGGCACGGATAGGCAGTACTGGTTGGCACTGATAGGCAGCATTGGTTGGCACTGATTGGCAGCATTTGTTGGCACTGATTGGCAGCATTCGTTGGCACTGATAGGCAGCATTGGTTGGCACTGATTGGCAGCACTGATGGGCACTGACTGGCAGCACTGATGGGCACTAATTGTCAGCACTGATTGGCACTGATATGCAGCACTGATGGGCACTGACTGGCAGCACTGATGGGCAGCACTTATGGGCACTGATAGGCAGCACTGATAGGCAGCATTGGTTGGCACTGATTGACAGCATTGGTTGGCACTGATTTACAGCATTGGTTGGCGCTGATAGGCAGCATTGGTTGGCACTGATAGGCAACACTGGTTTGCACTGATAGGCAGCACTGGTTGGCACTGATAGGCAGAATTGGTTGGCACTGATAAGCAGCACTGGCACAGATAGGCAGTACTGGTTGGCATTGATAGGCAACATTGGTTGGCACTGATAAGCACCACTGGCACTGATAGGCAGCATTGGTTGGCACTGATAAGCAGCACTGGCACTGATAGGCAACATTGGTTGGCACTGATAGGCGGCACTGGTTTGCACTGATAGGCAGCACTGGTTTACAATGATTGGCACTGATAGGCAGAATTGGTTGGCACTGATAAGCAGCACTGGCACAGATAGGCAGTACTGGTTGGCACTGATAGGCAGTACTGGTTGGCACTGATTGGCAGCATTGGTTGGCACTGATTGGCAGCATTGGTTGGCACTGATTGGCAGCATTGGTTGACACTGATAGACAGCATTGGTTGGCAATGATTGGCAGCATTGGTTGGCACTGATTGGCAGCATTGGTTGGCACTGATAGGCAGCATTGGTTGGCACTGATAGGCAGCATTGGTTGGCACTGATTGGCATCATTGGTTGGCACTGATAGGCAGCATTGGGTGGCACAGATAGGAGAGAGGGGGAGTTTCACATTCAGGAGATCGTGAGAATTGCCAGAGCTGTTCAGTGTATGAAACTGTCAGATGATGACACTGCATGCAGGGAGAGACACCAGCTGTTAAAAGTCAGCGGTGATGCTGGTGGTGGGCGGGACTGAACAGTTACCAAACACCAGCCAATAGGATGGGTCTGGGCGGGCCGCTACATTTCTCTGGCTCCGCCCCCTCTCTGAAGCAGCCCAATCATTGGCTGGTGTTGGCGCTTGATCCCGCCCACCCCCGACATCGCGGCTGAGTTATGATGACTTACAACTCAGCCACGATGTCGGGAGTGGGCGGGACCAAGTGCTATAAACACAAGCCAATGTTTGAGCTGCTTCAGAGAGGGGGCGGGGCCACATAAATGTAGCGGCCCGCCCAGACCCCATCCCAATGGCTGGTGTTTGATGGCCGTTCTGTCCCGCCCATTCCCGACATCACCCCGACATTTTGACAGCTGGTGTCTCTCCCTGCATGCAGTGTCATTATCTGACAGTTTCATACACTGAACAGCTCTGGCAATTCTCACGCTCTGCTGCCTGTGAAACTGTTTCACAGGCAGCGCGGGCCACACACTGAATGCAGCATTTTGGGGCAAATCTCTGGACACAGCAAGGGGTGATTAGGGTGTGCCCAGGCACACCCGGCACACCCCGTGCGCACGCCTATGGAGGCGACTATACCCAAAACACATAAGCCCAAAGAGCAGAGAGGAAAGCGAACAATTCGCCCACCAAAAGGCTGACATACAATACTTTAGGCAAAAGTTCTGAAGAAGCTATTCTCACATGTCAGAGAATGCACAGTCTGCCAACCCTTCCCACTACAGATTTAGTGGAGGGCGATTCCAACTCACCCCCCTGGCCCATCTAGATGGGCCATCCCAATATCGTTGGCTTGTGGGCAGAACAACCTTCCCTCTTATGACAAATGGTGGGAGGTTCCTCTTCCTATGTAAATGCAAATTGTTTGTTTTCCTACATGTACTAACCTGATTTTGCCTCCAGATGTACTTTTATAACCATGTAACAGGTTGTGGACATTATATGCAGATGGACTCTGTCCCTCCTTTGGGGGACCAAAGGTTCTTTGGTGGGGGAACTTTGTAATAGGTATGTTGTCAGCAAGACATACAGGTCACCCATAGATTATGTTATATGTAAGACTATTTGTTATGCAATTTCCCCTTACGGTCACAAGATAGCAAAAGGGAGAGGCTAACCTTTACTTTCTGAACATGGAAAGACACATGACACTGGAAAAAAAAAGTTTCAGGAAAGTGTGAGGGGAGGTACCAGCCTGGAGACTGAGGGGTGAGGAGAGCGTGATAAGGGAGAGAGGTGACAGGAGTGTGTGTGACATATAGAGGAGAAAGGAAGGGAAGCTGAAGTGGCTGAAGTGGCTGACAGAAGGACAGAGATGCCAAGCCTCAAAATGCCCTTTTTGCTGTGTGCCAGTCTACACCAGGGATATGCAATTAGTGGACCTCCAGCTATCTGAGGCAAAACTACAAGTCCCATCATGCCTCTGCCTCTGGGTGTCATGCTTGTGGCTGTCAGAGTCTTGCTATGCCTCATGGGACTTGTAGTTCTGCAACAGCTGAAGGTCCGCTAATTGCATATCCCTGGTCTACACCCAACAGAGGGGACAGAGGACAAGAGTGGTGAGGTGACAGGACTGTGTGGTGAAATTCCACCTAAGAGATAGAGAGAGAGAGAGAAATGTTTTCCTGAGACTACCGGGTGAGCACTGCCAGGAGACTGAGGGGAGCCAGGAATGGTGTCACCCACACGTTCCGCCACCGTTCAGCCTAGGGACCCTGACCAGTGACCCAAGGCCACCCAGCCCATCAGAGACAACCCATACCACTTTAGGGATTGCAACATTCTTCCAGGACGACCGCTGTCCAGTATCCTTCTCAGTTTCATTACCAGTCACCTTGATCAGCCGTCAGGAGGGGAACCGGGGCCTTACTACATCGTTAGGAGCAACAGGAGCCTGAACCAGCATCTGGGATTACCGTTGTGTCATTGCACAGAGGATTGGTGAGCGGGTGCAAACCCAACATCCTTCTTGACACAGTATTGACACTGCATGCAGACACCAATTTTCCTTTCTAGTGTCTTGTTTGGAGCTGCCATCTTTAGCAGTTATCCTTTAAATCTCTACCTAACGGATTATTCTAGATGATTACTGCTCCACGCGAGCTTATTTAAACCTACTCTTAAAACAAGGGCCCCGCTGTTTTCTATCAGAAGACACTAGTATTCTTTACCCCATGACCTGCAATGCTACGGAACTGTGTTTACTATACCTGTTAACCCATTTCTTTTTTTTGTGCTGTTACTTTCAATGGTGTTTGTGGCCCAGAAGGAGCAGAGAAGTTGACAAATCTTCTCTCCTTCCTCTCAGCGCCTGTGTTATGGGCATATAGATTACTGCCTTTTCTAAACTTACAGTTGCTAAATATTGAAGGTTGTCTGTTCCAATGTATTGATTCACCAACGCAGTTTAACGAAAGCAGGATAACTAAAGCTGCATGAACAACAACAAGAACTCTGCTCCACTCTGCAAGACGACAAGCAAACCAGCTTTGACATTTATTTTATATCAGGTTAGTTTCCCACTCTCTATCCACTAACATGCTCCTTATTCTCTTTCTTCTCACATTGTTGTCTTCTATCCTCAAATTATCTTTACTCTACCCCTCTTCTCTTCCCTGCAGCATGCACATATCACCCTCACTCCTACCCTCTCCCTACTATGGCACTCATCATCTCCTGCATTTGCTGCACCCACATGCTGACATAAACACCGGGGCCACTAGACACGTGCGCTCATGCACATCCCACTCCCACCTTGCCTTCCTCGCCCTCCTCCTTCTCCTAGTCTCAGGTGACATTTAATCCTAATCCTGGTCCGCCATTTTCCAAATGCAAGCCACATATCCAATACCCCTCCCCCTCTGGCAACCATCGCAATCCACTCAGTTTAATTTCTATCCCCCTGCTTCCTCAAAGCACCCCACCAATCTCATGCGCCCTTTGGAACGCACGCTCCATCTGTAACAAGCTAATATCTGTACATGACCTCTTCATCTCTCATGGCTTGAACATACTCGCCATAACAGAAACCTGGCTTCAAAATTTTGACTCAGCTTCTCCTGCTGCCCTCTCCCATGGTGGTCTCCATTGGACTCACTCCCCCAGACCCAACAGACAGAAAGGAGGTGGAGTTGGCTTCCTTCTATCCCCACAAAGCACCTTCCAAGTCCTTCCTGCCCCTCCCTCTCTATCCCTCTCTTCTTTCGAGATGCACTGTATTCGTCTGTTTTCTCCCATTTCTCTGAGGATTGCAGCAATTTATAGGCCTCCAGGACCGGTATCGCGCTTTCTTGATGACTTTGCTTCCTGGCTACCCTACTTTCTCTCCTCTGAAATACCCACCGTTATTCTTGGTGACTTTAACATTCCTGTCAATGTTAACAGCCCAACTACAGCTAAACTTCTCGACTTAACCTCATCTTTTGACCTAACCCAATGGACACATACTTCCACTCACTCCAATGGTAATATCCTTGACCTTGTATTCTCCCATCTCTGCAACCCTGGCAACCTCACCAACACCCCCTTTCCTCTATCTGATCACAACCTCATTACTTTCACTGTATCCTTGCCTCCAACCACCCATCCCTCCAAGCAGCAAACAATTACTTGTAGAAACCTTCGCCACTTTAACCCTTCTCTTCTCTATTCTGCTACTGACCACCTATATGACATAATCTCTCCCCTGTCCTGTCCTGACCTGGCCACCTCTGTCTACAACAGTTCACTCTCATCATCACTAGATGCACTTGCTCCTCTAACCACACGCAGAATCAGGCCCCGACCGTTACAACCCTGGCAAACTGACAACACTAGAAATCTCAAGAGACATTGCCGTGCTCTTGAACGACTGTGGCGTAAAACCAAATGCTTGCAAGACTTCACCCCATATAAATCTGCCCTTCTAAAATACAATTCATGCCTCCATGCTGCCAAACGAGCCTACTTTGTCACTCTTATTAATTCCTTGTCATCCAGTCCAGTCTCAACCTTTAACTCTCTGCTTCGTCCACCACCCCCTCTACTCACTAACTCACTCACTGCCCAAGAGATTGCCAATCACTTCAAAGACAAGATCGATGCAATTCGTGAGGACATCTCCACTGTGCGTACCCCTTCCCCACCCAACAAACCTTGCCTAGCAGCACATTCAACACTCTCCTCTTTTGAATTGGCTACTACGGAAGAGGTTACAAAAATTTTCTCGGATGCCCACCTAACCAATTGTCCCTTGGATCCTGTTCCCTCACAACTACTACGGTCACCCTCTTCTTCTATCCTATGCTCCCTCACCCACATCTTCAATCTCTCCCTCTCTAGTGGCATCTTCCCCTCCCCTCTAAAACATGCGCAGATCACTCCCATTCTTAAAAAGCCCTCACTGGACCCTACCGACCTGAACAACTTAAGACCCATCTCATTGCTCCCATTCACCTCAAAACTTCTAGAATGCTTAGTCTACAAACATCTTAGCTCCTACCTCAATGAAAATAACCTTCTTGACCCCTTACAATCTGGCCTTCACTCGCAGTACTCCACGGAAACTGCCTTACTAAAACTCACTAACGATTTACTAACTGCTAAAACCAACAGCCAGTACTCCATACTCCTACTAGTTGACCTCTCTGCAGCCTTTGATACTGTTGACCACCCGCTCCTTCTCCATAAACTACATTCCCTTGGCCTCCGAGATTCTGCTCTATCCTGGTTCTCTGCCTATTTATCACAGAGCTCCTTCAGTGTCACCTACAACTCTGTCTCCTCCTCTCCATTGCCCCTTTCTGTGAGGGTCTCCCAAGGCTCGGTTCTTGGACCCCTTCTCTTCTCTATCTACACCTTCTGCCTTGGTCACTTAATAACTGCCCACGGCTTCCAATACCACTTATACGCTGATGACACCCAAATCTATCTGTCTACTCCTCACCTCACTCCTTCAGTCTCCTCTCGCTTTATTAACTTACTAACTGACATATCAGCATGGATGTCGCACCACTTCCTTAAACTAAATCTCTCTAAAACTGAGCTATTAATATTTCCCCCCGCCCGTGCCCCCTTCCATGACTTTTCCATCAAAATCAACAATGCAACCATCAGTCCCTACCCTCACGCCAGGGTAGTAGGTGTAATCCTAGACTCTAACTTGTCATTTCAGCCTCAAATCCAATCGTTGTCAAAAGTTTGTAGAATTCACCTCCATAACATCTCCAAAATTCGCCCCTTTTTAACAAATGAAACCACCAAGCTCCTCATTCACTCCCTCGTTATCTCTCGCCTTGACTATTGCAACTCCCTTCTCATTGGCTTACCTCTCCATAGGCTATCCCCTCTTCAGTCTATCATGAATGCTGCTGCCAGACTTATCCACCTTACCAACCGCTCAGTGTCTGCCAACCCTCTACTCCAATCCCTACATTGGCTCCCAATCATCCAGTGAATTAAATTCAAAATACTAACCACAACATACAAAGCCATTCACAACTCTGCCCCGAGCTACATCACTAATCTTGTCTCCAAATATCACCCAAATCGACCTCTCTGCTCTTCTCAAGACCTCCTGCTTTCAAGCTCTCTCATCTCCTCCTTCCATGCTCGTCTCCAGGATGTCTCCAGAGCCTCTCCCATCCTCTGGAACTCGCTACCTCCATCTATCCGGCTATCCCCTACTCTTGCTACCTTCAGGCGATCCCTGAAAACTCATCTCTTCAGGAAAGCCTATCACGTCTCCAACTAATCTCCTACCACTTCCACCAGCTCATTCCCCACAGTTACAACCTTTTGTACCACCTGCCCCACCCTATTAGATTGTAAGCTCTTCTGAGCAGGGCCCTCTTAATCCTCTTGTATTTTATTGTATTATAACTGTACTGTCTCCCTTTTATATTGTAAAGTGCTGCGTAAACTGTTGGCGCTATATAAATCCTGAATAATAATAATAATATTGATTCTCTGAAGTAAGGTTTAACAGTGCTGTAAGTTTCCATATGCTTTAAACCGTGATAACATATTCAACTTGAAAGGATTGTATGTGGATCCGTGCAAGGAAAAAGTACAGAGCAGGGAAAACCTTGAAAAGAACGAACTGCTGCCCCTACAAAAAATACTTCCACCTGGGTGGAGTACTACTAAGTTAGATTGGGAATGATGCAGGTATGAGGCTGTTCTAATTTAAAGTGACTATGAATGGTGTGTTAGACCCTCTGCAGAGTATGACACTCGTGGCTGGTTTTTGCCTTTAATTGATAAATGATTAGTGTGTGTCAACTTAAAAAAGTATATTCAACTTGTTTATTACTACCAGAATGGGTCTGTTTTTGGTGATAATCCACAGCCAAGATAACGATATTTTCCACGTGTCTTTAAATGTGTTTTTACACTAATTTGATTTAATCAGGAGTGCCAGAGGGGTTGAGGTCATTCTTGGAGTTGAGGCGGAGATCAGAGAACTCAAATTCACCAAGCGGCTCCTTCGGGGGTGGCACTACAGGTATAAATGTATACATATTTGAAAATCGATTCATCACAATGTACTGACTGCCTATCACATTTTTTGAGGCCCTAAAATGCCAGGACAGTACAAAAAAAATAACAAATGACCCCTTTTTGGAAAGTAGACAATCCAAGTTATTTAGTAAGAGGCAGTAGTCAGTTTTTGAAGTTGTAATTTTTGTAAAAATTTTTTGAAAAGTGAAAAAAAATAAATGTTCATAAAGTTTTCATTTCAAGTTATTTCTCACACACTGCATAGGCATACCTAATATTAAACCCCAAAACATAATCTTCTACTTCTTCTGAGTATGGGGACACCATATGTGAGAGACTTTTTTACAGTCTAGCCGCATAGAGGGGCCAAAAATCCAATGAGCATATTCAGGCCTTTTAGGTGCAAAAATTACTCTAATTTTTGGACCACCTATCACATTTTTGGAGGCCTTGAAGCACCAGGACAGTAGACACTGTAACTGGTGTGGTAATTAGGTACAATATGACTGGTGTGGTGGTGATCAGGGACACTGTGACTGGCGCGGCTGTGATTTTATATATTATTTTATTTTATAATATATATATATATATATATATATATATATATATATATATATATATATATAATTTTATTTTTTTACATATTGTCACTAGAGCAGTGCAGTGTTACCATGGTGACACTGTACTATTCTGGGGTGGGGTAAATGATTTTTTTAAACTGCGATTGAATAATAACATTGTTTACTACTGGTTATGTACTTGCTGTGATTGGTCACAGAGATCACATGGTACCAGGGGGGTTCACAGTGGCCCAGTCCAGCGATCTATGATCGCCTATATCCAGTGGACACAGTGGGTCACTGATATTGTAGCTGCCTGTTCTAGAGAGTGTGCACAAGCTGGCAATGCTGGAGGACATATGGGTACGTCCACTTGAATTGAAGCTGCTCCTGTCTGGCTGTTTATGTACTATGGCTGGACAGGAAGCAGTTAAAGGATCTTCTGGTGGTGGGGCAAATCCAGTAAATTTTTTAGGACTTTTGATACATAATTTTGTTATTTGTGTGAGGTGATCAGGTGGCGTCTGGCCTGAAGTAGAAGTGATAGCTAGTTCTTTCACTGTTGCATCACAGAAACAGTTTTGTTATTATAACTACTAAGTATATAGTGTGTGATGTGAAATTTATATAGGGTACAAAGCTCACAGCTGCTCATAGGATCTAGAACCAGGAAATTAATTGGACTTTTGAGATGCCATTAACATACATGAAATTGAAATAAACACCATATAAACACCAAACCTTTGCCAAACCTCCAAACAATCAAAATTTTATCTTAACATGGGTTTGGGCATCCCTAATAGGGATGGGCCGAACACCCCCTGTTCGGTTTGCAGCAGAACATGCGAACAGGCAAAAAATTTGTTCGAACACACGAACACCGTTAAAGTCTATAGGACATGAACGTGAAAAATCAAAAGTGCTAATTTTAAGGGTTAATATGCAAGTTATTGTCATAAAAAGTATTTGGGGACCTGTGTCCTGCCCCAGGGGACATGTATCAATGCAAAAAAAAGTTTTAAAAATGGCCGTTTTTTCGGGAGCAGTGATTTTAATAATGCTTAAAGTGAAACAATAAAAGTGAAATATTCCTTTAAATTTCGTACCTGGGTGGTGTCTATAGTATGCCTGTAAAGTGGCGCATGTCTCCCGTGTTTACAACAGTCCAAGAGCAAAATTACATTTCTAAAGGAAAAAAAAGTCATTTTAAAGTACTATTAGTAGCGCTGGCCATTTTGTGAAATGGTAGGGGCACATTTGTACCCCATTACCATTTCACACAGGGGGGGCAGGATCTGGGGGTTCCTTTGTTAAAGGGGGCTTCCAGATTCTGATAAGCCCCCCCGCCCGCAGACCCCCCACAACCACGGGCAAGGATTGTGGGGATGAGGCCCTTGTCCCCATCAACATCCTCCCCATGTTGAGGGCATGTGGCCTGGTACGGTTCAGGAGGGGGGGGCGCTCTCTTGCCCCCCCTCTTTTCCTGTGGCCTGCCAGGTTGCGTGCTTGGATAAGGGTCTGGTATGGATTTTGAGGGGGACCTGAAGGGTCTCTCGTCCCCCCCTCTTTTCCTGCGGCTTGCCAGGTTTCATGCTCGGATAAGGGTCTGGTATGGGTTTTTAGGGGGACCTGAAGGGTCTGGTATGGATTTTGAGGGGGACACCCACATCATTTTTTTTAATTTTGGCACGGGGTTCCCCTTAATATCCATACCAGACCTGAAGGGCCTGGTTTGAAATTTGGGGGGGGGCCCACACATTTTTTTTTTATTTTGGTTCGGGGTTCACCTTAATATTCATACCAGACCCAAAGGGCCTGGTAATGTACTGTGGGGGAACCCCAGGCCGTTTTTTTCAATGACTTTTATGAGTATTGCAGAAACCCGACAATTCATGATAGCTGCCGGCGCTACTGCTAGTACTTTTAAATGACTTTCTTTTCCTTTAGAAATGTCATTTTGCTCTCGGACTGTTGTAAACACGGGAAACCTGTGCCACTTTACAGGCATACTATAGACACCCCCCAGGTACAAAATTTAAAGGAATATTTCACTTTTATTTTTACTTTTTATTAACCTTTAAAATAAGCACTTTTAATTTCTACCATAGACTTTTAAAGGGTGTTCCACGGCTTTTTCGAATTTGCCGCGAACACCCCAAATTGTTTGCTATTCGGCGAACGGGCGAACAGCCAATGTTCGAGTCGAACTCATGTTCGACCCGAACAGACAGCCCATCCCTAATCCCTAGTGAAAACTAGCTTATTTTATTAATTAATGAATCAATGCATTTTTAAGGCCTCTCTTTTAGGCTGCGTTCACACTATTGTAAATTGGATGCTGGTTTCCTGCATCCAATTCGCATAGCAGGAGATTGTGACCTGCTCTCTATGGAGCAGGTTCACAAATCTCCGCAGCGGCTCCGCTGTGAATTGCACAGGAGTCCTGTGCATCTTTTGGTCCATTTCAGGTCCAAATTCAGGCAAAAATTCAGGCTGAAATTTGACCTGAAACGGTGAATGGAGACGCACCGGACTCCTGCTGTGAGCCGAAGCGTGCTGCAGTGTGAACCCAGCCTTATAGATAACATATTCTCTTTAAATTGTAAACTCTCTACTATGTGTCAGACAATATTTATTTTGGAACATCACTGTATTTACTTTGTTACATAGTTAGTCAGATTGAAAAAAAGAAATCAGCCTATTAAATTTAACCAATAGAGAAAAAAATTGCATAAATAGAAAATCTGCATATGCACAATCCTATACCCACAGTTACCCACAGTTGATCCAGACAAAAAACAATTTTGTCCACTGGGGGAAAAATACATTTCTTTCTTAACCCCAGAGGGCAATTGGCAAGTCCCTGGATCAGCAATCTCTGGTGTTATAATGTATAATATACATTATAATATATTGGTATATTTTGCGCATTTAGGAATTCATTCAGCTCTATTTTAAAACAATCTACTGAGCTGGGGAAAGAAATAGTTCTTGAGGAATTCTATTCCGTATCTTCACAGCTCTTACCATGAAGAACCCTTTCCGAACATGAAAGCTAAATCTCTTTTCCGACAGACGTAAAGACATAATTAAAAGCAGATTGTTAGGTGGGTTTGTGTCTTTTTTCAACCTGACTAACTATGTAACTATCTAACTTTGTACTATATTGAAAAAGACAAAACCTTATATAAAAGGTATTGCTTTTCTTATAGCATTTCAGAGGACAAGTTTAATGCATATATATTTTTTTGTTTCACCTTGTATTATATTGCTTTTAGGACTGCAAATTAGATTCCATCTTTGTCATTTGTTGTTTTAATTTTCACGCCAATTGTATTTTAAGCACTGGGAATGTTTGCCACTTTAAAAAAAAAAAAAAGAAACATCTCAATTTAATGAATAAATTACACACACTACAAAATATTTAGAAAATTACAAAACATCAACTCCCTCTCCTGTTTTTGTTTTAGAGATAATTACCCATGAAATTAATGGACAGCAATAAATATAGCATAGTATTAGACCTGTCATAGTGATTAATACCACTTTAAAGTCAGGATATTAGGCTGCTGAAAGCCCGCCAAATATGCTTGAATTAAGTACTATCACAAATTAGCCATTCAGTGTGTTAAAATTGATATTTAGCCCTAAATGCATTGTACATTGGTTTGTTTTTAAAAATGTATACATTTTGTATGCCAGAGCCTTCTGAAATCCCAGTACAGAATTTTCTATTCCGCTCCAGCCAACAGCCAACCCCAGTGCCAATGTGACTTTGACAGCAGGCTGTCAACCTATTTCCCCTCAGGTCTAACTACTTTGCTGGATTCCCATGTGAGATTTATTTGGAAAGAGGTTATTTGGGAAGTGTGTTTCATTTTCTGTCATAATTGAACCTTGTGAAAGTTGGATTAGCAACACACAGCAGAAGCGACTAATTACAGGAGTTCAGGTGTTCTTGTATGACAAAAAGCACATTAATGCTTGAAGATACACATGTGATTGTAATCGCTTGTTAGGAAGGGATTTAACCCCCTGTTGACTACCTGATATGAAAACAGGATGTGTTGAAAGCTAAAAGGGCAAAGAATGTGAAAGAGAATATAAATATTTTCAGTATTCTTTGCAATGTAAATTAATTATAATTCAATAAAAAGCATGCACGTCATTTAAAATCCAAAGTCTAAAAAGAATCTGTTGCTTAGGATAAAAACCCAGAAGCTCCTGTCAGTATGGTGGTGGCTAATCTCCAGGAGCTACCTGAAAACCCAGAAGCTCCCCTGTGCCTATTCTCTGTGTCAACCATCAATCTACACAGTGGAGCTTTACTAAAACTGGTGCACACAGAATCTGGTGCAGCTGTGCATAGAAACCAGTCAGCTCCTAGGTTTGATTGTCAAAGCTTAAAGCGGAGTTCCGCCGGAAAAAAAAAAATTTAAGTCAGCAGCTACAAATACTGCAGCTGCTAAAATAAGGACAGTTACCTGTCAAGGGTGCCTGGGATGTCCTCATCCGAAGCTGACTCGTCCCTCGGCCTTGGGTGCAGGTGCTGGCATCTTCAGTAAGGGAATCAGGAAGTGAAGCCTTGCAGCGTCACAGCCTGGTTCCCTACTGCGCATGCGTGAGTCATGCTGCGTGTTCTGAATGGTCCCTGCTGTCTTCTGGGACCTGTAAGTCTCCCAGAAGACAACGGGGGGTCGGAGAGGGGCCTGACATGTCGTAGTTCGCCGCAGATTCTGCTCTTTTACCATAAGTGGGAGCAAATTAGACAGGTAGCTGCTCCTCCCTCCCCCCTGAGAGGTGCCAAATGTGACACCGGAGGGGGGGGAGGAACCGGATTAGCGGAAGTTCCATTTTTGGGTAGAAGTCAGCTTTAAGGCTGGGTTTACACTGGTACGTCATGACAGTCATACGACTGTGGATCTGATTTTGCCCTGCGACTTGAAGTCCGACATCCGTCCGACTTCAATGGATCCCGACAATGCCAGGCACTTTGTGTCTGATATGAATCTTTAGAGGAAACTCCATGCCAAATAAAAAAAAAACGGTATGGGCTCCCCCTCCAAGACCATACCAGACTCTTCCGGTTTTTGACATGGGCACCCCCCAAAATCCATACCAGACCCTTATCCGAGCACGCAGCCCAGCAGGTCGGGAAAAGAGAGGGCACGAGCGAGTGCCCCCCCTCCTAAACCATACCAGGCCACATGCCCTCAACATGGGGTGGTGTCTTCTGCCTTTTCCAGGTCTCCTCTCTGCACTGTCTTCTCCCTCTGTTCTTCCTCTGTTCTTCCTCCGATGTTGACTCGACGCTCTCTCCCACTCTAATGCTAGGTGTGCGGTGTACCACTACTTATATTGGCATGGGGCGGGGCCATCCAGTGATGTCACATGGATGCCCCACTCCCTTGTGATGTCACCGCCTGGGGCATGATAGGATGGTCATGTCACAAGGGGGCAGGTCCCCCATGTGACATTACCGGATGGCCCTGCACCATACCAATATAAGTAGTGGCACACCGCGCAACTAGCATTAGATCGGGAGAAAGTGTTGAGTCAACATTGGAGGAAGAACAGAGGGAAAAGAAGAGAGGAGACCCGGCAGAGGCAGAAGACAGCGGACAGAGGGAGAAGAACCGGAGAGGGCTAGAAGACATCAGTGGAGAGCGGAGAAGAACTGGAGAGGGAGAGAAGAACCGACAAAGGCAGAAGACATCAGCGGAGGAGGCAGAAGAGCCAGAGAGGGGAGAAGAAATCAGAATAGGAATTACCTTAAAAACCTGTGTACTGTTTAATTTTTGACGCTTTTTTTTAGGTGAATGAGTAGGGGTACGATGTACCCCTACTCATTCAAATCGGGTGGGGGCCAGGATCTGGGGGCCCCCTTGTTAAAGGGGGCTTCCAGATTCTGATAAGCCCCCCGTCCACTGACCCTGACAACCAACGGCCAGAGTTGTCGGGAAGAGGCCCTTGTCCTCATCAACATGAAGCACCAACCCCCCATGTGGTATGTGGCCTGGTATGGTTTGGGGGGCTCGCTCATCCCCATCCCCTTTCCTGACCTGCCGGGCTGGGTGCTTGGATAAGCATCTGGTATGATTTTGGGGGGGACCCCACTGTTTTTTCCGCGTGGGGGTTCCCCTTAACAATCCATACCAGACCGAAGGGCCTGGTATGCGCTTGAAGGGCAAACCCCATGGCGTTATTTTTTTTTTTATTTGGCGTGGGGTTCCCCTTCAAGATCTTCAGTGCACAAGTCGCATGCCAAAGTCGGATCAGTTAAGACGGCGATCCGACTTCAGTGATATTCAGTGGGCTGAAGTAGGATCAAAGTGGGACCAAAGTAGTGCAGGGAGCATTTTCAAAGTCAGACTGACTTGTGTCGGACCAGTTAATACGGCTCTCATAGGGAAACATTGCTTTGGACACGTCATGTGGCATGAGCTCCCAAAGTCGGAGCGTTTGTTGTACCAGTGTGAACCCAGCCTAAAAGAACAAACTGAAGTTAGAAGCTGATTGGTTACTATGCACAGCTGCACCAGATTCTGTTTGCACAAGTTTAATAAATCTCCCCCAGTGTGTAGCTGCATTGTCTTAAACGTTTAATAGAATGTGCACAACAATACTTCAAAATGACAACCCCACATAACCCAAATCACTTCCCATCATTGTATCCCCAATTATTCCCAAAATATTCAAAATACGAACTTGAGATATGTGTTTGGTTGAAATTGGGTAGCATCAAGACAGTATGCGAGCACTTGAATATTTATTCCTTAATCTATGGCAAACCCTACTAGGCCGTCCATTGGGAGAGGTACCGAGACATACTAAAAAACTGATTTTGTTTCGGGTTAACCACACAAAATTATCTTGGATAATAGTGAATGAAAAATTATCATCCATTTTAATTACACTGGAGAGTGCCTTGAAATATGTGAAAGCACTGAGATTTGTATACCTTAATCGTCAGAGACTTGTGATATAAAGTGTGTAATATGGATTGAAAGTTAGATCCAAGCTCATATTTCAGAAGATTTTTTTTTTTAGCTCGTGTGCCTCTGCTTTTTCCTCCAACTCCCCAAGGGCCCAGAGCAGCCACTTTTCTCTTCCTCCTTCTAGTGGAATTGTTCTGCTGGTGACCTCAGGGCAATTCCACAGAACTTTGCAGAAAAAAAAATAATCCCCATGCATAGCATCTTCATATCAGTTTTATGTGAGTTTGCAGACTGCTCTATACCACAGTGTCAGTTACAGCCACCAATATTTTGCTTAGAAGGTCATATGCCAGCTGCCATTATTTTGCACAGAAGGCCATTCCTGCCCTCCACTAGTGGAGGAGTGTTGGGGTGTTGGTGGTGAGGGCTGAGGTGGAGGGTTGTGGTGATAAAGATGAGGAGGAAGATAATTGGGGGCCTGTAGTAAAGAGGAGAAGGACTTTTAGGCTGGCTTCAAAGGGGACATTTCCTCCCTCCCCAATAGAAGGGGGAAATTGGGGGACCTACTGCCATTAACCTAGTGGAAGCCTAAAATTTTTACACTTTGATGATATGCGGCAACAACCCCTTTGCTGCATTTCATGATGGTGGCATGATTTCCCATATTGGAGGCATAACTGCATGAAGAAAACCTACAGCTGTAATGTGTGGGGTGCCCACCCTATCACAACACATATGAAAGCGCAGGCAGCAGCACATGGAGGGAGAATCCTATGGGCAGGGCAAAGGGCAGGCAGCTGCAAATCATAGAACATAATTTAATGGCCATATGCTGCCCCACCCCATTAAAAAAAATATTGTGTTGTGATGTAAGCTGTGTGCCTTGTGGTTAGCAACAAGCTTATACCAAAGGTGGGTACCCCTGGTTAAGTCATTTGTTCTGTTGATTGTAAAAAATGTTAACTTAACATCTTCATAGAACATATAATATAACTGACAGAAAATAAAATATGGACACCCTCTCAGCATGTGGTAACAAAAATAGGAGCTTTAGGTGTTTCCTGTAACTAATCTATAACTATCAGCCTTTCTGTTTTGAGTTTTTTGGACTACCTGGTATTTTTGGGATCAAAAATGGAGATGTGTGCCTGTATTGCAGAGATGTACTATGAAGGTTTTTTTTTCAGACATGTACTTTACCTATTAACTTAATCAACAAAAATTGTAATTTGACCAGGGATTTCCAGTCTCTTGCTTTTTTCATCTATCATGAATATGTCTTCATTATAAAATATTGACATGAAAACAACCATCACAAGTCTGCCTCACTTCACTGGTTTATTTTGTATCCTTTAAACTTATAGAAATAGGTGAAGTTAAATAAAAAAAAAGTTTCTTGTATAAAACTGCAGTTCAAAAATTGTTGATATTTGATGTTTAATACGTTTGGTAGGTTTCCCTGTCTTTTTTTATTAAAAAATGTCATTAATGCCTAAAGAGAGAGATAGAGTTTATGCATTTGTCAATGCTATTATTTCTTTAATTATAGATTTGCTTTTTTTATTTATCATTTTTTACATTTTTTATTTTTAATAATAAACATTGTTTTCCTTGTAAGGTCATCTCTGTCCTGGTCAACCAAACACAGGCAAGGACTGCAATTCAAACTGAATACTACCTTCAGAAAAATTAAAGTCCTAGGTCTAAACACCATCTTCTCCCTATGCAAAAAAAAAAAGGCCAGCCACCCTTCTGTAATGCAGAGAGAGTAAAGGCAGCAACAAGAGGAGAGGGAACATTATAAACCTAGGGAGAAGGACAGGCAGCAGCAAAAAGATAAAAAATTCTACAGCCAGAGGCTGCCCAACCTTCATCAATTCTATAGAAGGGAATGTAAAAAATATGCTTCTGCATATCAATTACATCAGGAGTTTAACAAGGTCATGCCATTTCAGCGGAAGATCAAGGAGTGCTGTTTGCTCAGTACAGCCTCTCCCTTCAGCTGTAAATCACTATTAGAAGTGATCAGCTGCTACACAGCTGACTGGGGGGTCTGTATCTGGTCTCCACTGACCAGATTCAGACCCCCATGAAGAAAAAAAGCAAAATAAATAAAGTGTAAATAAATAAATCTACAATATGCAGCACTCTAGTGAATAGCGAAGAACCCATAAACAATTGGATGTCCAGTTGGGACAATTGGCTGGAGCTTGCACAATATGTGCTGGAACATCTGGCTTGTCCTGCAGTCAATGTGTTGTCTGAGAGGGCTTTCAGCACAATAGGAGGTTTTGTTATGAAAAACTGAGTCAGCCTGACCCCTGACGATGTGCGCTCACTTGTGAATCAGTTATGGATTTCCAATGAGTACAAGGCCCCTGCTGCTGATGCATCAAACTAAATTGTAATTATCCTCTGCCTCCATCCACTAAGATACCTGCCACAATTATGATGCTTCTGCCACTATTCATGGCCTATTTTTGTGCTCCTGTACTGTAAAGTACGTTGAATCCAAACCCTATTCAAGTGAATAGCATCCCAAAGTTAAAAAAAAAAAATCAGTGATGGCCATTTTCTAGGATTATGGGTAAGGCATTGTCAATAAATGGTGTGGAGGCCGGGCAATGCCCTGGGAAACATGTATCAAAGCAAAAAAAATATTTTTCCTTGTCAAAAGAAGTTTATTGAGTATACAATGTTATAAAGATACATAAAGTAAGTTTACAAGGATCTATAAAGTAAGCTCATTGTTTTACAGTAGGGTTTATATAGGTAAATATCATGAAATTTCAAATATTAAACATTGGGTTCACGTAAACCTAAATTAAAGATATATATCATTTCCTTAGTTACTTTTGTAGGTATTTAAATGATTTATACCTACTATACATATTGTTTACAAGTAGAGTGTATATAGGTCAAATAAATTCTGATAATGAGCTTTAATCATAAGGTGGAGAAAAGGAAAGAGAAAGAAGAAAAAGGGTTGAAAGGTAGAGGTATGGTCCACAAGGTTGTCCCGCTCGTCAGTTTATTATTCTTTTTAGTTCTCTTTGAAGCCTTAGAATGGGTGTCTCTGTAAGTCATTTAATCTGTTACCATGGCAACAGGACAGAGTCATTGAAGTTTGACAGGAACTGTTGTTTTATCCAAGGATGCCAAAGTTTTTCAAATTTTGGAATTTGATTTTGATCGATGGCTACCATCTTAGCATGGGACATTGTATTATTCATTCTGTGAATTGTTTCTGCGCAAAAAAAAAATATTTTAATCGCAGAGTACTAGACATAGGGGAGGAAGTCACAGACCATGGTTATATGTTACCTTCAGGTGACTGGACACTCAAAAAAGCTTTGTTGGGAATGGCAGTGTACTTTCACATAACCATACCCACTTCATGGGAGTTTTTTTGCTAGTGCCTTTAGGTGATGGATATATTCTCTTATGGAGAAGCTTCCTAAACCATTATTTTTTTATTTTCTTGTCTTACATAGTGAAAAGGTGGTGCTAAGGCCCAGGCCCTCCTTCCTCCCCAAGGCAGTCTTTTCCTTTAAAGGAGAAGTCCAGCCTGAGCTCGTTTGGCTGGGCTTCTCCTATGGGTCACAAGAGTGCAATTAGTTTTGTACTCCTGTGACCCATTTTCAGCAGAGAGTGAGCTGAAGTCCGCTCTCTGCTGCGGTCACAGGAATTAGTATAGGCAACACATCATCATGACAATAAAATCTGGATCCGCCAGGTGCCTGGACTGCGAGCTGCTGAGAGGTTGGGATGGCCGGTCCTCGCCCCTCCAGAGCTCAGCCCTCCAGTGAGTGCAGGGGGCAGAGCGGAGAGATGCTGACTGACAGGCAGCAGCTCTCTGCTATGGGAGCTGAGAGAACCGAGCCATTGGCGATGTTCAATCGCTCGGTTCTCAGTGTAGAGGCGGCGAGGGAACAGATGCAGTATCGGTCTGCTGATGCTGCATCCACTTAGGTAGGTATGATGGGGAAAAAAACAAACCCATACTTCTCTTTTAACCTCAATGAAGATATTACAACTGGAGCCTAATGCTAAGAAGTCATTCTGAGAATGTAGGTAAACAATATTTGTGGGCTTTTTTACTGGGAATAAATGCAAACCATTATTGAAGATTTTGCAATGGCTATTAGGGGTCATGTAGAAAATGGGGCCTACTACAAGTGAATCAATACTGTGTGTATACTGTGCATGAGGCAGAGATTATGCACACACAGCTAGTAGGGGTCAAAAAACGATATGATTCAACTCTTCAAAATGAGTACAGCTCTTCAAAATGAGTAGGAGACCCCTTGGAGTATTGAGTGCTCAGTCTAGACTACTGGGCATAGCTAGAATGGTATGCTGTGATTTATATTTTACTCTAAAACATGCCTAGTCTTTACCTGTAGAAATGTGAAATGTAATGTTGATTTTCTAGATTTTAAATACTTTGCACTTAGGTACTACATTCTTTTGGGTGATTTTTTGAGCACAAAAATTACACAACAATTTTTTCTTGGATTAAAAATGACTGGTGGAAGTCCTTTTCAAAATGGTTCCTGCTACAAACATGATTTCAAAAAACAAATCATAAATTATAGTATAATAAATAACTATAAATAATTATAACAAATAATAATTTAATGATAATAAAAATTATTCAATAATGTAATCAAATCAAAAACGCTGAAATTTGCTCAGTTGCAGAATTGTCGCTGTCATTACTTTCAGTGTTTGATGACGAATTTCCCCACAAATCACTATCGCTCAATTCTGCAAGTGATTATAATTTATTATCGCTGTTTTCTAGCTGGTCTAAAACCACTTTTGATGTAAAGGGACACTTTTTGGTTGCTATGGACAATCTCCCGTTTCCAGGCAGAAAGAACAGTATATAAAATATAAAACTGCAAGCAGGGCACTGGACAAACCACTAGGGATAAAAGGGATATGAAATAATGTGTACTGTATGTATTGTGTGTTTTTAACTTTTTGAATTTGGCACCGTGCTCCATCCCTGTACATTGCAACGCTCGCAGGGAACAGAGCTCGGCACTGTGATAGATCGAGCGGAGACACGGCTCGCACACACAGCGGGGGAGACATCGCAAGATCCTGGGGACAAGGTAAGTAACTTTGCCTGGATCCTGTGATGACATCCCGAGTGTGGCTCGGGGTTACTGCTTTTGGTACTAAAAATTCACCCCGAGCCACACTCGGGAATACCACCAGGGGGATTAATACTGGGCACAAAAATGTTTTGTGGAACTTTTCTATGAATACATCGATCTTTAAAGAGGAAGTAAACCCTGGTGGGTTTTTCTTCCTTTCTAATTCCCTGCAAAGTAAAGGCATACTAGCACATTATATGACACTTACCTGCAAATGAAGCCCACATCGTCCCCGCTGCAGACTGCATCCATCTTCGCCTGTCTGCCTTCCGGGGCCACGGTCTCTGGCTCTGTGACTGTCCAGATCCACGTGACGTCACTCCCGTGAATGTGCACTCGCTTGAAGAAACCGCATGGGCGGCCGTTCCTTCAGAGCGCATGCACCAATGACATCATTGGTGCAGTAAACAGTAAATATCTCCTAAACGGCGCACATTTTCGCCTTATTCTAGGCTTACCTATAGGTACAACTTACAAAGGGAGGTTTACAACCTCTTTAATGTTGATTTCTAAATTTTGCAATGAATGCTGGGAGCCCTGTTCTATATAGGGCCTAGTATCAATGATTCAATACTGAACATGTGGGCAAAGAATATTTGTGAGTATGTTTTTGTGAATATATTACATTCTAATGTCAATTTCTACATTTTGCTATGGGTGTTGATGGTCCTGCTTTAAATAGGGCCTAGTAAAATTATTACATTCTGAGCACTTGGGCACAAAATATTTTGGGTAATGCTTTTGTGAACATTTTGTACTCTGTGTGGATTTCTAAATTGTGCAATAGATGGTGGAGACCCTGCTATCAACAGGGCCTAGTACAAATAATTAAATACTTAAAGTAGCAGTTCAGCCTAAAACTAACTATCTCTAAATCTATTCCCAGACACATTTTAAGACTAACCTATCTAACCCGGTAAAGCAAAAATTGCTATACATACCTTTTTTGAAGCCGATCCCGTCCAGTTTCCCGCGGCGAATCCTGTGTTCAGTAGACAACCGACAAGGGGTAGGAAATGCCTGGGAAGTGACATCACCCCTATAGTTACTATGGGGCTTCCATTGTTGGCTGCCTCTTCTGCACACTTCCACACACAGAAGCCTCCGCTGACAGCTCAGCATGGGACGAGACTGCAGCGGCTTTAGAAAAGGTATCTATAGCGATTTCTTCTTTACAGGGCTAGATAGGTTAATCTTAGAATGCTGCTGGGAGTAGATTTTAAGTTAGTTAGGTTTAAGCTGAACTTTTACTTTAACATGTGGGCACAAATATATTTTGGGACTCTATTGCACTCTAATATTGATTTGTAAATGTTGCGATGGGTGTTGGGTGTCTTGCTCCAAATAGGGTCTAGTACAAATAGTACTAGTAATAGTACTATAATAGTACTAGTAATAGCTAGTAATAACAAGTAACTAGTACTAGTAAAAAAGTGGCCTATTAAATATGCTTTTATTGAGGTTGATTTACTAAAACCGGAGAGTGCAAAATCTGGTGCACCTCTGCATAGAAACCATCAGCTTACAAGTTTGTCAAAGCTTAATTAAAGGGGTTGTAAACCCTCTTTTTTTTTTAAATAACAAACATGTCTCCACTGTGCAGTTCGTTTTGCACAGAGTGGCCCCGATCCTCTACTTCTGGGGTCCCCCACCTTGCTGGTAGCTCCTCCCCGCATTGAGTGTCCACATTGGAGAAGGCTCTCCTAAAGTGGACACCCATGCGGGTGAGCTCCCCAGTTCCGCATCGCTGTACATTCACACAGAATGCATAAACGAATGGATACCCTCCAGGTAAGTATTAAGGGACTTTTTAGGCAACAAAGGAAAAAAAATTAAACAAAAATGTATAAATGGTATTTTTAGTTGGCATATTGTTGGTAGTTTTAGTTGGCATATTGTTAGGAGGTATGCAGTATCAAGTTCACATATTCAGTAGGTGATCTCCCAATCTCGGTCTCAACGATGCTCCTCTTCTCTTGACCCTCGCCCATGATGAACTTTGTTTGTCGCTCTCTATTTTTGTTTCCTTATTTTCCACCATCACTATTATATTTCTTATTTGTCTTGTTTTTAGAATATGCTATGGTAGTTGTCACCTTGTCTTGAACGCCCCTGATGAAAGGACCCCAAAAGTGTCCTGAAACGCGTCAGTCCGAATATCCACAAAACTACCATGCACTAACGATTTATTGTTGAAACTTGTTGTTTTTATTCATTATACTCTTTGGTGATGTTTGCACCTGAATAATTTTATATCTTCTTTATAAATAAATACCATTTATACATTTTTGTTTAATTTTTTCCTTCGTTGCCTAAAAAGTCCCTTAATACTTACCTGGGGGGAGGTATCCATTCATTCATTTCTATCTCGGGATTGGCAACAATTAGCCCACTATTGGTGGATGTATACAATTACTCTAATGTTCACACAGAATGCAGGACTTGGCCCTCCCCCGGCACCCATGTCATTGGATTTGATTGACTGCAGCAGGAACCAATAGCTGTGCTGCTTTCAATCTATGCAATCAAGAGCCGAGACAACGGGCAAGGAGGAAGAGCGTGTCACCGCCGAGGGAACGAACAGGCTCAGGTGAGTAAAAGGGGGGGCTAGGGGGGGCGGTCAGTGTCAGAAGTTTTTTCACTTTAATACATAGGATGCATTAAGGTAAAAAACAGGAGGGTTTACAACCCCTTTAAATAAGCAGAAGTTAGAAGCTGATTGGCTACTATGCACAGCTGCACCAGATTTTCCACTTCTTAATCTATTTAAAAATAGAAATAAAATATTTTTTTGTTGTGAAAACAAAAATGTACACTACAGTTTAAATTTCTTCTTATGAACACTTGCCTGGTCTGTCCCTCTAAAACTGTGGCCCACTTAAGCTACTTAAATATACCCTATGGGGCTTATTTATAATAAATGTGCACAGCCATAATGTTTAATCTCCATAATGTGTCTAATATATTTATTTACTATCGCCATTTCCATCTAGTGGCCGTGATGCGGTATTTTCCTTTGAATTATCATTATAATATATAATTTCAAACATAACTTTTATAGTAGATTGTTATTTAGCAGTCAGGTAAAAGCTATACAATTACCCCAGCAGCTGGAAATATTCTGCCCACCCTGAGTGGGTACCCTAAAGTGGTTGTAAAGGCAGATTATCTCAATTCATTCTATGTTTGCAGCAGCCTTCTGTGTGCAGAAGCCCCCCTCAGCCCCTCTAAGCCTGTTTTAAGGCCCCCCTTTTCCTTATGGGATCATGACAGGGACAGTTTCAAGGCTCCCCCGCTAATTAAAATCAGTGGGGAAGTTTATTATAGGTCAACCAGGTTAGCTGACAAAACTGGAATATTCTAGTTTTAGGGTTCCTATTTTTATTGCATAAAAAAGATCACATGACCCCATGGAAGCTTCTGGAATTTACAGGGGTTACCTATAAAAAGGGCTTCCTCACAGGGTCCATGGCCAGTTGCCTGAGGGAGAAACATCCAGCGGAGCTTCCCACCAAATCCCCCCCCCCCCTTTTTGCGTCGCGGCTTTAAAAAAAATGTACATTTTATAAATATTTAAGTTTTTAAAGTTATTACAGCTTGAGTCAGAGTGGCTGATCCGGGGCAGTTGTTAAAAAATAAAATATAAATTTAAGTATTGAAGTTTATTTCAGCTTGAGTCAGAGTGGCTGAGCTTGGTTTTTAGAAAAGATGATATATGTATTAATGCTGGTATACAATTTTTACCTAAATTATACGGTATTTAAAATAAAACCAATGATATTAACCGTGGCCAAAATATTTACTAAAAAAAAGAAAAAAATATATAATATAAATTCTGATGGTTTGTTTGATTGATTAATAAAAAAGAAAAAAATTTAATTAGTTTGGTGTTCTGTTTTTATTTATGTTCGGGTCATACTGTCTACGATCCCATACAGAGAGCAGGTAAGTATAAAAAAAATAGACTTTAGTATCACTTTAACAGTAAGTATAGGTATTCAATATTAACACAATAATACAGTCTCATATCCTTAGTTCTACGCTTCCTTAAAAAGTTATTTTAAATTCTCACGGAATCTTGTGAACCTTAATACATGTGAGGATCAAATAAAACTTTTTATATCAATTCAGATGTCTGTATTTTCTTCCTTTCACACTGTGCTCTTCCCCTCCAGAAGTTATATAAAACAAGGAAAAAAAAACAGAACCATACATTCTAAAGCTAACCACAATGTACTGATAAGTGATTGTGCTCACATTTATTGTGCCAATGCATTGCACCAATTACTCTTCACCGTTTGATTTCTCCAGCAAGTGCCTTATCCCACACGCCAATATACTTTTACCAAACTCTGATGTCGTAATGTCCAGGGCACAATCATGCATATACCAACTCTCTCTCAGATCTCCTCCTAATGCCACGTACACAAGATCGCACATTCCGACAACTAAATCCATGTTTTTTTTTAGACGGATGTTGGCTCAAACTTGTCTTGCATACACACGGTCACACAAATGTTGTCGGAAATTCAGATCGCCAAGAACGCGGTGCGGCTCTTCTGCTTGATTCCGAACATGTGTGGAATTTTGTGCGTCGGAATTGTGTACACGCAATCGAAATTTACAACAACGGATTTTGATGTTGGAAAATTTGAGATCCAGATCTCAAATTTTGTTTGTCGGAAATTCCGACGGAAAATGTCCGATGGAGCATACACACGGTCGGAATCTCCGACAACAAGCTCCCATCGAACATTTGTTGTCGGACATTATGACCGTGTGTACGCGGCATTAGACTCCAGTGTTTATCCTTTCCATTTTTTCCATAATTAATCCCCCCCCCAAAAAAAAGTATAGTGTTGTATACTAAATTCAAACTGTATAAAAATATAAACAATGGTGCCCACATTTATTTGTGATCTTCAATTGTAATAGCCCAACAATCACTATGGCGTTGATTAACTAAAGGCAAATAGGTTGTGCATGTGGTTGGGTATTCTTTGCAGCGTGGGACCTCATTTATTAATCTCTGGAGCAACTGGACTTGAAAGGTATACAATCTATTTGCCTTTAGTAAATCAACCCGTGTGTTTCTCTCACCATGTGTAACATCTCAAAAATAATCTGAAGGGATCCACCACATATACCGGCCACGACGAAGGAGGGGGGTTTAGGGAGCTCCTTGCAACGTCTCCTCTCTGGTGACTGGCCCAGCTGGCCCTTTGTATAGGCCTCTAACTGTCTTCCAGAATGTTCCAAAGGTCACTTGACCTTAAGTGACCAATCCTGACTTAACCCTCTGACCTTCCAGAACCTTCCTATGTCAAATGACCCAAACTGACCAATAAAAAACCTCCTATTATAAAAACCCCTTAAATTGATTTAAATTGCAGACGCAGTGGCCCCATAAGGTAAAGGGGGGCCTAAAAAAGGCTTCTCCCTTTCCTCCACATTTGCTGCCTACTTTTCTCTCTGAGGTGGTGCTCTCACCAAGCTAATTTGCGCACAGTCCTTTGTTTCCTCATGCATCTAGTACCCAAATGGCTGTTACTTTTAGCATGACTGATAAACTGCAGGCAAAGGCTGCAGACCACAACAGTGCTGTTAACAGTTGATATGTCACAGAAAGGCCCACACTGCAGAATTATTTCAATTCGCTGCTTATTCAAGTACTCGGGTGCTGCCCTGAAACTAGACATTTTCTACTAAACACATACGGTGCATCCGGAAAGTATTCACTGTGCTTCAGTTTTTCCACATATAATAAACCCATCGAAAAACAAAATGAAAAAGGATTACACATATATATATTTTGTGATGCCAGCATGTGGTGTCACTGACACTGCCTGTGAGAATAGTTCTGTTCTTTTACACCACATACAGCTTAAAAACATCTTCCAAGGATGTATTTGAAAGGATTGGTGTTTTCATAATTAGTAGTTGTTCTTAAAGTTGCATAAAAAATAGGACCCTCACCATGCTAAACCCTATGTTTTACATTTCTATCCCTTGCCTAGAAGTAGGAAGGATATTTGCGTTTTCTGCAATGCAAAGTTTGCAGCTATTCATGGTTTGTCAGTCTGGTGAACTAAATTACCAAATTTGGCCTGTTTGCTCGCACAAACCTGTGTCTGCTATTACAGCCAGAAGTCATTCATTTAATAGCTGTATTACTACTGCAACTAAATGCCAGCTTCCAGCTGTACAGACCAGAAGAGTCCTTGGTTGCTAGGATGCAAGTAGCTGCACAACATTGTTGGTTGCAACCAAGGATGCTGTTCAGGCAAACCTCCTGCTTTCTATGGTTGCTAGAATGCCAGCAGACACACAGTCATTGGTTGTTATTGTGTACCCAACAACTAATGATGCTGCCCAAGAAAAAATACCTGGGGTCCTCCCTAAAATCCATACCAGACCCTTTATTGGTATAGATTTTAAGGGAGAACACCATGGAAAAACAATCAAGCAAAAAAAAAAAATCCATACCAGATCTTTCAGAAGACTAAAAGTTATTCTGAACTGCCACAGTATAATTTGAAAAAATAAGAGGAAGCTCAATCTGTTCCCATTGACAGCAAGGGACACACTAAGTTTCACCTTCTTACCATACAATTCCGAAGCCCAGCTTCTAGATCTTTAACCCCTTGTTAGGACAGACAATTTTCAAATATTGTTTTTGACTGTTAAAGGAGAAGTCCAGTCTGAGCTCGTTTTGGCTGGGCTTCTCCTATGGGACACAGGAGTGCAATTTGTTTTGAACTCCTGTGAACCATTTTCAGCAGAGAGCTCACACAGATCAGTCCAGGCACCGGGTCATCCCGCCTCTGGGAGTCTGGATATGTCAGGTGCCTGGACTGATAGCCGTCTCAGCCTCGCAGCGAGCCACTGTGAGGCTGAGACAGCTGCTCCCTGCCCCTCCACAGCTCAGCGCTCCAGTGAGCATGGAGGAGCAGAACAGGAGAGCTGCTGATTGACAGGAAGCAGCTCTCTGCTCAGGGAGCCGAGAGAACAGAACCATCAGCGATGTTCAATGGCTCGGTTCTCAGTGCAGAGATGCCAGGGGACAGATGCAGCATTGGTCCTGATTCCCATGCTTCTCCTTTAATGAAATCTGCCAGTAAAGTACAGACAGTAAAGACAGGGTTAATTATGGTAAACATCAATTCCTTAGACCCCTCTGCATAGCTTTGAAGTTTTCAGAATAGAACAAGTAAAATGTAAGCAGCAATTTTTGTTATGTAAATGAGAACATGTAGCAAATTTAAAATAGATGTTTAACCAATTTTAGTAGACATCTATATTAAAACATCCCCCAAGCATATTATTTAAAAGAATTATTCATTTTTATTATGTTAAGCCTTATTAAAAGAACTGCACCCCACTGAATGGTATTTAAAAAAAAATGATTGATACATGTCCCTTCTAGCAGTGCCTTGTTCCCTATTATTATTATTATAATACAGGATTTACATAGTGCCAGCAGTTTGAGCAGCGCTTTACAAATGTGAGGGCAGACGGTACAGTTACAATACAATTCAATACAGAAGGAATTTGAGGGCCCTGCTTATTAGAGCTTACAATCTAAAAAGGAGGGTCAAGTGGTATAAAAGGTAATACCTGAGGGGGATGAGCTGAGGGAGTGGGTGGAAATACAATTGTTAGATGGAGGTGGGAAATGCTTCTCTGAGAAGAGAATTGATTTTAAAGACTTCGGTGGGGTTTGCAAATTGTGGATTTATGATTAGACATGGGCCAAACACCCCCCCTGTTTGGTTTGCAGCAGAACTCCCGAACAGGGGAAAAGTTCTAACCCCAATCCCATTAAAGTCAATGGGTGGCGAACAGGAAAAGTGCCCATTTTGAAGACTTATATGCAAGTAATTGGTCATAAAAGCGGTTTGGGGGCCGGGTACTGCCCTGGGGGACATCAATGCAATTTTTTTTAAATTATATTTTTTTCAGGAGCAGTGATTTTAATGATGCTTAAAGTGCAACAATCATTTTTTTTTTTTAAATATAGTGCCTGGGGATTCCCCTTAATCTGCCTGTATCTGTAAATCTGTAGCATATAAGGAAAACATGCTACAGCAAAAATGACATTTCTAAAAGAAAAAAAAGTCAAATCACATTTAAAATGACTCGCGGATGGAATTGTTGTACCCAGCTATTGAAAAAAAATAAAGAAAATAACATCATGGGCCCCCCTTTCCAGTTCATACCAGGCCCTTTGGGTCTGGTATGGACTTTAAGGGGAACCCCACGCCAAAAAAAAAAAAAGCGTGGGGTCCCCCCAAAATCCACACCAGACATGCAGCCTGGCAGGTCAGAAAAGAGGACGAGTGAGCGTCCCCCCTCTTGAACCATACCAGGCCGAGTGAACGTCCCCCCTCCTGAATCATACCAGGCCACATGCCCTCAACACAGGTTGGGTGGGTGCTGTTGATGGGGACAAGGGCATCATCCCCACAACTGTAAGAATCGGGACTGGTATGGACTGGGGGGACCCTACACTTTTTTTTTTACTTAGCTGTCAGCAGGGAAACTCATTGACTGCTGATGACTTATTGGTTGTTAAGGACACCGCAGCTGGCTTCCCAGCCCCGTTCCTTAACAGCCAGCTTATACTGCACCCTGATTGGGCAAGTCTTTGCCCAATAATGGCACAAAATGCACTGTGCAACACGCAGTGCATTGCAGGCCGTTTGGCTGGGCGAACACCCGCCGAACACCCTGCAAATTTCGGATGTTCCCCGAACAGGGTGAATAGCCAATGTTCGGCCCGAACTGATGCTCGGGCCAAACCGTTCACCCAAACCTATTTATAACCATGTTCACCAAATGTGCCCGCAAATCAAATCCAAACACATAAATTGATCACTGCCTATATGCCTTGAAAATAGCCATAACTGATTTTTAGGATTCACCTCTCTTTGACTTCAATATGGTTCAGATTAAAGTTTCCAGTTTCTGGATACTCCATGTCTCCTACAGTTCTCCACATTGGGCACAAGGCCACTGATGTAGTTGTTGGGACCTGTCAGTTTAATTGCGAAGCTCCTAATCTGTGTAGTGGAGCTGCTGTCGGCAGTTTTTTCAGCAATATTTGGCAGAAACAGATTTGGTACTTCAGCAAGAGAACTTGTTGAAATCTAAATAAACATCTTGCCATTATAGTTTGATGCTGCTTTGCTGAGTAGTTAAAGAGGAAGTAGGTAAGCCTATAATAAGGCTTACCTATAGGTAGTGTAAATATCTCCTAAACATTCACCGTTTAGGAAATATTTACTAATCATGCAGCCAGTGAAATCACTGGCGCATGCGCTCTGAGGGAATGGTCATTTCTTCAAAGCCCTGTGCGGTGACCAGCGGTTCCGCACACATACGCAGGATTGACGTCATCGCGACTTCGGCCAGTCACAGAGCTGGAGTCCGCGAACCCAGAAGCAAGACTGGTGAAGATGGAAGTTGTCTCCAGCAATGACATTGCATCGCTGGAAGGTTTCATTTTGAGGTAAGTTTCACATTATGCCTTGCAGGTAAGAAACAAAAAAAAACAGGCAGCGGTTTGCAACCGCTGTAGCCTCCCTGGCGGTTTTCCCGAGTGTGGCTCGGGGTTAAAATTCAGTACCATTAGCGGTAACCCCGAGCCACACTCGGGATCGCATTAGAGGATCCTGGGGCGCCATTACTTACCTTGTCCCCGGGATCCTGCGATGTCCCCCGCAGTGTCCGAGGGCTCCGTCCTCCTCCGAAGCCTCTCCGTGCCAGGCTCCGTTCCCTGCGAGCGGCGCGACGCACGGGGGCGGAGCCTGGCGGCAAATTCAAAAAACTGTCAAAATCATAACAAATACAGTACTGTAATCTTACAGATTACAGTACTGTATGAAATGATTTCACATCCCTTTTGTCCCCAGTGCTCTGGCCCATGCCCTGCATGCAGTTTTACATGATATACACTGTTCTTTCTGCCTGGAAACTGGAGATTGTCCATAGCAACCAAAAAGTGTCCCTTTACGTCAAAAGTGGCTTTAGACCAGCTAGAAAACAGCGATAATAAATTAGAACACTTGCAGAATTGAGCGATAGTGAATTGTGGGGAAATTTATTTTATTACTATTTTTTTTAATTTTTTTTAATTATTTATTTTTATTTATTATATTATAATTTATGTTTTTGTGTTTCAAACTTTATCATACCCGGGATATCTACTAGACTCTGGTTTGGACAGATTTAAGTGTGTTATTGTTAAGATTTACAGACCTACAATATAAAACGCCAAATTTCCATGCAAAATAATGGTACCGCTTTCAGCACCTAAAATCCGAAATAATCATACCGCCAGGGAGGTTAATTACAATATATCTGTTTTTTTTTTTACATATGCATTACCAAAGCACTGCGAAAGCTTTTGGATAAACATGGAAAATATGAACACTTCTGTCAATTTTTTATAGCTTTCTGTGACACTGTTGAGGATTTTTTGCTTCCCTTCTAGTACCTGTGATGGCAGGACATGAAATTATAGGAGTGATTGTCACTGTTATAAGAAGACGCAAACAGCAATAATAACCCGACCAAAATTCTAGCCCTTCCACATTTACTTAACAAAAGTTGACACAATGCACTGGAGAAACCTTTGTGACCAACAGTGCTTGCTAATATGTATCCAAATAAATTATAAATATAAAGTGACCAGTGCTAAGCAACAGTGAATATTATTTATTATTAAATAATATTACAAACCAAAATTTAAATTGTTGTAAAATAAATTATCCACTTTGCCCTGTGTAAATGTGTGATGAATCTATTAATATGTGAAATAAAATATCCCTTTTTCCAATAATCCAATAATCCAATAATCCAATGTATAATAATTGTGATAATAGGTTAATTAAATGTTCCAGTTCATGTAATAGGTATTTCAATCCGTGTTCCTAAATGGCTCATATCTTCACTACAGCTGTAGCTTTGAATGCATGTAACCACCAATAGCAAAAGTGAACAAATATGAGTATAGATTCCTATTGGAGTTTGAGGAACTCTCTTTTAATATTGCTATATGCAGTCTTTTGGACAATGATTTTTAATGATTGCATGGATGTCATACTGTTTGGAATTTTTAAAATAAATCTTTTTATGCTATGAGGAGCCTTTATTTCCTTTCCTGGGTTTACCCTGCTTATTGAGAGTCTTTGCCAGCGGTATCCTTAGCTGCCAGGTGGAGCGGACAGGAGTCTTATTGCTGATGTCTTGGATTTGACACGGTGACCACACAAGCTTGGAGCAGATGGGATTTCTTTGTTGATGCCTGTATCCAGTCACAGTGACCACACAAGCCAGATTTGACTTCTCTTGTCATAAGGCAAAGAGAGTCAATGACGTCCAGTGAGTAGGGATCTATACTCCCATTTGTTTCTGCTATACCTTTGGAAAGGCACGTTTGATATTGTTCACCTTGGATATTGGTGGTTACATGCATTCAAGCCTACAGCTGTAGTGAAGATATCAGTCATTTAGGAACACGGATTGAAATATCTATTACATGGACTGGAACATTTAATTAACCTATTATCAGAATTATTATACATTGGATTATTGAAAAAAGGATTTTTTTTTCTCCCCACATAATAATAGATTCATCACACAAACACTTACACAGGGCAAAGTGAATAATTTATTTTACAATTTCAATTTCGTTTTATAAAACTATTTATTATATATAAAATTCACTGTTGATTAGCAGTGGTCACTTTATGTTTATAATTTATTTGGATACATATTGGCAAGCGCTGTTGGTCACAAAGGTTTCTCCAGTGCATTGTGTAAATTTTTCACCATTTACGGGTTGAAACAGCAGCTGCTCATTCACTATAATTTGTAGTCATGGAGTTTAAGATGCAGGTGATACATGCGGTAGAGCATATAAATATAATTACTAAACAAAAGTGTTTTGTCTATGTCCACACTGGGGGAGTACACCTAACATCCTGCCCGGATAGCAAGTGACTGGAGAAGGACTGGAGAACTTTGACCTGTAGGCAAACTCAACTAATTAGTCCCTTTGTGATACTGACAGATTATTTATGGTTAAAGAAAGTGTCCTGGGCAAAGTGTGCCATGGATCCATCTAAAGATGTAGTTTATTGTGACAAACCTTTTCACATTTTCCAACATCACTTTCCTTCTTGGCTCTCGGTATTCAGTCACATGACATGTCACAGCTGCAGAGAAAATTGGAGTTGGAAGATTTTGCTCTGCTAGATGCTTTGATCACGGTCCTAACAGAGAGTAAATAGCTATTTAATGTACAGCTCGTATCACTGACTGCAAGTTTCACTGTGGTTGATATCTTAGTGGTAAAGTGTTTATGCTTAGAGCCATCAGCCCAACATATCATATTAGTACTAGCACAGAGAACAAATGCCCCCTGTCCCAATCCTCCCTGTGACAGTGCGATATTACTGTAGCTTCTGACTGTTAGTTTCAAGAGCTTTGGAGTGGAATTTGGTGATGTCACTGTAAAGACTTTGTCAATTGTATTCTATGGAGAAATATTTAAGGGCTGTGTCAATCATATAGAACTTGAACTGGGAAAAACCAATGAAAAGAATGGCACATTAGTCCCTGCGCCATTTTTCTTCATTTCTTCCCTAAAAGTACACCTGTGCCCAGAACATGGACATTAAAGTATTTGAACATTTTGTACAAGTTGTAGCTCTATGTACTGTGAAATAGTTTATTCTCAAAGATTACAATAAAGACTCTGAAGTTTGGTTTCAGTCAGTTTTTTTTTAAACTTATAGAACCTGCAGTGCGATTACATTAGAAGGCTGGTGGATTGCCAAGTTTTTGTTGCCATAGACAATAATGGGAGAGAAGTTTTGATTTCATTGCCTCTGTTATAAACTTTAAAGATTATTTTCTCCATGTGACCTATAGTTACAGAAGTGAACAAGGACATTTTTTTAAAGTGCTTTCACTGCTTGTCCAGGCCAAGTCTTGAATGCATATAGTCTGGGCATAGGTTCACAATAACTTGCAGAATATTTTAAACACCATTTTTTTAGGAAGGGTTTGTAATTTTTAATAATTTACTCTGCAAAAGATTTTCATAAGTCTTCTTACTAACTCAATATTACATAAGTGCAATTTTTATATATCCTAGTGGAAAGTGAACGTTTGCCTTTTCATTTGAGAGTAGTTTACCCCTTATAATGTTTTAACATAATGCAAACAGGAAAAATACTCTATATGCAAAAACCATTAACATAATATTAAGATAAGAGCGAGTCAGGTTTGCAGAGACACAAACTAGAACTACATTGCCATTATCGCGGTTTGTTAAAATTTTCAAATGACAGTATGCTTACACTTAAGGTTAATACTTGAACCTCAAGAAGTAAATGCAAATGTCATCTATAGCCTCCAATTTATTTTTTGAGATTCAGGGATTTATGTGAAAATTATATATTTTTTCTTTTTTAATTGATTCATATTTTAATTATATAGCATTGTTTAATCAGTTAGCCTATTTTTTCTGTTTTCTTCTTATTAAATTATCATGCAAGCCCACAGCAAAAGATCGCTTAAAACAGTAATTTGTTGCTTGCTGTTATCACTATCTCACTGAACTATTGCTATTGGAAAAGGATAGGGCTTTATAATGACTGCTGGAGCTCACAGGAAGTGCCAATGACATCACAAATGATGCATGAGGACTTCGTCTTTAAACACGATGCAGAAACACATTTTCATAGTGTTACAGGGCACTTTTATGGAGTGTTGATCTCTTCAGCTCCCAGGCATAGTACTGAGCCACAGTAGTTTCAGATTTATCCCCAGAGCCATTGAGGCTGGGTGCCAATTCAAAACAATTCTAGGACAAATACATTTCTACACAGCACTGTTCTCAAACTGCAACTCAAGTGGTTATTAAAGCCTAATATTTCCTGATATTTTGGCTGCACATACGTGTTTTCCTGTCGTGTGTAAAGTAAATCAATGTACAACACTACCAATTTAGCAAAGGAAGAATAGTTGTACTATTATTATGTTGTTTTTGGTTTCAAAATAACAAGACCTTTTCTTGACATTTTCTGTTGCCAGTCTCCAATTTCTCCACCCTGTTAAAGCACTTTAAATGTCCATCTCTGCCACTATTGACGTCTCCCCATACAATTTTCTACTCAACTGCATTTGAAAGGGTATGACACTTGACTGCGGATTATATATATATATATATATATATATATATATATATATATATATATATATATATATATATTATCATCATTATTGGCCACCCTATCTAGGCAAATATGTTGGTAATGCAGATACTGCCAATTAAAAAAAAAGCTTAGCACTTACAGTATCTAACACACTGTATTACTCAAAATGTGTTTTGAACATTAGACTTGTGCACAATGGAAAATTTTGTTTTGTTGTCATTCGTAAAATACATAATTTCGTTCTGTTATATTCGTTATGCTACGTTAATTCATTTTCGGATAATTTGTTATTTCTGTAGAGTGTCGATATTCGTTATACTGAATCTTGAATCGTGTCAAATTAATTTGTTATATCTGCTATAATTTCTTTTGTATTAGTTGAAATTTAATATTTATATATGTATATTGATTTATGATAATGATTCACATTTTGGAAAGTCGTTTGTTTATTGAATCTATTAACACACACAATGACAATATCTCTTCTCCTCTGCTCAAATACAATACAACGCCCTTCTCACTCAGTTCTCAGAAATGCAATTTGCCAGTAATCCAACCTCCAGCACAAAATTAATCAGCTGATTGGACTGTAAGATTTACTTTGAGTTGACCTTTTCTTTCATTAGATCTTTAACTAATTACCGAATCATGTTGAATTAATTTGAATTAATATTCACTATAATTTCTTTCATATTAGTTGAAATTCGTTATTTTTTTCCTTTTCAATGTTTTTATTGAGATTTTCAGTACAAATATAAAAGAAATACAGAAATAGTACCCTCCTGCAGGCCAACATAGCCTGCCAAGAGTGTCAAACATGTAAGGGTTAAATATTGAACATAAAGCATTTGGCATATGGCTGTGTATAGATCTTTATATGTGGTTCAGTAGCAAATATGAGTTAACAATATAACGTTTATCGTCTCAGTTTTGATGTTTTCTATTGGAAACAGATAAAAATAGTAACAGTAATAACATGGTGTCATAAAATGCGATGGGCCCATAGGCGGTCAGTAGTCCCTATAAACATTGTGGCACGTAACATATATTGGTTTAGAAAGTATATTCGGTCATCTGTCTCCAAGGATTGTCGAAATCTAGGTGTTATGTGTTCATCTAGATCTCTATAACCACTGTATATGTAGGCTGATCGATCATATCTACTGTGTGGAGTAGTCTCTGTGTAAAAGGCTCAGTTAGGGTCTCATCACGCCAGGCTTCCAGGGTAATCACCCCACCCTTATGGGTGCATACTGTGGAGTGACAGAGCCCGTGGCCCCAGCCCGATGATGTATCCCTCCCAGGGAATGCCTGTCCCGGCAGTCTCCCGGGTCACAACAGTCCCCCGAATGGGGAGAAGAGGGTTATACACTTATTGTCAGATCAATCAAAATCAAGAGCATAGTTATCCGTCCTCAGCTCAGGACAATCTATGAGTGGTATATTGCTCTGTAAAGAGCGAAGTGCAAAGCCCACGACATGCCTATAACAAATCTGATGTTATACACCATGAGAGATACGTACTGTAAGAGAGAAAGTGGGGGAGAGCAGGAGGAAAGAAAAGAAATAGGGTAGGGGGAGAAGGTATGTGGTCTCACTGGAAATTCCTTCATGTATGTAGGTGACCCGGGTAAAGTGGGATCTTGATATGAGAGGCCCATGGTTCCCAGACCTTTTCAAAGCGTTGGACCGTGTCCAGCAGCTTCGCAACTGTCTGTTCCTGTGTCATAATCCAGGATATTTTTCGTTTGGCAGCTAATAGTGATACTGTTGGTTTTTTCCAGGTTTAGCTAAGGTAATCTTGGCTCCTAAACACATGAAGAAAATAAGTTGTTGTGTGCTCTTAGGGGCGTTGTGTACCCTGCAGTTCAAGAGAATGTACATGGGGTCTTGAGGAACTTGGGTTTTTGTAACTTGTCCTAATACATGGAGGAATTTGTTCCAGTAGCTTCTTATATGGGGACAAGCCCACCATATATGGAGCATCGTGCTTACATGCCCGCATCCTCTAAAGCAGAGGGAGAGCCATCCGGTTAATCTTGGAAAGTCTAACTGGAACATAGTACCATTTTGTGAATACTTTAATGTTAGCTTCAATCAGTGAGACATTTAAGATACCTTTAGATGATCTGCAGAAGGCTTGAAACCACTGGTCAGGGTCCAGCTGGATGTCTAGATCTGCTTCCCAGGATCGACCGAATGCCGGGGAGTCCACCCTATATGCCAGAGAGGCGTATATAATGTAGATGCCACCCTTTTGAGCTCCAATGCTGGAACACCATTGTTCATACATAGTTGCTTTAGGAGGGCTCGACTTGTCAGTTCAAAGCATGTGGAGGAAGTGCCTGATCTGTGAAAGTCTGAACTGTTCAGAGTTTGGCATGTTCATTTTGCTCCGACAATGCCCTAATGTTATGGGGCCGTTTGATGTTAAGAAATGTCCTATCCTGAAAAGTCCCTTGTTCAGCCACCAGCGAAACATGTATATATTCATACCTGGGGGAAGTCAGGGTTATGAAAGAGGTGAGCAAGGGGTCTCAGGGGAGATATCAGTTGTGCATGTGCATGTATCGTATCACATAGTGCCAGGGAGTGAGATAGCGTTGGTGCTTGGATAACTGGTCTGTTTTGCCGGTCTCCAGATTAAATAGTCAAGCGTGTGGTGGGGGACTGCCTGCCCTTCTATGGAGACCCAGTCAGGTTTGTGGCCCCTAGAATATATGATGGAAAACTAGGCTAGTTGGGCTGCTTGATAGCAAAGCCATAGGTTTGGGAGTCCCATTCCGCCTTGGGTTTTAAGTCGGAGTAGAATTTCTTTCGCAAACCGATGACCCCGATCCCCCCAAACAAAGCTGACAATCTTGGATTAAAGGTTTGTCAGAGTGAATTTTTTAATAGTAATGGGAATGGAGTGAAAGAAGTATAATAGACGGGGTAGTAATGTCATCTTCACGGCATTTAGCCTGCCGAGCCAGGATAGTCCTCCCTTCGACCACCTTTTTAGGTCCGCTTCAAGAGAACGGAACATATGGGGATAGTTGGCAGTGTAGAGACTGCCAATACTTTTGGTCAGTTTGACTCCTAGATTGGGAATTGCATCTCCTGCCCAAGCGAAGGAAAAGTGTTGTTTGAGTTGGTCTATTAATTGTAGTTGGACAGATATGTTTAGGGCTATCTATTTCGTTACATTTGCTTGAAGTCCTGAAATATTTCACTATAATGTCCCTTGGTAGGCTGTCGGGACGTGGAGGTTGAAGCACTCTGTGGGCTCTGTCAAGCTCCAGGCAGTGCGCCGGGATGGCAGGTATTAGAATTTTGATGAATTCCTGAACTGTCGGGCGAACTTTCTTAACGGATTCTGGGAGTCCTCTTATTCTGAAATTGTAGCGTCTCGACCTGTTCTCAAGGTCATCAATTTTAGAAGTCGCTACCTCCAGTTGGTCCTGGAGCTCCTGCATTATAGCAGTATTCTGGTTGATTCTCAGGGCTGCTTGATCAGATTTTTGTTCAATCGCCTCTATTCTTGAGCCTATTTGCTCAGATCAGCATGGATGGAGGCTGTGATCTGGGCTGCATTATGTGACAGGCCTCTGGTCAGCATTTTAGAGAATGCAGCCATCATGGAGGGGAAGTCTGTGGGGGAGAGAGAGGAATCCCATGTTTCCTGTTCCCATGGGTCCGGGCTGAGCTGCAGCTGCTGCAGTGGGGTGTGGGCTAATCCTCCCAGTGTTCTCCCTAACAGGGATTCAGTGGATGCGGGTGAGGGGGCCACATACTGTGGAGTACTCACTGTGTCTGTCAGTGGATGAGAGGCAGGGAGAGCGGCATGATCTTGGTCCGCAATGGATTCCTCAGCACTAACTGTGCCTCGTGAGGATGCAGCCGCCATTTTGGAGTGGCCGGGCTGCACCGCTGTTGACTCCAATTCGCGGGCTAAATTTTTCCGGGCAGTGCCTGTGGACATTGGGTGGTAGCAGGGAGTGTCCCCGGTCGGCTGGTGTTATTGCCGGGCCGGAACGAGGGCTCAAACGGCGGCGGTGTGGGTCCTTAGGCTGGAGTGGCGCAGAGCTCCCGGTCTAAGTGGCCATATTGGACGCTGCCGTGCATGCAACTCGAAATTCGTTATTTTTTTATTTGGACATTCGGATGCATCCGAAAGTCCAAAAGATGCAAAAGTCAGCTGAATTTCGATTCATTATGAAAAGAGTTGCACATGTCTATTGAACATTTCTAGACCAGTATTTTAAAAAAAGGGTTGGATATGTGTAGGAACACCATGTGATCAACTCTTGCACAATTTTTAATATAAAAGTAGACATAGGTGAACAGTTCAAGCCGAACTTCACCTGTTCACCCGTCTGGCAAACGTCCAAATTTGTGGGTAGCTCGGCGGGATGTTCACAATGCAATGCATGCTTCACAGTACATTCTAGGGCTCTAATTGCATAAAACCTTGCACCTGACTGCTGGTCAGGTGCAAGGCTTCTCCAATTAGCACTTGTCAGAGCCCTGATTGGACAAAGTGATAATTACTTTCTCCAATCACAGCTCAGTACTCATAGTCTCACCCAACACTATAAAAGCCAACTTCCCATAGCCAGCTCTTATAGTGTGTTGCAGTGGAGACAGATAAAGCAGGGCTCATTTTGCTACTAGCAGTTAGTGTGTTCACTGTTCCCTTATTGTGACACATGAGCGCAGAGTGTTAGTTTATTGTTAGTATAGTGTGTGGGAATAGTGTGTCAGTGTAGTGTGTTAGTATGGTAGTATATGTTTAACATAGCATTACATTACATTTAGTGCTGTATACAGTGCTTCTGTATACCCTTTTTTTTTTTTTTGGTTGCTGCGTGTTTTGTTTTTGTTTTTTGTCCCCCGCCTGCTCCCTTTTTTTAAAATTGTTAGCCACAGTTTTTCTAACTGGGACGCAGTGTTCTCCCTATTTTTTTATATATAATTTATGTATATTAATTGAATTATATAATTAAACAATATAATTATATTATTTTTACATTTCTGTCAACGTCAGTCCTCAATTTAAAGTGCACCAAACATCACTTTTCAGTCAATAAAATGCATCTAATTACACATTTCCCAGTATCTATAAAATTTGGGTAATAAGCCCCCCCATCATGTCTGGGAGGCCAACAAGGAGAGGCAGATGTTTCCATGCCACTATGAAGGGGCCAGCAGCTTCTGTGTCCACAAGCAAAAGTGGACGTGGTCTGTATTCAGGCAGGGCACCTTTGTCTCTGTGTAGTGATCTTGCCCATGCTATCCAGCCACAGCATGTAGGGGAAGTGGTGGACTGGCTTACTAAACATCCTCCTCATCCTCTATGACCCTTCAAGCTGGCACTAGTGTGCAGCCCACTGCAGCTGCCAGAGTGGCTTATTTTGCCTCCTTGTCTGCAGATACTTCTGCCATAGTCTCAGCATCATGCATGGAGGAGTCAGATGAATCTTTTGAACACAGCATCAGCCACTTGCTGCTTGAGGCTGGACAGACATTACTTGACTCAGATCTTGGTTCTGAGGTAGAGGAAGGAACTAACATGAGCCAACAGAGAGGGGAGAACACGGATGAACAACTTATTGGTAACCATAGTCCCCCAGCCGCAGTGTATTGCCAAGTTGGCTCCAGTGATGATGAGGATGAAGGGGATGCTGATGATGAAGTCACTGATGCGACTTGGGTGCTGGATAGGGCGCAGGAGGAAAGTGAAGGAGAGAAACAACCCCAGTGAGGCAGGATGTCCTCCAGAAGCAGGCATCATAGAAGAGTAAAGAGCAGTCACCCTAGGCCATCCAATTGTGGAGCTGTTATCTCCTAGCCCACCTCTCAGAGCTCAGCCGTGTGGGCCTTTTTCAGTACGTGCAGCCAACTGCACTGTTGCACTTTGCAATCTCTGCCACAAGTAGATCAAGTGTGGCAAAAATACCAGCCATTTGAGTACCACATGCTTGACAAGGTTTTTAACCTCCCACCACTCAGTCCCTTGGCAAGAGCACCTGAAAGTCACACACAAGGGACCAAATTCTTCTCCTCTCACTCCTCACCTCTCATGTGTAACCCCGCTATATCTCATGACCTCTCAGCAGCCTCCACTGAAAGGGATGATGGTGTAGCAAAGGGTGTCACAGGTTCTTGCAACATGTCTGCCAGCAGCACACCACCAGATGTAGTGTATATATAGTATAGCAGGCAAATTTCTCTGCCCCAACTGCTGCAGCGCAAAAAAAATACTCTCCCTGCCAACCACATTCCAACTTGTAAAAATTGCTGGCTTTACAACTCCTGCCCCCTTCTATGAATTTGCAGAATGCACTGTACCACAAGGCCAGGTTCCCAGTCACACTTTCTTTTAACGTAAGGCCATTCCAGCTCTGTATCATCACATGGAAGGCAATGTTTTGGCATCTTTGGTCAAGGCAGTCAGCCGCAAGGTCCAACAAGAATGGTCAGGGATGATAAATTTCCTTCACAGCACACTGAGTAACTCTGCTTGTGACTGGGAAGGATGCAGGACAGGGCTCAGTGCTGGAGCTTGTTTTGCCGCCATGTCTCCATATAGCTGGTGGTGATGATGCAAGATCTGTCAGCTCCACCCCCACCTCCTCCTCCTTCATGCCCTCCTGTGCTGGATTGCCCTATGAACTTCCAGTACCCAGTAGGTCATTCAATGAGTCAGGCTAAAAGATGTCATGCAGTGCTTAAGCTGGTCTGTCTAGGTGACAACAGCCACACCAGAACAGAGATAATTTCAGCTCAGCAGGGTCAGGCCCAGAGGTGGTTCGAGCCATGGAGGCTTGAGCCAGGAATGCTGGTGTGTGATAATGGCACTAACCTTCTGTCTGCCCTTCGACAGGGAAAGTTGACACATGTGCCATGCCTGGCACATGTCTTCAATTTGGTGATGCAGCATTTCTTAAACAGGTACCTAGGTTTGCAAGATCTTCTAAAGCAGGCCAGAAGAGTCTGTAGCCATTTTAGGCGGTCATACACAGCCAGTTCGGTTGGCTGAAATTCAGCGGGAATTCCACCTGCCCATTAACCACTTGATTTGTGACATGCCTACCAGGTGGAACTCAACTTTGGCAATGCTGCAGCTGCTGCAGATGCAACAGAGGCCTGTCAATGAGTACCAGTGTGAGTATGGCACAAGGACAGGCTCTGGACACCTCGGCTTTTGTTCTCCACACCAACGGCTGCCGATAGAGAATGCATGCACTGTACTGTCACCATTTGAGGATGCAACAAGGATGGTGAGCAGTTACAATGCATGCATCAGTGACACAATACCTGTTGTGTTCCTGCTGGAGCAGACTCTGCATGGCATTATGGACAGGGCACTCGAGACAGAGCAGAGGGAGGAGGAGGATTATGGCAGTTTTGAAGGCATTGAAGCAGAGGAAGACATATGCCAAACCTTAAGAGATGGTTTTCAGTCCCCAGAAACCTATTTCAACATTTTTTTAGTCCTCGGCGCCTATTGCTGTCAGCCTCAACATCCCATTGGCAGCGCCTGTATCAAATGATAGAAGATTATCTAGGGGAGAAAACAGACATGGAGAGCTTACCAGTAGACAATCAACTGGCTTTCAGGGTCATGAAAATAGACCACTGGATAGAACTTGCCCAGAATGCAATTGAGCTGCTGGACTGCCCTGCCACCAGCGTGCTTTCTGAATGGGCATTCAGTGCTGCTGGAGGTTTTGTGACAGATAAAAGAGCGCACCTGTCCACAGACTCTGTTGACCGGCTGATATTTGTAAAAATGAATCAGTCTTGGATTAGCAGCAGCTATCAAGCCTCTGATGTTGCTGATTAAGTGTTATTGGGATCATGAATTTCTGCAAGACTGTCTAGGTTGCCGACCTTTGTGGTGTTGATTTTATCTTGAAGTAATTTTTTGGTATAAGTTTCATGAGCACAACTAATAAAGAATGACCATTTTTTCTGCATCTGTTTGACAGATGCATCAAATTTTATTTTTTTAAAGTGGACATTTTTTGCTTTCATCAAGACTACCTCTAGAAGGTTACGAGGTGAGGGCACCAGTAACATCCAAATACCCATATCTCTGCAAAGGTGTGGCAGGGGCGTCAAATTTCAATTTTTTACAGCAAGGCCAATTCTTGCTTTCATCAAAACTACCTCTACAAGGTTACGGGGTGAAGGCATCAACAACACCCAAAGACCAATTTTTTATGTAACTGTTTGACATGGGCATTAAATTTCAATTTTTTACAGCAAGGCTAATTCTTGCTTTTAACAAGACTACCTCTATAAGGTTATGGGGTGAAGGAACCAACAACACCCAATGACCAATTTTTCCACAACTGTTTGACAGGGGTGTCACATTTTAATTTTAAAGTAAAAGAAAAAGCTGCGCTATCAAATAAAACAAACTCAGACTAAAAATAACTGCAGCTGCTAGCACACAACAAACCAAGTCTCAAATAGTGTAAGAATAAGAAAGTGCAGCGCTAATCTATAAGTGTGAATAGACAACTATGTGACCCTATATAACTAAAGTCAAGTGACAAAGGCAAAAAAATATCATTTCTAGAATGTGAAAATTAGTGTCTCTGGACAAAGTGGCACTTCAAAAAAGTGGCACTTCAAAAAAGTCTGTAAACAGTGGAATCAGAAGGTTCTCTCGGAAGCAAGAGAGTAACAGTATCTTGAAGGGGCTATGGGCACTTGTAAGAGGGCGACCTTAAGTTGCAATAACACTCCAATCTTCAAGACAAAAGGTGGGTACTCTTACCGGATCAGTAGGACGCATCTACCATATAGCAGTGCGTCAGTAAGGCGAAAAGGAGTAGTCATCCAGGGTAGCCAACCAGGTAAGGTCTTCCGGGTCCCAACCACCAATGGGGGGGTGGTTGTCCTAGACAGGCTATGGATCTCCACTACACCCAATCTCTGATACCGGAATCCGTCAATCAAAGGCAGATGGTTCTTAGTGAGCCCATGGAGGAAAAGAAAAAGGGACTCCACATAGTGTAGATCAAAATGGGGTTTAATAATCCAAAAATTGTACAAAACGTAGGTGATCACGAACAAATAAAAAGCATAAAAATAGCAATGTGGGAAGCTGGAGTAGCTGGCCCTACGCGTTTCGACCACACAGTCATCAACAGGGGCATCAAACAGCCTCCCCACATTGCACTCATATATATACTGTATCTGGCTTACAATTACAACAAGCACCGCCCACCGTCATGGCGGAACCGGAAGTGGGTATAATATTAAAGCACAGCCAAATGTATTACTAAACTTATCATATAAAACCTATTAAAAGGATGAAAGGAACTCCCACTAATTAAAAAATAGGAAAAACGGGGCAGCTAAACCACTGTATCACACAGGAAACAGCAGACATCAGCATCTCCGCCCCCTGCGTTCCAAGGTCACAGTAGCTTGCGTTCCAAGCCTCATAAGGGTGTCACTATGGGGAGGATTATAGCTGCCGGCCAATCAGCGGCTGGCATCACCTCCCCACCTGAGCCCGGAGCGTGCGCTCCAAAGCACGCACACGCCGGAGAACATAGACAGCCCACTGACATCATCACAGCCGCTGACGGAAGGGACACCAATCAGCGGCTGGTGTCAGAGCGGCTCGCAGGACGGGAGCTTGCGCTCCAAACCTTCACAGCAACGGGGGCAGAAACCAACCTGCTCAATGATTGGCTGCCTGCATTCATAGGGCAGAAACCACACTAGCCAATCTGCAGGGACAAAATCCGGGATACATAGTATCCAGAGCAGTCATCTGCAGAGAGCTAAAACCGGTACTTAAAAAACCTAGGGGAAAGAAAATCCATATACAAATTGTCACGGTCCGATATTAGTAAATTGGAGTGCCTAATGTCATCACTCTGCCTAATGTCATCACTCGGGCACAGCAAAGTCATACATGTGCAAACCCCCCAAAAGGGAAAGTATGGCAATGCCACAATGCCGATCAGGAGCGATAGGGGGAACACAAAAATAAAAATATAAAACAAAACCAAAAACCGCTAATACCACAATGGAGGTGTTTGGTAGGTACATTCACCTAACCAGCCACACACCCAACAGGGTAGCAAACTGTCAGGAGATCTTGGTGTTAACTAAGAAAACCCATAGTGCCCCGCCCATATGAGTCGGCGGAGTCACACGTGGCCAAGCCTCAACAAAGAATGCTGGGCAACGCCACAACACCAATCCAAAAGAAAAGGCGCGCAAAGGGATAAATGTAAAAAATAGATAATCAGACTGTAAAAACCCTAACCAAAAACTACAACTCCAAAAGATTGGAAAATAAAAGACCCTCGTGGTAATCACAAGCCTCACGAGGTATCAAAAACAATTAAAAACTCTTAATAGACCAATAATCAATAATCAGGTCCCCGAACCAAGTATGGGGGTAAGCCCTTCTACCCAACCCAAGATATTTCAAAACAGGGGTGTGCCGCGGATAGAACGAGGAGGTGTATCTCACGCACGGCTGATGAAACAATTAATGTCCCATTCGACATTCATGTTGTGCGGTGAGTAACTTCTCAGCTCGTATATCCAATAAGTTTCAAGCCGCGACACACCCCTTAAGCGAGATTCACCCCTCCAATGGGGGACAAACTTGTCAATAATCAAAAAAGTACCTGTGGGGTCTTTATTGTGACATTCACGATAGTGCCGGGTCACACTGTGCTTAATACAACCCTTTTTGATTTTTGCGATATGTTCATTGACTCTAGTTGAAAATGCCCTAGTGGTGCGTCCGACATATTGTCTTTTGCAAACGCAAGTGATGAGATATACAACGTGTCGAGTAGCGCACGTGGTAAAGTGCTTCATCTCATAATCCCTAGAGGTGACCATAGAGCTGAAGGTCATAGTTTTGCGTCTCCCACACATATTATGTAAGCATACCTTGCACTTTCTGCAAGGAAAATATCCCTTGCAGTCTTGGAAGAAGGAGACGGACCGAGGAGGGTCCACGATATTGGGAGCAATATCACCCCGGAAGGAGCGTGCGCCACGATAAATGACGCCAGCCCGATCGGGTAAAACAGGACCCAAAATACGGTCACTCTTCAACACCTTCCAATGTCTATTAATGATTTTCTTAATTTCTTTGTACTGTACAGAGAAAGAGGTAAAAAAGGACCATTTAAATTGGTTCTCTTTTTGTGTTTTGGGACAATCAACCAGAAGTAAATTCCTCTCCACTGTACTGATCTCCGCAATGGTAGTGTCCAGAACCGAGGGTCTATATCCTTTCTCAACAAACCTCTCCTTGAGAATCTGGGACTGGGACTTGAAGTCTGCAATCTCGCTTAAGGGGTGTGTCGCGGCTTGAAACTTATTGGATATACGAGCTGAGGAGTTACTCGCCGCACGGCATGAATGTCGAATGGGACATTAATTGTTTCATCAGCCGTGCGTGAGATACACCTCCTCGTTCTATCCGCGGCACACCCCTGTTTTGAAATATCTTGGGTTGGGTAGAGGGGCTTACCCCCATACTTGGTTCGGGGACCTGATTATTGATTATTGGTCTATTAAGAGTTTTTAATTGTTTTTGATACCTCGTGAGGCTTGTGATTCCCATGAGGGTCTTTTATTTTCCAATTTTTTGGAGTTGTAGTTTTTGGTTAGGGTTTTTACAGTCTGATTATCTATTTTTTACATTTATCCCCTTGCGCGCCTTTTCTTTTGGATTGGCGTTGTGTTGTTGCCCAGCATTCTTTGTTGAGGCTTGGGCACGTGTGACTCCGCCGACTCATATGGGCGGGGCACTATGGGTTTTCTTAGTTAACACCAAGATCTCCTGACAGTTTGCTACCCTGTTGGGTGTGTGGCTGGTTAGGTGAATGTACCTACCAAACACCTCCATTGTGGTATTAGCGGTTTTTGGTTTTGTTTTATATTTTTATTTTTGTGGTCCCCCCATCGCTCCTGATCGGCACTGTGGCATTGCCCTACTTTCCCTTTTGGGGGGTTTGGACATGTATGACATTGCTGTGCCAGAGTGATGACATTAGGCAGAGTGATGACATTAGGCACTCCAATTTACTAATATCGGACCGGGACGATTTGTATATGGATTTTCTTTCCCCTAGGTTTTTTAAGTACCGGTTTTAGCTCTCTGCAGATGATTGCTCTGGATACTATGTATCCCGGATTTTGTCCCTGCAGATTGGCTAGTGTGGTTTCTGCCCTATGAATGCAGGCAGCCAATCATTGAGCAGGTTGGTTTCTGCCCCCATTGCTGTGAAGGTTTGGAGCGCAAGCTCCCGTCCTGCGAGCCGCTCTGACACCAGCCGCTGATTGGTGTCCCTTCCGTCAGCGGCTGTGATGACGTCAGTGGGCTGTCTATGTTCTCCGGCATGTGCGTGCTTTGGAGCGCACGCTCCGGACTCAGGTGGGGAGGTGATGCCAGCCGCTGATTGGCCGGCGGCTATCATCCTCCTCACGGTGACACCCTTGTGAGGCTTGGAACGCAAGCTACTGTGACCTTGGAACGCAGGGGGGCGGAGATGCTGATGTCTGCTGTTTCCTGTGTGATACAGTGGTTTCGCTGCCCCGTTTTTCCTATTTTTTAATTAGTGGGAGTTCCTTTCATCCTTTTAATAGGTTTTATATGATAAGTTTAGTAATACATTTGGCTGTGCTTTAATATTATACCCACTTCCGGTTCCGCCATGACGGTGGGCGGTGCTTGTTGTAATTGTAAGCCAGATACAGTATATATATGAGTGCAATGTGGGGAGGCTGTTTGATGCCCCTGTTGATGACTGTGTGGTAGAAAGGCGTAGGGCCAGCTACCCCAGCTTCCCACATTGCTATTTTTATGCTTTTTATTTGTTCGTGATGACCTACATTTTGTACAATTTTTGGATTATTAAACCCCATTTTGATCTACACTATGTGGAGTCCCTTTTTCTTTTCCTCCATGGGCTCACTAAGAACCATCTGCCTTTGATTGACGGATTCCGGTATCGGAGATTGGGTGTAGTGGAGATCCATAGCCTGTCTAGGACAACCACCCCCCCATTGGTGGTTGGGACCCGGAAGACCTTACCTGGTTGGCTACCCTGGATGACTACTCCTTTTCGCCTTACTGACGCACTGCTATATGGTAGATGCGTCCTACTGATCCGGTAAGAGTACCCACCTTTTGTCTTGAAGATTGGAGTGTTATTGCAACTTAAGGTCGCCCTCTTACAAGTGCCCATAGCCCCTTCAAGATACTGTTACTCTCTTGCTTCCGAGAGAACCTTCTGATTCCACTGTTTACAGACTTTTTTTGAAGTGCCACTTTTTTGAAGTGCCACTTTGTCCAGAGACACTAATTTTCACATTCTAGAAATGTTATTTTTTTGCCTTTGTCACTTGACTTTAATTATATAGGGTGACATAGTTGTCTATTCACACTTATAGATTAGCGCTGCACTTTCTTATTCTTACATTTTAATTTTAGACAGCAAGGACAATTCTAGCTATTATCAAGACTGCCCTTAGAAGGTTACGGGGTGAAGACATCAACAACACCCAAAGACCAATTTTTCCGCAAATGTTTGACAGGGGCGTCAAATAAAATTTTTGACAACAAGGACAATTCTCGCTTTCATCAAGACTACCTCTAGAAGGTTACAGGGTGAAGGCACCAACAACACCCAAAGACCAATTTTTCTGCAAATGTTTGACAGGGGCATCAAATTTAAATTTTATAAAGCAAGGCCAATTCTTGTTTTCATCAAGACTACCTTTAGCAGACTACAGGCAGTCCTCGAGTTACGAACACCCGAGTTGCGAACGACTCCTACTTACGAATGGCCTCAAAAGCCGGCCACTTGTGCTCCACGCTGGTCCTGGATACCTCCGGACACATCCCATACTGCAGTACTACATGTACTGCATGGCCGGAAGAGCCCCAGATAACATAACAAGTGCCCAGAACATCCCACATCCATGCAAAGGTGGACATTACACTTACGAATGCAGTGTTCTAACCGGAAGTTACACTTACAAATGCAGTGTTGCGACTTCCGAACAACTTCGACTTATGAACAAACCTACAGTCCCTATTGTGTACGTAACTCGGGGACTTCCTGTACAGGGTGGAGGCACCAACAACACCCAAAGACCAATTTTTCCGCACCTGTTACTTCTATCCAGACTTTGTCTAAAAAAAAAATTATTTTTGGCCTGAGTGTACTATGTTTTGGTTTCTTCACATAAGGCTTGCTCATTGTGCTGCAGCAGGTTCTATACATGGTACGGATGCACCACTTAACAGGCAGACTAAGCAAACCCAACACGCACTATATTTTAAGGAATTTTTCATTTTTATTGTTTCACTTTAAACATCATTAAAATCACTGCTCCTTTAAAAACAATCTTTTTTAAAAGTTTTTTTTACATTTTTCCTGTTCGGGCCTCATAGACCTCAATGGGGTTAGTCGTTCATGTCCAAACTTTTGTGATGCTTGAGAGTTCTGGCACGAACCGAACAGGGGGCCGTTCGGCCCATCTCTATTAAGAAGCACTTCAAACTCTGCCAAATTGATTTGCAGCAAATTTTAACACTTCAACACAGGTATGGGGTTATATGAGGACAATCACCACTAGAGCAAATTTTAGGTTTTCACTCATCTCTATTGTGATGCAACATTAGAATTACCCCATGGAAAAATGCAAACCACCACAGATCTACAGTATAGCTGATTTTACACTGTCTACAACTCACATGACCTTATTTTGTGAAAAGAAACAAAATGACATCAAACTTTCTTACTTTTTTTTTTAAAATAAAACACCAGTTGTTTATTCTCTCCCCATCATCGCTGATTCTCTGTGTGTTGTCAACCCTTACCTTAAGATTGCTGGCTGGAAAAGATGCATACTGTGTTGCCTACACCCAGGTTCCAAGTCAGCATATAAACACTGAGATCAGAATTAATCACCATAAATATATAATGTTCACAGTCAGCATGATCCAAGATACCTGCTGGACAGAAGCAAGCATTTTCTCTACCACCCCAATTGTATAGCTGGTGGAGGGAATTTTAAGAAGTGCACATATAATGATTGCACTTGTGTTGTTTGAAAAAATAAACAAGATAAAGTGAATTACAAACATATATTAAGGAGTATGGAATGGAATGGATATAAAAAAAAGCTATGTTATAATTTTAAATATTTATGAACAAGTAAAACATTTAAATATTGTGTTATTATGATAAATGTATAATGTATTTTGCTAAATGCTAACATACAAAGTTAATTTACACAACTTGATTAATAACACATTTGCCTAATTGTATAGGTGCAGCATCTAGGACAAAAACAGCCATCCATTTCTGCTGAGAAGGTGTTAGTTGGTAGCTATCACAAAATACAAGAAATCTAAGCTGGAAAACCATAGTGACATATTGTATACCGTACATAACAAAACAGTTTTGCGCTTCCCAAATAACTCCCAATAAATCCTTAACTAAGAATATGTGATTAACTTGCAATATAGCAAGATACTGAGTACACGATCAAATATTCATGTTCCCTGACTGGGAATAGTGAAAAATACACAATAATGAAATATACGTGTTCCCTAAGTGGGAATATTGAACAATAAACAATAAAGATAAAGTCCACACACTTTAAAAAATGAATGGAATAAAAATAAGAGTCCAAATGCACAAATATAATCCTCAGAGTCTTCTGCACAAAAATCGCACAACACACCACCAGTGCATAAACGTTGAAAATGCAAGTGCTCTCTTCCATCTGAATATTCTAGCCGCTCACCTCACGTTCTGACCCCTGTTTCACCAGAAGGTCAGAAAAAGCAGGTTCCCTCTCTGGGATACAAACGAATCAGACTCCTATTCCTTCCGTGCAGCCTCCGGCTGATTAGATGGATACCAGCCAGTACAAATTCCCTCAATGGGGTCTGGTGCACATGGGAATAGAAAAGGCAAAATCTAGTGCTCTCTGTATATCAAAATGGTTTATTTCCTCATTAAAGCATTAAAACTTTACTCACAAACGCAGCACTTAAGCAGTGTGGGCTCAGGATGAATAGAGATGGCAAGATGCTCGCGGGATGACGCTGCCACTGCGACTCCTTAGCCCTATATGCGTTACTTCCAATGGGCTGCTACACCACCGTGACTTCTTCAGTAAGGGCTGGAGACTGCTCAAGTGCTGCATTTGTGAGTAACACTTTTATGGTTTAATGAGGAAATAAACCGTTTTGATATACAGAGAGCACTAGATTTTGCCTTTTCTATTCCCATGTGCACCGGACCCCATTGAGGGAATTTGTACTGGCTGGTATCCATCTAATCAGCCGGAGGCAGCACGGAAGGAATAGGAGTCTAATCCATTTGTATCCCAGAGAGGGAACCTGCTTTTTCTGACCTTCTGGTGAAACAGGGGTCAGAACATGAGATGAGAGGCTAGGATATTGAGGTGGAAGAGAGCACTTGCATTTTCAACGTTTATGCACTGGTGGTGTGTTGTGCATTTTTTGTGCAGAAGACTCTGAGGATTATATTTGTGCATTCGGACTCTTATTTTTATTCCATTCATTTTTTGAGTGTGTGGACTTTATCTTTATTGTTTATTGTTCACTATTCCCACTTAGGGAACACGTATATTTCATTATTGTGTATTTTTCACTATTTCCAGTCAGGGAACATGAATATTTGATTGTGCACTCAGTATCTTGCTATATTGCAAGTTAATAACATATTCTTATTTAAGGATTTATTAGGAGTTATTTAGGAAGCGCAACACTGTTTTGTTATGTATATTTTATATGTGAACACATTTTCTGCGTGTGCAGCAGCCGGGGGGGGGGGTATTTTTTCAACTTTTACTTTTTTTGGTGGGATTTTTTTGTTATATCACCTACCACACATATCACTATTTAGTGATTAAAGTTATTATTATTTGCGCTGATAGAAATTTGTTATATTATATTGTATACTGTATGTGACGCGTCTTCATTAATTAGGCAGTGCAAAGTTCAATGGAGATTTCATTGGTTGTTTGTGAATCAACCTTTGCATTAAATATACAAACTCAAATTGAGATTCTAACAGATTTCCTAAGCAGTTGGGCAAAAAAAAAAAAATCACAAAAACCTGAACAAAAACCGAACATGTTAATATTCATGATGTATTCTCAGACTACAATATACTTTCATTTTTAAATTCCATAACCCCATTGTATTGGCCTTTTTAAATACATTTTAGAGAACTGGTAGCAAACACTACTAGTAACTGGAATTCTACTAAAAAAAAAAATGTTCTAGCATGTTGACATCTTCTTTATCTACTACCATCATTTTACCATCATCATACCAAACATTTATCCCTTTATTTATTTTGGTAAAATAATGATATGTTCCTTTTTCATCAACCTATGTTATTAACAAAACAGAATGATCACAGTTACAGAAAACTCCAAAAATAGCTTTTGTATCCGAATACAAAATAGCAGCTATAAGAAAATGAATACTAAAAAATGCTCTATTTAGCTGAAATATATCTTCTGTAATATCCTAAGCTCTGATATTATGCTAAAATGTCTTTACACAAGCCACATTGCCACTTATTAAAGTTGCTAAAAAATCTTCGCATATCATGCACATCATTTACTAACCCTTAATTTAGAATACAATTAATAATAAACCCTAAGTTGATTATAAGGGAAGATATGATGAGGAAGCTTGTATAAAATAGTTGACTATAAACATAAAATGGAATATTATTTCTTGATTTTTAATACAGCTATATAATCGCTTGCAGCTGAAGTTCACTGCAAATTACTGCTCTCGTATATATTTCCCAAACAAATAACTGTACAGGAAGAAGCAGCCAAATTACACCACTTTCCTCAAAACACTCAATTAAAAAGTGAGTGCCACTGGATGTCACTATAATTAAATGGAACAGTCTGTAAATGGGTGATCAGTCCATTGCTACATAAATGAAACACGTTAGCAGATAGAAAAAATGGTTTGCAGTAAAGCAGATTGCTAAATTGATAATTTGGAAAAAAATTATTTTTCTGCAAGTGAAGCAAAATATTTACTTCTTTTTTTTTTCCCACAGTCAGGTGCAAATGTGAGAACTGAGTTTCTGGTAATATTACTAAATGTACTAAAACACTAAAACTAAGGGTTCCTGCTTCTTAAAGCATTTAAATTGTGACCATTAGGTGGTGCTCTAATGCTTACTGTGAAGGTATTTGAGGCTGGCTTCACATAACTTTTTGATGATTCCCCAGAACACTGTATATAACAACAGCTGAAACCATAAAAAATAGAAAGTGAACTTTCAGCAAGTAAAAAATATACTATTTATCATCTGTTTGATTGCTTTTCGCAACAGTCACTGAGGCAGTGCATCTTTGTGATGGTTTAATTGTAAAGTCAGACAGGTATGAAACGTGTTTGCATTGCTATATTAGTCAGTCAGATGATTTCATTGTTTCTGAAAAGTCTTCAGAATACTAATAAATGTGTTCTCTGAAAAGTGGATAGCACCTTAGCCAACGTCTTTAGGTTTGTCTATCTATAGTAGGTTATTTAATAGTACTTATGGGTTTTCTTTAAATACGCTATGTGTTCCCATTTTGTGTGACACTGTTAAAGCAAAGGTGAGTATAGCTTTCATTGCAGATAGACAATACAGGAGCGCACACAGTACAGTAAATTACTTTACAGTCCTAGAGAGAAAACATTACATTTTAATGGTTCTGGTGACACCTAGTTTTCTACTTTTGCAAAGAAAGTGGATGGCTCTTTATTGGAGGATATAAGGTTTGGATTCAAAAAATGTTTTGTTGATTTCAGTGGATTTCCAAGGACTAAGTAAAAAAAAACAAAAAAAAAAAAAAACAAGCAAGCAGTTCCAACCCTCTGCTGCTCAAAAGAGCTCTGAAACAGGTTATGTACTAGGGCTCCTATGGTAACAATCACTTATGGTATATTCAGCATAAGAGAACAGTAAAAGGGTTCCTACTTTCTTAAAGAATTAAGAGTTCAGTAACTGATGTGCACTTATTATACATTTTGCATCTTGTGTGGCATAAATATATTTCTACCATCTTCATCTAGACTACAAAAAAAAACCTTGCTTCCGCATATCCAATGCCTTGTTTTGCGTCTACAATTTAAAAGCCATATCCTGAGACTTGTAGGTATGAACACATAAATCAAGTATGTAAGTGTCAAATGGATGCTGAAACCATGAAAACTATTGATTAACTATCTCAGTAACAAGTTGCAAGGGATTACATCAGAGCCTTTTGACAGAAGGTAAATACCAATTGTCTCTCCCATTCTTTCCATTCATCTTCTCCAGTGTGATAAAAGAGGTCATTTGCAGATTGTAGGACATTCCTGTATGAGGCAGGGGGCATTGGTAAATCCCTTTTTGTTTTCTTTGTTCTACCAAGAATCATTTTAATTTTGGAGCATAATCTGAATTTTATTTTGCAAAGGACCTCTGTACTCCCTCGAGTGCTGCATCTTTTTCAGACTCTACCGGTAACAGTACTGAATAATTTAAGCGCAAGTTTGTGCAATTTTTGTGGGCGGGTCATCCACCAAGGATTAGAACAGAAATACTCACTATACTTAAGTGTGCAGGGGGCATGGGATTTCCAGACCCAGTACGGTAATATCAAGCTGCTCATTTACAATGGATACAGGACTGGTGCAATCATGGTCAGGTAAAGAGCTGGGTATCCCTGGAGCAACATATATCCTCTATTCCACTCAAGGCCCTCCCTTGGATTAACACTTTGTGTCTGGCTCAGGTTAGGGAGCATCCTATTCTAGGTACTAAGTTTAACCACTTCCTGCCCTGCCTATAGCAGAATGATGGCCGGGAAGTGGTTCAGTTATCCTGACTGGGCCTCATAGGACATCCAGCAGGATAACAAGCCAGCACGCGCCTGCGGGGGTATGCAGCGCGGCGATCGGTGGTGTGGTGTGTCAGTCTGACACACTGCAACTCCGATGTAGGTAAAGAGCCTCTGACGGAGGCTGTTTTCAACGTGATCAGCTGTGTCCAATAACAGCTGATCACAATGTAAACAGGAAAAGCTGTGTATCGGCTTTTCCTCTATCGTGTCTGACAGACGCGAGTAGAAGAGAGCCGATCAGCTGCTCTCCTGACAGGGGGGTCTGCGCTGATTGATTATCAGTACATCCCCCGAGGATGCCCACCCAGGACCACTAGTGCCACCTCATTGGTGCCACCTCATTAGTGCCCATCAGTGCTGCCTTATCAGTGCCCGTCAGTGCAGCCTCATCAGTGCCCATCAGTGAAGGAGAAAACGTACTTATTTACAAAATTTTATAACAGAAACAAAGAAAAAACTTTTTTTTTTTCAAAATTTGTTTAGCAAAAAATAAAAACCCTATTGGTGATCAAATACCACCAAAAGAAAGCTCTATTTGTGGGAACAAAGTTATAAAAATTTTGTTTGGGTATAATGTTGCATGACCGCGCAAGTGTCATTAAAAAAGCAACAGCTCTGAAAGCTGAAAATTGTCTTGGACAGGAAGGGGGAAAAGTGCCCTGTATTGAAGTGGTAAAAGTAGTCTCCTCATTAACCACTTGACGTCCACAATATAGCCGAATGATGGCTACACCGCGGACCTGAATTTTCAGGAGGCCGTTATAGGACGTCCTCCCCTTTGTGAGCTCCCCTGTGCACACGCTGTGGTCACCGAGTCACAGAGACTCGGGTGATCACCGATCTGAGTAAGGGGCCGATCCCGGCCCCTTACCACGTGATCAGCTGTCAGCCAATGACAGCTGATCACATATGTAAACAAAAGCTCAGTAATCGTCTTTTTTTTCTCCTCACGCTGACAGCGTGAGGAGAAAAAAAAGCCAATCACTGGCTTATGTTCAAGGGACATTGGTCCCAAAGAGGAAGGAGGCACATCTTCTTCCTCTGTGCCAATCAGTACCCCCTGCCAGTGCCCACAGTGCTCACCAGTGCCACCTATCAATGCCCATGAGTGCCATCTATCAATGCCCACAAGTGCCACCTATCAATGCCCACCAGTGGAGCCAATCAGTGCCTCATCAGTGCCACCTAGCAGTGCTGCCTTTCAGTGTAACCTACCAGTGCCGATCAGTGCCCATCACTGCCACCCATCAGTGCCCATCACTGCCACCTATCAGTGCCCATCACTGCCAGCTATCAGTGCCACCTATCAGTGCCACCTATCAGTGCCACCTATTAGTGCCACTTCTCAGTGCATACCAGTGCTGCTTATCAGTGCCCACCAGTGCCACCTATCAGTGCCCACCAGTGCCACCCTATTGGTGCCCATCAGTGCAGCCCATTGGTGCCCATCAGTGCAAAACAAATTTGGTCTTTTTAAATTTTTTTAACAAAAATAAAAACCTCAGAGGTGATCAAATACCACCAAAAGAAAGCTCTATTTGTGGGAAAAAAATGATAAAAATGTCATCTGGGTACAGTGTTGTATGACCGCACAATTGTCATTCAAAGTGCGACAGCTCTGAAAGCTGTAAATTGGTCTGGACAGGAGGGGGGTTTAAGTGCCCAGTAAGCAAGTGGTTAAAATCTAGGGGGGTAAGTCCTATAACATCATCCTCTTTGATAACAGTAATAGGAAACCCCGCCTTTCCGCCAGGGTTGACTGATGCCAAATGGATACCGACTGCGGGATTTTCGAGACTCAAATGGTTGGAAAACCATAAGGGATATACAATTCCTGCTTACACCATCTTTATCTGAAACTCCTCTAAAAAATCCTGTGCTTATCCAACCTCCTCCAACAAATATTGCAAAAATAACTACGTTAAAAAAATATTATTTTTACTTACTTATTTCACAGGGTTCAGAATTTTTTGATTCGCCCACTTGTTTTGACTGATTGTGTGTAAAGGGCCGGCCAGTACGGCGGGGACTATCCAAGGCGTATGCTGTATTAATAGCACTGTCTGATTCACATGTTCCATTTTTTATGTCTGCATGGGAAAAAAGATTTGAATATAGGATTTGAATGTAGAAAGGAAAGACCCCCACTATGCCAACATCCAATGATTATAGGAAAGGATTGAATGAGTTATGACAACGCTATCAAAACAAGGCGGACTTTGTGGGCATAACATGAGGCAATCATTAATAAAATATAAAGTCTTTATTACAAAATGATTCAAATAACATTCAACAGACAAAGACATCCTAATAACTGACAAGGTCAACAGATACCCAATAGGATAGACATGGAAGTATGGATCTGAAATATATTGGCAAAATCCATAATGGACACGAATTGCTGTATAGAAATCTCAATGGGTAGAATCCATAGACTTGACAAGAAGGCATGGAGATGTCTATGGATTCTATCCATTGAGATTTGTATACAGCAATTCATGTCCATTATGGATTTAGCAATATATTTCAGATCCATACTTCCATGTCTATCCTATTGGGTATCTGTTGACCCTGTCAGTTAGTAAGGTGTCTTTGTCTGTTGAATCTTATTTGAATCATTTTGTAATAAAGACTTTATATTTTGTAAATTATTGAATTATTGCCATCCTTTCCTAGGATTTGAATATAGGATTTTTAGCTGATAAAAGACTGTATCTATTATTTCATACATACATCTTCTTTCTCTTCGAAACTACAAGCTTTTGACTAGATGGTATAGATCTTAAAAGAAGCTGCACTAAATGTTCTTCAATACTGACCCTATTTGTTGACGATGCAGAGAAGAAAAGGGAACACTTTTCCATATTTTCTCTCTATGGATTCCATACCTCTCTTAATACAAGAAAGGACTTTGCTTACTTTGGAAACCACAGCTTGGCATTGCATGCTATTATTGAGCTTATGATCTACCAAAACCCCCAGATCCTTCTCCACTATGGATTCCCCCAGTTGTACCCCCCCTAGTATGTATGATGCATGTATATTCTTAGCCCCCAAGTGCACAACTTTACATTTATCAACCTCATTTGCCAGTTAGTTGCCCAATTAGTGCATTGAGGTCTGCTTGTAAATTGGAGACATCCTGTAAGGACGTGAATCTACTGCATAGCTTGGTGTCATCTGCAACGACAGAAATTGTACTTTTAATCCCAGACCCTATATGGGTCAATACAATCTTTCACTGATTACTGGTACTTAAAATTACAAAACAGTTTGAAAGGAATAATTTACTTGGGGTGAACATCATATTGTATGCAGGGCTCCACCCCCAAGCTGAGTGCCCCCATTACAAGCCACTCGTGCAAACTCACTCCAGAGCCCTGCTCTGTGTGTCCATAAGGCACACAGAGTGGGGCTCGGCCCTGCTCCCTGCTACTTTGTCGCTGCTGCTGTATCTGAGCCAATGAGGAAAGAGGGAGCCAAGACCGCCTGGGCTCTTGTGCACATTACTGGCTCCAGACTGGGCTAAGGTATGTATTTAGGAGTGTTTATAGTTGGAGTTGCATGCAGAAGGTTTTTCACCTTTACTAGCACTTTAAAGCATAAGAAGTTATTTTACCTAAGCTGCTGAGAACCTTGTGGCTAACTTTAAGGCTTCCTACTCTTTTTGTTCTGATGCTGAACATAAATCTGACAAATTCTATGTTTTTATACTACTCTGTTTTCTCTGCGTAGGTCAAGGGCATTTTACAAACCAGGAAAAAGCACTATTAAAAAAGTTTCTCAGGATTGCATTTCTACATATCAAGGTTTATAAAGTCAAAAGTGTATCATAATAACGTTGTCATTGCTCAGTGATTAATATGAAGTTAACAATAATAATTTAGAGTATTGGCGACATGATACATATATAACCCGAGATTACTTTTTTGTGTTAATTCTTTACATAAGAAATCAATATTTTACATATACAGAGAAATAAATCAATACTGAATTAGTCACAGTGACAGCCTTATAAAAATATTAATATAACATAATACTGAGATCAGGCTGTCACATCTAGGATATCTTAAAAAAAGCTCAATTGGGAAACATCAGGTAATGAGGAAAATCCTAGAACACAGCTTAATTATTGAAGGGTCACTTCTGAAAAAATAGGAGTCAACTAGAGCAAACAAAAGAAAAATCAGTGGGAGGCAAAGAATAAAAAAATACAAAAAACAGGAGGAGGTTTTGCTTCATTTGTGAGGCAAAGAACATGAAGCACAGCTGGTGTCATGGTATTGTGGATGCTTTGCAAAGGTGAAAAGGTCTTTCTGTTGCCTAAACACTATAGTCTTGCACTCCTGTGATTTGTCAAATTTCAGCCAGAAATATTAAGAGGTAATATGTTGTGGAAGTTGTTCACATCTAGTGAGGACCTGACACAACAAAACGAATCTGTAAAAAAGGAAAGATAAAAATATCTATCTGCTTAGCCATGTATTGGTTTATTACATGTTGTGCTTATTTATGTATTGATGATATAGATATAGATCTACTTTTGTGGTAAAAAAAAAGCCCAGGCTAAGTCACATGCTTTTCTTCTAGAATCACACACACAGTTACATACACTGTATAATATATATATATATAGATATATATATAGATATATCTATATATCTATATATATCTATATATCTATATAGATATATAGACATATATATATCTATATATCTATATATATTTATGGTCGGAGCCCTATGTCTGGGAGAGATGCGAAATACATAAACACGTCACAAGACTAACAATGAAAAGTAGACCTGCAGTGTGCCCTCGTCTGCTGGACGGTATGCCAAGAGAAGGGGGCATACCCAAGATAAGTGAGTGGATGGTTTTGTAGTGAAAGTGATTTAGGAGAAGTGCCCTAAGAAGGATAATGGGTGGGTGGGTACCGCGCACTGGAACCGACAAAGACCAGTGTGGGTGGCCTGCTTAAATACCCCCCGGGCACCTCCCATAATTTCAGGCCACCATACTGGCCTTCCTTTTTATGGTTGGGGCCCTATGTCCGGGAGAGATGTAAACCACATAATAACATCACAAAACTAACAACGAAAAGTAGACCTGCAGTGTGCCCTGGTCTGCTGGATGGTATGCCAAGAGAAGGGGGCAAAACACTTGGTTAGGGAGGTAATTATTTATTTGAGCTGGTAACGTACTGAGCAAGCTTGGGCTTGTAATGTTTCTGCTTGCAGATTTGGAATGTATCGGGCAAAGCAAGAGGAATTTCCACCTGCCCATTCTCTTGATGACATGGTCCCATACCCCATGTTGTGATGCTGCTGACGCTGCTCCGACCCGGAAGGAATATCCAAATTATCGGCTGGGGTCAAGGCTTAAGTTAAGCGAGAGGATTCTAATGTGTTTGATGAACTGGCTACCATTTAGAGGGTTGGTAAGGAAAGATAGCAATGGGCTAGACACCGACAGGTCGGGCAGATGAGACGACTGATCTAGAATGGCCACTGGGCACCAGGGGGTGTGAGTCTGGAATAGTTTGATATCTAGCCCCAGACTGGACTGTTGCATTTTTGGACACTACGAGGTGCAGGATGACATGATTCTGATGGCGTGTCAGATGGTGTCTGTGTAGTACCTGACAGCCGGGGCCAGTGATGATGAACTCGCTCGGATGTAAGAAGCCATAAAGATGGTAGATGGCTGATTGGAGGACCAGGCTGGGCAGTAACCCGAAGGGGAAACGTGATAGGATGGTAGACATGTCTCTGAAGATGGCACTAGTGTCGGGTAGGCACTTGCTACTAGTTTTGGATGGCTGCCTGTGGATACTGCATAGGATGGTTTTGACTGTGTGGGCAGAGAACAAGGATGGCTTGGTAGGGTCCTGTAAGGAGCCGAAATGCTGGATTCCAGCTAAGTAGTGTCTGATGGTATTATGTGCTAGAGCCAGCTGCGTGTGGCAGTATGATATGAAAGCCAGGTTGTGTTTTAACATCTCCCAACATGGCCCGGGGTTTGGGGCTAGGAGCCTGCCCTAGGAATTCCAGGCTGTACAATTGGCCTACAGGGTGTTGCGGGATAATGACTGATTTACAAGGTGGGTCGCATCGCGTAGGTGTTGTTTTAATCCAGCATCAGTTGTGACCAAGGTGGGATAAGAGATGTGGTCGGGTCAGTTCCAGGTTCCTACAAGAAGAATGAGGCAAGGTTAAAGCGGAATAATGCATCGGCCGAGTCTTTGCACTTGCCCAGGATATAGATGCAGTGAACTTTGAATTGATGCTGCAGGGATAGATGCACCAGCCTGCGCTGGAAGGACATGATGGCTAGTGAATTGGACCTGCCTATATTTATGATATTAGCTGTGGCCTGATTTGTCTGTTTGTCCTGCCCAGGTGCTGCCCCAGACTTGAGCTGCAGCCACAACGGGGTAGAGTTCTAATAGTAAGAAGGACTGACTGAACCTGAGTACCAGGAGGATTGCTGGTTGTCATGGCTCTGCAAGCAATGATGTCCAAAAATTTCTGCGAAGCCTGTAGAGGCTGCGGCATCCGTGGCTACCCGAAGTGGCGAAGAGGATCCTGACAGAATGAACATTGATATGTCATTCCAGTTCATGAGAAATTCGTCCCACATTGACAAATCCACTATTGCTGCTGCGTCTAGCCTAGGAATTTGGTTGGGATCTTGCGCCTGCGAGAGGAAACTAAGAGTCATGAAATGATCAAGATAGTAGATGACTTTCTGGCTACGTGCCTGATGCAACAGGGTCCAGGAAAGGGACTGGGCAAAAGCCACGGGCTGTGTTTTTATTTTTTTCTAGTACCAAATGGTAATTTGGTGGTGAAATAATATAAGCCTTTCCACTTGATCCCTATGCCATCACTAAAGGGATGGCTCAATGGGCAGTAATTTGAAAGCGTCTGAGATGTCCGCTTTGGACCACCAAGCACCTACTCTTATACTAGCGATGGCTTGAATGGCTAGGTTGACTGACGAATGCTTAAAGGAAAATCTTCTGAGGGTATTAAGGAGCTCAAACATGTGATGTGGGAACAATGAGGCGCGGACAAATCATACACTAACGAAGTTTATTAGAATACATGCCCTCAGCAAGTCCAATAGGGCTGACTCTCCAGATGGTGAAAGGTGACTTGGAAAAGGGGTGATCATGTATCCCCCAGTCCAGTTTGGTTTGTAACAAAATGCAGATGGCTGACTCGTTGTTGGCAGCTGAGAGTAGGTTCTTGCAGTCGTGTGGGGCATCGTGATGAGGCCGGTGTGGAATCCTGAGGTGCATTCCTGCATGAGGAAGGCGGCCAGGGAGGGAGTCAGGTGAGAGGATAGGTAGAACCCGAGCCATCCGACATGCATGCGGCATAGTCATGATGTATTTAGTTGCTTAATGCCGCCCGTGAATAATGGTGAGGTTTGCAATGCTGAGAATTCAAATCATAGCGCCGATAATGCGATTGGTGAGAGCAACGGTGGTGTTAGTAGGAGGTGTGGTGTTTGTAGGAGGTGTGAATGGGGGGGTTTGTTGTGGCGAGGATACAAATCGTTTGTGCTGATGATGCGACTAGGCTCAGATCGGGCTGTCAGTGTTTTGTAGTGCCGAGGATCTGAATCGTTGTGCTGATGATGCAACAAGACTCAGATCATCTGTAGGTGTGAGATGCCTTGTACTATGCACCTGACTCAATGCCCTAGCTTGTGAAGTCCCGGTTGGGGTTGAGAATTGGGTCGACCGGGAACCTGTAGTAAGGTGACATAGGAAATTGTTTTAACAAGGGGAGGATTGCAAAGAGCTGTTTGGGGCATGGCTGGCCCCCTGGTGAAGGTGAGAACCCTATCGTCAGTGTGTGAATGAACCCAGTTTTTTTTTCTACCTGAGGGACTACCGTCCAAACCTGGTGCAGGATGGACCATCTGAAACTCTAATGACCTAAAGAGAGAAGCGACAGAGAATAGGTGAGCAGCCAATTTGCCACTGGAGACGGTGAGTGGCCGATTTGAGCCACTTGCAGAGATATTGCAACGATTGCAAGTAAGCAGCCTTATCAGGAAGGTGAAAACAAAGGTAGTGGAATTTGAGCATGTAGGAATGACCGATCGCAACAACGTACAAATAGATGGAGTGAGACGTGTATGTTTATGCTTGATAAGAGTAATGTAAGGCTGAGGATTCAAATTGTTGTGTCCCTGCGTTCGTATCGCCAATGTGACTAAATTCAGGTCAAGTTGGAGTGTGAGTAACGGTGGGGTTTGTTTTCCCAAGGATCCGAATCGTTGAGCCGATGATGCGACTAGACTTGGATCGGCTGTAGGTGTGAGTAACGGTGGGACTTGTATGCCAAGGATCCGAATTGTTGAGCTGATGATGCAACTAGACTCGGATCGGCTGTAGGTGGCTGTTTGGTGTTTAGTAGGAAGTGTAGGGGGTCAGTAGGAGGCGTGGGGGTTAGTAGGAGGTGTGGGGCTAGTAGGAGGCGTGGTATGTTGGACACAGGTTTCGAGACATACGCCGCTGATGCGACTTGATATGGAAGTGGCTTGTAGTTTGATTCAGTTATGCGTATTCATAGCGTTTGTGCCGCCTAGGCAGCTAGAAATGAATGGTCCCGGGCAGAGGGCTGCCACGAGTCGCGACTGGGCTCGTATGAGGTACAAATCCCAACAAATGAGTACAAATGCATACGAATGATATGGTGAAATTTCTATGAAGCAGTGAGAATGATGCAATGGACTTACGACATGAGGTGACAACAGTTTTACGAATGGGGAACATGATAGACAATGGTTTGAATGTATGAAATGATGTCTGCTACAAATCAGTTTGTAAAGTAAGATGACACTGATACGAAATGGTTATAAATGTATGAAACAAATTCAATACGAATTGGTAGTAAGTAGTATTAAATGGATCTGATGTGAATTGGTTATAGAGTGTATGCCACCCCTAGCATGGAAACTGAACACAACCAACCACCTAACCCCCCAGACTAATCATGGTGCAGGCAAGGCACCAGGTGGGTCCAATTACCACCTCAATCAGCCACAGAACCCGTACAAGCAATACATGCTCATCTCCAAATGGATGAGACGGCAATCCCATGGACAGTGAACGCTATAAGCAGTGAAGCCTATGTCAAGTGATATCGAACAACGACTGACAGCGGCTCAGAGGCTTGGATTATGAATCATATGTTTGCAGATGGGATGACAAACAAGGCAGAAGAACCTACGGACGTACTACGCCTATGCCAAATGATGTCAGGACATGAGCCACAACAACTTGGCGGCAGGTTTTTAAATGAAAGGGATGCGGAACAGGAAGCATAACAAATCGCAACATTGCACATGTTACGAAAAGGTTTGAATCCTACCTGCAACAGTGAGTGGGAACCGCCGCCGAAGACCACGAACGGAGAAGCCACGACGCACTTACAATCGAATGCACAGACTCACGAACATGAAGTGAGCTGGGAGAGTCAGCCTAGTAACGTGTAGTACCGCACACTGGAACCAATAATTAAACTATAATTAAACTAAAAGCCCTGCAGGGGCTTGCATGCATTTCAAACAGATATCCCATTGATTTCTAAGAGAATGGTATCTATCTTGTATCTAGGACATGCTGCTTAATGCATATTTAAGTATATTTTAGGACAGACTGCACTTATGTATGTTTATGTGTTAAAAATATTCATTTAAAGTGAATAATAAATGCACTAAAATACATTCATTTTTGTGCATTTCTAATGCATCTGCACTATGATAAATCCTTTTGTTTCTCCTCACTTTATTCATCATTGAATGAACAAAAAGAAGGCCAATGTAAAAATGTACAAAAATATGTGCATAAACATATACAAGAGTGAAAATCAACCCATGCACTTAGGTGCATCAAAAGTGCATGCCACTTTTTATGTACGAGTGCAAAAGTTACCATTCACAACAGTTCATTGTTTATTGACTTAAACTAATAAGTAAAATTATTGGGCTGACACTCAAGCTGGCTATACATGGATTGAAATTCAGCCAGTTCAGGAAGGATGGGCCAAATTGTGATCCATGTATGATCACTGGGGTAAAACAGAAATCGATAATCAGTTTTCGGTTCAGCCATCCTGTTGGGTATTTTATGTCTATATATATATATATATATATATATATATATATATATATATATATATATATATATATATACTGATCAGTGTACAGGTACTCCTCACTTAACGACCAGGTTCCGTTCCAACGACCAGGTTGTTAAACAAATTGGTTTCTAAACGAGAAGTTACAAGAAATCAATGTTTTAAGCATTCTTAACTACCGTACTATACTGTATTGTGAAAAAAGGTCCAAACTCGAATAAAGGTCCAAGCTCAATAATGTTGTTTTAATTTGCATAAGTACAGAACACAAACAAAAATTCTGTACTATACTGTACAATACAATGATGTATAGCACGTCATTCAGGTGGGAAGAGCTGGTCGTAAGTCCAAGCAGACGTTAAACAGGTAAGTCGTTAAATGAGGAGTATCTGTATTCTGATGGAAGAGAAGTCTCCCTGGTTATCCGAATACGATCACACAGCAGGGAGGACATTGGTGTGGATGGGGGGAATCAGGTCAGTTTTTTTCATTCAACCCGCTGGTTGAACAAAAAAAACGGACTCATCTATTGCCAGCTTTAGGAAGAACAGCTGATTAAACAAATAGCTTGAGTTCCTAAAGTGATATCACATTTTGTGTACATTGGCTAGGCAGTAGACTTAACAAATAGGCTGTACTGTATCTTCATCTCTACTTCCTCCACTCTAAAGCCACAGTCTAGAGATTACAATGTATTTTTTACAGCTCAAGCAGAGCAGTATCTATTCTGCTTTCTTTCCAGAGTGATTAATCGTAGAAACACCAAACTAATCATAAGGTTATCTCTCAGACACCAGCAATAACTCAGTATTTTTGCTCCATGAATAAGCCTGAAAGATTTAGAAGCAATAGGTTAGTAATGGGAGCGGGTGAGGTACAAATTAAGGGAGATTCAGCTGACTCAAGATATGTTAAACACGTTTATTTTTTTCAATTTATGGGGCTCCACATCAAATAGTAAATAGATTTTAGACCTGTTTAGAATGCCACATAAGAACATTTAGATGTATTTTAATGAAGATAAATTGTATTAATTTGTTGTATAAGCCTCTTTGGAGCTTATAAAAAATATAAGTCAGAAATATTCTTGTTCTCGCACCTTCTGAAATTTTCTCCTCCTATCTTATCTGCACTGAAAATATTATTGAAATATTTAAACAATATTTTATGAAGGATCGCACCCTGTCTAGTGAAGTTTAAGTAATGCAGTAAATACTATTTGAACAAACTAGCACATCCTATGCCGAGTAAAATAGTTTAAGGCTATGCAATCTATGAAAACAAGCTATGTAATGTAGAATACATTGCTTAAAAGGAATTGACAGTCATACACAGAAAACATATTCTCAGGTCAAGCAATAGGTGTTGTGAGAAACATGCCGAGAATGTAACATTTTCTATATTCTGTGAATTTAATTCACTTGACAGACAGCACTCCACAAATGTATTGAATGAGATGTCTGAAAAGAAATCATGATTTCCTTAGTGAGAAACTAAACTGGATGTGTGTGACACTTTTGTACCAAACTTTCTACACACTGTAGACAGCCAAGCCACTACTAAAAATATGGTATATATTTTGTTATATAGAACGTTATGATGAGTAGTTTAGCTAATTAATATTTCCTTGAAGAAGGTAATATTTGTTACTATTTCCATGAGATCTACATTTTTCATAATATAATCTACTATACTTTCATTTTTCTATTTTTCGAATTGGTATTTCATGTCTCAAAACTTGCTTAACAATTTCTACTGCACATGTATATACACTGTAGGCCATAAAGTGGTTGAAATGGTAGAGTATGGTTAAGATTAAGAAAAGAGTTGTAAAGTAATCATCAAAATCCATGAAAGTATGAATGTACAGACAAAGTTTAAAGCTGGCCATACAATAGAATGTTGACAAAGAATTTTAGGGTTTAACGTGTATCCTTACAGGGTGACACTGTGGATGCACAGATAATAATATGCCAACGTCCTAATATTGTTTAGAAAAAAGATTGGAAATTGGAAAACTGACTTTAAAGCCACACGCATAGAATTTGTAAAAATAAATTAAAGTTTTTAATTGGATAGAGTTAAAAACATGGTTTACAAACATACATTAAAAAAGAAAACATTATAATGTTTTATGACCCCAATGACTTGAATAACACCTCCAAATTATATGTTAATCCAAATAGGTGCAATGTTAAGGATAACCAGTAGCAGCATCCAATGGAGATAAAGTGCGTGGAGTAGTAGAGTCACAATAGGAGGTCACACTACATGCTAATCACACATTTGCGCTTCTTCAGGAGCTTGCAGATCTAATAGATGTGTAGAAAAACATTGAATAAGTATATATCATAATATCCAATAAATAAAACAAAAACAGTATAAACAATGAGATAACCATTTTGATAAAGTCCAGTGGGGTAAAAGCCCAAATCCAGTGACCACTAGGGGGCAGGAAACAGAACCCTCCCATGGGGGCACATCTATATATATATAGGGGACCTAATATAGAGTTAAGCTCAAGAATGTATATATGGCAAATCGAGTATTGCATACTATATTGCGAGAAAATATATACTTACCTAGTAAGAAGGTTTCTAAAAAGCACGGCATAAAAACAGCATAATCGCCCTTTTAGTTCCTCCCAAGACCTCCTGCTCTCTAGCTCCTTCATCACCTCCTCCCATATCCACCTCCAGGACTTCTCCCGAGCCTCGCCCATCCTTTGGAATTCCCTACCCCAATCTGTCAGACTGTCTCCAAACTTATCCACTTTTAGGCGATCCCTGAAAACTTTCCTCTTCAGAGAAGCCTATCCTGCCTCCATCTAACAACTGCATTTCTATTTTCTCCATCAGCTCACCCCCCACATCTATTACTTTTTTGTATAACTTGACCCTCCTAGATTGTAAGCTCTAACGAGCAGGGCTCTCTGATTCCTCCTGCATTGAAATGTACTGTCTGCCCTAATGTTGTAAAGCACTGCGCAAACTGTCGGCACTATATAAATCCTGTATAATAATAGTAATAATAATAATAAAAACTGTGTTTGCATGCAGGTCAAACAAGTTGTCCCAATTATTCAAGTAATGAAGTCTATAAACAATAAAGAGAAGAATGCAATAGCAAGAAATGTGCATATATATGCCAAACGAGGCCATAATATCAATATGTGTAAACAGAACACGGTCAGGCATAACATATAGCTGGCCGTGAGCTGTAAGTGCACATTAAAGAGCTATATATGTAAGAGATATAACAAAAGGGGCTTACCGTATGGCTAAAATAGGCCTATATCCAACACTATAAACAGCTGGTAAACAAAATATCCAGGAAATGTAATAGAGAGCACACACTTTTGATAGAAGGTAGTCTATCACAGCAATATAAGCCAGAAAGTGTCACTGTTAGTAAAACCAGTGAGCAACACTGTCCAATGGTCAAAGAGGGAGATCTATGGCTCAAATGGCCAGTGCCTAATAATAAGACAAAAGGAAAGGGAAGAAAAGCGGGAAGGCAATGTAATATTGTTAAAAATATGAGTGTAATCAAAGCTAAAATGGATGCCAAATAAGCAGCCATGAATAACCTGATGGTCTTACCTTTTTCGAACAGTGCAAATAGAAAATAGTAGGAAGCCAGAGCCGTGTGTACTCTCCTGGATAGAGAGTGTAGCCTGACGGATCAGCCCAAAGGTAGCCCCATATGAATGTGTCCTGGCCGGAAATACGTCACCTCGACTGGAAGTGACAATGACCGGCCTGGCCACGGGCTACCGCGCATGCGCCGTGAGCAAGCAGCTGATGAGGCGGCAGCAGAGGCAGAGCGGAAGGAAGGTGAGAGGCCTTTCCATGACCCCCGACCAGAAATGCGTCACTCCAGCCGGAAGTGACAACGGTCAGGTAAACCACAAGCCGCCGCGCGTGTGCCACGAGACGCCGCTGATGCAGCAGCAAGTGGCCAATGGCACAACAACAAGGAGGACCAGGAGAAGGCAGCAGGGCCCCACCAAACACTGTGCACCCAGTCAAGGGGACGACAGGGTGAGCGGCACTGTGTGGCCACACAGGAAAGGGCAAAAGGTCTCCATAATCCCCCAGGGTCACAAGGACAAGCATAAAGCACCTGGACAAAAAGAAAACGACATCAACATACAGATCATAATATAAGAACTATTAAAGATGTAACAAAAACATCTCTTGTAAACATAGGTAAATAAAGATATAGCATAAATCTATAACCCTAAAAGCAGTTATATATTAAAACATATATTAATATATAATTAATACCCTAAAAGCATATTATACATTAACTTAAATTAGATATGAAAGTCTCTCAATTTGTAGGTTTTCAGAAGAAGATTGAAAGACCAATATAGCAAGTATGGGATAAATGTTAGACTGCATGTAAGGGCGTCAAGCTCCAGCCAAAGGTAAAGGTACTAAACAGACGATTTAATGATCTAATAGACAATAGTCATGTTAAAAAAAAAACATGTAGTAGCAAGACCGGGGGCTAACAAACGAGCCCACAATGCATGGACCAGGCTTGTAGGATTGTGTTTCAATCCAGGGGGTAGATGGAGTTTAATCGTTCAATCCAATTACATGTTTGACGTACTGCCTTCTCCTGGTCCTCCTTGTTGTTTAATGATCTAATAGACAATAGTCATGTTAAAAAAAAAACATGTAGTAGCAAGACTGGGGGCTAACAAACGAGCCCACAATGCATGGACCAGGCTTGTAGGATTGTGTTTCAATCCAGGGGGTAGATGGAGTTTAATCGTTCAATCCAATTACATGTTTGACGTACTGCCTTATTATAGGCTTGTTGTAGTAAGGATTTGCTATATCCTCTAGATAGTAAACGTGTTTGTAAAAGTTTTGCCTGTTTTTGAAAGTCTGCTAGATGCGTACAATTTCTCTGCAGTCCGATATACTGAGAATATGGTATGCTTTGTATTAGAGCTGGTGGATATGCACTTGCCGCATGTAAAAGCATGGTACCTGCTGTTGTTTTGCGTAATGAATCAGTTGCTAGGTAGTTGTCCTTGTTTTTAAAGATATTAAGATCAAGGAAAGTCATTTTCTGTCTGTCACAGTTGTACATAAATTTCAGATTGAATTGATTTTGGTTCAGCAGTCTAATAAACTCATCCAATGAGTCCTTGGTGTTTGTCCAAACAATGAAAACATCATCAATATAACGCATCCAGCATAGGATGTTGTTGGTAAAGTTAGATATAAGATCGTTAGCAAAAAGATCTCACTCCCACCCCCCAGATACAGATTGGCGTAGGCTGGCGCACAACAAGTGCCCATAACCACGCCCTGTATCTGGAGGTAGCGGGAGTCCTTAAAGCTGAACCAATTATGAGTAAGTATAAACCAAAGAAGTTTCAAAATAAATTAATCAAATTTCCAATGATGGTGATCCTCTTCATAGAGGAAGGTACGGATCGTCCCGAACTTGTCTTGCATACAAAAGGCAAGGTATTGTCAGTCAACAAACAAGAACTAAGTGACGTATTACGTGGTTTTTCACCTCTTTAGCACCACCCTTTGGGCTCCTGCTAATTTTGTGTTAGTAGAGGTTTGGTGAGTGTTGATTCACACTTTTCATTTTGCACTTTTCATTTTGCACTTTTCAGTTCATTTCTGAACGGCCGTTAGTCAACCAGCCATGTTGTGGAATCGGAGGAGATAACGTGTTATTTATTATTGGCCTTGAAGTTATTGCTTTGACCCAAGTCCAGTTCAGGAACAGGAGGAGGATTTCTTGGACCTAAAATTGGTTGCTTTATTAATCGTGACCAATTATGTCATATGCCTTTGCTGCGGGAGCTCCAGGAGAATAATCCAGATGATTTTCGGAATTATCTCCGGATGACGGACTCCTGCTTTCACCAACTCTTGGCATTGTTGACCCCCTATATTGAGAAGCAGGGCACATGCATGAGGCTTTTATTTTATTCTTTGGTTGAATAATGATTTGATTTGGTATATTTTCTAGATTTTATGGATGCATAGAATGCACTTTTTGGTTAAGTTCTATTGGTAGATAGCATGTCTAATTTTATTTGTTTTCTTTTTAATGCACAATAAAAAAAATGTGTAGGATAATACTTGGCTATGTGTTTTACTTCAAATTACAGTTTGGGAGTAGGCAATTACATTTTAAAAAATACAATTTAAAATTAACAAGGAACACCAATATAGTTGTATCTTTGATCTTAAAAACTATGGGATAATGGTGTTGTGGTAATGTCATGTACCTGGGTGTATTTGAACTGGGAGAGGTAATCAGCACAACAATGGTTCAAACTAGAGGAGGAGAACACCTAATGGTCATTATCCACCTTATCGACAGCAGAATCAAGGATATCAGCAGGAAACTCCTCACTGGAGGGACCCTCATCAGCCCCAGAGGGGTCCTCAATATGCTGACCATCCACAGCATCATGAGCCCTCCCATCGTAGAGACACCACTCAAGGTAATGGGGCCTACTATTCCCCTAAACCCCAGCGAGTGAGATATGAAAGGCCACCACAGGACCAGTATGCAATACCAGTCCATAACAACCCCTGCAAGACAACACAGAGTATTATCCAAATGCGTCCACTTCTTTTTTAGAGATGAACTGGGTGGAATCCACCCGGGAGGGAGAAAACCCAGGAAAAGAGGAAGAAGAGCTGGATGACGGCTACAGCAAAAAAAGAAGAAGGGAAAATTAGGTGAAGGTATCTACAGTCTGAGTGGCATTGAATTATCAAGAGAAGAATTAGTAACCCTGGATAAGGGTATAAAGTTTGCACCCAAGAAGGGACTCAACAAATTTGACACCTATATAGGTGTACAAAAATTCATTAGAAAATTAAACATCAAAAAATATTATGCTCTTAACCCAGTCGAGAGAAGCGCTACCAACAACAGGTTTACCAACCTTAGGAATAATTCGGTGTTCAATTCCCACATAACTAATAATAAGCATGTGGATCTCTTTAAAAAGCTTGTCACTATCGAGTTGGAACAATTACCTATTAGTAAGGTATATGAACAAAGGGATTTAAGAAGAGGCCTTGAAACACTGAAGAATAGGACCAATATAGTGATTCGTCCAGCTGACAAAGGGGGGGGTATTGTAGTGCTCTCCTTGGACCAATATAAGGGAGAAATGAGCAGGCTACTAGAAGACAGCGACACTTACAGGCTGCTAACTTCCAATCCCTCCAAGAGTGTTAGGGAAGAACTTGAACGAATTACCAAATATGGTATCGATAACCAACTGCTCAGCAAAAATTAAGCCGAATATTTAATCCCCGTGGTCAGTAAAATTCCAGTAATATATTGCTTACCAAAAATTCACAAGAACAGCATCAATCCCCCCAGAAGACCAATAGTAAGTGGGATTGAATCATTGACGTCCAGGTTGGGGGAATACATTGATCTTCATCTGCAACCCTTAGTCAGAAAGAACCCAGCTTTCCTCATAGACACTAAACACACGTTACAATTATTGAGGGAATGTGCAATAAACGAGGATACTGTTATGGTCAATAGTGATGTAACAAGTCTGTACACCAATATTGACCACAAAGGAGCCATGGATGCGGTTAGATGGGCCCTTGAGAATGATGACAATAGGACCGATGAGGGGCTATGCACATTCATTTTAAAGTGTCTGGAATTTTGTTTCCAAAATAATTTTTTATGGTATGATAACAAATTTTATTTGCAAATTAAGGGTGTCGCTATGGGCGCTAAATTCGCCCCTAGTGTAGCGAACCTGTGTATGGCCAAGTGGGAGGCAGAGGAGGTTCTTAATGGCTCCTACACTGGTATTGTACTGTAGCGAAGATTCATAGATGATTTATTGATCATCTGGAACCAAAGTATGGAATCTCTTACGAAATTATTAAATAATAACAATCGGAATATAACTCTCACTTGGAAGATCAGCAAAAATAAAATACATTTTCTTGACCTTGAAATATGTAACTCCACACAAGGTATCATCACCAGAACGTTTTTTAAAACAACGGACTGGAATTCGTATATTCCTACTAGCAGTTGTCATTATAGACCATGGCTAAACAACATACCTCGTGGTCAGTTCATGAGGATTAGGAAGAATTGTACATTGGATGAGGATTTTGAGGATCAAACCAATACGCTTAGGGAGATGTTCATGAGTAAAGGTTATCATAGAGAATTTTTGCATAAAGAAATCAGTAGGGTAAGAGATTACAATAGGGAAAATTTGCTAAAGGATAGACCTGATAATAGGGGTGTGGATGAAGTTAGAGGTACCTGTCTAGTATTGGATTATAGTATACAAAACAAAGAGGTGGAAAGAATTATACATAAATATTAGATCATATTGAGACAAGATATCCATCTCAAAGAATGTCTACCTGATAAGCCAAGGATTGTTTACAGACGAGCACCCAAATTACATGACAGACTGGTTCGTAATGTTGTGGAGCAACCCCCTTTGGAACCAAAAATGTTTTAGGATACCAAGGGGTTTTTCAGCTGTGGTAGATGTTACCATTGTGTAAGAGTTCCAAATAATTTGAGGAGAGCTAAGGAATTCATAAACCCCCGTACCAATCAAACATACACTATTAAAGATTTTATTTCTTGTGACACCATAGGGGTTGTTTATGCGGTGAAATGCCCCTGCAATTTATTGTACATTGGTCATACCATCCGAGCGCTGAAGGACCGGATGGAAGAGCATGTCAGAAATATACACAAAGGATTTGACAAGCACTATTTGTCTATACATTTTAGGGATGTTCATGGTCAGAGCACCAAGGGGATGCAATTTTTGGGCCTAGAGGCACCTAAGCGACATTGGAGGGGTTGCAATTATACCTGAGAGATTAGTCGACGTGAATCTTGGTGGATACACCAATTGGGCTCTTTGTTCCCGGGGGGGGGTTAAATAAGGAATTCGACTTGGGCTGTTTCCTGAGCAATCATTAAAGCATTTTTATTCGGCACTGAATATTTGGGGTATCCATATTATGATGATTATGTGGATATCCTATATACAGACTTCTTAGTACGTTTGAGCTGTAGTCCTTTTTGCACATTTGCGTCTGCATGTCACTTTGAGACACCTTAGTGCATTTATTGCAATTTTAATTTTAATTTTTATTATATTTAATATTTTTTATATTTTATTTTTTATTTTTTTATTATTTATTATTAATTTATATATTGTCTATTTTGGGGTTTATTTACATTCAATATGGATGTGGGGTTCCATATATTTTGTATTATTACCTCAGATTATTTAGATATTGGGTCATTACTTCATTTAACTATATTATGTCATTGGCAGATATAATATGTTGTTTAATAAGCTTTGATTTGATGGATACATTAGTGATAATTAGCATGATTTATATTATTGATATGCTGTATCCTTTTGTTGCATATTATGGTATATGTTTCAGTGAGCGATATGGTGATATGTCCGCTAACCTCCGATCTGCATTAGTATTATATAGGTCGTTTTATATATATTTTTTTTCCTTCATATCACTCCTTTCCCTTGTTTGTTAGTGGGCTAATGAGATACATTACACACATAGACTTATGGAATATGAGTAGTTATATGTTTGCCTTCGAGCATCATTATTGTTTCATTTATATTCAACACTAGAGTGTCCGCGGTCTACGGCAAAATGGCCGCTGACATGCCATATATTTACTAAGTGATATGGTTTAATATCCATTCACTCCCTATCTGCTTTTATATGTATTACACTCTTTCCTAGTATGTTATAGGAGTAATGGGATTCATCACACACACATATTGATGTTTGATTAGCTACATGTTATTTTCGAGCATTATCATTGTTTTCATTCATATCCAGCACTAGAGTGTCCACGGTCTACGGCAAGATGGCCGCCGGCACATTATATAGATTTGACTGACACAATTACCGTCCAATCACATTCCCCCTGATGATGACACGTATGCCCTGTGTCGAACACGTGTAGGGGAGGGGCCAGGACGGAGTGTTAGGCAGCAGCAGCTGCCTGTGCTGGGATGGTCTCCATAATCTCACTGCTACATCCATTACCTATTGTTTTATCCAGGTTATATGCCTCTTATGAGTGGTGCACTGACGAATCCTCAAAATGTGAGTACCCCCTTCTGGGGGAGAGTTTTTTATCTGACCATGTTAATAAACACTTTTTAACCACCTGGCATCCGCGCTATAGCCGAATGACGGCTACAGCGCGGACCTACATTCCCATGAGGACGTCATATGACGTCCTCCCCTGTGCACGCTCCCTGCGCGCTCCCTGCACGCGCCCTGCAGGGCGCGCGCCGGGCGCGTTGTGATCACCGAGTCACTGAGACTCGGCTGATCACCGATCTGTGTAAGGGGCCGGTCCCGGCCCCTTACCATGTGATCAGCTGTCAGCCAATGACAGCTGATCACATGATGTAAACAAAAGATCGGTAATCGTTTTTTTTTTTTTACTCACGCTGACAGCGCGAGTAGAAAAAAAAGCCGATCACCGGATCGGATGTGAGGGACATCGGTCCCCAAGTGGAAGAGGCACATCTGCCTCATCAGTGCCCAATAAAAGTGCCACCTAATAGTGCCCACAGTGCCACCTAATAGTGCCCACAGTGCCACCTAACAGTGCCCACAGTGCCACCTAACAGTGCCCACAAGTGCCACCTATCAGTGCCCACAAGTACCACCTATCAATGCCCACCTGTAGTTCCAATCAGTGCCACCTGCCAGTGCTGCCCATCACTGCCACCCATCAGTGCCCATCACTGCCACCCATCAGTGCCCATCACTGCCGCCTATCAGTGCCCATCACTGCCGCCTCATCAGCGTACATCAATGAAGGAGAAAAATTACCCGTTTAAAATTTTTTAAAACAAAATATAAAAAAATAAACTTTTTTTAAAAAAAAAAATCAGTTTTTTACATTTTTTTAATAAAAAGTAAAAACCGCAGAGGTGATCAAATACCACCAAAAGAAAGCTCTATTTGTGGTGAAAAAATGATAAAAATTTAATTTGGGTACAGTGTTGTATGACCACGCAATTGTCATTCAAAGTGCGTCAACGCCGAAAGCTGAAAATTGGTCTGGATAGGAGGGGGGTTTAAGTGCCCAGTAAGCAAGTGGTTAAACATTATCACACCATATGGTTCCTTTCCCTTTTTGCCTATGATTTGAGCCTATGCTGGAGCCTGTTTTCCTGTGATCCATACTGAGCCCTGGGTGGCTCATAAGCGTTTCCTGACTCTGTCTAGCGACTTAGTCACATTCCCTAAGGTGAGTGCTTTACCTGGGGGGGGTCACCTTTTGTTTCACCATCGCATGATATGTGTCACATGGAATCGCAGCACGTTTGAAAACATCATCACTGAAGCACAGTTGTCATCACTTTCATTAAGGACTTTTGTGTTTAATATATGTCTATTTTATGATGAACAAATCCGTTTGGCGTAACTCCATCAGTATCACCAGCAAAGCAGCTTCATTTTTATCCCATTAAAGAAGAAGAGAATCTGCACTCCATTTCGAGATTTCATAATTTGCCGCGCCACGAATGTTAATTCTCCATTACGAGCGCAAGTTTACAAGACCGACCGCTTCCAGCTTGTCCTTGCTTACGAGCATGCGTGTTTGTACTTTGGAATTTTGTCCGACGGACTTGTGTACACACGCTTGGAAAATCCGACAACAGACATTTGTCCACGGAACATTTTAAAGCCTGCCATCCAACATTTGTCTGCGGAAAATCCGTCAACAATTGTCTGATGGGGCGGATTTTCCGCCAACAGCCTGTCATCACACACTTACCATCAGAAAATCTGATCATGTGTACGAGGCTTTAGTCAAAAAATATTTGTGGATCTTTCCAGAAATCATAGTGAGCTGATACCTTCCTGTGATTCTCTCTGAACTTATCCCCTAGTAACCCCAATAGCCCCAGCGCTAAGTTTGTGTGCACTTTCTGTGTTCGTATCAAACTCCTTCAAGTCATTAAGCTTCATGCCAACAATTAACTGGTAGGTTGATTGATTTCTGCTTAGCCTGGCACCCATGGATGCATGTGAGAATTTCCTTAAAGCGGTAATAAACTATGGCATGTAAGAAAAAAAAGCCCTTGCAAGGCAATGTGCAAGTATGCACCGCATACTAGCACATTATGAAATACTACCTTGGAACGAAGCCCTCCAGTGATGTGCTGTCACCGCTGGCAGGGCTTCCATCTTCCCCCGGTCTTCCTTCTAGGTTTGCAGGCTCTGGCTGTATGAGTGGCTCGGGCCACGATAATGTCACTCCCGTGCAGGAGCCCTCGGCTCCAGCATGGAGCTCTGAAGGTCCAGAACTGTATGCCCTCCCTTCGGAATACATGCGCCGGTGACATTACTGGCTGCATCCAGTGTGAATATCTCCTAAGCACTGCAAGTTTAGGAGATATTTATAAACAAGGCCAAGGATAAATCCAAGGAAAAAAATAAGCTTAACTTACCGACCAACCCGCAGACAACCAAGTGAACCTGTCTAACAGTATGCGTTAAAAGCAGGGGTTTAGTCTGCACACATTTGCAAATGCATGTGTAAGCCACAGAACCTCATCACCCCTTTTGTATCACTGTTGTGTTTTATGGTCAGGCAATGCACTGACACCTTTGCAGGTATTGTGCTATATGCTGGGTGTTCAGTGTACCCCTGTACCTTTTAAGAAGGGGTGGCTCCCCTTCAGTCCACCTGTTCTCACCTATCCATCAGAATGCATGTGCCTCCACTGTGGGGACACTTATAAGTTAGTGTTAGGTACCACAGATACCAGGGTGCCTTGACGAGGCTCTGTGGCTAGGGATGAGCTTCGAGTTCGAGTCGAACTCATGTTCGACTCGAACATCGGCTGTTCGCAAGTTCGCCGAACAGCGAACAATTTGGAGTGTTCGCGGCAAATTCGAATGCCGCGGAACACCCTTTAAAAGTCTATGGGAGAAATCAAAAGTGCTAATTTTAAAGGCTTATATGCAAGTTATTGTCATAAAAAGTGTTTGGGGACCTGGGTCCTGCCCCAGGGGACATGGATCAATGCAAAAAAAAGTTTTAAAAATGGCCGTTTTTTCAGAAGCAGTGATTTTAATAATGCTTAAAGTGAAACAATAAAAGTGTAATAGACATGTGCACACTGAAATATTTCGTTTCGGAATTTTGTTTTCGTCTGAAAAATAAATGTATTTAGTTACTCCCGAAATTCGTTTTTATTTATCTCTTTTTTCGTTAAAAATTGCATTCGTCCGAAAATCCAAATTAAGGTCGAATCTGTCATTGAAGGCTTATGGTGTCTGTCGAATGTGCAAAGAAGATTCGACGGAGCAGCTAAACTGTACAACGCCGTATAGTTTACTTGCTCCGTCGAATCTTCTTAGAACTTTCAACAGACACCATAAGCCAAAGTACGTGTGTACTTAGTTCTAGCTATTTTACTGCTCCTCCTCTTTGGTTACAATCAGCCAATAACATTCATCATCATCATTATTTTTATTTATCTTTTCTCCCCTACGTTGAATCTTTTCTCCCCTATGTTGAATCTTTTCTCCCCTACGTCAAATCTTTCCTCCCCTACGTCGAATCTTTTCTCTCTACGTCGAATCTTTTCTCTCTATGTAGAATAATCTTGGACTAATAGAGCTAAGCTTAGGCACATTCGACCACAGGTTTGATGGACACAGACTGTTATTGTCATCATCATGTCGAATCTCCTATCTATATCGAACTGTTGTAGCAACGAAAATGAAAATAAAGCATTTGTTTATGTCGGATCTTTCGTTTTTCGGACTCTGCACTTTCGTTATCGTTTGTTAAAACGATAACGAAAATACCAGAAATTCGGACGAAAATGCATTCGAACGAAATGGAATGCACATGTCTAAAGTGTAATATTCCTTTAAATTTCGTAGCTGGGGGGTGTCTATAGTATGCCTGTAAAGGGGCGCATGTTTCCTGTGTTTAGAACAGTCTGACAGCAAAATGATATTTCAAATGAAAAAAGTCATTTAAAACTACTCACGGCTATTGCATTGCCGGTCCGACAATACACATAGAAGTTCATTGATAAAAACGGCATGGGAATTCCCCACAGGGGAACCCGAACCAAAATTTTAAAAAAAAATGACGTGGGGGTCCCCCTAAATTCTATACCAGGCCCTTCAGGTCTGGTATGGATATTAAGGGGAACCCTGTCCAAAATTTAAAAAAAAAATGACGTGGGAGTTCCCCCTAAATTCCATACCAGGCCCTTCAGGTCTGGTATGGATATTAAGGGGAACCCCGGTCAAAATAAAAAAAAAAAAATGACCTGTGGGTCCCCCCAAAAATCCATACCAGACCCTTATCCGAGCACGCAACCTGGCAGGCCGCAGGAAAAGAGGGGGGGATGAGAGAGCGCCCCCCCTCCTGAACAGTACCAGGCCACATGCCCTCAACATTGGGAGGGTGCTTTGGGGTAGCCCCCAAAACACCTTGTCCCCATGTTGATGAGGACAAGGGTCTCATCCCCACAAACCTGGCCGGTGGTTGTGGGGGTCTGCGGGTGGGGGGCTTATCGGAATCTGGAAGCCCCCTTTAACAAGGGGACCCCCAGATCCCGGCCCTCCCCCTGTGTGAAATGGTAAGGGGGGTACCCCTACCATTTCACTAAAAAACTATCAAAAATGTTAAAAATGACAAGAGACAGTTTTTGACAATTCCTTTATTTAAATGCTTCTTCTTTCTTCTATCTTCCTTCATCTTCTTCTTCTTCTGGTTCTTCTGGTTCTTCTGGTTCTTCCTCCGGTGTTCTCATCCAGTATCTCCTCCGCGGCATCTTCTATCTCCTTTTCCTCGGGCCGCTCCGCACTCATGGCATGGGGGGAGGCTCTTCTCTTCATCTTCTTCAATTCTTCATCTTCTTCTCTTCTTCATCTTCTTCTCTTCTTCATCTTCTTCTCCGGGCCGCTCCACATCCATGCTGGCATGGTGGGAGGCTCCCGCTGTGTGACGCGTCTCCTCTTCTGATGGTTCTTAAATAACGGGGGGCGGGGCCACCCGGTGACCCCGCCCCCCTCTGATGCACGGGACATGACGGGACTTCCCTGTGGCATTCCCCGTGACATCACAGGGAAGTCCCATCATGTCACCGTGCGTCAGAGGGGGGCGGGGTCACCGGGTGGCCCCGCCCCCCGTTATTTAAGAACCGTCAGAAGAGGAGACGCGTCACACAGCGGGAGCCTCCCACCATGCCAGCATGGATGCGGAGTGGCCTGGAGAAGAAGATGAAGAAGAGAAGAAGAAAAGAAGATTAAGAAGAAAAGAAGATGAAGAGAAGAGTGGGAGCCTCCCTCCATGCCATCATGGATGCAGAGCGGCCCAAGGAGAAGAAGGGAAGAAGACGCCACAGAGGAGATGCTGGACGAGAACACCGGAGGAAGAACCAGAAGAACCAGAAGAACCAGAAGAAGAAGAAGATGAAGGAAGATAGAATAAAGAAGAAGGAAGAAGCATTTAAATAAAGGAATTGTCAAAAACTGTCTCTTGTCATTTTTAACATTTTTGATAGTTTTTTAGTGAAATGGTAGGGGTACCCCCTTACCATTTCACACAGGTGGGGGCAGGGATCTGGGGGTCCCCTTGTTAAAGGGGGCTTCCAGATTCCGATAAGCCCCCCACCCGCAGACCCTCACAACCACCGGCCAGGGTTGTGGGGATGAGGCCCTTGTCCTCATCAACATGGGGACAAGGTGTTTTGGGGGGCTACCCCAAAGCACCCTCCCAATGTTGAGGGCATGTGGCCTGGTACTGTTCAGGAGGGGGGACGCTCTCTCGTCCCCCCTCTTTTCCTGCGGCCTGCCAGGTTGCGTGCTCGGATAAGGGTCTGGTATGGATTTTTGGGGGGACCCACACGTCATTTTTTTTTTAATTTTGGCCGGGGTTCCCCTTAAAATCCCTACCTTTAGGGGGAACCCCACATCATTTTTTTTTTAAATTTTGTGCGGGGTTCCCCTTAATATGCATACCAGACCTGAAGGGCCTGGTATGGAATTTAGGGGGACCCCTCACGTCATTTTTTTTTTTTAATTTTGGTTCGGGGTTGCCCTGTGGGGAATTCCCATGCCGTTTTTATCAATGAACTTCTATGTGTATTGTCGGACCGGCAATGCAATAGCCGCGAGTAGTTTTAAATGACTTTTTTTCCTTTGAAATGTCATTTTGCTGTCAGACTGTTCTAAACACGGGAAACATGAGCCCCTTTACAGGCATACTATAGACATCCCCCAGGTATGAAATTTAAAGGGATATTACACTTTTATTGTTTGACTTTAAGCATTATTAAAATCATTGCTCCCGAAAAAACGGCCGTTTTTAAAACTTTTTTTTGCATTGATCCATGTCCCCTGGGGCAGGACCCAGGTCCCCAAACACTTTTTATGACAATAATTTGCATATAAGCCTTTAAAATTAGCACTTTTGATCATTCATGTTCGTGTCCTATAGACTTTAACGGTGTTCGCGTGTTCGAACGAACTTTTTTCCTGTTCGCATGTTCTGGTGCGAACCGAACAGGGGGGTGTTCGGCTCATCCCTATCTGTGGCTTACGCATGCATTTGCAAATGTGTGCAGACTAAACCCCTGCTTTTAACACATACTGTTAGACAGGTTTACTTGGTTGTCTGAGGGCTGGTCAGTAAGTTAAGCTTGATTTTTTCCTTGGATTTATCCTTGGCCTTGTTTATAACTGTTGTTAGCCTTCTAATGCTTTTTACTGTGATAGCCAGCTATAGCTTTGTATCACTGTTAAAGTTTAGGACATATAGTCACTGTACCTACAGGTAAGCTTTATTATAGGCTCACCTGTAGGTACAAGTTCAAAAGATGATTTTTCTACCGCTTTACGTATTTTAACACTTGGGCATTGATGCCCTTCTTTTTTACTGTTCTTCGTCAAGTGCCCACATGAATGAAATGAACATGGGTGTTTATACCATGGACAAACAGTAATTTAGTGCTATTATAAGTATTATTGATTTAAAAGGGGTAAGTCAGCCAGCTGCTCTGCCCTTCCTTCCATAATACCCGTGTACTGTTCGCTGTCTGTGGTTAAGCCAATCTTGAAATCACTAGACATGTGCATTCGTTATCGTCCAAATGCATTTTCTGGGATTGTTTCGAGTTCATTTTAACAAAACGATAACAAATGCGCAGAACCTGAAATCCAAAAGATCAGAAATAAAAAAATGCTTTATTTTCATATCCGTTATATTTTCGTATCATTGCGATAACAGTTCGATATAGATGGATAGAAGGTTCGACATGCCGGTGACAATAGCGATCTGTGTCTATCGAACCTGTGGTCGAATATGCCTAACCTAACTCTATTAGTCCAAGATTATTCGACATAGAGAGAAAAGATTTGACAATATAGAGACAATAGTAAAAGATCTGTTAGTGGTCACTGCTGCAATGGGCGGGGAAAGTAAAATGATGATGATGATGATGAAAGTTATTGGCTGATTGTACTACAGAGGAGGAGCAGTAAAATAGCTAGAACTTAAGTACACACATATAGTACACTTACTTTAACTTACGATTAATACCATTCGACATAAAGATTTGACGAAGCAGCTAAAAACATACGATCGCCGCAAGCAGGCATTTGCGGTCAAATGCTCCGCCCATAGGCTATAGAAGAATTCTAATGTTGTTTGACTAGTAATAATAATTAATAATTATAATTATTTCTAGTTAACAGCATTAGAATTCTACTATCGCTTGTGGGCGGAGCATTCTACCGAAAATGTACGATCGCAGCGTTGTACAGTTTAGCTGCTTCGTCAAATCTTCTTAGAACATCCGACAGACACCATAAGCCTTCAATTGACAGATTTGACCCTAATTAATTTGTTTTTTCGTACAAATGCATTTTTTAACAAAACAAAATTAATGAAAACAAATTTTGTGAGTAACTAAATAAATTTATTTCAGTGTGCACATGTCTAGAAATCACTACATCATTTTACAAACTTTTTAATTACCCCTGTACTGATTTTAGGTTATCTTTGTAGAATAATTTCAGAAGTATTTAGAGATGTTAAATAGTTAGGAATAGAAAATTAAAAAATCCTAAAATGTAAGGTACAGGCTTTGGCAACTGATTGTCATGTCTGTAAAAACTCAGACAAAATGTGAAAGTAAAGACCTCATTTAAAAGTTAGACTCCAAACTCAGTTCATGATTTGCAATTATACCTGACAAGAGCTGAAGTAATGGTTTTGTATATAGACTCTCTGAGACTATTTAAATATTATTTAATCATTGTTCTGTGGGAGCTGAGGTAATAAGCCTTCATATGTGGGCTCAGTAGATCTAGAAGAAAATAGAAATTAGGGACCACAGTTTACTTTGTTTTTGATGAGTAGGGAAATATGATTCTGGACATCAGGGTATTAAAATGATTGAATCAAGTCAGCTGAATTTCAGAAATTGTTACATAAACATTCCCACGGAGTCTTCTATGCCCCCTTTATGCTGATATTTGATCAGCTATTCAGATCACAATGACATGGAGATTACAAGAGTTTTCATGGCATACACCTCACGTTCTCCTCATTACGCTAATAAGGCGCTTGAATAAAAGCGTTCTTTAATTTGATTCTGTCCCTTGGGTGTGCTATTAATACGTATGAGATGAAATCCAAGCATTTATACATTTTCTTAGAAGTTAAACATAACCTTTGCACTAGCTGGAAGAAAGATCGTGGTCCCTAATATAATCATTACATTTCAAATACGACTAAAGTGCATAGCATTTTAAAGATAGGTGATTATATATATATATATATATATATATATATATATATATATATATATATATATATATATATATATATATATATATACATACACAGTGGGGACGCAAAGTATTCAGACCCCCTTAAATTTTTCACTCTTTGTTTATTGCAGCCATTTGCTAAAATCATTTAAGTTCATTTTTTTTCCTCATTAATGTACACACAGCACCCCATATTGACAGAAAGACACAGAATTGTTGACATTTTTGCAGCTATATTAAAAAAGAAAAACTGAAATATCACATGGTCCTAAGTAGTATTCAGACCCTTTGCTGTGACACTCATATATTTAACTCAGATACTGTCCATTTCTTCTGATCATCCTTGAGAAGGTTCTACACCTTCATTTGAGTCCAGCTGTGTTTGATTATACTGATTGGACTTGATTAGGAAAGCCACACACCTGTCTATATAAGACCTTATAGCACACAGTGCATGTCAGAGCAAATGAAAATCATGAGATCAAAGGAACTGCCTGAAGAGCTCAGAGACAGAATTGTGGCAAGGCACAGATCTGGCCAAGGTTACAAACAAATGTCTGCTGCACTTAAGGTTCCTAAGAGCACAGTGGCCTCCATAATCCTTAAATGGAAGATGTTTGGGATGACTAGAACCCTTCCTAGAGCTGGCCGTCCGGCCAAACTGAGCTATCAGAGGAGAAGAGCCTTGGTTCGAGAGGTAAAGAGGAACCCAAAGATCACTGTGGCTGAGCTCCAGAGATGCAGTCGGGAGATGGGAGAAAGTTGTAGAAAGTCAACCATCACTGCAGCCCTCCACCAGTTGGGGCTTTATGGCAGAGTGGCCCAACGGAAGCCTCTGCTCAGTGCAAGACACATGAAAGCCACATGGAGTTTGCTAAAAAAACACCTGAAGGACTCCAAGATGGTGAGAAATAAGATTCTCTGGTCTGATGAGACCAGGATAGAACTTTTTGGCCTTAATTCTAAGCGGTATGTGTGGAGAAAACCAGGCATTGCTCATCACCTGTCCAATACAGTCCCAACAGTGAAGCATGGTGGTGGCAGCATCATGCTGTGGGGGTGTTTTTCAGCTGCAGGGACAGGGCAACTTGTTGCAATCGAAGGAAAGATGAATGCGGCCAAGTACAGGGATATCCTGGACAAAAACCTTCTCCAGAGTGCTCAAGACCTCAGACTTGGTCGAAGGTTTACCTTCCAACAAGACAATGATCCTAAGCACACAGCTAAAATAACAAAGGAGTGGCTTCACAACAACTCCGTGACTGTTCTTGAATGGCCCAGCCAGAGCCCTGACTTAAACCCAATTGAGCATCTCTGGAGAGACCTAAAAATGGCATGTTCAGGAACGTTTACCATCCAACCTGGCAGAACTGGAGAGGATCTGCAAGGAGGAATGGCAGAGGATCTCCAAATCCAGGTGTGAAAAACTTGTTGCATCTTTCCCAAAAAGTCTCATGGCTGTATTAAATCAAAAAGGTGCTTCTACTAAATACTGAGCAAAGGGTCTGAATACTTAGGGCCGTGTGATATTTCAGTTTTTCTTTTTTAATAAATCTGCAAAAATGTCAGCAATTCTGTGTTTTTCTGTCAATATGGGGTGCCGTGTGTACATTAGTGAGGAAAAAAATGAACTTGAATGATTTTAGAAAATGGCTGCAATATAACAAAGAGTAAAAAATTTAAGGGGGTCTGAATACTTTCCCCATCCTCACTATATATATACTGAAAGACCAGTCTATTTTTTTTTCCTTCATCCTATCAGCATTTAAAAAAGAAAGGAGAAAGAATCTTTCTAGAGATGTTACATGTAAGACAAAATTTTCAATTTGCTTTTTTTTTATACTGAGGATGTGTGGATCTGTATTCTTTCTACTAAAGTGTAGAAAAGCAAGTATGGCTGTCTAATCAAGTATTGTGGCATAGCATCAACAGCAGCATTGGAATTATTTTGAACAGTGTGTAAGAATGATAACAATCATTATCATAAACCATAGTAATTAGAGATGCACCAAAATTTCGGCCACCAAAAATTATCACCCGAAAATCAGGCATTTTGCTGATAAAGAAAAAGGTGTCAATAATGTCCTTGAAAACACATGGGATTGTACTGCAATTTTGCTGTGTTTTTGTTGTGATTTTATTGTGATTTTTCCCATTTTTACCATGCTTATGATGTGTTTTTCATAGGTCACGTGACTCAAAAAAAAAAAAACATCAAAAACGGGTGCGTTATTGATGCGTTCTTGCTGCATTTTCAATGCATTTCAACGGAGAGGTGCATTTTTGGTGAGTTTTTAAAAAAAAAAGATTTTGTAACACCACAACAGAAGCGCAACAGGCCAGTGTAAAGACATACCGGTACATAGAATTTAAAGGGATGCATTTTTCTTGAGCTTTTCTTGCGCTAAAGGTGTTGATAATGGCCGACAATAAATTCTTATTTATTTAAATTCATGATATTAATTAAAAAGTTGAATATAATACAAGTAGATAAAAAAATATATTAATTTTTAAAAAACTGTCATTTTTGGTTTTGGTTTTGGTTTCAGCCAAGTGCATCCTGAATTTTCGGTTTCAATTTTGGCACCAAATTTTTATTTTGATGCCCCTCTTATAGTAATGTTTACTTTTCTCCCCTTTTACCTCTTCAACTTGTTTTATCTACAAATTCTATCTTCCTACAAAAGCAGTGGTTAAATATTAACAAACAAAAAGATATTGTTACTGTATATGTTCTCACCTTTAAACATACAGAGGGCATAAAAAATCATACAGTTCATTTTTTTTGTACAAATAACAATGATTTTAATACCTAAACAATTTTTGCAACACATGTCAGCACTGAATGGGTTTATCTCTGACCTTGCTGCCATTCAGTGTCAGTCTGCTAGGAGGTTTAGTCAATATAACATATCCAAAAGAATTTTGTGATGAATACCAAAAGAGTTTTATGATCATTTTTAAAAAAGTTTTCAGTGGATACATTATCTGTAAATTTGCAGAGCAAGATAATAGGGCAAAATGCATCATCATAATATTAGGATTATATCTGCAAACAGAAAACTCATCATTATCTTGACATACAAATGCTACTGATTTAACATCTGGAGGCTTGTATAGTGCTTTAAATTACTTTATATTTTCTGGCAGATGAAACAATAGTGTAATTTAGACATTTCCGACTCAGTTTTTATGTATGCTTTCACAGTTATCTCAGGCATCATTTAAAGAGGAAGTTTGCTGAAAAACATTTCTGCTGTTGTGCAACAACTTTTGTAAAAGTTTTTTTAAAATGGTCTTTTATTCATGTCAGAAGTAATTTTGTGAAAGGGACAGTATATACGTTTATAAAGTTATTATTATATGGCATGTAATTGGGAGACTAATGAATTTCCCATGTTTATTTCTTCTCTTGTTGCTCATTCTTCATGTGCCTATTGAAATGAGGTCTTCTATAGACTTTTATGGACATTAAACCCTATATAAACCATACATCATACAATTTTCTTTCCTTCAACCTGGTTGAAGGAAAGAAAATTGCTCAATTCCCCCATCAAAACAGCCAATGTTCATGGAAGAATCCCTCCTGCAGCGCTTTTGTGTTCTAAGTGTGGGGCTCGTGTGGAGCCTTCTCCACTGGCAGAATACAATGATTGGCAGAATAAAAAACAGACAAGCTGGTTGTTCTGAAGTTGATCAATGAATTGGCTTCAATACAACCAGCCTGCCCATAAACAGATTGAAATTCGGATGGTTCCTGCTGAGTAGCTTTGGCTAGCTTAAAGGCATATCACTTTTGATAGAAAGAGGAATAGAGCGCACATGTAATTTGGTAGAAAACATAATGCATCAAATGAAGAGTAGATATTTTTTCTTCTTTTGATTAAAGGTTTAAAGTTTTGGCTTTTGGTAGAGCTGGTTGTTAAGGATTTTAGCTAAAAAGCCCGCATAAGATTTTCTGTCTCGCCAACATAGAAGAGAACTTTACGGTAGGAAGTTAGATTTGACAGTTTCTGAAAATTATCTCTTGAAATGTTGAAATATCTTTGATTGTTGCTGCATACTGTATGGTGTCTTTTGTATACAGAATGTGAGTCAAAAGCCATGGAGAATTCTTGGATTATAAATGTGAAATTTTAAGTTCGGATATAGACTAATTGTTAAATACTCTATGTCAGCTTTTAATTTTCAAAAGACATATACAGCTAAAAACCACTTTGTAACTTTGCAAATCTGCCCTTATACATTTCTGGCATGTCACAATATACAGTAACAGTATCATTTTTCAGCTGTACCCTTTTTCATTAAAAACAGAGTTCAGGCTCAAGTTTGATGACTTTGCCTGTGCTGAGATGAAGTCATCAGTTTCCTGCAGGCAGGAACAAGTATTTCAGCAGTCTCCTCTCCCACAGCAATTAGACTGCAACACAACATTGTAGCAAGACACAAGGCAAGAGATTGCAGCAGGGGGTTGATCTGTATCAGACACTGCTATACACAACCAAAAACTGAACAGGCTGCAGGATTCGTATGACTGAATTACCTAATAATCTGAATCTCAGTCCAAGAAGTAGATGCTGACCCTGAATGATGCCAGAACAAAGCTGTCTCTGTCTCTCTGGAGAAATAAGCAGATGAAGGCATTACTAGAAGGAGTACTGTATCTCTCTGAAGGAGTCAAGGCGATTGTTTAATTTATGCATTATTTAGCATGTATCAACTTTAGCTATGCAATTGCAACAAACCCGTTAGAAACAGCAGTAATAGTATTCCCAAGATCCTTTGGAAAACTCTTTCTCCATATGCAGAAGGTGAACCATTGGTTCTCAAGAACAGACAAGCCCTCCACTTTGGCCTTTCTTAGAATTAGGGCCTGCCACCTTCCAGAGATAGGCTCTGATTCCTACCATTTAACAATCCAGTGTCAAAATCTTTTTACTGACCAGTGAGGCTCTGGAATTAAACTACTGACTGGAAGGCAGTCAGGTTACAAGAGGGATAAATTCAAGGACCTTTGTGTAATGTCTTTCCAAGATCCAAAAGCACTCTGTGTGCAAATAAATTGATTATATGATTCATAAATCTTTGCAGCTACCATTGGACTTTACACTGATCAGAATTCAACTCCATCAAGAAGCTGCTTTCACAGCATTTGCTTTTTTCCTTCTAAAATATTTAGAGTTAGAGTTCACCTGTGGCCGCTAACATTTCTGTTAATATTTCGACCTAGCTCCTCCTTGTCATGCTGAACCTATGGCGCTAATTCTATGACATGTATATCCATTCTCAAAGTAATCAAGTATTTACTTAAAGTCTTTGTTACCCTAAAAAAAAAAACCAATGGATCCTGTTCCTTTTAAGCATTTTATATAGCTGTGCTGTTTGGCCCCTGAAGTATCACCTGAAATACCTGGCTGGCCCTGTCTGGTTCTGCCTTCCCCCCTGTAAACTGACCACAGTTTATCATAGCTGTTGAGCCCTGACACCGTGGTCAGTTTTAGACATGTGCATAGCCAAAAAATGTGTTTATTTTCATTTCATTCGTTTATTTATTTTTTTCGTTTTTCAGGTCATTCGTTATGATCGCAATTTGTAAATTCGTACATTCATACATTCCTAAATTTGTACATTCGTACATTTGTGAATTCATACATTCGTAAATTCGTACATTTGTAAATTCAAAATTTGAAAATCCAAAAACCCGAAAATTTGAAAATCTGAAATAGTAACTAACTATTAAATTATAGGTATTGTAATTTCCTTTCAAATTTGGCTGTCAGTGAATGTAACATATACGAATTTTTCCGAAGTTATGAATTATTCGAAATAACGAATGCTGCATGTAAACAAATGGAACAGAACAAATTAATAATAAATGATAATAATAATAAAAAGTTTTTATTATTATTATTGTTATTTATTATTATTACGTTCTATTCGTTTGGATACGGCATTCGTTATTTCGGATCATTCGTAACCTTCGGATAAATTTGTATGTGTTACGTTCACTAACAAATTTGAAAGGAAACTACAATACCTATAATTTAATAGTTACTAGTAATAGTAGTTAAGTTATTATTAGTTAATTATTATTTCAGATTTCTGAATTTCCGAATTTACAAATTTACGAATTCACTAATTTACGAATGTACGAATGTACATTCGTAAATTATGAATGTATGAATTTACGAATGTATGAATTTACGAATTCACAAATTTTACTCTGAAAAATTCGTTAAATGGGTTTTTGTTAATTCGGATATTTCCGAATTAATGAATTTGTCGAAATTTGTTAAAAAACTAATTCGGAACAAAACGAATTGCACATGCCTAGTCAGTTTACGTGCCTCCATCATTCTCAGCTTTCCTCTCTTCTCTCCTGTGCACTCCTCCCCTCTCCCTGCCTGTCAGCTCTGTATGTGTGTGAGCTGCCCCTCCCCTCTCTTCATGCCACTATTAGTAGGCATTTAAACTTTAAAAAAAGTATAGAAGTATGGAAGCTTTGTTTTCCACATACACTTACACTGCCTGTTATATAGTGCCTTGAAAAGGTATTCATACCCCTTGAAATTTTCCACATTTTGTCATGTTACAACCAAAAACGTAAATGTATTTTATTGGGATTTTATGTGATAGACCAACACAAAGTAGGTGGATACAAGAAAGGGGCTGGAAGAATAATACAATTTAAGGTAACAAACACTTTAACCACTTACCCTCTGGGCACTTAAACCCCCTTCCTAACCAGACCAATTTTCAGCTTTCGGTGCTCTCACATTTTGAATAACAATTACTCAGTCATGCAATACCTATATGAAATTTTTGTCCTTTTTTTCACACAAATAGAGCTTTTTTTGATGGTATTTAATCACCTCTGGGTTTTTTCTTTTTTGCGCTATCAAAAAAAGACTGAAAATTCTGTAAAAAAAAAATGCATTTTTCTTTGTTTCTGTTATAAAATTTTGCATTGTAGTAATTTTTCTTCATACATTTTAGCCAAAATTTATACTGCTACATATCTTTGGTAAAAATAACCCAAATTGGTGTAAATTATTTGTTCTTGGTGAAGGTTTGAGAGTCCACAAGCTATGGTGCCAATCTCTGAAAATTGATCTCACCTGATATACTGATGGCCTATCTCATTTCTTGAGACCCTAACAAGCCAGGAAAGTACACATACCCCACAAATGACTCCTTTTTGGAAAGTAGACCTTCCAAGGTATTTAGTAAGAGGCATGAAGTTGAGTTTTTTGAAGTTGTAATTCTTTCCCACAATTCTTTTTTTTTTTTCACAAAATTGTTATATCAGCAGTTTATTTCTCACACACAGCATATGCATAGCACAAATTACACCCCAAAGCACATTCTACTACTCCTCCTGAGTATGGCAATACCACATGTGTGAGACTTTTACACAGCGTGGCCACATACAGAGGCCCAACATGCAGGGAGCGCCATCAGGCGTTCTAGGAACATAAATTACACATATAATTTCTTGACTACCTCTTTTTGAAGGCCCTGGAGCACCAGAACAATGGAAACGCCCCAACAATGACCCCATTTTGGAAAGAAAATAACCCAACATATAATCTATGAGGCATAGTGAGTCTTTTGAACGTCATTTTTTTCTACAAGTTTTTGGAAAATGTGAAAAGAAAATGAAAACGCATTTTTTTTACACAAAGTTGTCCATTTATACAATATTTCTAACACATAGCATGTACATACCAAAAATTACATGCCAAAATAGATTCTCCTACTCCTCCTGAGTATGGCGATACCACATGTGGGAGACATTTACACAGCCTGGCCACATAGAGAGGCCTAACATGCAGGGAGCACCATCAGGTGTTCTAGGGGCATAAGTTTCAAATCTAATTTGACTACCTATTACACTTTTGTGAGGCACTCTAGTGGCATGGATTTGGCATGGATGAGCATGGATGGGGATGGCTGTGTATAGATGGGATGACTGAGCATTAATGAGTATGGCTGAGTACGGCCGGGTACGACTGAGTACAGCTGGGTATGCCTAAGTATGGATGGGATGGCTGGGTACGGCTGAGTATTGCTGCGTATGGCTGGGTATGACTGGGTATGGCTGAGTATGGCTGGGTATGACTGAATATGGCTGGGTATGGCTGAATATGGCTGGGTATGACTGGGGGTATTATTATTATTATATTATTATTATTATTATTATTATTATCATACAGGATTTATATAGCGCCAACAGTTTGTGCAGTACTTTACAACATGAGGGCAGACAGTACACTTACAATACAAATCAATACAGGAGGGATCAGAGGGCCCTGCTCGTTAGAGCTTACAATCTAGAAGGGAGGGTCAAGTGGAAACAAAAGGTAATAACTGTGGGGGATGAGCTGATAGAAAAAATGAAAATACAGTTGTTAAGTGTGGGTAGGGTAGGCTTCTCTGAAGAAAAGGGTTTTCAGGGATTGTCTAAAAGCTAATAGAGTAGGAGATAAGCGGACAGATTGGGGTAGGGCATTCCATAGGATTGGAGAGGCTTTGGAAAAGTGCTGGAGGCGAGCGTGGGAGGAGGTGACGAGGGAGCTAGAGAGCAAGAGGTCTTGAGAGGGACGAAGAGAACGAATAGGTTGGTATTTAGAGACTAAGCTAGTGATGTAGCTGGGGGCGAAATTGTGGATGGCTTTGTACGTAGTTGTTAGAATTTTGAATTTAATTCTTTGGACGAGCGGAAGCCAGTGGAGGGATTGAGAGAGAAGAGTGGCAGACACAGAGCGATTGGTAACGTGGATGAGTCTGGCAGCGGCATTCATGATGGATTGAAGAGGTGATAGACTATGTAAAGGTAAGCCAATGAGAAGGGAGTTGCAGTAGTCGAGGCGAGAGATGACCAGCGAGTGAATTAAGAGCTTTGTTGTGTCATTGGTTAGAAAGGGGCGTATTTTGGAGATGTTGCGGAGGTTGAGGCGGTAGGATTTGGACAGTGATTGGATGTGTTGCTTGAAGGAGAGTTCAGAGTCTAGGACTACACCTAGAACCTTGGCATGTGGGGATGGGCTTATAGTTGTGCCATCGATTTTGACAGAGAGATCAGGGGAAGGGGCATATGGGGGAGGAAAAAATATAAGTTCGGTTTTAGATAGATTGAGTTTGAGGAAGTGGTGTGACATCCAGACTGATATATCTGATAGTAAATTAGTGATACATGAGGAGACAGAGGGAGTGAGCTGAGGGGTAGAGAAATAGATTTGGATGTCGTCAGCGTAGAGGTGGTATTGGAAGCCATGGGAGGCTATCAGTTGACCCAGGGAGGCGGTGTAGATTGAAAGTAGAAGAGATCCAAGAACAGAACCCTGGGGGACCCCAACAGAGAAAGGAAGAGGAGAGGAGGAAGTAGAGTTGTAAGAAACACTAAAGGTGCGGTTGGATAAGTAGGAAGAGAACCAGCGAAGTGTACAGTCACGGAGACCAAAGGCGTGTAGTTTTTGAGGAGGAGGGGGTGGTCAACTGTATCAAAGGCAGCAGAGAGGTCCAGGAGTAGGAGTACAGAATAGTGTCGATTGGTTTTGGCCGTTAGTAGATCGTTTGTTAGTTTTAGGAGAGCAGTTTCTGTGGAGTGTTGAGGACGAAATCCAGACTGAAGGGGATCAAGAAGGTTATTATCAGCGAGGTGAACGCTCAGTCGGTTGTAGACCAGACGTTCGAGGAGTTTGGATAAGAAGGGGAGCAAGGAGATGGGTCGTAGGTTGTTAAGTTTGGATGGGTCCAGTGAGGGCTTTTTAAGTATGGGTCTGACAAGTGCATGTTTTAGAGAGTTGGGGAAGATGCCAGAAGAGAGGGAGAGATTGAAGATGTGGGTTAGAGAGTGTAGCATAGGGCCAGAGGGTGACCGTAGCATTTATGAGGGAACGGGATCCAGAGGGCAGGTGGTAAGGTGGACATTAGCAAGTAGTTTAGCAACTTCATCTGTAGTGGTGAGGTTGAAAGAGGGAAGTAATGATTGTGCCTGTGGGCATGAAGTGTAAAGCGTGGAGGGTATCGGAACAGTAGAGATCTCCACGCGAATTGTATCAATCTTCTGTTTGAAGTGATTGGCAATCTCCTGGGCAGTAAGTGAGTTGGTGGGTGGAGGCGGTGGAGGACGAAGTAGAGAGTTGAAGGTGGAGAAGAGTTGACAGGGACAGGATGATAAGTTGTTAATGAGAGTGGTAAAATAGGTCTGCTTGGCAGAGAGGAGGCTGGAATTATATTTTTGGAGGGCAGATTTATATTGGTTGAAATATCTCTGAGACTTAGTCTTACGCCACAGGCGCTCAAGAGCACAACTACGTTTTTTCAGACTTCTAGTATCATCTGTTTGCCAAGGTTGAAGGGGTCAGGGCTTGATTCTGTGTGTAGTTAAGGGGGCCAGTGAGTCCAGTGAGGCTAGAAGTGAAGCGTTGTAGACAGAAGTGGCTAGGTTGGTGCAGGATAGCGGTGAGATTTTGTCATAGAGGTTGTTGATAGCAGAGTAGAGAAGAGAAGGGTTGAGATGACGTAGATTTCTGCGGGTAACTTGAAGGCGGTTGGAGGGAGAGGAGGTGAAGGAAAGGGAGAGAGTGAAACTAATAAGGTGGTGATCAGAGAGAGGCAATGAATAGTTAGAGAGGTTGCATGGAGTGAGAGAAAATGAGGTCAAGGATATTACCTTCTGAGTGAGTAGGGGCATGTATCCACTGCTTCAGGTCAAAGGAAGATGTTAGGCTGAAAAGTTTGGAAGTGGCAGGAGTGTTAGTATTAACAGGGATGTTGAAGTCCCCGAGAATGATTGTGGGGATTTCAGAAGAAAGAAAGTAGGGTAGCCAGGCAGAGAAGTCATCAAGAATGGTTGATACTGTTCCAGGGGGCCTGTAGATCACGGCTATCTTTAGAGAGATTACAGTGAAAAGACGAATGCAGTGTGCTTCGAAAGAGGAGAGTGACAGAGAGGGAGGTGGCTGAAGTACCTGAAAGGTGCTATGTGGGGCTAGAAGGATTCCGACACCTCCTCCCTTATGTCTACTGGATCTGGGGGAGTGAGTCCAGAGAAGACCACCATGGGATAGGGCAGCAGAAGACGCAGTGTCAGATTCGTGGAACCAGGTTTCGGTAATGGCGAGTAGGTTAAATGAGTTGGTGATAAAGAGGTCATGGAGAGAGGTGAATTTGTTGCAGACAGAGCGGGAGTTCCAAAGGGCACAAGAGAAAGGGAGTCTGGTCTTGGGAAGAATAGAAATGGGAACTAAATTGTGTTGATTGCGGCTGCTGCCAGAGGGTGCAGGGTGATGGGTGCATGGGGTACAGTTAAATGATGGAGGCCCAGGGTTTGGGGATATATCTCCAGAGGTTAGGAGAAGCAAGAGGGTGAGGGAGGTAATATGGGAGTGGGATTTATATGAAGGGACATTCCCCAGGGTCTTGGAGATGTTTAGTGTTGTATGGATTTAGAATTAGCAGGAGTTGGTGGGTGCAGTAATAAGGAGAGGACAGAAGTGAGGGTGATATATATATATGCTGTGGGGGGGGAGAAGAGGGGTGAAGGAGAGATAGTTTTAGGATAGAGGACAGAGTTGTCAAAGGGAGTGGTAGAGATGGAGAAAGAGCTAAAGGAGTAAACAAGGTCACCTGATGTCTGTGTGGTGGTTTTCAAAGTGTTTATCTTGTGTCCCTTCGCTTTGTGCATTTGCTGAAGTGCAGAGACAGAAGTGCTTCCACTTATAGAAATCACCACTTTGAGAAAGAGCCAGGTTGCAAATGTGTACCCCCTGCAAATGCTTCCTCCAAGAGGTGGGGTGTGGGTGGATTTCAATTATCACTCAGGAGGTAATAAAGCTTGGCTGGTTAACAGGGCAAAATTCCTAATTCAAAAACAGACTAGCAAGAGGGCACTAAAGTTAAACGGGCCATAATTTTGGGCAAGACAAGGGAGATAATAAAGCATTGTAATGTGGACAGGTCTACAGACAGTTAAGTAAAAAAACATACCAGCATTATTAGAGACACATAAGAAAAGCAGACAGCAGTGTTTCAGTTTTTGGGTGGAGTTGCTACAGTAAGAGCATACCAGAGTTAAGAGACATAGGAGACAGTTTTCAGTAATGCGATTCTAGCTGAATTTGCAGCAGTAAGAGCATACCAGAGTTAAGAGACATAGGAGACAGTTTTCAGTAATGCGATTCTAGCTGGAGTTGCAGCAGTAAGAGCATACCAGAGTTAAGAGACATAGGAGACAGTTTTCAGTAATGCGATTCTAGCTGGAGTTTGCAGCAGTAAAAGCATACCTGTGGGAGAACAAAGATGATATTTTCAGATTAGACAGTCAGATGATAAGTGCAGAGTCAGAAGTGCTTCCACTTATTGAAATTGCCACTTTGAGAAAGAACCAAGTTGCAAATGTGTACTCCCTGCAGGGTATGGGGTATGGCTGTGTATGACTGGGGGTATGACTGGGTATGACTGGGGGTATGGCTGAGTATGGCTGGGTATTGCTGAGTATGGATGGGTATGGCTGAGTATGGATGGGGGTGGATGGGATGGCTGAGCATGGATGGATGGATGGCTGAGCATGGATGGCTGGGTGTGGATGGCTGAGTATGGATGCCTGGGCATGGATGGCTGAGTGCAGGAATGGGCCCATATCTGTCAGCGGCCATTTACCGTGATCCGTGATGCTCCAGACCCAGCGGTCACAGATGTTCCTTGGTGCGCACCCAAGGGGGCACGCGGAAGCAAGATTCTGGAAGGACATCAATGTACGCCCTCCCAGAGTTATCGAGCCGCGCTGTAGCCATCATTCGTTAAGTGTTTAAAGTGGTATTAAACCTGAAAGCAAACATTTATTATAATGCAGCTTACCAATTTGTAGAAGATGGTGGATACATTTGTTTTCTTTTTTAGGCTTTCTTCCTGTTATTTTCATCTGGTGATCCAGACAGTAAGGCTTCATGTACACTGCTGCTGGTAAACAGATGTTTAGGAGCAGTTGGTCATTTCAGCTGCCCCTGAAATCTCCTCTATTATCTTATCAGTACATGTACACAGGGTAATTTATAGTCGTTTCTATGCAGTTGAGTTTAGAAGCATTTTTTGGAACACAAAAAAAATGGGTTCAGACGGATGTTCAGAGGCATTTGAAACGCCAAACACCTGTAACTGTAAACGCTTGTAAACGTTTTTAAAGGGTCCTAAAGTGTCCCTATAGTATATCATTCAGCAGGTTAACAATTCAAGCTGCCTATAGAGTCCTATGTTTAATCCTAGTCTAAAGAAACAACTAGATATTTTAGGTATACTGTGTGAATGGGAACACTTATTTACAAAAGGCAAATCCACTTTGCACTACAAGTGCAAACTACAAGTGCAAAGTGTACTTGAAATTGCACTGAAAGTGCACTTGGAAGTGTAGTCACTGTAAATCTGAGGAGTAGATCTGAAATGAGGGGAAGCTCTGCTGATGTTATCATCCAATCGTTCGCAAGCTAAAATGCTGTTTTTTTTTCCTTGCATGTCCCCCTCAGATCTACAGGGACTGCACTTCCAAGTGCACTTTCAGTGCAATTTCAAGTGCACTTTGCACTTGTAGTGCAAAGTGGATTTGCCTTTAGTAATTAAGCCCGATAGTGCAGATTTCTCAAATCTGACTGCAAAGGTGAATATACACATTAACCACTTGGCGACCATACTATAGCTAAATGATGGCTACAGCGCGGTCTTCCAGTTCTGGGACAACCTCCCAGAACCTCTCCCCCCGGGCGCTCTGTGATCGCTGTGTCCTTCAGACACAGTTGGTCACAGATCGGGGTACAGAGCCAATCACAGCGGCTCTTTACCACATGATCAGCTATGTCCAATCATAGCTGATCACATTGTAAACACACTTGCCGGTTATCATTATTCCTATTCCCGCAGCATTCCTTTTCTTGCTCAAAAAAACTATCACAAATATATTCCACTCCTGACTTGGAGACCACGCATTTGTGCGTTTATGTTAATACATTTTGGAGTTAAACCGACTAGAAGATTTAAATAAAACAAAGTTTATAAATGAGGAAGTCTAAGTCGCATTGAAAAAAAATGTCATGCAAAGCTGTATAAGAATGTTTTTTCATGGCATTTAGAAAACGGATCTTGTCAGTACTTATGATTTACCATAAGTAATATACCATGATAATCCGTGTATAGAAGAGAGCAAAAATATAATGTAATCCACTTACTGCAGCCTGACTGATGCTTAGAAAACAAAAATATATATATTTAAAGCAACTTCAAGTTAAATTTGCATAATCCAGGTATACAAAACACACATCATTTATTCAGCTATATCTCATATCCCCAAGGAAGCAGCATTCATTTTCTATGAAAGTAGATTATTTTGAAGTATGAACAGCTTTACAAGAGCATTAGAGCTTTGAGACAGAATTATTTCCTAATATTATCATCTAGTTGTTTTATATAGTGTGTTTCATGTTTTGAGTGGTATTCCTCAATTACCAATAATAGAAGGGATCACTACAGTACTTAAAGGTTTAATAAGTTACAAAATGTCTACAACACAGTTAGCAGATATAAGTTATGAGACATAGGATTGATTTTTAAGTCGGATGCTATGTCTACAAACATAAATAGTGACCCAACCTGCTGAGTTTATGTCAGGGCTGGTTCAACCCTTCCTTCTCTGAGCTGGCCGCTCAGCTGTCAGCTAATTGCCAGCTCTCATCTCTCTCCACAGTTAACCAGCTGTTGTGGATCTGCTCGTCAGTCCTGCTTACTTAAAGATCTCCAGCTCACTTCATTCCTGCCTTCGCCTTGGTCACATCACAAGAAACCATCGCCTGCGTTCCTGTTTAAAGATTGGCTTTGCTGACATCCCTTCTGGCTCCTTATCCTGCTTGCTGTTCCTCTACTTGGATACCTGACTTCTGACCTGGCTGATTACCCGATCTGGTTACTGAACTCTGGCTTGGCTGACTACCCGATCTGGTTACTGGACTCTGGCTATGCTTTGCCTACGCTTACTCTATTTACCTTTTTATTTTTATTAATAAACAAGTGTGATTTTACTGTACTTCTGTCTCGGTCTGGTTTCTGGTTTCTGGCAGTTTATGAAACATTTGGACATTGCCTTGATTTTGAGGATTCTTGAATGTTGTTTCAAGTAAGCTATATAACTTATATATTGACTGTCTATGCTCCTTCTCCTCTATTATTTACTCAAACATTGTCCCATCCACCATTATGTAAAAAGCAAAAAATGATGGCACCTGCAGAATGAAAATTACCACTTATTTAGATGTTCCACTGCCAGCAGTTTAATGTTCACAACTTGTTCCACAAACATCAGGATGCCAGTAATGTAAATAGTCAGTTCAGCTAATGCACCCTGTGATCACTCCTCCTTCACATAAACACAGTTGCAAAATATCGCATTGAATACACAATACAGTGGTGGGAGCCCATGCAGCTTCTATAGGGCCTGGGCAAGAGGGTAGTTCCAATTTCTGTTGCTATTTCCTCAAAACGGAGATCTATTTGTCTGTCGCCAAGTGAAGGTAAATTCATTATTTTACAGAGAAGAGGAATCCTTTCAATGTAGTGAGAGTTTACTGTGACAATGGTCTATGAGAGTGATTCCCTTTTAGAAACATAGAAACATAGAAAAAGACTGCGTAGTCCATCGAGTCTGCCCATTTTACTACCCTTTCAGTAAAATAATACTTTCTAAGATTAGTTTTGAACGTCCCTCCAGTTAGTTTGAGGTCATGTCCCCGTGTTCTTGATTTTGGTTTCATATTGAAAAAATGCCCTCCTGAACCTTATTCATCCCCTTGATGTTTTTAAAGGTTTCAGTCATGTCTCCCCTTCTTTCCTCCAAAATGTACATATTAAAGTGGAGCTACAGCACCCCCACCAAACAATTAAAAGTCAGTAGCTACAAATACTGTAGCTGCTGACTTTTTATATTAGAACATTTATCTGTCAAGGGATCCTGCGATATCAGACCCCAAGCTGATTTTTTAATCGGCTCTTGGGTGCTGCCACCACCATTCTTTGTAAGGGAAACTGGCAGTGAAGCCTTGTCGCTTTCTGAATGGCCCGGCGGCGGTGGCAGGAGGAGGGGGGCTGAATTTCCAGGTGACCTCACCGTGGCGAGGTCTCCTGGAAGCGGGAATGGGTACCTCTCAAAAACAGGTACCCCCCTCCCCAAAAGGCATCGCAAATGTGGCAGCAGAGGGGGAAAGGAAGCAAACAAGTGGAGCTTCTTTTGGATCAAGCTCTGCTTTAAGTTCCTCAAGTCGATCTCGATATGTTTTATCCCCCAAACCTTTCAACATCTTTGTTACCCCTCTTTGGACTCGTTCTATCTCATTCCCTTTTCTTTGTGGAGATTTTTTCACATTTCACATTGCATTTATAGCACAGGAAGTGAATGGAATTCTCCTCATGGCACACAAACAGCACTGCTTGAAGATAACTAGTCAGGAGAGAAATATGGAGTTGCTGTTGTGGCCCTTTTCTTCTCAAAATACTGTTAGTTTGGCTGTCATGCAAATGCTTTAGCTTCAACAGATTTGAGTCACTGATTTGAGTCACTGACCCAGAACAAGTATAGAAGAAAGAACTTCTGACTTTCATTTTTCTATACAGTGTCTTGCAAAAGTATTCACCCCCTTGACTTTTTACCTATTTTGTTACATTACAGCCTTTAGTTCAATGTTTTCTTAATCTGAATTATATGTGATGGATCAGAACACAATAGTCTAAGTTGGTGAAGTATAATTAGAAAAATATATACATAAAACTATTTTTCAGAAATAAAAAACTGATAATTGGCATGTGCGTATGTATTCACCCCCTTTGTTATGAAGCCCGTAAAAAGCTCTGGTGCAACCAATTACCTCCAGAAGTCACATAATTAGTGAAATGATGTCCACCTGTGTGCAATCTAAGTGTCACATGATCTGTCATTACATATACACACCTTTTTGAAAGGCCCCAGAGGCTGCAACAACTAAGCAAGGGGCACCACTAACCAAACACTGCCATGAAGACCAAGGAACTCTCCAAACAAGTCATTGACAATGTTGTTCAGGGTTAGGTTATAAAGAATATCCAAATCGTTCATGAACCCTAGGAGCACCATCAAATCTATCATAACCAAATGGAAAGAACATGGCACAACAGCAAACTTATAAAAGAACAGTGTAGCGCTGGATTATGAGAAAAAGCGCATATAATGATATATGCGAAATAAACTAAAACCCGTGAATTTAAGAAGACTGTGTGTCACTATTCTAAAGTGATCAAACACACATGTGTAAAGATCATAAGTGACTCTAAAAAGTGTTCAAATAAACCTATATGTGTTTAAGAACAATGAATAATGTGAACATATACGTGTATATGATGTGGATAAATTACATGAACTAGATATCAACGTAAACAACAAAGGTCAATACCGTTATGATTGGCAGTGTATAATTAAAAATAAGTCAACCACTTGACGTTGATTATTCCAAAAAAC